>NC_080632.1:21626144-22235727 GCF_027887145.1 Ammospiza caudacuta
GGTTATTCCCTTCTTCAACCTCTCCCCAAACATTTTTTTAAAAAAGTAGTTAGTGACGAGGGAGGCATCTCTTCATTTATGGAGAAGTGATTTTAACCAGTCATTCTCTACAGAGCAAATTGGTCTCAAACACTTTTTTTAAAACAGTTGTTTTATTTTGTTTTGTTTTGGTTTTTGCCTAGTAAAATTTCACTACTGTAAATCTTATCACATGTTTCAAGCGAGACTTTTGCATTAGTAAAATTCATGAGCAAATAAATTCAAAGTTCAGGACCTAGAATCACATTTTGAATATAAGAGTAGAAAAGCAGATTATTTCTTGCTTGTTACATTGCAAAGAGGGTTTTACTACAAGATGCTATATATGATTTTTTAAATGGAGAAACTGGGATGCAGTTGACAGCATCTAAAAAAATTTGATTGCAATAAAATCATGTTAATTAGCTTATAAATATGTATTTCATTCATGTTAATTCATCCATTCATTGTTTTACATAAATGTGTATGAAATTTGGGGGTTGGGTTTTGAAAAATAGGGAAGACCAGAATTGTGCCCCCTTTTACATGTAAACTTCATATTTAATGAACACATCAATTTCTTGTGCTTAATATATTAAGTCTGACAATAGTTATTTTATGCCTACAGTCCTGAAAACCAAGGTACTAATTGAACACTCATTCCAAACTTTGAAATAACAAAGGAATAAATAAGAGATCTCTCATATTAGTGTTCAGCATAAATTGTATTTAACATGGCAATTGGAAGGTGGATCAAAGGATCAACCAAAATGCATGATACCCCAGCTATGTAGTGAAGTCTGCCCACATTATTCTCTTTAGTCTGTTTATTCTTTTTATCTTTTTTAATTTTCTAGGAAGAAACCTCTCTAAATCCAATGCTTTGAAAATCTGAATAGGGGTACATCAGCCAACCTGTTTGGCAGCTCTCAAGTTGTTCTGATTGGTAAGGTTATGTAGCCATCTTTGTAAGAGGATTTTGGGGACTCAGAACCCTTATTACATGCATTTCCCTAAGTATACATGAGTAGTCCAATGGGAACAAACACAAACACTCCCATGTGAAATGTGAAATCCATCCATGTGGGATGAATCTGAGGCCAAGAATCAAATCTATAAGATGGAGGAAAGGAAAGAGAGGAAGTTCCACAATAATGACTGGATCATTGTCAAAGGAAGAGTAGAGGTGCCAAGGCAGCAGCAGCTTCCTGAAGGTCAGCCCTGAGCTGCACCATTTAAAGTTATATTGCTTGGTTTCAAATTCACTACACACAGGGTCAAAGGATGAAGAAGAACGTCTCTAAGAGGACAGTGCAAAATTTGACCCATCACACCAAGACAAGATTAAGCTTGTGACCCCAAAACCTGATGCATTACTTGCATGTTCAAAAGATCTCAAAATCAGCAAATTTGCTAAAAATTTTGGTGCCAAAAGCCATACAATTGACTCAAAGTAAAAAGGATTTCAAGCGAATTACTCACCTGGGCAAGCCCAGACAGGACACCGTTAAGTATCAGTTTGCCATCATAATGGTTATCTCTCTTTGGGAACTTCAGTGTCAACAGAACCAACACAGACCAATCTCACTTGTTGGGCCCAGACCTGTTCTCCTTCCTGGGGTAAAATTCCCACAGGTAGCAAAGGAAATTCCACCTTTAAGATCTCTCTCCCATTTGTGTGAAGAGCTGGGTCTTCTGTAGACAACAAATAGCTACACATGTATCTTGATATTTCTCTGCTTTTTGTCCTGGAGAGACTAGAGAGACTCTAATGGACTCTCTGAGGAACAAAGGGTAAAAGAAAATGAAAAAATGTGGCCTCCCTCCCTTGATGGAGTTTATGCACCAACTTACCAATCCTTCCTCTACACCCATAGTCAAGTTACTCAACAGAAGTTTTGCCCAATGCTCAATATTTTACTTCTGCCATTCCTAAATTCCAAGCAAGTAATTCCTGAAAGGCAGCAGGAAAAAAAGCAGTGATTGGCTGTAAGAATTGGAGGTGACAGTTCTGTCACCAGCAGAGTGCAGATGACCTCTCTCACCTACAATAAGCCAAAAGTGACAGCATGAGCTGGAGCACTTCAGTTAAGCAACACCAATTCCAGCTTATGGGAATATATCAGTTGACCAGTTGTTAGCTAAAACTCTGTCCAGTACTCCAGTAAGTCAGAATCTTCCACTAAATTCAACCACTGGCTCCCTTAAAATGGAAATCAGCTGATGATCAGGTAGTTTCAGGAGCACTAGTAGAAAGACAACCAATAACTAAGGTGTTGAAAACACCTTAAGGGAGCTGAAGCTGAAGAGGAGGAATTTTATCTGTTTACATGTTTTTCTATAGTTCCCACTAATGAATTTATAATATCATACTCAATCTAGAAAGCCAGGTATCCTCCAGCTTCAGGATTGTCATACTTCTTCAACCAGAACTCAGAGATTTACCTTCTAGCTCTGTTAAATGACCCACTTGGAGGCAGTTGTCCTCACTGAAGGCAAGTGTATCTGGCAGGACAATGCTTTGCAAATCTTATATAAACTATATAGCACAAGTTATAAAAGTTACCCATAAACATTTCAGAGACCATCTGACGTAATACATAAGCAAAGTGCTGCTTACAAATGATCATTGAAATTTTGCAGCTTGGAACGCCTCTGGTATTTCATTGACTCAACTATCCTGCATTTATTTTCAGCAGAAAACACTGCTTTGTACTCCTAAAAATTACCATGGGTTTGTTTAGGTGCCAAATCCCTCCAATTTTCAATCCCCCAGACAGCTGAAGCAGATGGATGTAGCAATGGCAAAATGCTTCCTTGCCTCTGTGAAATTATGTGGATAATGAGATTGTTTTCCATGAAGCTCTTCACAACGTTCATTGCAGAAACTGCTGTCCAAAATCAACAGAAAAAACTCAGACTCTTATCCAATGTAATTAGTGAATAACCTATATTTTAATATTTGACACTATTTAATTCCATTAATAAAATAAAAGTGAAATGCATGTTGTCATTTTAAATTAACAAATAAGGAATAATTAATACAAAGTGTTTTCCATGTCATGAAAGTAGTTTTATAATGAAATAACAATTGCACCACAGGTGTGAACAAAGCCAAGCCAGTCTCAGCTGTCACCAAGATGACAGAAGAACTCCCTTGCTACAATCAAACTGTGAAAATGTTTCATCTTAGGCTTCAGTGATTAGCCAATATTAGCCAATATACTGACTTCTGCAGAGTTATTTTGATTGGAAGATGAAAAAATATAGAAGTATACGAACAGGGTTTTTTCTCCTGGAATCTAACAGTGAGAACAACAGCATTAAGTCAGTCAACAGCGTGCTCAGAGAACCTAATGATTCCCTTCTCCCCGTGTTATTGCAATCAGTTAATTCCCTGACACCACACAGCTTAGCCTTGCTGTAACTGCCCAGCCACCACTGTTCAAGACTGCATTTAATGACCCCTTCCACGTAGACTTTTGGCAGAAAGGATGCCAAGCATAGCTACAGGGCCAAATCAAGTCTCCAGCTGTCTCTAGTTCACCATCTGATAGATCCTCTAGTATAACAATTCCATCTCTAGAACTGGTTTTCCTTCCACTGAACCTGGCAAAACATCACTGGGACTAACACTGGAAGTGCAGACATTCACAACAGGTTCAGGCAACTACCTTTTATAGGCAGGGATGAAAAGAAAAACAATCAGAAGGTATGATATAATTACAGGGTAATAAAACTATAAACATTGTTAATACATTAATTTAATATTTGGATTTCGCATCTAGGTGTACAAATTCACAGATGTCCAAGTGTTACCATTTTAGGTTGGAGAAAGTAATTTTTTTTACTTATGCCTGCCTATCAACAGACATGGTTTTTTTTCAGCAGTGACAGAGGAGAAAAGATATCAGAAATATTACCGAGGGAAGCTCATCTGAGTTACACAGTAAGCAACAAAGATAAAATAAAACCTCCCATTGCGTCATAAAGATTTAATTTATCTGGTTATGAAAAACGCCTTACTGGAGGAAATTTTTTTAAATAAAAAGTAGGAAGGGCAAAATGTTACTGCTACCATAAGATGTACTGCCATCCTACTTTCTGATTTCTTTCGGAATATTTGTGCTGAAATTCTGAAACCCTTGAAAAATGTTGTTTCAGATGAGGCCCACAAAAAGCACGTTTCTCACAATTCTCCTGGCTAAAACCTTGGTATTCTTATAACAAATGTCCATGGACAGCAGAGGGAAGATAATTCTGGCCTTAATTTTGAAAGAAGCAAGTGTGAAGAGATGAGGCTTGCAGGAAGGGACAGTGCAACACAGAAGGTCTGTGAAGGGTTGGTGGGAGGGAGCAAAGGTGAAGGCACAGAAAAAGGGGAGAGATGATGAGTTTGACTGTTGAGCACCAGAGGAAGACGGCAGGAGTCAGGGACATCTGTGTAACTTGGAGACGTGTCAGCTAATCATTCACCAAATCCAGAGCAGGACCAAACTTTACAGCCAACAGAAAACACAGAGAGGTTTGCCAGTTGCTGGTTTGAATAAAGTGAAAAACATAAGTGTCTGAGAATACCAGGCATTTTTATATCCAGAATAAGACTGTGAAACTTTTTTAAAATTTGTCTAGTTTAAGCTACCTCTTCAAGGAAGAAGCTCTGATATTCCTTGGGAACTGGACACACAATTGTTCTTCTTTTACTTTGTACTTGAAAAATAGAAGGAAAAAATGCTTTAAATAAAGGAAGAAAAGCATTAGTGTTTACATGGCTTATCCTGTGTGTTGAAGAGAGAGCTTTGTTTCTTTTTCTTGTTACAACAAATGCAAAGCTGCCATAAAGCACTCCACCTCTTATTTAAAGTGAGAGTTTCTGGATATGAAACTCACCAGACCAAAAGCCATTTATACCGCCTACAGACGACTGAGACGTTCCAACTATGCTCTATTTCACTTATCAACAATAATAACTGTAATTAACTTGTGGTTCTGCTGAAGTCTGAAAAGTCTGTTGCAGTTTTAAAAATAAACAAACCCAACACCAAAAATCCAAGCCCCAAACAACAAACCTCCTGCAAAGCTATATTAAAAAAAATATTTATATCTGCACTGTACTGTCGGGAATCCTGTAGAAGCTTGTTAGGAATAATCTTGAATGTCTGATAGGTAGGAGAGAAACCTCTGAGTGACAGCAATAAGGTCAAAACAAGTAAGGTGTGAAGATAGCCATTAGAGCAACAAAGTTTAGAGATTACCCTGTGAGGTTTAGGGATGCAATCCCTTTTTGTCTTGTGGAATGGAATAAATGTATGTTGCTGTGAATTTCACTGTATTCTCCAGAGTTTATATGTTGTTTTTCTGCATAACTGTGAATACAAGTTTACTATAAGCACTATATTTTTCGACTGATCAAATTACCCTTTGCAGATTGTCACTTTGAAAGCTCATTATTGAAGAATAAATAATCGGGGTGTCTCATCAGAGGACACATTATACAACCCTTCAATGCAGGCACCGATCTTTTCAAAAGCCATTTTACCTCTAATTTCCTTTGGGGAGAACATGGTGCTTACTTTTCTCAGAGCAACAAAATGCCAGCTTTGAACAGTATTTGAAAAGAATATTAAAAACTGGACAAAAGTAGAAATAGTTGAAAAACTGCAGGTTTTTTTTACATAAAATTGTATCTTGTCAGCTCTTTCAAGAGTTACTATGCAAAGGATAGCAGCGCTCTGTGCTAAAATGAATTCACTGAAAAAAATATTGCCACAGTTACTTACAAAGATTGTTATAATTTTTTACCACACCACCTCAAAAGCAAACACAAACTAATTAAAAAAAATCTATGGCAAACTCAAGCCAATAATATATTCTTATAAAAATTTCTCTGTGCATATATTAAAAAAATATATATACACACACATAGATATATAAATGTATTTATATAAAATAGCAAACCTCAGCCTTACCTACAGTGAAAAATCTTGCAGTCATGTCAGAATGAGGAGCGAAGCCCTTACTCATAAAGAGAATCAGATCACAAGAGGGAAGAAGGTGAAATCAGGAAGCTAGTTCCTACTTGAAAAACCACAGCTGTGAGGAAAGCTCTAAGTTTGTCTATGAATCAGCCAAACATCTGATCTCTGGTGGTAACTAAATGCTGGAAAATAAATTCATCAGGAATCTTTTTGTGGAACAGGAGGTAGGGATAAAATAGAAGCCACATAAAATAGCAAAGCTCAGGAGCTTTTTGTAGATAACTTCTGTAAATGATTTAATAATTCCTTGCTAAAAATTAAAGACTATTGAACACAAAGGAAAGAAAGTTTTAATTTTAGCAGAAGACAGTACTTTTTGATCTCCATAAGTAAAGGGGAAAATGCAGAATTACTGAAATGGTAGTGTTACATTTTTTAAAATGAAACTGCTCCAATTGAAAATATTTGTGTGCATTTTTATGATAGACAGAATGAGCAGCTGAAGTGCAGGCTTTCTGCAGGCTTTCTGCAATACACAGATAACACAGATGTTTCTTCACAAACTGACAAGTAATACAAACTACAAATCAAAGCTGAGGCACTTCCGAATTTCACAAGTGCAACAGAAAGGTAAGTCCAGGCAAATCCAGTTTTCTTGCTTTCCAAGTGCTCTGTAAATAAAGTCTAATTGATGATGACTGTGACACTTCTATGCAAATGAAGTAGGAAATAGACATGTACTTGCCCCATTTTGTACACGTATTTATGTATTATAGCTTTATCTTCTCTAGTGTATCTAAAATTGCTTTAACTGACTTTAAATGTGAAAATTACTTAGAGATCTTTAGGCATTTTAACATCTTTTGGATACATATTACAGGGAGATGTTAAAAAAATCACAGAAGGAAATAGTCTTTTTCTTGCAAGTTATTTAATTTAATAGAACCACTGCTGCACCATGGTGTATTTTCCTCTAAAATCAAAAGTGTATAGAACTGGGCTGTTTTATTGGCCCACTTCAGCCTGTATATGTTCAAATGTTACTCTCATATTGGGAGGATGTTTGTGTCTTTTACAAATATCAGATTTTCAGCTGTGAAGTAGCAATTTTGTGACTTTGTAACATCCAATAAAGTCTCGAGGTCCCAAAAGCAACTGATAGTTGCAATCACCATACTGTTACTTTTCTTTCAGTCAGCAAGTCCCTCTAAGAAGCATTACAACACCACAAAGAAATATTACAAGGTACTGAATTGTAACCGGTACACCAACAATTGTACAAAAAGAAAATTTTAATCTATTCTGACCTGCTGAGAATGTGAATGATGCATTCTGGGTTTGCTCTTCTGGTAATAGATTTTAAGGGAAAGGCAGTGCCAAAATGCTGAGCAGCTACATGTCCTTATCACAGAAATGTATTATTAGAACAGACAGCAATCATAGAGAAACGTAACAAAAACTGTCGCTGTTTCCAAAAAACCTTGCAATAGATGACTCTAAGAAGGAAGAATACAAAAAGTACTGACTGTGCAGAGAATAAAATGACACATGAGGAAAATCAGACTATCAAAAGGAGGTCATGAACCTTCTTGACAACATGGAAGAAGAAGAGCTTGTCACAGAACTTTGCAGAGGGAAAAATAATTTCAACAGGACAGGCCAAAAGATAGTGCAAATGTTTTGCTCCAAATGTATTGCTCCAAAAGAGTGTACATACTTAACGCAAGAAAGCAGACTTTTTGGGAACAAGCTAAAATCAGTTTTTGGGGCACTATTCCCTTGAGTAGCACAGCTGGAGACTGGACTGTGTCGAAGCACGGCTGAGGATGGCTCAGCTGGTTAGAGCAGGGTGTCAGTAAAATGAAGTTGTGGGTTTAATCACTGTTAAGCCCTTTGCTTAAAAGTTTGGTTTGATGATTATTGTAGGTCCCTCTCAACTCTGGATATTCTGAGAATCTGTGGTGCCAAGTGGAAGTGCAGGATGGTAATGCCACTGTGGATTTTTGCTTTTGAGGACCCTGGACAGTCATGACTCCTTTCCTGGCCTCCTATGGACACTACCACCTCCTGAATATGATCCCACCCTAAAGCATAGTCTAGTTCACTTTTCATTCATGAAAAAATGATTTTCTTTCAGTTCTAATTTAGATCTTAGATTAAGCAGATGCTTGCTCTCCCCTACTTCAACGTACAGATAATCCCAAGGTCTATTAATGTCTCTGACATGCTCATCAGTAGCCTATTAGCTTGACTATAGGTCCAGTAGAACCATCTGTTAAGACATGAATTAAAACCTTCCATTCATCATCTCCAACTGCAGGTCTTCAGTCTGAACATGTAGAGACCCAGACTCAACTGCACACGAATAGTATAATTTATTATATAATATATCCACCTTCACACACAGAGGCCCCAGGTAGAGCCATCAATCAGAGGAGGAGATCCCTAAGGGATGTGAGTGGGGAATAACAATTCTTTGGTCCCCCCAAGGCAGTCCGTCAGAGCAGGGCTGCCAAACACAGACTTTTCATTCAAACACACAGAGCAGTAGTACTGGTTATGGGGGGATATCTTCAGTCCTACAGCAGCATGTAACTTGAGAAGAGCCTTCCATGGTCCCTGCTGCCTACTCTGAGCATCCCCCCTCCATGCTGGGATGCATGAGGATTCCCGAGGAAGGAATCCCATTCCTCAGGAATCCTCATGCATCCCAGCATGGAGCTTTGCTAACTGTCACCAGTCCCTCTTCGGTAATGAGGTTTGCTCTAACCACACCCAGTTTCAATTACAACAGCTAGATTGTGTTTCTATTCCTTATCATGGTTGGGTGTAGGTGGATTATGAAAGGCTCTGGGCTCCTCTCTGTTTTGAACAAATTTCACTGCTGTACACTGGGGCTTGGAAGTGCTCCTGGAAGTGATGGCGAAGCCAGTACATAGTGAAAGGAAACCTAACAGATGCCCTTGGCAGAAGGACTGGATTTCATTTATGCTCTATCAATAAATCCTTTCACATTTTCTCCGCCCTCCGTTTTTAATATACTCCATGGGCTAAGACTCCATTCTACAATGTCTGCAATGTGAGAATCAACTGAGGTTTCCATGGGAGAATCCACAGAGACTTCCACATAATTCTACAGAAGATAGTAAACCACATTTTTTCTGCTGCTTTTTCTAGAGCAACTTACCAACTTGTACTGTCTCCTAATTTATATACCATCATATTATTTTCCTATAGAGATGCAAAATATCATTGGTGGCAGGAAGTTTGCACATAAATAATTATTTCGCCTATTTATGAATCTTATGGCCTTCAGTCCTTAGTACCACGGTTGATGGTTTCCTTTTCTCCCTTAAAAGGTTTTTATTGATGAGATGACAAAAATTCTGTCATTCCAGTGGAAGAGAAAACTCAACATCTGTTCCATTTGTCCTATTCTTTTAATTTTCCTCAAAATTGTCCAATCTTTGCAATTGTGTTACTGGTGCACATTTTTTTGTTGTTGTTGGTTGGTCAGTCAGGGGTTTTTTTTGCTTTTTTCATAAGGGCCAGCCATGGCTAAATGATGACAGGGAGGTGAGTCCAGTTATGCTTTATATTAATTTTTATTCCCCTCATCTGATTAGCGGCCATTCAGGGAAGAAGATTAGGAGGACATTTTGCACATGCTGGAATTTTCAGAAGCATATTTATTGTATGAAATTACTTTTGGAGATTTCTAACTTAGCTGAAGAGCAAATTGCCTCTCTGATAATCTGTTGTTTAAAAAGAAATACATGTGGAATATTTAGTGTTATATATAGACACAAATCTCAGCTGGGATAGATTCCACTCCAAAAGGGGCATGGCTCAACTCAAAGAACACCATAGCACATATCTCACATATCTACCATTCTGGAGATGCTTCCACATACCTGAACCCACATCTCATGTGAAAACACAAGCCAGTGCACAAAGGTGGTTGGTAGGTGTTTCACAGTGTGATAGCATCAGGGATTCCTTCTGTCACTAAGAGCATGTAAGCGATTCTTTCTGAGTTGGAAGTAGCAAAAGCAGCCCTGTGTAACTCCCTAGATGTGAAGGAGCAGCACAAATCCTGATTTGGACTTGGTGAATATCTGTGGCTGTCTGCTCAAGAGTACTGCAAGGCCACTCACAGGGACAGTCCCAAACCCAGGCAAGGACTGCTTTCCTTGAGTCTGTCTGGTATGTGACAGATGGACTTCAGCTGTCTGGAGGCCATTAGGTGCACCTAGACATGCTGCCCACAGGCTGACTTCAAATTCACTATGTGGAGGGTAAGATCTGAAAAACTTGCCTATTTCCAGGCATATCTCCTACACCTGAGAGTACTGTAACAGCAAAAAAATTATCTTTCCTACTTGCAGCTGAGTCTCTTTTGCAGTAAATATTTTGGATATTCCTTGTTTTCAGACAGGACTGTCATACAATTCTATTTGCAAAAAGCCTAGCAAGCCAGAAATGGGCCTCCGGCATCCCTTAAAACACTCTATCAATATTCATTAGCAAACAACATTTAGCAGATAGTGAGGCTTTCTATATGATGGCATCTATTATCCTAGGCTTTTTGTTTCATGCTTTAGGCTCTCACATAACTTGTTCATTGTGTTACCAAAAATTTGGTTAAATTAAATAAACCTCCTTAACACCAATGTAGGATTAAGAAGCAGTCATTCTATTTTTGGCCAGAGGCATGGGGTAATAACTCTTCCCAAATCCATGCATACTGTGTACCTGAAAGTTGCTGTTTATATGTATTCTACATACATATTCATTGATTGTCCCTGACCAAACATATATATGATAATAATTTCCCTAAAATCATTAACATATTTTCCCTCCCCTCTACACATGCATTCCTCTGTCCTCGGGGTCACTCCGGTTGTTCCTGGTGGTTGGAGACCCCCATGTTCCAGCTGACCTGGCAGAGTTGGCTGGGCACTGGGGCTGCTGAACTTCCAGGTCTCCTTCTTACACAATGGGTATTGTGTAGTTCATAGGTCAGTAGTTTTAGAGAAGAGGGATTGTATTAGCTCACCAGGTGTAGACAATTTATCACCTGGAAACAATTGCCAAATGGGACTATTCTCTTCTTATGGCATCCCAGTATATCTTGGTAGTTAAATACTGCCAAGAGACACAAATGTTCTTGATGTGATTTGCTTCTCAATGTCAGAGAGTTAACAGCCTCATCCCCTTTCCACCACCGGTGTCCAACAGGGAGGACTGATATTGGCTGCCCACACGTAACATATGAATTGCTCCAGTGCAACTGTCAGTGTTCTTTGAAGACAGAAATTACATAAAAAGAAGAAACAACAGCTTCTCAGCTGTGTTATTTGAAATAGGTAAATAAGTTTGTCCAAGATGGGAAAGTGACCATGAATACCACTTTGAAATCTAATTCTAAAGAGATGGGTGATCTTCAAGGCTTCTTTTGTCCGAGACCATCTACTGATTATTGATAAATCACAGACCCAGTAACTATGAGATTCCCTGGTGACTCATATCCATGAAAATCCCTGGCATGCAACATCTAACAAGTAAATCCTCAAATGAGCTTAGTCACTGTGTCACCAAGGGAGGCTGAGAGTCTTGCAAAAGGGTGTTTAAGAGACAAGAATTTTACATGCATTACAGCATATGGACATGGGAAAATACATTCTATTTTACTAAAATCCTTCCATGGGACATTGAAAAATCTATGGGTTTTCTTGATTTTGTTAGATAGACCAGCTGTGTGAGGAAAAACAATTTTGCAGGAAACCATAAAACTGTTGAAGGTAAGATAGCAAAACTAGCATTTTTAAAAAAGAGGGGGAGGCCCATAGAAATGTCCCAATTATAAAAAGTATCAGACTTACAAGGTGTTATGGTGTGAGATGATATCTCCAGGGCAGAGGTGTATGGATACAATATCTTGATCCCTATTGACTACACAAAGGGGAATTTGGAGTTCCTGGTTATTAAGGGATGGTTTCAAAATCACACAGGTTATATGTAATAGTGAGGCAGGTTGATCAAGAAAGTATCAAGCTGGGAACTTTTCAAAATACTTCTGTTTCATCAGAAAATGACCATTAAAGACAAATATTTGCCAGGAAAATGATGTCTCTTCATGAAGTTTTCACCCAGCTCTCAAGAACATTTGGTTTTAAAGTTTGAACGTAAGATTATTTAATTTGGAGAAAAGTCTATATTGTAAGTAAAACTAAACTGAATTTCTTTAAACTTAAAAATCTTTTGTGTGCAAGTTGTCAAACCTGATGGAGAGTTCTAGTCCTATGAAAACATCTCTAATGATATAAATAATTGTTGCTTTTCAATGTTTATTTGTAAAAATAACCCTTATGTTTCTTTTTGGAAAAAGTGTTACTTAGTTCATCTGCAAGGTGTATTCCTCATCCTCTGATTAGAAATTATTATGATGTGATGTAGGTTCATCTACTAAAGGACAAAGACAAGTACAACTTCTTTGTCATTGCAAGGTGAAGGCTAGAAATCTTCTAAAACAGAAGCCACACATAAGTCTTTTAATTTCACTATTACATGTCCACCCTAACTCAGCACCAGCATGCTGTTTAAACACCTGCCTAGAAAAACAGAAACAAAAATTAAATAAAAATCTAAATCAGATAAAGTGGAGCCTGAAATGGCTCAATGCAAGCAATTGAGGTTTGGTACATAAATAAAAATATGGAGTACAATATTTTTTTAAGCAGATAGAGGGAGGAGAAGGAGAAAAACGTCATCTGCAAGGAGTATTACCTGAGTCATCATGCAATTAAAATCTGTGGGCTAATTCTGGGTCTGTTCCACATGCTTTCCACCAGCTCCAGTGGTGTTACACATTTCAAAACCTACCTCAGCTACCCATCACATTCTGCCTTTGGCATAAGGGAATTTTTAAACATTCCTTCCTGAGCTTTTGTGTGAGGCGCGGGGCCAGTGAAAGTGAATGTTCTTTGAGACACTCACAGCATCCAACTAGTCTCACTTCTGGGGTGGTCCCTTGGGGACAAAAGCCGTGGATGTTAATTTCACTATCTCACGACTACTTAATTTACACTGGCAATTGTTATCAGGTAGTATCAAAATATAGCACATAAATATTATAACCAGAGAATAACCACAGGAAGAAAACAAGCTTCACTTTGTGCCTGCAGGTAAGACTGTTCTTGAATGCAAAACTAATAGACTGATTCTTTTAAAATAAGTCTCTTTAGATTGCAAGGCGATATACAAAAGAAGCTGAGTTTCGACTGAATCCACTTAACTCATGCTAGCTTAAGTAAGCCAACACTTGACCAAGGAATGTGAAAGGAGGAGACAGAAGACAAAAAGGATGATGTTGATTCAACAAAATGTTTTCTTGAAGATAAGTGATGCTAAGCAAAAGGCCTTGCTTCTGTAAAAAAGTTTGTGGCAGCATGAATGAGCTATAGCAGGGAAGGAAACAAGGAGGGCAGTTCTGCTTCGCCACCTTGAGCATCTTCTTGCAAACCCAGATTTGCATCCTATCAAGAACCTTGAGTGATGTACCAGAAGCTGTACAACAGCATACAGTATTGTCACCGTACCACAAAAATCTCAAGATCATAGGACATCTTAGAGATTCCTAGCAAGATAGACATCTCACTGAAGCCCAAACTTCGCAGATTCCTTTGTCCTTCCTGACTCTACCCACGATGCAAAAATTCCCAAAGCTCTATGATCCACTGTCAGCAGGTACCAAATTGTGCCTTTTAGAAGGAAACAAAGCTGCTTGCTCCTAATATTGAAAATTTTATCCAAATAATGAGTGGGAAAGGTTATCTCAAGGGAAACAAAAAAGAAAAGAATTTCTGTAATGAAGGCTGTATTCCAGTTTGCAGCTTTTTCAGTAGTATAACACATAAGAGCCTGCATCTTAAAAATCATGATGGATATTGGACAGTTCTGGCCATTTCTCACCAGATATCCTCATTAAGTAATAATTACTAATTTAAAAATATTAGTAACTACATAAACTGTTTGACATACATCAGCAATCACTCTGAAACAACATGTTTCATTAACTGCTCAATTTATTCTGAATATCTGCACCAGTTACCTTACACAAGGAAATACAAAAAGCCTTAAGATAATGGAGGGGTAAATATGTTTACAGGAGTATATATATAATATTTTTATGTGTATATTCACACGTCCACAGACACATACCCAAAAATAGTTCAGTGGAGTGTACTGAGTTTTCAAGAGAACTTGGCACTATTGAAAGTTTCTTACAAATGAACCTGAAAAATGATTGTCAAATAATGCAAACCAAAGCGAAGAACAACATACACAATATTAAATACTTTGAGCTTACTGAGTTGCTTGCTTGGACTTGCAGGAGAAACCTGAAAACTGAGATACAGCCAATATGAAACAGCACTTGAGAGTTTTGTCTCCCACTAATGCATATTTTATGATTTATGTTAATTATGACTTTTCATGATGGGTAATCTTCAAAGAGGTAAAGAAAAGTCTGAGAGAGAGAGTTTGAGTATGAGGAATTGATTGGGTACAGTCACAAAACAGGGTGTGGGGTGAGGAAACAACCTTGGCCCTGTGGGAGAAACACTCAACAGCATGAGGGGGCTAAACATGGCAGTGAGTCAGAGACAAGGCAGATTTTCTCCTAGGGGAAAGGGAGGGGAACATCAAGGACTGATGCAGAGAGAAATCTGAAAGTAAGAGTTTGTCTGATACAGAGAAGAAGAAAGTTTTAGGAGATGTGTGAGTGGCAGAGCAGGGAAGCAATGACACTGTCAAAATGAAATCTGAAAATTCAGATTTTTTGATCTCCAAGTCTAAGTCATCCCCTAGAGATCTGTATTCCTTACTGTTTGCTATAGGTAGTGTATTAGATAACACCTACTTCAAGGTTTTAGGTAGGAGTCCAAAAACAACTTGAAAAAAAAAATGAGTTTCCAGAAAATCAACTTATAAAACATACTCAGAAAACATGTAGATTTTTTCCTGGTATTCATTGGTATAATGTATCCCCAAGCTTGACCACTACTGCCTTAAAAGAAAGGAAGCAAAAAATGCTATTACAAGTCATTACACCAAGTCCTGGTGTTTTATAACCTTACAGTCTCTATAATGGTACAACCACTTGCCCAGTTTCCAACAAACAGACATGAACAAACTGAAGAGGTATGAGATGACCTCAATCAAGAGGAAAAGTCACTGTTCACTTCCATCTATAGCTTGGTTAAAGAACAGAACAAACCTGGACCTTATTAAAGGACAGACTGCAACTGGCTGTTTGTCAAAAGACAAGAGGCTACGAAGAAAACTCTTTGTCTGAGCACGGCCCTGCTGTGTGAGATGGGGAAGTGGCACTCAAAGAGAAGCAGGACAGAGAAAAGAATCAGATCCCCTTTGTCTCCTTTGCTGTTAGAAAAGCTGCTTTTAGCCGGAATCTGTGGGAGTTCTTGTTAGGTATCACCTCCTGCTTCTCCTGCTAAATGTACTGAGGCAGATGGATGTGAACCAGAAACAGTAGACAAATTCCCCTCTCAGGCTTTGGAATGACAATGTGAGATAACTCCATCTCACTTCATGGAACCTAATTCGCAGCTGAATTTTATTGAACACTTAAGTTTGACTATTCCTCATCTGCTAAATTGAGGTATATGGTGGCTTTCAATTTACTTGACAATTGTATTCAAGCCCTACTTTTTGACCATTTAATGAAAAAGAGCATCAAATAGGTCACTTGATGATTAGTTCTTCCTGACTTTCAAAATTGTTGTCATTTTCCATCAATATCAGAAAACCTTCTCATCCTTCTGTCTCGAGGAAATTTGGGATTCAGAGTGAGATAAATAAACCATCATTGTTGTGATGCATCTTTTTTAGTATAACCAAGAACCCACTCCTGTGAGTTCCTTAGCAAAGGAGGTTTGGTGTTGTTCCATGTGAAGGTAAAAACATCCATGGGGCTTTTCCATGAAAAACACTGGACAACCATCATATGCCTGTTTATAATTGGCACCCATGCCTCTGTTGATTCCTGAGGGTTCTAAAATTAACTACTGTTGGTTGGGAGGAGTTAGGGTAGTCTCTGAAACTGAGTCTTTCAAAGAGTTACATTCCAAGGAGCAGAAAATAGTATAGTTGTGCAAGAGTCTGGATTATTGTATGAATACAATGCATTTAGACATAACCACTTTCTGTTAAATACAGCACTGGAAAAAAGGACTCTCTACTTTGCTTCTTGTAGAGAAGCACAGGGAAAAAAAATAAATAGCACATTAACAGTTCTTGAAGTTCCTCCATACTGTCATTTAGCTCACAGACATGTATTAATCCTGTTATGACTGAAACAAAATGGCTGAAGAGGACTTGGAAATTGAAGTCAAATGCACAGATCCATAGCTTTCCTTTAGCAGATTAGGTAGCATTTGGAAATTGGAATCTCTATTATGCTAAGGCATGCTACTAGTACATTTGCTTGGCAAGAATGTGTTCCAGAATAGTGTTGAAATTTTTTCTTTCTGTTGTTGTACAAAATCTAGTTTTGTGCAACAACAAATTCTGATAGGGTTAATTGGAAAGGACCAATTCAAAACAACCTAATTTAAGCACTCTTTTAATTTTGCATTGACTTACAAGCTATGTTTTCTTGGGGGAAAAAATTGAGAAAAGCTAGTATTAAATTCCAGAGCTGAAATACTAACTATGAGTAAAATACAAGCCTCAGCAGGGTACACAATTTCATTTATGCAATATTTACACTTGCATATACTCCTCCAAAAAGTGGGGTAACATAAGCACTCCTGCTCTACACAAGGATAAACTTCAAACGAAATATTGAATTCTTCAGTCCATGTTTGTATTGTTACTTCAAGGTATAACTCTCCCTTCTTTTGTATTTTACACAATAACACTCTACCATTTAACTCAGCAAGAAGAAATAACATCACAACAAGACAGCACCTATTCTGCTTGCAGGTTGCTTGTATTAAAAAACCAAAAAAAGTTGTTGTCTATAATTTAGTAAAGTACATGAATGTTCTGCAAACCAAATAAGCAATTCCTCAGTAGGAGATTATAGACTACATAACACAAGAAGTTCGCTCTGGGTGCTGCAATGCCTAATTTCTATATCTTAAGTCTTAGCATATCCTGGGATGGACACCAACTTTTCTCAAGTGATGGACACCTGCTTTTAATCAAAGAGAACAGTCACAAGATAACTTTATTGTAATAAAGTTATTAATGCTATTAGGCATGGATAAATAGCACTACACAACAAAGTCACAAATAAACCCAAAACTACAGGTATTTCTTTTTGAGAAGGGTACTGCATAACACACAGATTAAAGCATGTGTAAGTTTAAACATTAAGGAGACATTATCAATGTCATTTTACAACATTAGTTTCAGTGAGATTCATCACATCCTTGAAATGAAGAGTAGAAATCAGTCTGTGTTTTCTCTGTGATGACTTAGTAATTTTTCACTCCAGAAAATAATTCACATATAAGGGTTCCCCGTGCTGGTGATGGGCTTGGCATTTGGTGACATTATAATTTCTTACATGTGCTCTAAACTTAGAGTACAAATATAAAAGTCTATACTGGCTTTCACCTTATAAGTGTATTTGTACCTTACAAGAATTCTATTTACAATTTCCATCAACTTCTGCTTTTTATGTGTATTTCACATACATTTCATTAGTAATTTCTCTCTTTTGATTTGTTAAAAATTGTTTTTCCTTACATTCTTTTTTTTTCTTTGAGGCAGAAAACAAAAAAGAATAGATCATCATTTTCTTATGATCTATTAATCGATCTGTGATCGATTAACTAGGATAAGTGGTTGAGACTTTATATAAAACTGACAGCTAATAAATACAGATTTTACAATGCCTAGGACAAGTGAAAATTTGTTTCTTCTCAGTAAGTTCCCCATTATTGGATATACCACTTAGAACTGATTTTTTCAGAAAAATACCTGGTATCCCAGGTTTTGCTTGATTGCTTTCCTATCTACTCTGAAAGAGTTAAAATTTAAAGCAAAATCCAGTTTAAAAGCAAATAATCTCTCAGAGCATTTACAATGCAAATTCTGCCACAAATGCAAAAAAATCAATTATGTCAATGATCCAGAAGCTGCAGATAAAAATTTAGACTGGATGTCTGGTACATAAAGATTCAAGCTGAAAGAAACATAGAGTAGAGAATTATCTAAACACAGCATCACTGTTTTTAATAATTAGAAAGAAATGTTTCTAACAAGGTGGAGGGTTCCAAACCCCATAACAGAGGATCAATAAAAAAAGGAAGAGAGGAATCAGTCAGAGGTTTGAGGCTGCTACAGCATACTTCTATATTCAGAGGTCACATAATCGTTTGGGTGGAAAGGCCCATCAGGATCATTCAGGTCCAACTCCCTTGCTGTGGTCAGAGACACCTTCCACTAAACCTGTGTGCTCAAAGCCCCATCCAGACTGACCTTGACCCCTTCCAAAAGTAGAGCTTTCTGCAAAGGACAAATACTTTTTTAACTTGGCATTTTTAGATGCCAGAATATGGTGAAAGGCCAAGTCTGAGTACCAAAAAAAATAGGTACTTTATGAGAAAATTGGACACTTATGGGAAAATTGACCAGTCTCCTAAAAAATTAATATTTTGGCAAAATGAAAAAATAAAAAGAAAAAAAAAATGGAGTCAGGCTTTTTAGTCTCTGGGTTGAAACAAGATACACAGAAAGTTATTATGAGATTTTTGAAAAGATTTCCTCTGGGAAATATCAATACAGAGAATACTTATGAAGAAGAGAATTCTATACTCATTCCAAGTATCAATATTTTATATCTATGTTGATTGGAAATGAGAACACGTGTAAGGAGCAAGGCAAAATAGAAACCATCATCTAGAAAACAATACCACCTACTCCAAAAATTTCATGCCTGTAGTGTGGCTCATTTAACATAATCATAGCAAAGCTATTTTCAGACATGGCATTATCAATATCATAGACCAAGAGCCGAAAGAACCAAAAATTATCTAATATTGGACCCTGATTGAGCTAAGCACTTAAATGTGTGCATAACCCCCGAGGCAGCAGCTGTCCAACTCACCACAGCAGCAATATGCAGCAACGTGCCAGAGGACTTTGCTGAACACATTTCAGTCACACACTGGAAAATTCTCACTGACAAAGAAAATTACTCTGGCATTTACTTCCTTTTACAATCTTCCTACACAAGGTTGCTTTGTCAAGAAAAAATCCCCAAAGACCAAATAGAAACTAAATCAACCTTTTTTAAAGAAGTTGGTAGGGAATCTTTTTAAACCCCAAAACATTGTGAGGTAGTACAAAACACTACTTCCTTTCTGCCTTCTTCCAACCAAGCAGTAAATGTACTCAGTGCTCTGAAAACACTGCTCATTTTTGGGGTGTGCAGTCTCTAGTGAGCTCCTGCTGCTGCACTGCCTGCTGGCAGCCGGACCCACTGCAGAGAGAGAGGCTCAGAAGCCCTAAAGTCACAGATTGCTCCCAGGCAGTGCATAATACAAATCTCAGTTTGTCCAAAAGGGTCTGAGAAGAGCTAATCTGATGTCACAGGATTAGATAATGGACACTTGCATAATTGCTGCCCCTTTGGGTCACATGTCAGCCCGTGATGCTGCATGGACACCCTTCAAGTCCAGTGGATGCTCCAGGCCTTTCTCACCTGCCTTTTCCCAGCACGTTTTGACAGGCCACGGGTCAAAGTACAGTGATGAGACTTTGCTTTCAAAAAAAATCACAAAGTGAAGCACATTATTTAACTTCTTATCGAAGTATAAGGAAATTATAAATATTCACTGAGTGAATAAGAAGTTGTTTTAGCATACACCCATATTACTACTTTTGACAGGAGCATAATGCATAAACTTAAGACAAATAATTACTTTTAAATGTGAGATTAATTTATCCTATTTTTTCTTTTGTAGGTCATCTTTTGACAGCAAGTCATATCAGTTACAAAGTTCTCATCATTTTAATGTTATTGTGTATTTTGTCTTTATTTGCTAACAATGAACAGGAGTTATAAAATACTTCACTCATAAGAAAATTTATATTTATATAGTTGTCTTAAATTAAAACCTACATGCCTATTTCACATACTTTCCTTCTCTATGTCTTTCCCAATAGAGCACCTCAGTTCTGCTAAATGTAGTCAGAAGAGAAATTTTGTTTACACCAATTCCAAGGATATCCATTAAATAAATAGGTTCAAAGGCAAAGTACAATTCAAATGAAGACAGCCAATCAGAAGAAGTGATCACTTTCTAAAACTTTGGCATTGTACGTCTCTTTGGTGGATTATCTTTCATAGGCTTGAGATTCAGTCAATTATTTGTACTACATATAAATTAAACAAGCCCTAAGACACACACACTGTAGCACAAACTGTAAATATAATAAAGTCTAATTCTTTACTGTCTATCTTGCAAACATTAATTTATCAATGCAGTCCAGCAAGGATTTTTTACCTCCTTGCACACAGAGATATTTCACAGAAGCCAATGAAATTTCTGTGAGGAGGGAGACTCAGTATAATCACACACTTTGGGACTTGCTTACAGGTTAGGATTTACAAAATACACTACATACACTGTACATATGCACTTCCTGAACACATACAGCATTGAACTTCTGCTGCTCTCTTCACTATTTAGTGAATTATTTCTTCTCTTCACTATTTTTCTATGTTTTTTGTAACTAATACAAAAAAGGTTTTGTGACTAATTTAAAAAAAAAAAAAAAACACTCCAAATTTGCATAAAGATATGTAGAATTTTTGCTCTTTTCTCCCAAAAAGGAGTAGTCATAACAGGTACTTTGGAGTCCTCTAATCTGGTGGCCTAGTGCCAGTAGCTAACAGATCATACATGAGGACAACAAGAAGTTAATTACTGTGAATAAACCTAGTTCTTTTTATGACTCATTCACTCTCAATGAGGATTTCCTTGTCCCAACTGTTAAAACAGTACAGTCATTTCACTTTTGACAATTAATACAAATTCCAGAGCTCTGCTGCCGTCAGAAATGACAACACCCATTCAATGTTAAAACTTGAGTATTTTTTTCCAATTCCCAGAAGAGGCAGTTATATTACATATGCTACTTGATCCTGTGGTCTCTATTCATAAGAGTATTTTTTCTGCTTAATGACTTTGACACAGATGCTCTTGAGTTAAAACTGTTTCAATGTGTGGGCTTTCTTCAGGGTGACACAGAGCAGGGAATCTCAAACATATCCTGCAGAACTTGAACAAGAGCTTAGAAAATTACTTTGTAAATCTTTACCTTCACAGAGCAGACACATTTTGCTGCCTACTCCCTAGCATGATGTCCATTCCCTATTTGGCCCTCCCTGAATACAATTTTGAAAACTCTGCTTTGGGCTTGGTCCCATAATACAAGGAAGACATTCTGAATATTGTGCAGTTAATTGAGTCAACAAATCAAGAGCAGAGAGGGAAAATTGTGCTGTCACTGTATCTGGTGGTAACCCCCCAAATTCCCTCCGTCCCATAAAGAAGCCAAGGAACAACATCACCCATAGAAAACCCGTCTATCCTGTGATGGTTGAACTCTTTTTAGACAGAAATAGCTCTGCAGTTTTATAGAAGAGAGAATTCCTGATTTCATTTTGCCAGGACTGTATCTGCTGTGGGTCTCCCAGAAGAGCTATCACACAGGTATTGCTTGTCAGAGACTCCCTGGCACTCCTGATAGGCAAGATATGGCATACATTGATAAATTTGTCTGCTTTCTCTTTGTGACATTAAAGTTCTACTACCATTCTTTTTTTTTTTTTTCTGATTTCATGCCATTTGCAGTGAAAAAATTTAATGGAAAAGAGTTTGAATACATGGAGGAGGAATCCTGAAAGTAACTGGAAATCATTTGTTACTTACAACAATTTCTTTAATCCAAGATAAGGAGCTTACATATCCCATTACTTTATTCCTGTCCTGCAGCTACTATTATGTGCTTCAAAGACTGTATCTTACATAATTACTGTGTGGCATTTTGTCTAGCCCTGATGGCCACAAGGAAGGGAGCACAGTAAATGAATTAATGAGATCCCATGTTTGTGAGATTTTATGCTATGATTGTATGGTTGTAAGATTTATAAGATTTCTTATTATTTTTGATGGTCTGGAGAGCAACCTACAAAGCATCTACAGATGTGACTTTTCATTTTGTTATTTTATATATTAACTAACTATATATGAAGACTACGCAATCATCAAAATAATGTACAAATAATTAAAGTAATTTTCTGGAGAAGGTCGGACACTGTAACCCTCCCTTTTTAATTAAAGAAAATTAAGTTTCTTTAATTTAGAAATTAAAGTGACTAAAAAATCCATGCACAACAAAGATTGAAAGAAAAGAAGGAAACAAACAAACAAAAATAGTAACAGTGATCTTTAATGTATCTGGTGGTAACCCCCCAAATTAGAAAACACACTTCACCCCCAAGAAATACTCCTGTGATGCAGAGAGAGTCAGTCACCAAGAACACATTAAGACTGAGCTGCTGAAGTTGTTGTTCTATATTTTAGAAGGCTGTTCACAACCCAGTTAATTTCACTGGCACAAGGCACACTCCCGACAGGTTACTGAGGGTAGTGGTTTGATGAAAAGCTTTTAACTAGATTTTTCACCTTGAAACCATACTGTGAATTCTCCCGCTAATGTGCATTGTTAATGCAGCCTCTTAAGAATGTTACAGGACAAAAATATACAAACATTTTTTATTTTCATCTAAAATATCTTTAATAGGGTTTATGAATGTGGATGAAGATCCCTTGATCCTTCATTATGCAAAACCCCCCCACCCTCTCATTTTCTAAGCAGGAAGGATGGATGCAAAGGGAGACTAAAAACATACCAACATTTTTTCAGCGCAGAGCACTGAGAAAATCATAAGGAAATTGTACACTGGAATCAGGGCAAAGGGCTAAGCATGTCTGACTTCCCTGAAAAACTACCTTTGAATCAATATTCCAAGAAACCTAAATGGGACAGAAACACCACATTCATACAGTTTTCATGATAGACATTCAAGGACAGAAAAAGAATAAAAACCTACTTATGTCTTTCAGGGCTTACTAATGCACAGTGAATGGGGATAGAGAGTCTCTTCCAGAGCGCAGCTCAGATACCTTATGAAGAGTATCTTACAAGGAGCCACAGCTACATACAAATATTGTTCACAGAGCCATCCTTGAATGAAAACTAGTCTGCAAGTCACAGTTGTGTAATGCACTATCTTGAGAGCAGAAATAAAGATGTTCCCAAAGACATCAAAACTAAAAGACAAGCAGTCTTTCCACACGAGGAGACAGACCCCAGCTGCATGTTGTACAGGTAGCACAACTCTTATTTCCACTCTAGCTACTGAGAGACATCATCGCCCATTAAATATTTTGTTTCCTAATTTCAACCCTATATTAAAACTAAGTGTCTTTAATCCAGGCAGGGCCATAGTTTAAGCTTTATTTTAATTGCTCCTTTAAGGCCTAGCAGTGGCACAACTGCACACATTTGTGAGGCAACACCTTTGCTGAGGGCAATGCCTCCTGAGCACAGCTCACCTGCACCCACACCAGGACTTCTGACTAAGAGATGATTAATACCTGTAAAAAGAAATCGGCTTCCTCTTGAACGTAACAGGGGCTTAAAGCAAACACTAAAGGGCAGTGATGATAGGAGGGTAATCACCTGTATCAGTGCACGTTAATCAGCTTATTGCACAACCCTAAATCACAGGAGATAAGACTTTGCCCAGGAACTCAATGAGTTCTAAAGGTGTGAGAAAATGATGTTGATTCATTACTTTGATGGGAGAAGATAAATGTTCAGTATGCAAAGTGAATCCAAGCGTTTTTGGCCTTGCATCACTTCCTTTGGCAGCATTCTTGTTCCTTTTGTATCCTTTGATATGAAGTACCTCTGATTTAGATTGATTCCAACTCAACTTTCCCAGAAAATTCAGTGTGTTTCTATTTGTTGTATGTATCTCAGTTGATTGCCAAGACTCTCTTTCCAGATACAGTTTGAATCCCAACTAAGAAAAAGCATCAAGATTGTTAGAAAGAGAGCCATGCAGATTATTTCACAGCAAAAAGAGCAAGAAATTTGGGTGATGGATTCATTATAGGGTCACTGTTTTGATTCTGGCTCTAAGGACACCAGTGTGCCAGAAACACGAGACTTACTGACGACATCAAGTCCAATTTCTCAGTCAGTTCCCCATTATTTGATATACCAATTAGAACTGATTTTTTTCAGAAAAATACCTGGTATCTCAGGTTTTGCTTGATTGCTTTCCGATCTACTATGAAAGAGTTAAAATGCCATAATTTCACTATGCATTGCTGGGTAACATGGATTTTTCATATGGCAACAAAAAAAAAATCCATCCTTCTACTTCTGCTTGCAAGGTCATATGTATAGTGTCTTTGTAAAAGTGTAAAAAATAATGGTATAGGTAATAAGGCAGCAGAAATATTTCCAATCAGAAGTCTTGTTGTGTCTCTTGCATAAGATGACAGTTTTATAATTTTGTATATGGCAATATTTATACAATTATATGAACTTGTAAAATCAATTCAGAAGAATGAATGATTCAGCATCCGCTTAGATGGAAAAAGTTGTACAGAGGGCTGTTGGTACAGCGTGAAATATAAGACTTTGAGCAAAAAAGGCCCAAAACATTCAAAATGAAGGGGTTTGAAGTGAAGCCTTGTTCTGTCCTTGTACCATATTTCCCTGTTTCCCTCCTTCTTCCTCCTAGACTGAAGTTCAACAGCCTCATCTCAGCCATATCATGAAACTACCTTCCTTCCTTCCTTCCTTCCTTCCTTCCTTCCTTCCTTCCTTCCTTCCTTCCTTCCTTCCTTCCTTCCTTCCTTCCTTCCTTCCTTCCTTCCTTCCTTCCTTCCTTCCTTCCTTCCTTCCTTCCTTCCTTCCTTCCTTCCTTCCTTCCTTCCTTCCTTCCTTCCTTCCTTCCTTCCTTCCTCCCTCCCTCCCTCCCTCCCTCCCTCCCTCCCTCCCTCCCTCCCTCCCTCCCTCCCTCCCCCTCCCCTCCCTTCCCTTCCCCTCCCCTCCCTTCCCTTCCCCTCCCCTCCCTTCCCCTCCCCTCCCTTCCCTTCCCCTCCCTTCCCTTCCCTTCCCTTCCCTTCCCTTCCCTTCCCTTCCCTTCCCTTCCCTTCCCTTCCCTTCCCTTCCCTTCCCTTCCCTTCCCTTCCCTTCCCTTCCCTTCCCTTCCCTTCCCTTCCCTTCCCTTCCCTTCCCTTCCCTTCCCTTCCCTTCCCTTCCCTTCCCTTCCCTTCCCTTCCCTTCCCTTCCCTTCCCTTCCCTTCCCTTCCCTTCCCTTCCCTTCCCTTCCCTTCCCTTCCCTTCCCTTCCCTTCCCTTCCCTTCCCTTCCCTTCCCTTCCCTTCCCTTCCCTTCCCTTCCCTTCCCTTCCCTTCCCTTCCCTTCCCTTCCCTTCCCTTCCCTTCCCTTCCCTTCCCTTCCCTTCCCTCCCGTGGCAATGGTTACCCCATATATACCCCCCATTCTCTGCAGGGAATATTGGGTTCAAGGCCACATTCAATGACCAGTTATTTTGAGACAGAAATGAATCTACCTCTCTCTGAAGGGATTCTTGGTGGCACAAACAAGTTGAATATCACACTGTTGAAGCCATTGCCTGCACTCTTCTCGCAGGCAAAGGCCAAAATGGTAGTAAATTCTACTCTAAGAAAATTTGTTCCTGTTGTGTTGGTTTGGGGAATACGGACCAGCTGCTGCGGACACCTAGTTCATATTACTCTGAATTTGGAATATGAAAACTAGTATGCAATTATGTGAAGTTAAACAGAAAATCTCAGAGTCCTTCAAAGGAGAAAAGGCTTTTCTTATGCAGAAAATCATCTTTGGCTTTAAGTAGAATAGGCCTGCTTTACTGAGATACTGTAACACATAAACAATTACTTCTTAAGAGAATATTAATATTAAAAACATTACTTGCTCTACCTACCCAGCTGTTGTTTCCCCAGGCATTAAGTTTAAAAATTACATCTGCAATTTTTTTCTGAAAATATTCCATTTATAGTTTGCAAATTGAGAAACATTAGAAAGGAGATACAAGCATAGGAAATTACATGGAACTTCCACATGATGTAAAAGAGGTACTGTAACCATAATTTTTTCTAGCAAATGTGTATAGTGTTCAAAGACCATGGAAATGGGCTCATTATATGTACAGCTTAAATTAAATAAATTATGTGTCTTGTAAGCTGAAGATTCTCTCTGAGAAAAACCATTTCATGTAAGAAACAGTGGTTTTGTAAAGAGATAAGTTTGTCTTTGGGGTTTCTCCTATCACATGAAAAATAATGTAGTCACACGTGGCAAAGTGCTGATGCAGTATAAAGCAATTCTGCTTGTTCAAAGTAGCTCACAAAACTTTGTAGCTTTAATTTTGTTGAAGAGGCTGCAGTCAAGATCAAGTATGGTTAATCCACACAATTCTAATTTTATGTTATATCAATTTATATCTAATTATTATATCTATTATTATATCTAATTTTATGTTATATCAGTAATGATACATAAAGCTGATGTGCTCACTCTATTGAGTAGCAGTTTTACAAAAAGAAAGATATGTACCCAAGATTATTTGAATGACAACAGGATTACAGCCAAAGACCTTTCTTCCTTGGATCAGGAAGAAAGGCTCACGAGTAATTCCAAAGTCATTGGCCTTGTGCTTGTTTGACTGTGCCTCAACTGGACCCAGCAGCACACTGACATGAAAACGTCTCTGCTTCCTGGGACAATAGCCTCAGAATTTGTCATTCTTAGGACTGCATTTAGGTGTAGGTGTAAAAAACCACAGCAGGGAGGTGTACCTGGCAAACCCAGGAAATGAGTCAATATTTTCTTCCTACGTAGTAATTAAATGAAAGAGAGGAAAAAAAGAAAGGGTAACAGAAAACAGCAGAAATATATTCCCTTAAGGCTGGGTTTTCCCTTGGTCCATAAACACTCCTACTAATCTCCCTCATCAATTAATTAGAAGAATCACAGAAAGGATTAGTGAGAAAGATCACAGTACATCAATCACCAGTGAGAAGACTATTTGTTGACTAATAATTACGTGTCTCCAAAAGCCATGGCTCAAAAGTTCCTCACTTGGGGATGGATGGATTCATTCTGCTCAATCTCAAACCTACCTGAACCATTCTGTGTGTGATTCGTATTTTTCTGATCAGCCAAAATGAAAGCATGAAAGAGAAACAAAGCTGAAGAATAAGTATATTGCAAATTTTGGGAACAGCCAGCACTTATAATGCCAGCAGATAGAAAGACAGTCCAACAACAGTCACTAAAAGGTAAGGGCAACATTTCAGTTTGGTTTTTTTATTTTTTTGTGAAGCACTGAAGGCCATTCTATGCAATTCTAAAATATTAATATTGATATAATATGTGTTTGCAGGCAGGCATTACTGTTATATTTATGTGAGCATGTCTGGTAATGGAATATTCAGGGCAGTACTAGTAAACATTCCAAGACTGTAGCCATTTTAGGACAAATTGGCTTTTACATGAGAAAATTTTACATATATCATAGTATCTCTTTCAAATTTTCTATTATGTGGAGACACACACTTTTGAATTAATTTTTAAATATCCATTCATTTATCTACCCCTCCATGCCTTTTGTGGTAGTTCTTTTCTAAAACACAGCAATAAAACCAGTCCACTTTCACTTTATCCTCATTTAATATCCAAGGTTACTTGCCAGTGGGTCCTTATAAACTTTGAACACGTCAACTAAACAGCAGAGACTTGCAAAAATAACAAGGTTCATGTGAAAACAGATATTGTTTGAGCAGATAGCAAATACCTTTGGTTGTGAATATTTTTTAAAGGATGATAACAACATCCTAGCCTTCCTCATCCCTGCTAACTGAAAGACGTAAGATCTACCCCTTTTACAGCCTAAAATATCTGTATCTACAAGCTGAAGACCTTTATAGAACACTTCTTTGTTTAGTAGGTCAGGTGCTCAACCCTAGGGTAACTCACTGTGGTAATTGCTCACACAGCATGTGTGTCAATCACTTTGCTGCTGAAGAAGCCCCACCTGGTCTCCTCAAGCCCCACCAAGAATGTGGTACTTTCCAAATTCCTGCCAAAGTCAAGTTCTTAAAGTCTTAATATGAAGAAAAATCTGCCTTGAGTACATCAATGCCTCCAAAGTGTATTTCTCCTGCTGCAGGGTGAAAGGAGAATTATCCACACCAGGATTATTATCTAGTTAGCACAAAAAGGCATATGAGAGGGAAATGAATAAAACAAAAAAGAAAGAAAAGCAGGAGGAGTTGACTTTTGCCTTGCAGCCATACAGTTAAAGCCAGATGGGACTTTCATCAGAAAGTCATCTTAACAAAGTGTACTGGAAAACAAGAGAGCCAGCTACAGCAGAAGCCTTGCTTCCTCCACAGCTAAAACTAGAAAATGTTTGATTACTTGCAGGCAACAGATAGTTTAATCCAGGGCCTGCTGATAAGAGTATGAAAAAAACCCCAGAGACTTATATAGTAGTACAAACAGCGAAAATTTTCAAAAATATTCAAGATAGGATGACATTTGTGCAACAGACAATGCAAATGGCAGTTTAATACTAGATTTTAACTTGACTCCATAAAGATAATTCAGGTGTAGCCTGGGATCAGCATTAGGAGGAACCAGAAAAGAAGTGTACCTCTTTATGAGGAAGATTCTCCTGGTTAGCAGTGTCTTCACTGATGTATTGTGGTAGAATTTTATCACTCACTGATCAATCTCAGCAGCTTCACAACAGTACAACTGCTTTTAATCAGATTGCTGACATAAGAAGAAATGGTTTTAAAATATTTGGCCACTCAAATAACTTTCTGAAAAATACATGGTAAAATACTAGTTTTGTCTTCTAAGCCATTTAGAGCAAAACAACACCATGTTTTGGGACAGCAGAGGAATGATAAGTGTTGGTAATCTAGTACATGAAATTGTATGACTTTGTCTCTTAAACATACTTTGAGTAAGATGTTCATAAAAGCAAGTCTTATTTTTTTACAGAATGCCACTTTTGTACAGAAAAGAGAGCACTTCTGATGGCACAAAAATCCTTGCAAACTCAGACACGGTTCACACATGATAAGTGACTTTTTTTTCCAAGTGGACTGGTTTAATAGACTGTTTCGGAAAAAAAAACCAACCTGGATTTTTCCTCAAAAAGCATTTCTCAGATGAAGCCCTTTCTTCAGATGATTAGATGGCCTCTGTATCTGGTTTAGGCTTTCTGAGGAAAAAACATGTTGCAACTCCATGCTAGTGGTAAAAAAACTCCTGAAGTACAGATTAATTATTAGGTGATATCTGGTAGCAAGTATTGTTTTTAGAAGAAATGTAAAAGCACTGACAACCTGTTGCTCCCAATTGTGTTTCCTCTGAAACTTAAGGGCCTAAAAGGCACTTGCTATAAAAGACCTGTCAGATGTAATCACCAAGACCTCTATAAATCCATTTCTGCTTTTCACATTAAGAGGAGTTAAAGCACAGTACACAGTTAAAGGGAGTTTTCACAATATTAATTTGCAGTTACCGTAAGGTCCTTTTCTGTGCTCAGAGAGGTGCTAAAGAATTTTGTTGTAGATAGAAGCAACCTACATCCAACTAAAATAAGGACTAAACTTTTTAAAAGCCAAAAATCAATCAAATTTAGTATGATTTTCAGGGCAATCTCAATTATTTAGATAAATTACCCTTAATGAAAAAGACCACACTGGATGGTCTCTTTTTCTTTCAGCCCAAGTGTATCTGGACAGCTTTGAAAATATCTGTCTACAGTGATTTGGAAAATCACTACCAAACCCTTTTTTTAGATGCTGCATAAAGGAACTTACTGATGAGAATTATTATTGAGACTAAAAGCTACAGCAAAGACAGCCTTACTATTGATCCATTAATGTCTGCTCACAGTGCAGGGCTTGTGCCATTTCTACAGGACATATATATGATATGGTACTGACTCTGCAAAACTCAAAATATTAATTGACCTGGAGGGTAAATTCTAGCCACAAGTAAAAGAAAAGTGTAATGGAGGAATCAATGACCTCAATTCCGACTGGGATAATGTTGACTTGTTTGACATCCTTGGAATTCATTAAATAGACAAAAATATGTCTAAGAGGTACCGCATGTCAAGATGGATTTATGTAAGATTACTGCTTTTATTTTAATTTCTTTCAGTTTGGCCTTGTAAAACATTAAGCATATCCTGTATATCCAATGCCTTCTTTAGTCCTGTGAAAATTGCTAAGGATTGAAGGTGCTCAATATCCATCCAAAAAGCAGTTACTATCTTTCAGCTCTGGAAACTATTTCATGGACTGTGCAATGAAAGCTTTCTGCAGGTATACATAATAAACTGTTAACAACCAAGACATGGCAATGAGGACTGCAGCTCTGTGGAGTATATTTTTCATTTCAGCTGATGATTAAAATGCATGCATTTCCACGAAGACCCACAAATGCCAGATTATAAGAAAAATATTTGGAATAAACTGTGGGCCTGATCCTAATTTAGAAATCTGTTGAATTTCATTGAACATGACAGCAAATGAGCTGCAAATAAAAGCTGCTGTATTGAAGTTCCTCAAGATGAAGCCTTCAGCTGGAAGAGTTCACACAGATGAGTCGAATGACATAAGAAGCCACCCAAACTGAAACAGGTCTTTCAGGGAAAAAAAGATAAGGAAGAATTGAGCTAGCATCAATAGTAGCTCATTTTTTGCATCATTTGTATTAGTAAGAAAATGCATTACTGTTTCATGGGTTGTAAAAAATCACCCACCTCCTTCAAGTAGTTTAAAATAACTTTAAAAGGGTAGCTACAACACTTAAAATATACAGACAATAATTTAATAATTTTAATGAGAATATTTCTTATCATGCATTGTCAGCTCAAAAGACTCTATGAAGAAGTAATTACAGGATAAAAATGCAAGACTTGTTCTGCTTTTCTGATGCAGAAATCTTTAAGACATTCTTGATAAGATCCTTAAGAACACTTCCCATGGGATATGATATTAATGGTAACCTTAAATCTCAGATAAGCTTGCCTCTAGAGAGCAGGAAATGCCCAATCTGATAGCCAGTTATCAGGTGCAAAATGTTAATTATTATATAAGGCAAACACATCAACAAATGGGCAAACAAATATTTTTCCAGAAGATTCTAAGCATAAATTTAATTAATTAAAATAATCATGGCTAAACAAGACTTTTCAGTCCCATAAATGAAACAATGATTATGTTCTTCAACAGAATTTAAAATACTTTGAATCATATTTGTTATCCATAAGAGAAATAAAATCTGCATCATAAAAGAAAAATAGCAGCAACACAGGGAACGGCAAGAACTATGCCATGCTTTCAGTGATAAGAAACCGTGTCTGTGCCCTGTATGTAACACAAACTTGATAGGTCTTTGTATCACTCAGTCTACAGAATGCAAAAGTGAAGACTTAAATAAAGTGCAATAGAGAATCTGGTCTTCCTACTAATTACCACATTTTATAGAAGAGTCTAAATGAGAGTGGAGACAGCTGATACTTGAATAACTACTGAGTATGTATTTAAAGTATTCACAAGAAAACCTATTCCCCAGAAGCATAGAACACTTGGCTTATTACCTCTAATTGTATCTGGTAGTCCAGCATTACCAGAAGAAAGACAGTGAACTTTTTTATTAGCCAACTGTCAGAAAGGTCTGACTACAAAGAGGAGAAAAAATAGTAAAATGAGGCAACTCCATTCCTCCACGCAGAGGATTGCAAGAGCAGAACCACACATGGAGGCTGTCACCAGCTGAAGTCACCTAGAGGACTTGGCTGCATATGCTGTTTTGAGCTGCAAGAAATAGCTTGTCTATGTGGGAACCTATTACAAAATGAAGTGGTCTGCACTCTGCATGTGTTAAATCCTTCTCCTACCGATTTACTCCATACTAGGTCCCAGTAAGGTTTAGCTCAGCCCACCATTACAGTGGGCTTACAGCAGAAAACTGATTGTAAAAATATTCCACAGAAGGTCACAACTAGACTCCTGACCTGGTTTAGTCTAATTTGTAGTCTCCAAAGAAAGGACTGAAGAAGCCAGCTGCCTTTCTGACACACACTCTATCTGTTGCTGAATGAAAAACTCCTCTTCAGCTCCAGGCCGCTCTGCTTTACTCCTTTCCCTTGCTTCTTGACTCTGCACTCCAAAGCTTCTTCAAACCTCTTTATGGATCTTTACAATTCCATAGAGAGAAAAGTGTTAAGAGATTTTTACCCCTGGTTTCGAAAGAAATAGTGTCTGACCTTTGTCCATCTGCTTAGAAAAAGTAGAAAAATTCCTGAGTAAGAGTAACCAGAGGGATCCCCACTATGTCTTTTGGAATCACTCTTAATGAGATTAATTGTGGAGAATAAATGCCTTTCACGACTTTTTCTCCACTTCCATCACTGACTCTCCAAATTGCAGGAATGCTTGGAAGACACACTAGGAGTAACCAAAGTAGCATTACTCAAGTCCCTAGGTCTCCAAAACTACAAAATTAACTTTTTCTTACCTTCTGCTTTATATAGAAAATTGCAAGTCCTGAAATACATGAAGAAATAAATATTCAAAATTCAGTATCAGGCATCAGCTATTTATTTCAGCTCCTGAACTTGCTCACACCCAGCATCTGCTTATCACAGCATGCTGTTAATACATTACAATAAATTGTGAATTAATTGTTTTAATTTATTTTCTCTAATTGGTAACCCATCACACCTTAAGTACTACTGACAGTAGAAAATTGTGTTTACTTTTCATTTGAATCTCAAATTAAAGGAGACCATGAGATATTTTCAAGATAAAACGGAGCAAATATATAAGTGATTGAAAGTTTACAGTGGGATTTTAAGATAAGGACAAGACACTGAGAAGAAGGCATTCCTGAATATTTAATCTCATTTCAACTAAAAGAGGATCTCTATCATGAATGAAGGAAACATTACATATGATTAGAAGTAGAGCTAGTGGTTGGTTAAAAATACAAGAAAATTAGGTAAGACAGAAAAATCAGGTTATTGCAAACAGTGAACGTGTCCCAGGAACCATGAGTAATTACTGAGATAATGTGAAGTGCACATGTAATATCTATTAATGCTGTCTTTGTGATTTCATGTAATACTTCTGGCTCTCTTTTTTGAGATAATTTGATATATACTGTACTGACTTTCTTATGAAACAAATTGATGAAAGAAACTACTTTTCTCTACAATTTATTTGAAAGAAACCATGGGGTTTCTTTGTTACACACATGTGCACCAGAAGTGGTTTACACAAGTTAAACAATGCTCATGATGAATTTGTTTCTCTAATTGTTCCTGAACACTTACTGCAGCAAGAGTGGAAAATAAATATTTTTTATTTCCAAGAATGGAAAATAAAGTTCTTCTCCAAAGAAAATCCTCAATATTTTAATTCTGCTTATTTAGGAGAAATATGAGACTTGACAAGGGTTCCTTTAATCTATATTTAAATTAATGGTGGCCAGTGGTGACAAATACATTGAATGTAGTCAGGCTGTAATGTTTTCTAAAGGGTCTCACAGATTTACTGCAACTAGGACAAATCATGAGCATATTAATCAAAGATACTTTGGCTTCTAAAGGTGTGACACACTGTGTAAGGAACTAGCCACCAGATATCCCCAATTTTCCAATATTTACAAATAAAAATGATTCCAAAAGGAAAATATATGTTCCCCACAATTGTGGGATCTCAGCACCTCAGGATGGAGGTGCAGAGAGGCCGAGACCACCCTTGGGGGGCTCGGGAATCCTGGAATGTTGCCAGAAGTGTCTGGTGGCAGGATTTTGATCCTATACAGGAGATGAGACCTGTATGAGGACTGGGAGGAATTCACTGGGTGAATGGTGAAGGGATAAGTTAGTTAAAGTGTAAAACGCAGGGTTTAGGATTTTGGTACAGGGGGGTCTAAAGAAGTAAGATGGAGGAACTGGGGCGTGTCCTGTTCTTCTTCTTCTTCTTCTTGGCCTCCATCTTCTGTGGTGGTGGTGGCACTTTGGGATTGGTCATTACTAAAAGTGCACCGGTTAATAAGGGTAGAAGGTATTGGGGAGAAATGATAAATATTGTACACGTAACTTAGGCTATAAAGATAAGTGACCGCCCAGGGGCTTCGGGAGTGTGCCCATGGCTGACTTGCTGTGCAGACCTCTGTCGGGCTGAAAGAAAATCTTTTAGATAAACAATTAATAAACACCAAGACCGAGACAAGATCAGAAGTCTCTCCTCGTCCTTTGAAGCGTCGGCTCTTCAAGGCCATCCCTGGGCCTTTCCAGGCCACCTAAACAGCTCACAGAAAACCTTACAAGCTTAAACAGCCGAAAACTTTACAAGCGGCGTCCCTGAGATATCGCCGAACATAAATCAGCCGAGCAAAGAAGAACGCCAAAAATTTACACACAATCATCCTACATTTATATCTATCATATTCCAATGATCTGTGAAATCTAGCTAATAAATTCTCATAGGTACTATGAAACAAGAGTAAAACAAAATATTTTCTGGCTTATAAAATGCTTACCTAATTGTGTCCAACCTACTCATATTTGAGATTGATGTTGACTGCTATTGAAACAGTTGATTTATTATAGTCATAAAATGACACAAGCTTTTGTGTTAGTCCTGGGCCACTGTTCGAAACAAAAGCAAGCTGGCTGATCTTTATGCACCAGACCTTCATCAAACATGTACCATTGGAATGGGCTCCACAGTGAATGTATTCTTGCATTTCTTCCATACTGCAGTGGAGAATCCAATATAACATTGTATAACAACATGTCCTAAAAGAACTTTTTAGAATAAAGCAACACCTCAATCAGTGAATGGAGATCTCAGATTTTGTTAAGACTACAGGTCAAGAAAGAGAATATACTTTACCTAAATGTCAGTGATGCCAGGACAAGTCTCCTATGGTGAGTATTTCTGCTCTGCTGAGGCCCCTACAATGCTTTAAAACTCACCCCCAAAACCCCTCAAAGAATAGGATGTGCATATGTGAGACACTAGTAATGATTTCTACCACCAAACTTGGGAGTGGTTACAATCCTACAGATATAATCTCTCTATTTAGCGATATAACTCCATAAATGTTTGTTTTGGCATTCAACTGTGGAAGCCACATTGATAATGAAAAACTGAAATACTTGCTCCCATGATGGGTGTGGGCATCATGAGACTAGCAGATTCCTGTCAAAAGAGATTGCAAAATACTATTTTCTGTCTTTTAGAGTCACATTGAAGATCATGAGAAAGTGGTAGATTTTTCAGTAAGTTTCACTGTAAAATTTAAATTTGGTAGGTTGCATTAGGATTTAAATTCTGCCTGACACGTGTTAACATTATGGAAGGAGTAGCTGCCTTCAAAAAGTTATAAAGGCAGCATTTTCAGGAGCACTCAGATAGTTTGAGGCTATGTATGAGATTACATTTCAATCTGTCAGAGGAAACAAAGATAACCAGTGAGGTCAATAGTATAACAACTTCTTGAGATTAGGCTCTACCTCAGATGTCAGAAGCCACATTACTCTGTTTGCTGCTGTTACCTCCAGCTAGCTGGTTCCATCTCTCAGAGTGATTGTCTAAAGGTCCCACAGTGATAGCTGTAAAACTTGCTCTGAAACTTGCTCATTCAGTGCTGCATGGAGAATCTTTGCTCTCGGGATCTTTTGCTGGTCACTGTGACCCCAGGAGATGTTAAAAGTCTCTTTTCCCAGCCTGAGTGCTTGAAGAATGAGTCAGAGCTCTTAATTTCTCGATCTCAAGGTTGTTTATTGCATCTTATCTATAAAAAATTTTTTCCTGCCCTGTTGAGGTCCTTCCCGCAGGACAGTTCCAGGCACTCTGCCTCCCCCAGGGCGGTGTTATATCTTTTTACTAAAATGTTTATAATAACTTTCCAATACCTATTACCTATGTTAGACAGTGAGCTTCCACTCTAAACCAGTCTAAAAGTGCCAACATCACAGCAGAAGATGGAGGCCAAGAAGAAGAAGGAGAAAGGCTGGACATGCCCAGATCCCTCCATCTTGCCCCCTGAACCCTCATTCCAGAAACCCCAAAATCTACTTTTCCACCCCGTGATAACTTCACTATTATTCTATTTAAACTGTTGTGGATGGCTGATCTTCATATAAGGTTGGTAATTTGTACCCAACAGGTGTTTTGGGCTCTGTGCCGGGGCTTCTGGGCCCCCTGGCAGGGGTCTTGGCTGTTCTGGACAGCCAGAGGGATGTCCTGAGTTCCCACACTTTGCAACTAATTTTAATGTAGTTTCAGCATCTCCACATCCTCCAAAGGAGACCAAAAACAGTTTTGAACAGTGTTTGTGCATCCACTTCCCTTAAAATATTTGCCTACCAGTGGCAGTGATAGCATGAAACTCAGCAGACTGCAAACTCTCCACTCCACCAGCTGAGTAAACATTTGTGCAGTGGCCTGCACTGCACTGCACTCAGTGCTGCAACTCCACCAGCACTATCCATTTCAATAGCTTAACTCAGGTGTGTGTCTAGGAGTGACCATAGTGTAAACATGCCCATCAGCCCTTCCAAAAAGTCCACTTCCACTGAACTAAGTGACAAGCTCAAACCAAGTTGCATACGGATGCATAAGACAACTGTGTTTATTGTAAGCCAGGCAGCTCTCTTAAGGATGCAGGTTCCAGCTGCATTCTGCACACACATGCACTTAAAGTTCAGACCCTGCCTCTATAATCTAGACCTCTAAAAACAGAGACCTAGCTCTTTAAGGCAATATTATTGAAACTGCTACTGACAGTTTTTCAAACATCTGCTTCTTGTAAGACTTTACAGAATAATCTAAACAGATTCAACACTTGTATTGCCCCATAAATGCAGTCCTCCTTTCCCCAAAAAGTTATATAATTGAAATAAAAAAACTTCCTTCATATACAGTGTTGAAAGCCTACCCTCCATAATGAAGAAAAACTCACTATTTATTCTGGTCATTTATATTACCTTATCTTTATGTTCTTTTAAAGTCTGTATACGTGTGACCAGCAACATGTATGTGTGTAGTTCAACTAAATTAAATGTCTCTTAAGACAATACAATTTTGAGATATATTATCCATAAAAGGAACCTTTGAATAGCATGAATATACACAGCAGCACTACTTCTGTTCTTGAGCATCCAGATACAGAATATTTTAAAATACAGGCATTTTTTTAAAATGGCATTTAATATGAAAGAACTCTTTTTATGTCCACTTCTCTCGTTAGTGATTTATTACAGCCATACTATAGGATCTCATGCCACTCTATATTTCAAAAGTCTTTCTGTGCTAGATAGCTCCATACTGTACAGTGCAAAGTGATGAAGAGCCTCTGCGCTGTTACTCTACACCTTTCTGCATTCACAGCTCTCATTTCAAGTCTCATTTTAGAATTTAAATGTATGACTGAACTGTCGTAGAGTAAGGAACTCCACAGTATTTGGCAAAATCCTAACTCTCCAAAAAGCTAGAGTAAATGCACAGAAAATGTATCAGAACTACTAAAGGTCTACTGCTCCCGATGCCAAACAAAGACTTTAGGACAAGAACCAAAAGCGAAAGGAAGAAGAGGGAATTAATCTGGCTTCTGTTCTGTGAAAATAAACAAAAAAGTATGAACTTTTTTTCTAAATTCTTGCTTTCTTAAGAATCATACTTTTAATATTGTTCCCCTATTGAAAGATTAGAAAGCAAAAACAAGAGGAAAACAGAATTCTCTGACTCTCCAAGCAGCAAATGGTGTCATCCAATGCCTGTTCTGTAGTTCACACTCAGTTTTAATAAATACGTTATCAGGAAGTCTGTGAGTAGACGCAAGCAACTAGCAAAGCTGATCGAGCATCACCATGGTTGAAGTCCTTGAGGTTACTTCAGGAGTAAATACGGACATGGGGATGATTCTACCACCTCAGACTGCCACGTCTGCACAGCAAACTGCTAAGTGAACTTCCTCAGCCTTTGCAAGAAATCTTAGATTTGGCTGCACAGCCCTTTAAGCTGTTCCCAGATGTGTTTTTTCCTGTTTCTGCACAAACAGAATACTCAAACAGCTGGAGATATCTGTTATGACACCTTCCTCAAAGCAGGGAACACCTGAGATCAGGTCAGTTATGACCAGGAATCATGAACAAATATGATGAACTCCTTAAAAATAATAATAAAATTTTTAAACCCCCAATTACTAATATCCAAATTAAAACTCAGTTTATGAGATCTGCAACCTCATTTCAGGCAGTAGTACTCTACAAGTTTCCATTAAAGATGCATGAATTTTTATAAAAAATACATGAGATAACATAGAAAAGAGAGGGAAATTCTACCTCAAAAATGCAATCCTAACTGTCCTAGTTTTCTTGTTGTTAGTGTTTTGTTTTGCTTTACATTTTTTCTTTTTCTTTTAATATGTGTTGGCTACAAAATTAATACATCAGGTCAAAAATATCCTGAATGAGATGTGACAGTCTGAGCTCTCAAGCAAAACCAACACCCTGTAGAAAAAGTAAAGGAAGAATCCTAAAGCAGTGCAAATGAGGTAAAGTGATCTGACACAACACTCCTGCCTGAAGAAAAGGGTTCTATCATATTTTAAGTGTCAGAATTTTATTCCATGGAGTTTTGAGAGCTTTGCCTCTGGGATTCTTTGCAGACCTGCTAAATCATCAACAAAATGTATGTGTACATATACATACATATATATACTTCATACATATTATGTAATAAGTACTCATACATATGATATAATTTACAGACATATGGAGATGCTCTTGAGATTAATCCTGTTCATTCATGCACATCACATTTTTCCACTGTCAAAAAAGGAACTGCTCAGATGTCACAGTGCAAAGCACTCACTCTATTTTTCTTTTTTTTCACTCTTATAGACCTGCCTGTCATCAGTTTGAAGTGAATATAATTTTCTCAAATGAACAAATTCTTTATACTTTTCTTGTTTCTATATGCAATGTTCAAAATACACAAGATAACAAGTTATCTCAAAATATAAAAATTTTACTTTTATTTAAAAAAAAACAACCAAAACAAACTATCCAGGAAAATCTCCAAACACATACAAAGTTTTCTTCCTTTCATTTCTGCCTGACAGAGTTTGCCTAAGAATAGATGTCTAGATGCTGAACACTTAATTATTGACATACAGACCTGGAAAATTCCAGAGCTTCTGTGTTTTCTTCATTTATGACCAAGAAAAGATGCCTCAGTCATTTAGAATTTATTGTTCCTTAAACATTTATCAACAGCAACAAAAAAAATCTTGAGGCAAAAAGAGACAGCTTAACATTTACTGAAATGATGACTTATAAATAGTCATTAATTACTTCCAGACAGCCTAATCCACATTCAGTTAAATTCAACTGGTGTATTGGTTTCACATCATGGCAATACAGTAAAATCCCTCTCCCTAACACCTAGAGGTATTGTATATAAAAGCCACTTCCTGACTGCTGTTGGGTTATTTGCCTCTTACAGAGTGTTGTTCTCAAAAAAGTGTGTTTTAGCTACTCCCCAGAGGGTCTAAGGAGAGTTTCTAAATAGAAACTTCATGTATCTCAACATTTTATTAGATGCACTACCTGTATTAGACTTACATAATTTAGACTAAACTTTCAAAAGCAGCCTTATAAATTGAGTGTGCACATGTATAACAAATAAATAAGACAGATAAATTTAGTACATTTATGCATACAAAGTGAGGATTTTGGTTATTGTAGCAACTGGTCTTCAAATGTCCATCTCTGTGAATTTATTTCAGTCATAGAGAGTAAATACAATTTCTGAATACATTCTCATTGGATGTTTTTGGTTTGCACAACCTTCCCATGCAACAGTAAAGCACCTAAGCTTCACTATAGTGAATGACTATTACCTGACTAGACAAAGAAAATACTTATCATAATACAAGAATTAAATTGATGTGTTAAAGCAAGAGTTCAAGGAAAGAGATGTAAGCTTAAAAACAATTAGGGCAGAACTATACAAGCACTCCATGGAAAGTTTAGGGATGAAAATGTTACCACTCTGAATCTACCAGAGACAACAAGAGAAGAGCTGAAAAGGCCATCCCTAGAAACACACACACTGTCATAACACAACAAGGTTTTTTTCCCAGCATTTCACCTGCTTCCATACATCCCACAAAGCACAGAGACTAATGCAATCCTGTGTGTTACTTTTCATGGGTATCCCCTCACATTGCTGCTTTGAGGGCAGAGCTGACATAAGGCACCAACACTGACAGCTGTACAAACTGTGGGGACCCCCAGAAGAGAGCACCCATGGGCAACCATTCCCCAGTTCCAACTGCTGTGCTACCTTTCTGCTCCTTTCTCTCTACAACATATTGATCCCATAGACAGCAAGATCCATCACTCCAGCAGATCAGTAGCAGCTGTGCTGTAAAGCCTGGATCTTTTCTTTTGTTTTTGACGTCACTGCTTCGTGCAACACCATCTGTATAAAGCCCCCAAGGAGAAACAGCCATGACATCCATAGAAAGATGAACAGGTTTTAGCCTGTCAGACACTTGCTGTGCAGGTTTGGAGGGAAAAGGAGACCAATAAAGCATGGATACTGTGCTTAGACCTTTACTAGCAGACAAAGCCCAACGTAAGCAAAGATGGTAAATTTGCTCTGTAACTGATTTGGTTCAAGAAACAGGTGAATCTTGCATTATATCCTCCTAAGAAGCATTTTCCTTATTAAAAGTGAATAGGAATTTCCAAACCAGTGGTACTGACAGGCTGACAAAATCCAAGCAGTTAAACCAAGTGACTTTGCTGAAAGTCTAGCATTCTTTTTTTTCTCAAATCAGAGGATTCCTGTATTATGGTTTTCCTAACACTAATAGGGTTCTTCTAAAACTGCCTCTGCATGTCTGTAACCACACAACTATGCTGCTCTAAGTAAGGGACATGGCTTCTTACCTTCAGTTTCAGTGCCATACAATACCAAAAATCATTGGCCTATCAGTCTTACTCAGGTGTTACTCTCTATCCTCTTGCTCATCTTCAGTGGTCATTAAGTGCAGATAGGAGCTCAGAGTAGTTGTGAAAGGCATACTCTGGCACACCCCATCCCAAAATTTCTGTCCCTTAAGACAGAAGCAACTCTCTCGGGATCTATGTTTTAATGTAGAAAACAAAAGAGGCCTTTTTATGACACTGCATGTAATCACACAAATTACCTGTGTTGTCTGATCCCAAGCTTCCTCACCAGTAAAATGAGGCCATAATACCTACCTACTTAATGTCCTTTAACCAGAACTTTGTAGGTGAAAAGTACTAAGCCTAATACAGCTGGAAGAGAAATGTTGTTCCTTCTGATTTCTACCTTCATATTCTGGGCACTGGAACTTACAGCAACTTAATTTTTCAAAACAGCAGAAAACAAATACCAGAATTTTACAGAGACATGGATAATGAAAACTTATGTGGACAGATCTATTTGATTATCAGCCCAATACTTCGCTTTGATAACTATTTATGTCAAGCCCATATGAACAGATATTTACAAACATATATATGTACATATCTTTCATGCTGTCTTCCATGTATCTTTCTTTCATGATAAAATGTGCTCTAGTATATAAATCTATTCTACAAGCAAATCACCAAGAACTTGTCAAACTATGGTCTGAAAAAAAAAGGAGAAAGTACAGAGATGGAGCTCTTCAAATTAGCTAAGTTGTGGAAAGGGTAACCCACAAGTTCCTCACTGATGTGTGTAAGGAAGCTAATACATAGTGTAGTCTTGCTTCTGTTGCTTCTGAGTGAATTTCCTATGTAGTGGTCAACCTCAAACATACTGTTACTATATTTGACATGTCTGCAATATCTCATAATGCCTCTGTAGGAGTACAGTAAAGTACATATTTATGAAGGGTTTAAACTTCTAATGAAGAATCAGCTAGTAGTTGTGAAGTCAAAATTCTTGCTTTCCGCTGAAGCCATGCAGCTTTTAATGTAAAGCAAAGCAAACCAAATGAATGCCCAATACTGCAACACCTAGGAGAGGCAGAATTCTAGAATCAACAGGTTGCTAATTAAGTTTGGAGAGTTTTCTTTGAGGATTTTGTTTTCTACACGAAGGAAACACTTTCATTTTGAGCAACTTCTTTCATCCATGTGGCTTTCTAGGTCTTGTTATACTTTAAAGCACTAGAAATTTTCTCTATTTCAGGTACACAGTAAAAAAGGAAAACCTTAACTACACTTCTTCTGCCATGCAAAATTTGGTGGTCAGAGTAATTTAGCTTAGCTACTGACAAGAGAACTGCCTTACACACATTTAAAGAGAGGGAGAAGACTAGCAATGAGTGCTCTGTATTAGTTCTATGTGAAGCTGTTGTCAAGATAGAGGCCCTTTGGTATTATTGAAAAGCAGCCCGTAGGAGATCACCTGCCACTCTGCAGGCTGGCAGGAGGTCCAGTTCACATTCTCTTTGTTTAGAGTTAATCAACTGGTCATGGAGAGGTAGCTGAGATCTGCTATCCACACCTTTGCCTTACAGCCCAATTAATTGATTTCACAATGTCTCTTTTACCTTGAAATGAAAGACAAAAGAGCATCAAAAAGCCACAACTAAACAAATGCTCTACCAAAACAGCTTGTACAGGGTTAAGCAGCACTTTCATGGTCTCTGCATGCATCTTGGATTCTTTCTGATGAAAGCTGTGAGCGTGCAAGCACACACTTTCTCTTGAACTCATTCTTTTTGGCATGTTTGCAGCCTCTGTGGTCGGTGTGAAGGTAGTGGAGAAGTGACGTGTGTTGAAGCAAAGGAATAGGGCAGGTAAGCCGGCAGACAGGATATCTTGTGCTGTTTTGCTCATATCACTCAAAAACACCTACTACTGCCTCAAATTGGACTAGCACTGCCACACAACTCAGGGTTTCTCATAAAGATTTGAGATTCTGCATTTTATTAGTGTTCTGTATACACTGAATCTTTTATCACTTATGACTCTTCCCAATAAACAGAAAAAAAGGGAGATATAAGAAAAAAATTATTCCTATAAAACAGGAATTCTAAAACTGAAGACTCCTACATCATTTTGCTATACCAAGGCTTTTAAAAATCTTAAGGCTGTTTTCTTTTCCCTCTCCAGATCTAGGGGTTAGCTTAAAAAAACTCACACAAGATTAAAGAAACAATGCTTTCATTATGACAAAAAGTTCTTAATATTTTTTAGTTTCCAGATATTAGTGCTATTAAAATCTTTTAATGTAGTAGCACGGTGAGAAAAGTGTAGAATTTTCAGATCAAAAGAAGATGAATGCTCTTGAAAAACAGAAGTAGAACTCCAAATCAATAAGAATTTTTGATTCTCTGATAGAACTAAGCAATTGTTCCATACAAAGAGATAATTTTAAGGAAAATATAATTTAATAATTATATATTTTAATGTAATAGATAATTTAATGTAATTTATAATTTAAATAATTTAATATATAATTTAATTTTATTTTCTATCAAATTTGAAGGGAAATCAGTCCTGACCTTACAGGATAAAAGTGGAAGAAATGGCAGTGCCATGGCACTGCTTAACTACTTAAAAGTTTTCTTTACTATTCTGGGTTGCCTCCTCTCTTTCAAAGAAGACATTAAAAAGTCAGAGTAAAAGTTCATTGTGTATAATATGTTGGTAAAAGAACTAGTTACACATTGCCAGAAAAGCAACTGAAGAAATTTTTCTACCTCGTCTATGTTTACCTTCCTCATGGCTCAATAACTAGAACATATAAATTCTGAGTGAGGTCCTTACCTCTCCTCTCACATTGCAAAGTTGATGGGAAGAGCCAGAACTGTGTAAAACTCCCAGTTTTGCCTAAGAAGCTGTGGCTTCCCCTTCACCATCTCAGATCTCTATGCACACACAGGAACTCAGGGGAAGAACTGTAATTTACAATGCCATCCCCTCCACCGTCTTCACCGGGCAGAAGCTCCCAAACTTGACCAGGGAAGTTTTCAGTCTTTGAAGGAGTCAGTATACAGGGAATGCAGCTATTGGAGCTGAGCAGTCCCCTTCTCACAGTCTGCTCTTTGTTTCTGGCTAGTGAGGACTGTTTGGTCTTTGTGTAGCTGATTCATTACAGTGCTTCAGCCAGCTTACTGAGCCCTGTTCCTTACCTGCACAAGAGACACAGTGGGTGACTTCTCGAAGAACTGTTTGCTTCAGTGGCTGTATCTTGAAGCAAACTGCTACATGGGTGTGAAAAAGTGGCACTACTACACGCTCAGCAAACCCAGAGACTGAAGTTTAGGTTTTACAGCTTTAACTTTCAAGAGAAAAAGGCAGCAGGAACTATGTGCAGTATTTCAAGCCCCACAATGTATATCAAAATAAAAACTTCTGTCAGTGGATTTGTAGGTGCTGCTAAAAATAATGTGGTTTGGACAATCCTTAAACATCAGGTGGACATACATGCCCTTCAGTTTATTGACGTTTCTTGAAGACATATTGGGTTTTCAGCATAAGAATTCAGTTATCCTTTTAGATAACAGAATCATAGGATGTAAAGAGGTTAGAATGGAGCTTTAAGATCCTCTAGTCTCAACCTCCTCTGCCCTGGGCAGCCACACCTCCCACTAGACCAGGCTGCCCAAGGCCTTATCCAACCTGGCCTTGAACACTGCCAGATTTGGGGCATCCAGGACCCCTCTGGGCAACCCATTCAGGTGTCTCACCACCTCACAGTAAAGAATGTCTTCCCAATTTTTTCCCTTCTCTCAATTTCTTTTTTTTCTTTCCCATTTCATCTGCAGTTTTAAGTAGTCTGAAAGCTTTCAGGTTTTGACCAGATGGGGAAAAAGAGTCAACAGAACAGAGCATAGTTTAAATTTGGGGTTTCATTTAGGATATATCTCAAAATTATTTGAAGAGTGAGAAAGCTGTGCTGTCATGAGAAAAATATCGAAGGGGAAAAAAAAGCACTTCTGGTCAAATCCAGAAGGGGGGGAAAAAACAAAGCACTCTTGGTCAACAGAAATATCAGAAAAACTATAAAAAAATTAGCTGATGATCTTCAGGCTTAAGCTGCTCCAAGGGAAATATAGGCTAGACATTAGGAAAACATTTTTACTGAAAGAGTGATAAAGTACTGGAATTGCCTGCCCAGGGAGGTGATGGAGTTACCATCCTTGGATGTGTTTAAAAGAAGACTGCATGTGGCACTCGGTGCCAGGGTTTAGTTGAGATGTTAGGGCATGGGTTGGACTCAATGATCTTGAAGGTCTCTTCCAACTTAGTGGTTCCGTGAAATCTGTGATTCTAAGTGCTTTATAACACCTAAAACATCACCTATCATGTGGATCAACAAGCAGGTATTGGTATATCCAATTTTACTACAGGGTAAGAATTAGGTTTGACTGGACAACACATTAGAATCACAGCACACACGGACAATAAAAAGTGTAAAAGTAACACTCATGATACTTTACAAATCGAGGGAACCTGCATTTCCTGATTTATATCCATTCACTAAGCATACACAAATCTCTGGAAAATTATATTACCAGCTTAATAACACACATCTTTCAGCCTTGTGTGGCTGTTGTTGCTTTTCTCTTCTAATAATCCAGTCTGGTTCAGTGGTTCTTTCCTCTATTTCAAAAGATTTTGCTAACTACAGTAGCAGCCTTGTGACTAAGATATTTCTAGACTGCTCCCCTAATGTTACTTTTAATGTAAGAAATTTCTGTGTTTTTCACAAAGTTAGCCTATATTAATCGTGGCTGGAAGCAGAGGAAGCCTGTTCAACACATGTGAATATTGTCTTTGCCATGAAAAATACCTGAGTAACAGCTCCCATCACCAGAAATTAACTGAGTTGCAATGCACAGCACAGGCAGAAAGGGATTTCACATGTGCTGGGGGTTTATTCAAGCTTTGCTTGGTCGTGCAGCAAATTGGTGAGGGACTGCTTTTGTAGCACATATTGCTTTCCTCTCACATCAAGAGAAAGGTGATTAAAACTGACATAAGTTCTGCAGCTAGTAAAAAATCTGCAGCCAGTTTTCCAATGCAAAAAGCAGAGAACTAATCGCTATCTCAAGTCAGCAAACTTTCTCCTGGAACACAGTTGAGCCGTCTCTTACAGAAGGCATTAAGGAAAAACAGTTCATATGTGCATAACTAAAAATCCTCTTAGCTAGGCACCTGAAGATTTTATCTCACTAGCTGCTTTACAATTGCCTTCTTTTACAATTGCCTTCTTTTAATTTCAAAAGAATGTTTCAAATTGCTGTGAGAACACTGCATAAAAGAACATGGCACTATGCAATTAACAGAGCACAGAAGGAAATATTGAAAATTACTCTATACAAAGATTTTTGATAAGAGAACAAACCAGAACAGGAATAAAGAAAAATATATTTGCCTAATCACTGCTTTATAAAAAATGTATAGGAAGTAAATGTAGCTAAATTTAGAATTTAGCACAATTTTTAATTAGCGGCATGCTTCTCTATGGTGCATACCTATGCACTTTTTGGAACAAATGTTCAGAGTTGACTATCTCATATGGAAGTGTTATTTTAAAGGTCACATTTTAAATGTGCTTTTAGCTTTTCTGTATTGCAGCTTCTAGCATAAACTCAGATTGTGAGTAAAACACCACTGGAGGGAAATTCTGAGGGTTCACCTTCCATGAGAAACAGGATACAAAACAAACCCATTGCCCTGCTCTGCTACAACAATGTTCTCTACCTGTATTCCAAACCAACCCAACGGATTACTTTAAAAATTTTATCTAAACTTCACTTCACTTTTAATCTTGCATTTTGCTGCTTCTTTTCAGACACAAGGAATTAGGTCCAAAAGTCTGACTGTGTTTCCTAACTATACTGTCAGGTTGGATAATCATAATTTTCTCTGTACCTACAAAAACAAAAGACATTTGATTTAAAAAAAATTAAATTAAGATGCGGTTGTCCTACTACCGTAAGAACTGCCGGAAGTATCAGGTGGTGTTGACACTTTGGGTATGGTACGATATCTTGATGGCTGCACTAAAATGAACAGAAGGTGGCAAAAGCTACTGAACACTCAACACTGGAAAGCTGGTGTTTGAGATGTATGGTTTTGAAATGGTAGACGTCGCACAGATTTCTCTGAGTCCAGATGCGCACACCGCCTATGTGAACAGTTTGTAAGCCCACACCAGGAGATTAGCTCTCCCCTGTCGCTGGCTGCTGTCGCGACAGAGTGCAGCCCGGAGGCACATCGCGCGCTGCGGGGTTTTTGCCCGGCTGGCGGTCCCGGGCGATCGGCGGGCAGGACAGCACTGCGCGGGCGCCACCGGGGCCTGCCGGCAGCTCCGGGGCCGAGGGGCGGGTCTGGGGCCGGGACCTGCGGGCGGACACGCTCCGGGCCAGGAGCCGGCTGCCATTCGGTGGCTGGCTCTCAGAGAAGGTGTTCCGGGCGCGACTGCCCAGCGGAGCCCGGGGCAGCCCGCGGGTCTCGGCCCATCGCGCAGGGGGGCAGCACCTGGGGCGCGGCGCAGGAGCGCAGGGCAAACACAGCCCCCGCGGGCCGGGCCGCGCCGGGAGCAGGGCCCGGGGGACGGTAGCGGGGAAGGCCGTAAGCGGCGGCCGTCGGGGCTAGCCCCGGCCCAGCGTGCTCCCCCCGCCCCAGCAGGCGAGGCGTGTCCTCCGCGGGCGGGAGCCGCGCTCGGGGCCGGCGGCGGCCGCTCCTGCGCGGCAGCGGCAGGTGTGCGGCGGTGGGGACGGGCACGGAGCGGAGGCAGCCGAGCCGCCGCTCTCCCGGCTCTCCCATCCGCCGCTGCAGGTACGGACGGAGTTGTGCTGCGGAGCTGTGGCTGGCGGATGCGCTGGCGCAGGACCCTCGTGGTCCCCTGTGGGGGCCGGGGGCTGCGCGGAGCCCGAAGCCGTCGCGGGCGAGACCGCCCTCGCTTCCCACGGCCAGAGGGGAGCCGTGGCAGTGAGCCCCCCTGTCGGGACGGGCTTGGTTTGGAGGAAGGGGAGCGCGGTGTCTCCGGAGGAGCCTTCAGTCGAGCTCTGGCTGAAGGGACCCGGGCGCCCCTCGCCAGAGGTGTGGCCGCAGGCGGCGCGCATGGAGGTGTGGGTGTCCCGCAGTCCCCGGAGCGGCGTGGGACGGCAGCAGGCCGTGCTCGGAGCCCGCCTCTCCGGCGGGACGCAGGTACGGAGAGAGGGACGCGGATCTCCCGGGCCCGCCGGCGGCGCTCGGCGGCGCCCGGCTCCCTCCCGCCGACGTCCCCGGACGAGAGGATGGTTCTGCTCGCCGGCCGGAGAGTCGAAGTACTGAAAGTCGCTTTGCTGTTAGAACAGTAGTTGCGCTAAGGCGAAACAGGTATCGTGTTAGGTGGAATGTATTTGAGGAGTGAGTGAACGGTAAGGATCACAGAACAAATTTCTCTCACACAAATAATGGGGAAAGGGACAAAGCCACAGGCAGACCCTGCCGTGGTGCTGAGATGTGGTGTACGGTAAATGCTTTCATAGCGCAACTACCGCGTTTTACAGCTGGCCATTGGTAAGACGTACTGTTCGATTACATACTTAGTTATGTTTAGCCCTGTGCAGATCTCTGAAGTATCTCTTCCTGGAGATACTGTGAAACATGCCACTTTTTACTCGCACTAGTTGCTCCTTCACAGTATTTAACTGGATCCTTTAATTTCTATGACTGGAGTTGAGCCACAGAACAAAAAAATTTCTGAAGCTTGTGCTCTCACTGAGCAAAAACTTATAAACAATACAACGTTTTACATTTTTTACTTCTTTATTTAGTCTCTGAGCTACTTTAGTAATTTTGTTGTTGTTGTTTGGGTTTTTTTATGTTTTGTTTGTTTGTTTGTTTTGCAAGCTGGTAATTATTCTGTGCTAGTGAGTTTTAGACCTTTATGATACAGACCACTATTGACACCTTGGTCTTTAATTCAGCAAAAAGTTGCCAGACAGTATGGACTTGCAGCCCATGGCTTGCTGAAATCTCTTGATTTTAATTTTCTGTATTTAGAAGGACCCCATGAGCACAGTGGGGCTATACTGCAAGTCACATTTCCCTTTGACACTGCTTCAGTTTAAACCCGCTTAACTGAATTTTTTTCAGGAAACTTCTTTATATAGTAGAACTAAGACAAAAGTATTTACCGTGCACGTGTATTCAGAGACGCATAGTTTGAAGAGGGGATGTTTTTGTTCTAGATTATTTCAAGACAAAACTTATACCATGAGAAGTAAAATACCCTCTCAGCTAGTCTGAATCCATGTGCAGTAGGGTTGGTTAAAAGCAGGAGAAAAAAAGTCATCTTTCTATACCACCTGTGTAGCCCAAGTCTATGCTGAACAGTCATAACCTTTATTTAATTCTTCAGCATTTTACATCTGGACTCTATAAATGTCACAGTTGTGGGTAGCCATTATTTTTTTAATGCTTCCTGCATCTGGTTTGGGGAGGAGTAAAGAAAAGTTAGATACACAGTTAGCCTGGTATAATTAACCCAGTATATTATTGAATTCTCAATGTAAATAAAACTTTTCTTCATACGGAATGAGTTTTAAACCTTTAAAATCAAGACAAGATTTTTCCTATTGAGTGACACAAGGTAAGTGTTGTTTTCAAGGTAGCAGACTACTCCTTGCAGGCAATAGTATAACAGTATGTAGGGAAAGAAATCTCGTAAGTATCTTTGTAGCTGTAAAGGCTGATTACTAATGCATTAGCACTATGATTGACCTCAGATTTTGGACTTTGTGCAAGTAGTGGTGGCTGCAGGTTGGTGCCTTTTTTTGGATTTTGTAAAGCAAGCAGTCTCCTTTAAATATTTGCAGAACACTCTGCAGTTACGGGAGAGTTGCTATCCTGGGAGTAGAATCGGGATTTTTGCTTTGAGGTGATGTGTATCATTGTGTTGGGATGGTTGGCAAAAGAACGAGCCAGTATTGTCCTTAGCTACGGGAGGAAGCCCATTCCCTGGCTAGTTTTAAGTGGTCCCTTATCTTGCAGTTTTTGTTTGACCAAGTTGTTCCAAGAAATGAAGCCAGCTGTCATCTTGACTTCCTAGCACTCTAAAATCTCAGATACGGAAATGACATTTTTTCTACTATGTGCGGTTGTTTGCGTTGTTTTTTATTTCTTAGTGCAAGAGTATTGCATGAAAGAGCTGTGAACAGAAGGAGAAAGCACAGGGCTGGAAGAAAGTAAGGAAATTATGAGTAAAAATAATCCTTGTCTAAATTCTAATTGTGGTCTTAGCTAGTGATTCTTCATGTTATTTCCATTTATTTCAGCAACCCATGTGGCTGCTGTGTCTCCTCAGGAAACCAGTAGTTAAGCAATACTATTTCTCCTTGAAAATCAATAGGGAGGACAGTCAGGTTCTGTCCAGAAAAAGAAAGCGCAGCATTCCCCCACATGATATGAGCAGTAAAATATCTAGAGGGTGGGAGGAATTACAGGATGGGCAAAATTAGGGAATTGAAGCACGGTTTTATTCTTGGTAATTCAAAACTCACAATAAAAGTAAAGTTCAGTGAAGAATAATACTGGGGATTTGGTTGTTCTTTGAGGAGGTTGAGAGCAGAAGGTAAAGGAATTTGCCTCTATAGTATAGGTGAATTTAATGTTGGGCTCAGCTCAGAATAGCTCTGGCTGTCTCTTCTGTGCCTTGGTCTTCCCTCGCTTGTTGATGATGCTGTCCAGTTGTCAGATGAACAGATCCTGTGTGCACTTTCCATCAGAGGGAAGGCTAGTGGTAGAAGGAATGTCTTTATGGGAATGAGCTATGATAAGTTTGAGAATAGGGCAGATGAATTAGTTCTTAAATTTGACATTTGTTTTTAAAGAAAGACCTGAAGCTAAATGATAGGATAGTACCATCCTACTGTACAGTCCGTAGATCTTCCTTCTCTGGATTTCATCTTTTTCTGTCTTCAATATTAGTGGACGTGTTGATACAATTTTACAGTTATGTTATCTGTTATCTTTTAAAAGAAGTTACATCTTTCTGTTTTGACCAAAAAAAAAGTCAGTTTATAGCAACGTCCATTTTGTCTACTCATCCCCAGGGCAGCAATGAAATGAGTCTGCCTGTGGCACCAGCATTGGTGTTTCTTAGCAAAGGCTTCTGGCCTTCACAAGTTGCACACTTCTTGGTTTCTTCCCTTTTTTTTGGCCACAACAGAGAGATGTCATTTCTTTTAAAAGACAATTGCTAACTTTATTGTAAAATTAGTATGAACACTTCTACTAAACTTGAAAGCAGGCAGCAAAAGACAAAATTCAGAGAAGGAAGATTTACTGACTATTTTTCACCTAGTAGAGTCCCATCTTCATTTTGTGAAATAATTATTGTCTCTCTCTTTTTTAAAAAAAAAATTAGTACCTTTCACCTCATTTAATCAGGCTTTGATTTTATTTAATTTTATCTATTGCGGACTAATTATTTCTTAAATTTTTTTCTAAATGTGCCTTTAGTTCAAGTGTTGTGTATGATTTCTGTGTCTCACAACAACCTAATTAAATTTCACAAAACCTGCAAAACTTTGGTAAATAGTAGGGTTAATACAGTCAGATGCATGTTCTGGATATTCCAGCTCAGTTGGATATCCTTTCAGTGACTATTTCTGCATCATAGCAGGGAGCTTCTCATCACACCTATTGTTCTGTCTTTGTGTACTTCATCCTGGCTATTCAGAAAACAAGGTGCTAGCAATTAGTAGGCATTGGTAAAAACTCTGAAAGATGTCCGGTACCTGCTTTTCTTAGGAAATACAGGCTTGAGAAGGAAGTCAGTTTTCTAGGAGGTCTTTCAGCAAAATCTCTCTTTTAATCTCTCCCACCCCTGTTATTAATTCACATATCTCCTGTCACGTCTGCAACAGGCAGTACAAAGTCTTTCCTTTCATGTACTACAATTACTGATTTCCCACATCATAGTCTTTTGAACTGATAGCACAAGGTAGAAGATTTTAAAAACTTGTGAGAAGAAAACCTTTTGACAATATAGCTAGTAAATGTTGTTAATACAAAATCAAATTTCTTTAAGAAAGTCAGTGAAATAAAAAACTACATTTGTGCTTGGCAGTAAATAGTTATCTGTTGAGATTTGATCTGGTAGGGCGCAATGCACCAGTCATTTCCACAGACTTGCTTAGCAGAATTAGCCCTTACATCCAGAGAAATTGAGCCAGTACTTCCTGCAGAAAAATAGAGGAAGCAGTTGTCCTTATAAATAGTATTCACAAATTTTCAAGATAAACAGATGATGAAAATCAGAGGCTAAAATGTATAAGATTTTTAAAACAGAGCAAATGAGCAGTGACCTGTTATGCTCTGAATGCATTTTAAAGCTTCTTTAAAATTAGTATAAAAAAAGAAAAAGATCAAACTCATACAACTGGAGTCCAATTTCAATATTTGTGCTGTTTTAAATAGATACAATATTATTTGCCACTACAGGATGCCTTTTTTCTTGACTTCAACACAAAAGGTGTGTTTAGAAATCTGTAATGGAAACCTTATAGTCACAAAATCTTGTTTTAATTAACTGTTACTGTTTATGGGGTGCAAAAAAGATACTTCTTCCTTTTACCGTGTGCATGTGCATAACCCACTTCAATATATTATGAAATTAATGAGAAATCTTCAGTCCATTGCACTTTTTTAATACAAAATCTATGCCTAAAATAACTCTTATATAGGTTTCATTCTTTTACCTTAGAGTTTAAGAATTAAAATACTGGTAAATAATTTAATTATTAAGAAAAAACCCAAACAAACAAGCAAACCAAAACTGAACAAAGACTAAGTCAATATGTTTTCTGTAGATTTTCTCAAGTAGATCTTAAAAGAGAAGGTAGCTTCATATAAGCAATATAACATACTGGGATTATTTTCAAAATCCACTTAGAGGTTAGCTAGCCTGGCAGTAGCTGTGTAGATGTTCTCCAATCCAATGCTGTTTTAAGGAGATCTTTCTGTTACTGTGTGCAACAAATAATGCAATTAATTTTACTCGCTAAATTAAATCATGCTCAGGTATTGGCAGATACTTACTGAACATAAAAATCTTTGAGTGTTTATAAACAGGACAGGAAAAAAAATTTACTTTTTCTCTGTTACTGTGTTGGTCTGGGTGTGCCACCCCTCAGAGACCAGGTCTTCTCCATGACTGCCCAAGGAATCCTCCATCAGAAGTGACCAGCCACTCTGAGTCTTCTTTAGTGATGCCTTTTGTGTCCTTAGATGGGATTCAGTATGTATCTACCAGCCACACTACTTGTAGACCCCGGAAACCTAATTCTGTAGAGGCTGTTGGGTTTAACCAGTTGTACAGAGGGATGTGTCCTTTAACCTGTTCTGCATGAGGAAGAGTAATTACTATGTGCTGTCCACATAACTTCTATTGGCTAATCGTAGTGAACCTTTCCTTTTTCCTATGATTGTTCTTTAGAATTGCCAATCTGCCATCTTTTAAAACTCCACATTAAAAAACAGAAAATAGAAGAAAGTGCAAAATTCTGTCAACAATTTCTGTGTCCCCAGCATTTCATCACTGATGCACCTTAACTTCCAGTAAGAAGTTGTATCTTTGTTGGCAGCATCTGCAATGTAGGTCATGACATGAAGGGGAAGAAAAGCAGCGCTGTAGTAGACCTTAGATAGCTTTCTATGCAGTGAACTGAAAATGTCTGAGCCCAAAACTGAAAACCAAAACTTTCTTGGTTTGGCCTAAAGCAGGATTAAGCCATACTTAAAAGTCAGAAATCCATATCAACCGTGGTTGATTTGCAAATTTCTTTCCAATAAAGATGTTCTTGACACAGTAGGGAGATTTACTTAATCAGTGTTTCTTAGACCTACTTAGGAACATGCTGCTTGCAGCAAGCTATTTTAAGAACATTTTAGATTGCACAAACACATTTGCAAGACACCTGCCCCTGTAAGAAGTTACCCAGGAATAGTAATTAACACCTTGCTTTAAAGTGCAATAGAGAATTGCATATAGATAGGGTCAGAAACAGTAAAATGAAACAGAAAATAGCACAGAATAGCTGATTTCATAAGTAGATAATTTTTTTTTCAAAATCTTGAAGGAATAATGATGTGTTTTCAACTCTCCAACTCTTACTTTTATGGCAAATGTCTATACCAATGTTTTATTAATTTGTAACCAGGTGTAGTTGTACTTAGGTGTAAGTCCTATAAACTAATAAATTGTAATTGTGTCAACAGTAGCAGACAGCAGTTTGTGGGTAACACAAACATATTTCCCTAATGTTATGGCTGATAGGAAGTAACTGTAGTGCAAATGTAAAGATGGATATTGTATGCCTCTCTGAGGACTGTAGTGCAGTAACTTGCCTTGTAACTTCTGAGCTTTCCTGTTGAGAAATCAGTGTCTTATTTGTACACTGAGTGGAAAAAATGGCTGAATAATTTGGACAACTGACAGCCTGTGAGCTGCAGGGCACTTTGTACCTCATGTTGTTGTGATTTATTTTTCTAGACTTAGTGGTTCATTTGGTAGACCGGGGAGGAACAGCAGGTCAGTAACTAATGCCACTGTATGCCTGAAGTCCTTTATATCTGCCTTACCCTGCAGTCCAAGTAAAATACACAGGGTAGAAATAACAAAAAGCTTAAAGACTCTTAACAAATTACTGTTGTTTTGCTTTTGGCTCCATACATCTTTTGCTATTTACCATGACCTATTGATGAGAGAGAAGGTTTGTTACATATTTGTTATGTATTTGTTTAGACCCAGCTGCGCCCTTGGGTCAACGTATCACAGTGCACTTAAATGCAATTTTACACACCAAAGCCATTGTCGTTACCATGTCCCATGATCTTTCAGCGTGTGTATCCTACACCATCACATACAAAGCGAGGGTCTCCTTAAAGGATAGCTATAGTAAAAAAGTTATTAATATGAACAGGACAGTGTGGGCAACACTTCCATGTTGCTACAGCACATTTGAATTTTTCAGTTGTGCCTTGAGATCTGCTTCTCTTAATCTGTTTGGACAAATAAAGGAAGTAAAGCCTAGGCTGTTTCTTTGCCAATAGAGAACATACAAATATTAGTTGGCTTACATTTTCACAAAACAGCATTTACCTTAGTTGTTCCACTTAAGAGTGTTATCTGTCATTTAAATCAAACTTTGTTCCAGCTGAAGGATGATAATCTTGTTGAACAATGCGTTCAGGTGCTATCCATTACATCCCCTTTACTGTGGATGTATGTACTAGCAGTATACAAGATACTCCTGAAAAAAAAATTGCACACATTATTTTCATTATTAAAATGCTGGTAAAATTAGTCTTCCAGGGACAAAGCTATATTTCCTGTAAGCTTAGAGAACGCCCTGTTCCTATTTAAAGATTGCAGAACTTCCTATCATCACTGATGTCTATTCTATCAATTAACATTTATTTTTTGCATTTGGCTACATATTAGCTAACTGATCTCATCAGTTGTCATTGGAGAAAGATAACTATTCAGAAGACCTGAATTAGTTCATGATTCTTCTCTCTCTCTCTCTCTCTCTCTCTCTCTTTTTCTTTTTTTTTTCTTTTTTCTTTTTATGGCAACCTATTATTTCTCATGGCATACTGATGCCTCACAGAGTGTATTAAAAGGACAGAATTCACACGGAGACTGGAAATGCTATTAACCTCGTTCTGATTTCATTCACAATCTGACTTCCAAATGTAACCATTAGTCTGTCCATGTTTTCACAAAGTCGGTGGCAAAATCCCATTTACCTGGGAGACGGAATTGTCTGCTGTTAATTAATTTTGATTTTTGGAGTTTTTACTTCCATAAGGATGAGAGGTGTTCATGTTACACCTATTTGAATACAAATTCAAGGTTGAGAAGTCTCAGGATCTCATATTCCAAACTTCTTCCTAAATATTTTAATCTTAAAGATAGGCAAGAAGTCTAATGTAATTGTGACCAGCACCTTTATCAGATGTACTGATGTCAGTCATTGTTGTGCTTGATCTTAAAAAGTTACTGGTTTGATTTTTCGAAAAATATGCTTACTTTCCCGCTTAGTCACTTAGTTTACTTAGTGACTTGTTCACTGATATCTCATGCAAGTTTGGATTCAGTTTTGGTAACAGATATGATGACCTTCTAGCTAATCAAAATTAAATATCTAAAAGTGTAGTATCACTTTTAACTTTTACAAATTGGCATAATGAGCAGATCATTTAGATAAGTTGAAGAGTTAGCTGAGGAAATGCATTTATCACTTGCAGTGAAGTTCAAAATCTGGGGCTTTTGTCTGGGTAATTTTTTAGTACAGGGGCTGACATTAAAATAAGAGGAATTTTTTTCATGTATAAGAGCAACAGGAATATTGGTGGATCTGTAGCATGAGATATCTTGGCAAATTTTATGTGTTGCAATCTTCTTTTATCTGATTCCACTTCCAATTCAACTCATAAGCAACAGGGTTTGAAGTTGTTATTCATGTTGCAGACTTCACCATTGGAACATGCAAAGTGTATTGCTTAATTAAAATATTGATAAAATGTCTATTTTATTTATATCTGCATAAACATGAATGTAGGTGAATGAAATTAAACTGAAGCTACGTTGTCTTTAAACAAACTCACAGGCCGTAATGTTTTGAAAGTGAGTTGTTAGAATCAAATACCTGCCTAAGGGTGACAGCTTTTCCATCATCAGGTGAAGTCAGGGATATTAGTGGGTCAAGGTTGAGTGATGCATCATTAAATACTGAGACAAACCCGTTCAATCACACACCTCAGTTCCTTGGCACTGGGGCTACCTTAAATATTGCTGAGCATTCCAGAGACTTGGAATTCAGCTAAATCTGAGAAACTAGGCCCCCATAGGATTAATTCTGGGATCTTCCCAATAATCTTTCTTTTTGAAACCCCAGTTTCTTTCAGCATCCAGAGAAAGACAGATAATGCATCACTCCTCAAAAGACGTAGTCTGTCCTATATGTCTGCTATTCCCACAGCCATCTGCAAAATTAGATTCTTTTAAAGGAGAAAAATCCCAGTTTAAAGAAGTAATTACTTCAGTGACTGAACTAATATCCAGTGAGAACATCGAAGGAGCTCACAGGTTAATTTTATTCAAAGTAATTTAAAATTGTTTTTCCTTGAACCTAAATGTTGCCATTTGTGAAGGTAGATGAGAATCAATCATACCGTAGCTAACTTCAACATGGAGATACAAAGATTCACAAATATTTGCACAACCATTTTTTAAAAAATGTTTTAAATGCCAACACAAGACATGTCTGAAAAGAAAATGGAAAGAAAAAAAAAGGAGCATATATATACCAAATAGGCTCAATTAAAAACCCACAGAAATTAGCAGGAATCTCTTTGACAAGGGTGTGTCTTTTAAGGCCATGCAGGAAAATTTATGTGCGTTAGGCTCATAGGTTTTAGAAACAAAGGAGGGAAGAAATTTTTTTTATAATTTAACTAGAAGAAAACCCATGGAAAACGTAGTATGGAGGAATCCTTCAGTTAAAGGAAGAGGGCAGTCCTATTCAGTCAAATGCAGTTGGAATAACGGTTTATACTGTAAGAAGTGAATAAATATTTCTGGATTAAAATTTTGTCAAATTCCCCATGGTTAAATAATTTGATGTGAGGGAGGAATGTATGTGAGCCTTTATAATAGTATGACAGGGTTTTCCTCAATGAGTATTTCAAGCAGCTGTATGTTTTTCTATTTCCAGCTGCTGCTTCTCTGTTGTTGATACATTCCCAGCTGAAAATTTGCATGGGAACTAGCTTTGCAGAATCTTCTAGAAACTGTTTGCCTGCTCATTCCTTCCATCTTCTTCCTGGTGCAGAATGCTTTCAGATTTTCAGAAATCTACCAAATGTTCTTTGGGAACCCAGTCCGTAGGAGACTTGACATGTCTTTGGCCTTAGTCTCCTTACAACTTGGAGCTCCTCCTGGTTGTTCCCCATTCTTGTAGGGTTAAGAGTGTTACTCCTCAGCAGAATTGTGCGTGCATATGTTGGGTTGGTCTCCTGAAGTATTTCTTTCCTTCAAAAATGTGCTTATTCTGCATTTAATGGGAGAAAATACTTTAGCCAGCGCAATAAATGAAAATTAATTAAAATGCAATTAAGTCAATTTATGACAGACTCTTATCTTTAAAAAATTCAGGCTATTATTCTGAGGAAATTAGGCATAGTCTCTCTATAATTAGTGAAAAAAATATATTGAAATGGATCATGCATGTCAGAGGCTGCCAAAATACTTGGTTTAAAAACAAAGATCCTTGACGGAATGTACCAAACTCCCAGTTTTATGAAGCTTCAGAATTTGTTTGTAGATCGTTACATTACCAGGTCGGCATAATTACAGGGATTAAACTATGCCCGTAAGGCTGCCGTTTTCTCCTGGCGCTTTCCCTCACACATACTGTGCTACAGCTAATGCCAATGCAGCTCCTGGTTCTGATAGTGGGAGTCCTATAATACAAGAGGCTCCAGGCAGCTGCCAGTGCTTTGAATACTGGCTGTCTAAACCTGCTCCGAGCAGGTCTATACACAATAACCATGTAATGCTGGGGTTTGGAAGATAACTTTGCATTCTCTACTGCAAGGTTTATCCCAGTGAATCAGTATCAACAATCATTATTTCTCCCTTCATTTCTTCCCTCCCAAAAGCTTAACCCCCCTTGTCCATGTGTAGTTTTCCCTTTGTTTCAAGATTCTTTTAAAGCTACAGCTTTGCTTCAGTGAAGTGCTGATTCCGTGTCTGATTCAAGCACTTTTCCTAGAATCACAGAATCATAGAATGGATTGGGTTGGAAGGGACCTTAAAGATCATCTAGTTCCTACCCCTCTGTCATAGGCAGGGACACCTTCCACTAGACCAGATTGCTCAGAGCTCCATCCAACCTGGCACTGAACACTTCCAGGGATGGAGTGCCCACAGCTTCTGTGGGCAACCTGTGCTAAGGCGTCACCACTCTCACAGTGAAGAATTTCTATGTGATAGCTAATCTGAACCTTCCCCCTTTCAACTTAAAGCCATTACCCCTTGCTGTATCACTACATATCCTTGTCAAAGTCCCTCTCCAGTGCCTTTCAGGTGCTGGAAGACTGCTATAAGGTCTCCTCAGAGCAGCATTCTCTCCAAGCTGAACAATCCCACCTCTCTCAGCCTGTTTTGTAGGAGATTCTCCAGCCCTTTAATGTTTCTGTCACTCCACTGGACTCTCTCCAGCAGGTCCACATAATTTTTATGCTGGGGGCCCCAGAACTGGACACAGTAATCTTGGTGGGCTCTCACCAGAGTAAAGGAGAGAGATAGAATCCCTTCCCTCCCCTGCTGGCCACACTGCTTTTGATGCAGCCTAAGACATGCTTGGACTTCTGAGCTGTGAGCACACACTGGCAGATCACAGCCAGCTTCTTGTACACCAACACCACCAAGTGCTCCTTTCCAGGGCTGCTCTCATTCTGTTCTCTCCCCAGTCTGTATCTGTGCTTGGGATTGCTCTGCCTCAGGTACAGGACCTTGCACTTGGCCTTTCTGACCTTCATGGGGTTTGCACAGCCCCACCTCTCCAGCCTATGCAGGCACTTCTGGATGGCATCCCTTTTCTGGAGCACGTGGCTGCCCCACGCAGCATGGTGTCTGTGGCAAACCTGCTGAGGGTGCCCTCGAGCCCACTGTCTGTGTCACTGACAAATCTTGAACAGCACCACTGCCAGTACTGACCCCTGAGGGACAGCACTTGTCACTGGTCTCCATTTGGACATTGAACACAACTCTTTTAAGTGCAACCATCCAATTCTTTATAGACTGAATGGTCCATCTGTCTAATTAATCTGTGTCTATCCAATTTAGGGACTTAAATGCCATGTGTGACAGTGTCAAATGCTTTGAATAGGTTCAGGCAGGTAATGTTGGTTGCCTTTCCCTTGTCCACCACTGCTGTAACCCCACTATAGAAGGCCACCAGATTTGTCACTCACAGTTTGTCTTTAGTGAAGCCGTGTTGTTTGTCATTAATCCCCTCTTTATTTTCCACTGCCTTTGCACAATTTCCAGGAGAATCTATTCCATGATCTTGCCAGACACAGAGGTGAGACAAACTTCCCTGCAATTCACCAGGCCTTCCTTTTTTTTCCCCCTTTTAAAAATCGGGATCATGTTTTTTTGGTTTAGTGGGAATTTCTTTAGATTGTCACAACTTCTCTAATTGATGGATAGTTTGCCTTTCATCTGCCAGTTCCCTCAGGTGCATCTCATCATGTCCCATGGATTTGTCCACCTTCAGTCTCCTTAGACGGTCTCAAACCAGATCCTCTCCACAGGGATTTGCTCTTCATTCTCCCCATTCCCTGCCTTTACCTTCTGCATGTTGGCTGGAGCACTTGCTAGTAAAGACTGAGGCAAAAGAGTAATTGAGTACCTCAGCTTTCTCTGTGTTCTGGGTAGTCAGGTCTTCTGTTTCTGTCTGAAGAGGATCCGTACTTGCCTTAGTCTTCCTTTTATCACTGATGTACCTATAGAAGATTTTCTTGTTGCTCTTGACATCCCTTTAAAAACAGGCCAGATTTAATTCTATCAGGGGTTTCATTTTCATAGAATCATACAATCTGTCTGCTCGGACAATCTCTCTGTATTCCTCAGAGTCTGTCTCTCCTTCTTTCAATGCTCTTTAGGCTTTCTTTTTGTGTTTGTCTAGGTGCTCTTCATCCATATAGGTCTCCTGGCAATTTTGTCTCGCATGATCTTTGTTGGGATCACTCCTGAATCTGGAGGAGGTGAATTTTGAATTCTCTCTCTCTCTCTCTCTCTATTTTAATTTCTCTCTTCCCTCCAGGATTTTATGCCATGGTACTCTACCAAACAGATCCTTCAAGAGGGCAAAATCTGCTGTCCTGAAGTTGAGGGTAGTGAGCTTCTTCTGCCCCTTCCTTGTGGCCTAAGGATCTTGAAGTTCACCACTTCATGATCACTGCAGCAAAGGCTGTCCTGGAGCTTCCCATTCCACACTAGTCATTCCTTGTTGGTGAGAACAAGCTCCAGGATAGCATCTTTCCCTGCTGGTTATTCTGTAGCCAGGCCTCTGCAATCCTCACAAAACACTCATTCTCACAAAACAAACCCCTTTCTCAAACTTCTCCTCATCCCTAGGATACTTTAACCCTTTAATCCACCGCCTAAGCAAAACTAACTTCCTCAACGGAGGACAAAACATTGCCTCTCACCTAAATCCTCTGTCTTCTGGCTGTGTCACTGCTGCTGTATCATGTGAAACAACAGCAGTGTGTAATAGTCAGTGGACTGTTCAAGGCTCAGCAGCCTATCAGTGACATCCCTGCTATGACTCCCCAGTAAGCAGCACCTCTCCAGAGACTGTGTCAGGTCTCTCAGTACCTCTGAACCTCTCAGAAGTCACCTACTGCTACCACCCCTTGCCTTTTCTTAGTTGTGCTGGCTGTGATGTGGGACCAGATGGGGCTGCCTTACTGGTTGTTATGCAGGGAGCAGATGGGGCTGCCTTACTCAGCCCTGGTGTTCTCCTGATCTGGCAGGTCTTTCTTCTCAGTCTGCAGGGTGTTGAAGTGATTCTGCAAGGGCATCTCAGGCTTTGGGGAATTCTCTTCTTTCTGTGGGTCCTTGCTGTTGCAAGCTTCCATTCTCCTGTGTGATCACCCCCCTTCCTTCTGTGGGTGTTACATTTTGCTCTCTCTCTTCCCTGCTCCCTTGTTGCAGCATGTTTGAAAATTGTGAAGAGCAGTCTTAGAGTGGGAGATGCTTTAATGCTTCAAATGAATAACCCTGTAGTCTGCTTGCTTTCTCCCCCTTCATATTCTGACTTGGCTGTACTGAAGATAAGTGTGCTACTGAACTTTTTAACAGGGAGAACAGATGAAGTTGGCACGTTATTTAGAAAAATGCTTTATTCTACCTGTGGTTTTACCATTTATAATTACATGCTTTTCCTTAGTCAGAAAATGGTTCTTTCAACAGCTTTATGTGTTTGGTAGCATTTGATGTATTGCCAGATACTTAACCTGTTGGTTTTTTAGCTCATAGGATCTGTGGAAAAATCTATAAAATATTCAAAAAACATTAATTATATTAATTTTTCTTACTTTCAGCTTACTTTTTTCTTTCAAAGTAAACTTAGTCTAAAATGAGCTGTGACATCGAAGGTACTTTATCACCAGACTGTCAGGATCTTGTGCTGCAAGTTCCTCATGTTAGTTCTGCAAGCTGTACACATCTCTGCTTTCAGTTTCAGTGGTGGATTTGTCAAATTGGATGTTAACTTCCAGCAGCAGCCTGTTACTGCTGCAAAGCATAGTCTTGCCTGTGTTTGAACTGATTCAATTTTGGGTCATGACAGCATGCCAAGTCCAGGCTCTTTGGGTTAGTGGCACAACCAGGATATGAATCTTTGAAATAATGCCTCCCTTGGCCTAAGTCCAGACTACACTGCATTTCATACACTGCCCTCCAAAAAAACAGGCCTTGTTAGGACAGAAGTGATTGTTTGAGACATCAGATTGGCAGGTCAGAGAGCATCGATGTTAACACACCCCGATCTTGTCTGCTGACACAGCTGTTTAATTTAAATCTTGTTTATTTTATGTCATGTCAGAGTATGAAAACTCTCTACTGATGTGAGTACACATACATGGAAACATTCTGTAGAATATGATCCCAAATATAAGCAGTTTTCAGTTCAGAAAAAAAAGTATTGCAAAAGTTGTTATCTTAAGCAAATTCAGAGATTATAGCAAAAGTTTTAAATGACCACACTGAGTTATATGAGATCTGTAAGATAATGGTAAAGTTATATATGAACATACAAGTTATATATGAACATACAATCATACAGATTTATAAACTAAATTCTAAAGGCAGAAAGAAAGGTTTAGCCAGTACAAAACAGGCAAGTAAATATGGTTTTTTGTACGTCCATGTATTTTTATGAAATAAGCATTTGAAACTTACGATTTGCTTTCCATTTTGAAGAATTTAAACTTTTTCCCATCCTGAGATACATAAATGGAAGATTCTAATAGCATTCACAGATAATATTCCCAAATGGTAGATTTAAGTACTTTTCCTTAAATATAATTCCGAAGGGAGTCTTTGAAATGTAGTGTCATTCACATGTCTTCAACTTGGCAGTTTTCTTAGGTGAGAGTAATTGGTGGAAAACAGGCTTTCATTTGTGTGAGACAGCTCACATGCTAGTTGTAATGTTCATTAAAGACACAAGTGTTTACAAGGACAACAAAAGATGCTCTCTTGTGGTATTTTGAAATGTGATTAAGTGCTTGGCTCCCGAATGTTTTCTGTTCTATTTAGGTAATATGGAAAAATGTGCTTTTCTATGTTCATTCCTTTTTTTGGAGGATTCTAGGTTGTATATTTTGAAGCAGCTTGATCATTGATAGCAAGGTAATACCTGAAGGAGGCTTCATTGTGCAACCTCAGCTTTGAAAGATTTTACTGAACCCCAGCTTCTTTGAAGATTACCTACAAAATTTTAAATACCAGGGTGTCTTGTTACAATGAATGCACTTATGTTAAAGATGTTGTAACAAATGCAAACAACTTTTCCTTTGCTTTTCTCCTCATTCTTAACAATCTGGAGGAAAAAACCCCAAAGCTACCAAAACTTCACAATGTCAATATGAACTCAAGGTGTCAGATTTGAATACAGAGTTTGGAAATGAAAATTAAAGATACATTTGGCAACTGCAGCTGACAACATCATCTGTTCAGTAAAGCACGTTTGGTGTTGTGAATGACTGACCTAGTCAATATGCTCCAGATAGTTATCAACACTCTTTACACTCATTAAACTCTTACATTTCACTCTTGCCATTCTGATTACTTTATAGAACCAGGTACATGATTAGCGAAATAAATTAAAATATCTCTCCTTGTTTGTTTAAAATAAGTGCAAACACCAAATAACCAGCAAACAGTGGAAGTGTGTACTGTCGGCAAGGTAAATTGGAGGAGCCTGTCTCCAGTTTTGTAGTGACTACCACCTTCCTCCTGAAAATCTGTCTCCTTGGCAAATCCACTGTCCCCAAAAATACTGTCTGCAAATGTTTGTGTGAATGGAAATAGATTACAAGAAGGTGGCAGTGTGATTTCTAAGTATGAATGAAGCTGCTGATGTATTTTTATAACAGCAAATGTGTATGTTTAAATCTCTTCCTTTGTAATCACTTCTTTGTGTAGGTGAATGTGGGAAAAAAAAGAGAAACCAAACAAAATGAGTTTAAAATGAAGTCACTTGAGAATATGATTTCACTGTGGTGTATAAGATACAGGTCTAGATCATCCACCCTCTCTCTTGGATTTTGTTGATGCTTTGGTAGGAAATGTCCTGAATACATTATTGCTTTGTGAAAAATAGTTAAGAAACACTGTCTCTGCTCTGCAGCTGTTATAGACACAGAACTACAAACTTGGCTTTTGTCAGAGATTTTTTTTTTAGCTCTCATAGCCTAAGGGGTAAAAATCCACTCACATTGGCATTACTGTAAAGCGAGACTGATATTCAAATGTTTTACATAGCAGTGTGAAGCTTTTACATAAATTTCGGTTTTCTATTTTAGACCAAACAAATCACACTTAAAGACTGTACAACTCCCACAGACACCTTTCCAAGCAGTTCCTTTATGCAGAGCTGGAGAGGAGGCAAGATGTTGGCATAGCTGTTGACCTAAAAACCTGCTATGCCAACCTATTGTCATCTTTCCTGTCTGTTTGCGGCAGAGGGAAGTTGTACATTGTAATGGGCATTTGGAACAGCTTTAGTCTTTATAGACAACTTAAACTATTTTCTAGCCCTGCTTTTGAGTCAATGAGGCGAGTGTTTGTTAGTTACCTAACAAGCAAAGGAGGGATAGAACTGGACTTGGGTTTTTTAATTACTTAAACAGCAAACAGCTTAATGTGCTCTAAAAAAGTTAGTGTGGAGATGCAGAAACAAAGGGGTTTGAGTGGGCCATTGGGGGACAGGACAAGAATTGATTGTTTTCTCTGTCTGACCTCTACATATTTGCAGAGAGGTTATGAGTTGTTTGCATATGAGTATTTCTGTTTACATATTTTTTTACTTTTCTGATTGTATTCTCCATCCTTGTGTACTTTTCATGTTTGTACTTTCTGTAAGAGCCATCTCATAGGGTACTGGGCAATGAGAATACAGTACTAGTCATAAAATGAACAAGCATCCGCTAATGAAGTGTTGGAGCTGCATTTCATTGATCTGTTTTCAATACATAATTACAAAAAAAAACAAACAGTAGAACTTGATCTATAAGGTCTTGTGATTACTAAATGGGGAACCCCTTGAAAAATATAAATTCTATGCAGCAATTCTGTCATTTGTATACTTATTCTATATAAGGTGTTCCTTCACACAATTAGAATTTTGCTTTGAGAATCTAAAATTAGAGGCTGGATCATAAGTAGTAGTGCTACTTAAAACAAACATAATGAAGCAGAACTTGATTTCACATTGCATACACAAAATTCTATGAAAGTACACATAAAAGTAGTCCTTTTACACTTTTAACTCATTCTGGCCACTGAAGCACTGCATTTGATCTGTATATGAAAAAAAAAGAAGTTTATTATGATTAGGCTATGTCATTGCCAAACCTAACTTGGGGTTACTATCTGCACCCACCAAAACAAAAATATTCTAATGAAATGTTCTTACTACTTTCAGCTATGTAATATTCAGTTTTTTATAGCCTCTACACTTAAGCCAGGTATGTATCTGTAGTGGGAAAGCTTTCAAGTGATGCCTAAACTTTTTTATATGTATATATGTTTATTGTATATAACACATTTTAGTATTTTTATGCACTCATGATGACAAACATGGAGTAGCACAGCAAATATAGTTGTAAAAATTTCCATCATTCTAGCAAACATAGAGAACACTCCTCTCCTGACTGATGTTGAAATTTAGATAACAAGATCTGAAGGCTAAAACACATCACCTTTATTTTAAAAGCAGGATAAAGACAGAACTGAAAATTCAGCTCCCCTATTGTGTCAAACCTACCACAGATCCAGAGAGCAGCTGTCATCTTTCTTGTGTCAAGGTGAATTCTTGCTCTCAAGCAAGTAGTGTCCCCTTATTTGAGCCCCTTTCCTGTGATACTGAATCTTGTGCTACTATTCTAATAAGCAAAATAAATACTACATGGTTTTCTGAAAGGAAAATAATGGTGAAAAGATACTTAACCTGTTAAAATGGATCAAGGAAAAATGGAGACAGATTTGATATCGGAAAACAATGATTATTGTCTGGTCCTTGTGGAGAGATATTCATGTTTGGCATAATAATCAAGTTTTAAGTAAGAATAAGGCACTTAGAGTTACAACACAGTGTGATATAATCTGAAGTTTGCCTTGAATTTACTTACTTTAGCATGAGTAGCTGAATTTTCTGAAGTTGTATGCCAGTAGTTGCAAACTGTCACCTAGAGATGTTTCTGGCTGGAATAATTTTCTTAGTAATTTTCCTACTAGCATATACAGTGAGAATAATGTTGATTACAATCCAGTGTTTAAGTTATTGCCTAGCAGTCCTTACTTTAAGCTGAGGTTTTCTGAATTTCCCATTCTCTACCAACTAAACTAGTTCATCAGAAGCACAAACCAGAAGATGAGGAGGCTGCAGTCCTCAGCAGAAGCTGAGTCTCAACAAGATAAGAACAGTTACTGGCCTGTCTGTGGGATCATGGGAAAAGAATCCTAAAAATTAGGAGGCCCCAGATCAAAAGCTGCCATTGCATCAAGAGGCATGTGCAGGGCATGAGGAACAAATGCATGAATTCTGAGGCAATTAAGGCCCATGGGTCTTGGTACAGGGTTCCTCAATAGATTAACCGGGCTCTAGTTGTCCTATTGATGTACCATTCAGTTATTTGGTTATTTTTTCCTGCAGCTGGACGACAGAAACTCTCGTGTGAGGAACGTAGAGTGAAGAAATTTCTTTTTTAACATATTCATTACATAGGGCAATGTTTTAGTAGTACGCATGTAGACCCTAAACAGTACTGGCCTTATGCTCAACAAAATACATAGCGTAAGCATATTCTATGATGAGACAGAAGTTATGGCAAACTCTTACTATTTCTGTAGGAAACAATTGTGCTTTAGGAACAATATATGTATGATACTCTAGGTACTCTAGACTGTAAACTGTCTACTACATCATAGGACGCACACTCAACAGCTGTACCTCAAGTGAAGTGTAACTGATTTACTTGTTTTGTGCATATAAACTTAAAATTTTTGTTGAAGGTGACCTGTTGAGAAGAATGATAAATGGTGCAGGAAAGAGCTGAACAAGAACAAGGAAAATTTTCCATATCTTTCTTGCCAAATACAAGACTGGGCAGAATTACAAGGAAGGGGAAGGCGAGGGCCTGGGGTGAGATTCTGACCTTGCTGGTGTCAGCACAACTATTGTTCCATCTTTTAGGATCATCTGTTTAGGATGAGTATACAGACATGAAATTGAGTTCATTGTTGGCAAGGTCTAGTTCAGAGCATCTTCTGTGAACCTCAATCCTTAACAATGCTCAGTTGTTGTGCTTCATTTACCATCCTAACACTAGCACTTCCATACTGTGCTCCTGCTTTATGACACAGGAGTAGAGGGAACTTGGAGGCCTCTTTGTGCTGATAAAAAAAGAAGAGAATTAGTCCAGGAGGGAGCTAGGCAAGGGAATACGGAAGTACTCCGCCAGCCAGCCCAGTGATGTTCTTCATTAGTCATCAACATTCAACAGCACAACTTGGCTCCTGTGACTATGGAAATATACTGTGAGTATAACACATGTCCAAAATAAGAAAATACCATGAACTCAGGAGGGGGAAGGCAGGAGAGACAAAGGTAACAACACTAGTAACACAAAGTGTCTTCTGTAAAAGAGGAAGCAAACAGACTTGATTTTTCCAGTGATTCCATTATCCTCTACTCTGGATCCAGTACTTAGAATCTCTACCTGATTTCGTGTGATGACATGTTCTGTATAGCACTGAATTTACTCTGCCGTGCTACCTGATAATTGCTAACACAATTGAGACATGCAGTGAGGCAAGAAAAAACACAGAACAAAGGTTTCTCTTGTTTCATATTTTTGTGATCGTAGCACAAGTAAACACAAACTGCTTGTTTCAGTGTGTTGACTTGTCTGGAGAGTAGCAGTCAGGACTCTTCTGGAAGACAAAGGCCTATCCTCATCCAGACCAACTGCAAAACATCTTTTCCAGAGGGAGATTATAGCTGTTCACTCACAGTGCATAAGTCAGAACAAGAAGTAGTCCTCAGATGATGCACAGTATTGGAAGCTGTTTGTCAACAGCATTGTTTGCTTCTCACTTTGGAATTTTTTTCAGTAAATAACAAAAGACTTTGCTGATCTGTCATAAAGAATGAGATTGGAAGGATAGAATACAAAAAGGCGAAGCTACATCTCAATTCAAAAAATGAATTTGAATCTAGGTTGACTGCTGGTAAAAGTTCCTTAAAATATTCTCTTTCATAATCTCTTTCATAAGTAATTTCTTAGATTATTTGATGAATACTCAGTTTTTGGCAGATCCATTGCCAAATGTCCCTGGCATTAAGTATTTTGGATGCAGTTAGAAGTAGTTTCATTCATGGTGTCTGCAATCTCTGTAGAGCATTTCTTCAGTAATTCAAGGGTAAATTGCATTATTTTTGTTAGTTGGTTTCTACCCTATAAAATCATTATTAAAAGGAGGTACCTATTTAAGCTGTGGGAGCTCACTTTTTGTGTTCACTGCTGCATTTGCATTCTTTCAGAGCTAAAAGGTTTTTCAGTGCTGAAGTACATGCCTGACTGCAGAGCAGGAAAAAGGAAAAGGTACATAATTGAATAGGAAATGGGATGAAACTGTTTACTTACTGCCATTTCAAGGAGAAAAAGTCAGGCTTACTTAAGAAAGATGATACAAAGTTAATAATGGTACTAAAAAGTAATTCTGCTTGCTCAAGAACAAGAAGAGACTGGATAAAAGTTGGCATATACAAAAGGGAAACTATTGCAAAGCTCTTTCCTCCTTTTCCATCACATGATGAAACTTGCTTACATCTTCTGCTGACCTGTGTGCATACAGGGAGATTTATTGGTTGATTCATAGATAGGTAAGTTTGTCTACCCACAACAGCAATTCTGAAATACCTTGTTAAGAATCTACTTAAGGTATTTTAAAATTAACACAGTACCATGTCATTTTTGGATTATCTTTCCTACCTCAACATCAGTCTCTCCTGAGCCACAGTAGACACCACATAAGGCACACAGGTGTGAATAAGTGTCTTACTTACACAGCAGAAATCCCACCACCCCTAACCAAAATTACAGTTTCTCTGAATAAATTCCATGTTTCTTAAACCCTTGCCTTATAGTTGAGAAGCTGGTTAATAAATTCCCAACATTCATAAGATACTGTAAATCAAAGCATAGGAAATTTCTCATGTCTATCTTCAAATGTCTCTTGTTCTTCTCCGGGTATGTATCTGAACTAATTTTAATTCAAGTGGTACCTCCTCAGGCAACGTTCCAGGTTTACTCAGGTGACCATTAGCTGGATGGTCAAACTGGGCTCCTGGCTACTCATTTATGCAGATATCCCAATTCCAGGCACAATATACATAATCCAGCAAACTGATGTGATAATTCCTCTACGAACTGATAAACTGTTTTCCAGCAATATCCCAAGGAACACTGTTCTTACTCCTCTGCTTCCATCTTCTGCTGAATTTGTAGAGCATGGTCTAAGAACTAATCTGTATACATATTTAACAGTATTTGGATGAGCATATTCTCGTCATGGAGCCATAAACAAGTCAAAATTGACTAAAAAAGCCTTTCAAGAATTTGGAATGCATGAAAAGTTTCCAGTGCAGCATGTCTTCTGAGCCCAGGGGTAACCTTGCTAAACTCTCATGTGGGAGAGCTACACAGCTGCTTTATCCAAGTGCCCCGACCTGCTGAAATGATGGCATGAGGTTGCATTCTTTCTTAGTACTTCTTTTTTTGACCTCAGGAAGAGTAAAGGATGGATGAAGAAGGATGCAAACAATAAATACCTGTAATTTCAGTACTGTTAAGGAAGTTTACTTGAATAATTATAATTTCATGCATACTGGTGACATCATGTCTGTTCAGTACACGACATATGGGTCTTCAGGGCAGCAGACTTCCCTCTCTCTTTTCCATTCTAGAACCAGCAAAAAAAAAGTTATTTCCTAAGGGAAAGTCTTTGCACAGTAACCAGCACCCTCTTGTGTTCACGGCGAGCAGAGGACAAACCGTGTGCCAAGTAACGCCGGATCACTCTGGAGCTTCATCCTGCAGCACCTTCCTCAGCCCCAAACCTGACATAACAGCAGGAGCCTGAAGTCTTATACATATTTCTACAATAGCTGCTGGCTATTGCCCAGACAGGAAAGCAGTAATTAGCACGACTTTATGTACCTTAATTTTCTCAAACACCATCAGAAATATTCTGATAACAAATAATCTGAACAATTTCTGCCCCAAGTCTTTCTTTTGAGCTACCACAAAGCTCAGAGGAGCTTTCCAAGCAGCTTGTGTGTTTCTCAAGATAGAATTTACACAATGTGTTCAACAGAAGCCAGGAAATTTTCTATGGCTCTTCTGATCTCCTATGCTTTACTCAGTTAAGGATTTATGAGATAGAAATAGCCCTATAAATAAAGTAATAGCAATGAAATGGCACAAGTAAATTTAAATCAGAACAAATATGCAGTTTGGCTAGGGTACAGTACTGGTATCTAAATAAAAGGAAAACTGATGCAACCACCAGTGGATCAGTTCTCCAGCCACTAAACTGTCCTTGAAGTGTTGTTTATGTTGTTTTCCTATTTACTTTGTACAGAAATTCAGAATTGCATATAGTTTCCATACAGTTCTCTGTAGAAACTACTTAATAGCTGCAGTTTAATACATACAGGTAGTACATGATAGCTCTGAATCCATGTGCCCACCTTCCAGAGGAAGTTAAAAATCCATGAATTCCTCACCTTATTAACCTATAAAGCAAACTGGATAACAGCCACAGTAGCCCTAATTATAGGACCCATGTTTAGATAAGGGCCTGCAAATGGGAGAAATATAGCCATGACCACACACCACCCTGCAAATGGGAGAAATATAGCCATGACCACACACCACCCAAACCGGGATAAACAAGACCACATAGTGACATGTAATGAGGTTTCTATATCCAACACACAAAAAAGAAAAAATTAATAGGTTACTCAGGAACCTTTATTCCTTTTTTTTACCCTTTTTCTGTCAATGCTCTTGGGCCCCACACTTGGCCACCAAAATCTGTCTCTGTTTGAAAGACAGGTGTCTGCTAGGAAAGGCAGGAGCCTCCCTTGGAATGGAGAATGTAAACCCTCCCTCCAAAATTGCTATATGTTTGAAATTAAGGGGCTCTCAGGAAAAGATATTGGAGTAGGACTAACAGTTCTTTAGTAGTATGTATAACGAGGAGAACAAACCAACAACTACGGCATTAGCAATAAACAGGCCCTGGAGCCCAGTCCCGGCCTGCTCGGCCGCGGCGCTTTCCCTCTGTTGCAGTTCCGGGCTCGGCCGGCAGGGGGCGCTGTGGCGATGGCGGCTCGGCCCAGACGGGCATGGGTGGGAGAGGCCTTGGTCCACAAACCCCGTGGCACCGATCCCGGGGCCCGGCGGGACTCTCGGGAGCACCAGGCTGGGATGGCAGGGATGAGCAGAAACCCAGGGGTGATGGACGAGATGTATCAGAAACTCCGCAGCCATAGCTGGAACCTGCTGGGTGTCTGGGCAGGGCAGGGCAGGGTGCGGCACCCAGCAGCAGAAGTAAAGCAGCTCCCAGCTGGGTTATGGAGATGGCAGCAAATTAATTCCCTTCCCCAAGCTGCAAGTCCGACCATGCTCCAAAAGTCAGTGAGAGAGAGAGAGCCCCCTAATCCCCAGCCCCATCTTTTTCCTGCCTCTGTTTTTGCAGTACCTCTTTTCCCCCGAGGTAAACTCCCAAAACCCAGAGGAGTACTGTCTCAAACACCCAGCCATCCGTGCTTCCTTGCAACTCAATAGGAAAAAAATCCACAAGGAAACAGGAAAGAAAAGGAAAGGAAAGGAAAGGAAAGGAAAGGAAAGGAAAGGAAAGGAAAGGAAAGGAAAGGAAAGGAAAGGAAAGGAAAGGAAAGGAAAGGAAAGGAAAGGAAAGGAAAGGAAAGGAAAGGAAAGGAAAGGAAAGGAAAGGAAAACCCCAACCTCTTACAGGCTAATAAAAAAAGAGGTGAACGAATGCATGCTTGCTCTACAGAGCTTTTTGGGAAAAGCAGATGAATTTCTAGCTGATACAACCGAGAAGAGTGTGCCTGAATGTACATACACAGTTTGTGGTAGCTGGGAGTGGGACTGGGCCCAGGCTCATCCCCAGTGGCACAGCTGTGAGAAGCAGGTGAGCGGCATTGACAGCAGTGAGCCATGGAGTGCCCAGGGGCACCAAAGGAGCAAAGGGCACACAGGTGCAGGGCATGAACGTGAGGGCTGTAAAGGGTTGGGCTAAAGGACAAGAAGGGCAGATCCTTGCAGCCTTCTGAAGTGATGTTACTCTGTATGGGCAGGTTCTAAATAGTCTGGAAGGTTAGTCGGGGGAAATGTACATTAACCAGATCAGTGCAAACTGACATACTGGAGCTCCTGCTCCATAAATGACAAAATCAGCACATCTAGTAACATTGGTATTAACATTAACTAGAGTTACTAAGCCTATTGTGAAGAATGGCAGGGTATGATGTCTTTTTTGTAGAGTCATAGAATTCTTTGGGTGGAAGGGACCTTTAGTGTCCATCTGGTCCAATACCTCCCTGCAATGAGCAGGGACATCTTCCACTAGATCAGGTTGCTCAGAGTCCTGTCCAACCTGACCTTGAGTATTTCCAGGTTGGGGCACATACTACATCTCTGGGACACCTGTGCCTTTTTTTTGCCACCTTCATCATAAAATTACTTTTTGCCACCCTCATCATAAAATTACTTCCAACTTAAATTTACCCATTTTCAGTTTAAAACTACTGCCCTCTGTCATATTGTCACTGCCCTGCCAAGAGCAGTGCCCATCTTTATTATAAGATGTCTGTGAGTATTGAAAGACTGCAGTAAGATCTTCCTGTAGCTTTCTGTTCCCCGAACAACCTCAACTATTTCTGTCTCTCCTCCCAGGTGAGGTTTTCCATCCCTCTAATCATTTCCATAGCCATCCTCCAGCAGTTCCATGTCCTCCCTGTGCTGGGAGCCCAGAGCTGGATGCAGGTTCCAGGTGGGCTCTCCCCAGAGCAGAGCAGAGGGGCAGAATCCCCTCCCTGCCCTGCTGCCCACGCTGCTCTGGATGCAGCCCAGGACACGTTTGGCTCTCTGGGCTGGGAGTGCCCATGGCTGGCTCATGTCCAGCCTCTCACCCACCAGCACCCCCAAGTCCTTCTCACAGGGCTGCTCTCCATCTGCTCATGCCCAGCCTGTCCCCTGATACTGGGGGTTGTCCTGGCCCAGGTGCAGCACCGTGAACTTGGCCTTGTTGATCCTGATGGGATTCCTGTGGGCTCCTTCTTGAGCTTGTGCGGATCCCTCTGGACAGCATCCTGTCCTTTAGGAATGTCAGCTGCACCACACAGCTTGGTGTCATCTGCCAACACTGTCTGTGTCTTTGCTGAAGACATTTAACAGTACTGATCCCAATACAGACCACTGAGGGACATTGCTTTTTATTGATGTCCCTCTGGACATTGGGCAGTTGACCACTACCCTCTGGATGTGACCATCTGGTCAATTCCTCATCCACCAAGCAATCCACCCATCCAATCCATCTCTCTCCAGTTTAGGATGAGGATGGTGGGGGGAGGCAAAGGCATTGCAGAAGTCCAGATAGATACCTGTAGCTCTTCTCGTGTTACTCCACCACAGAAGGCCACTGGGCTGGCCAGGCAGGACTTGCCCTTGGTGAAGCTGTGCTGGCTGTTTCAGGTAATCCCCCTGTTCCCTGTGTGCCTTATCACAGCTTACAAGAGGATCTGTCTTCCCAGGCATAGAAGTGAGCCCTCACCACCATCCACTCTCTCTGTGCCAGACCTTGAAACGTAATTTGTGGTTCACAGCTAATACCCACCAGCTGGTTATTTGCCTCGGTGTGATCATTTCTGTGAATCCTGTAGGATCCTAGAAGACAATAACAGAGGACTGGAAGATGGGAATTACTTCTGGGACGAAGTCTAGCTCCTGTGTGGTTGTGGTCATTCTGTTACAGCAGTGCCTACAAGAGAGAATACATTCTGCCTCCCAGGCAAAACAGGCAGGATCTCCAAATTGCAATCAAGTCAATTACCACATACAAAAGAGTATTTGCCATTTACTTGGGAGGAATTAAAAGAGCCACCCTTGAATGCTTAATCAGTATTTATGTTTTCATTTCCAATCTCATTATGGCTGCTATTGCAGACAGACTGTGGAAGGGCTCCAGGCAGGTCCCACAGGTCCCTTCTGCACAATCTTGCCAAAGTCTGAAGGCCCAGACCTGAGCTGAAAAAAGGCTCACACAGATAGATGAGGGACTGGGGGGGTGAAGGAAGGCTGCTCAGGTTCCTGAGTCCCTTTGTGCAGCCTTCCTTCCCAGCAAGGGGTGTTACCACATCTCCTAGGGACCTAGATCTGAAGGGTGACTTGCTGGGAGTTGTAAGATGTCACAGATTCACAGGCAAGGTATGGGTGTGTGTTCCAGATTGCTCTACTGTAAGGGAAAAAAAAAAATCCATTCCCCAAAATTCCATTCATCACTGTTAAGCTAACACACTCATTTAGACAAGAGACAGCTGCATGCTGAGAATGTAATTCCATTACAACACTGCCACCTCTTGTTCTTCTGCTGGTTTCATTTTTGCCCAGCTCCACTCCAATCTGTGGTGGATCCACCACCAACAGAAAGGCATAAACTCTCCACTATTTTTGTTAAACTGAAACCTTACAAGGAAGAGCAACTGGCTGATTGCAATGTCATGTACTTCTATACAAGTTGCAAAAAAGTAGGGTACTTGAAAAGAGCCACATATTTTATCAATCAGTGTTGATTAATGTGTAACTATTTTCTCTGCTAACTCAGAGAAGGAGAGACTGAAAGAAATGGGGTAGGGAAAGAGGGGGAACAAAGCAAACCTACCACAACAACAAAAAAACCACCCTAGAATCTGAGAAGCAGCAAAATCCACCTCAGGAGAAAATGGGATGGGGTTTGTCCAGTATATGTGAAATACATTTTATCCATGCAATGTTGCCTTCAAACTCTGTGACTTCCAATGTGAACCTCAGTTTTCCTCTCAGTATTTGTGCAATCTGTTACCCAGGGGCTGCCAATGCTGGTTAAAGAGGAGCAGTGCTTGCCTCCACCAGGAACACCAAGAATTATGTAGAGTCTCCTGGAGAAGACTTGGCTGCAGATAAATAATGTAAGCTGATTGTCTTTGAATTTAGACTAGGTGGTCTCTGGGAAGAAGTTTGCTCTAGAAGGAGAAGGATCACTGTGCTAGCAGGTGTGACATGGGGAAAGCCCACAGATGGCAAGGAAAAGAGACAGATTGGCTGGGCCTCTTTGTCCAGAGGCTTCATGTTCAACTAGTTCTTCATTGGGGTTTGACTGCTGACAGAGATGGGGCTGCTGCATGGATTCTTTGATATCTAGCACTGTATTGAATTATTTCAGATATCAGTTATATAAAACACTCTCTTGAATTAACACTTTTTTGCTAGACTTTTTAATTATGTCTCTCTATGTTTCAGTCTTCATGTGCAGAGTAGCTGAAAAGAGGGGTAATTTTTTAGCCCAACCCAGGTACTTGGGAGCTGCCAGAAGCCTCTGAAACGGGTGAATCACCCAGGCACACAGCACAAATCCCCTGGGCCGTGGGGCCAGCTGAAACTGCTGGTCAACTGCTGGTCACCACTCAGAAAGAAATAACCTAACAACCAGCCCGTCAGGGACAGTTTTCACAGCTCTTTCTAGCTGGAAGATCCAGTCAAAAAGAAAAATTTGTTTTTCAGATGGAGTTGGCAGAAGACAACCAGATTTTCAGTGGTTGACTCCTAATACAATAGGACTTGAAGCAGTTGGGTTTTTCTACTTCGTACTCAGTAAACGCATTAATTCTGAACCACATTTATTGAATCCAGACTTTCTTACAACCCTTTCTGGTGTCTAAATCCAAGATGAACCCTCAAAATATGTGTTTCTTGTTTTGGACACATCGTTTGCAGGGCCCACCCTGGAAGTGTTAGTAAGGTGAAATCAAGAGATATTTTAAATTAAAAAATTGTGTCATTTCATGCAATTTATTTCAAGTGAAAAATATGCAAATGCCAAGTCTGTCCTGACTCCTACAGCATAAGTTTCTCTCCTGACCTAATTTTTTTATCTCTACAATAGAAATATCCATCATGTCATGTAAGTGGTCATGTATAATCAACAAGATAAGAGCCCTCAGGTTAGTGCACACAGTATTGCAGGGAGTATAGTCATAATGTCAGTATCATGAAAGCAGTCCCAAAATCCTGATTCCTTAAGTCAGGTTTTAGATTTATGATTTTGATCTTTATGTAAGCCACATTCATAATTTTGAGCACTATAATCTGGCAAAACAATAACTATATAATAACTATAAAATCAATACATAAGTTGAATATTTCTTGATATATTTTGGTCCAATATTTGATGTTTCAGTCCAATTCTATGTAAATACACCTTCAATAAATGCTACATGTAGAGTCAGTCTACACAAGCAGTTCATTGAGATGCTTATGGTATTTGGGGCTGGACACAGCCATTGGTTATTAAACCCCTTAATAATCTAGTTTCACTTCTGAATGATCCTGAAGTAATAACAGGATATTATATATACCATATAAGGTAGCAAAAGGGGATGTTTCAGATGAGGGAAGCATGGAAAAATTATCCTGAATGGGAAAATTAAATACATCCAGAAATTGGTGCCAAGGAGTGATGCTGGGTGGCTTAGCTTACATCCTGGATTTTAAATATAAGTTATAAATACCTGTATACACACAAAAAACCACTCGTGTCTGTTAGCTACTGTAAGTGAAAACCTGTATTTAAAGCATAGAGTTGTATGGACACTCACTAGCAGTGCTCTGTACAACAACAAATACTGACAGGACTGTCAAACAGCCAGAGAATAAAAACCACTGAAATATAAGTCCTTGTTTTTGTTTGTATGGAACCAAAGAGGGATGCTACAAAAATTGTTTCATTCTTCATTGAGAAGTTAAGGATTTCTACAATATATCTGGGAAATATCATAAAAAACATCCGCAAGCAGTTACAAATTTACAAAACCTGGCGCTTGGCTCCAGCCCTGCAAATGCACTATCACACCCTCCCCCAGAGGCCTTACTCACCCACGGTCACAGAAGTTGCAGGCAGAGCTGGCTGCCGCTCCTGACTGTTCTTGCCCTGGTCACAATATATCCATTTTCTTTGTCAAGTCCTCCCTCACAGTGTTCCCACCAAGTGCGCCACGGCTCCTGCTTTAATTTCACCCTCCCCTCCTGATGCTCCACAGACACATTCCCCCAGGCCATGAATGGCATACCTCAGTCTTGAGGCCCCACCAGTTAAAACAGCCTTCACACTCTGGGTGTTTTCAGCTACCCTTTATTTTATTCTTCTCCAGGCTAAGAAGAGCTCATTCCAGTCCTGAAAAATAGTAACTAATAACAATAAACCCCAGCAACTACAATACCTGCAATAATAATAGTAGCAATACCCGTAGCAAAATGAGCAGTGGTGGGTTTCTTTTTGAAGTCAGCTCCTCTGTTCCTGTTTCAGTCAGAATTCCTTATGTGCTCTTACTGTTTAGAAGTAAAGCGAACGCCTTACAGAAGCCTTTTTCTTACAAAGCTCTGGATTTCTCACCTATATTTGTGCTCTCTTCAGCATGGAATATGAGAGTCCCTTGTGATGTCTTTCCGCGGTGTCTGCCTTGGCCCATGCAGCCCCTCATCTCCATGCTGATAGAATTAAGAGCTGGTTCGAGCAAAGACACCCACAGATGAATTGTGACAAATGAGAGGCAAGAATTTCCTTCAGGCATCCATCATTTGTTGGAATCTAACACAAAGTAACATAGACGATCCAGCTCATGGTAGTTGCCTCCCATACAAGTCCCTGCAGCTGGGATACACCCTGTCCTCTCCCAAAGAAAAACCTGAGGCCTCTGTATTTGTCACAGTGCCCCTGGGTGCCTGTGGTGAGGGAGCAGAAATCAGCTGAGCAGTGCCAGAACACATAAACCTTGGTTTCTAGTCCTGTCCTGACCTGGCTGATGGCCTGGCTAAAGCATGCAGTAACACTTGCAGTAGTTTTGGAGATACCCTCAGCCTCTTCCTCTGAGTGCTAGGGATGTGATTTAATTCCTATGTGTGAATTAGAACACCCAAAATACTGTCATCAGAACACTGACTTTATTAATAGAGACGAACAAAGGATTAAAACACGTTATGAGTTTGCTGAAATACGCAAGTGTACCTGTGGAGGACAGACATATTTATAAACATCAGTTCATTGTAGAAACATGAGTAGGATATCCCCAGGTAGTTTGCGACGAATCCAGACAGCTTTCTCTCCATGGTGGCCCTGGTAAAGCAGCCAATATCCCCCTAGCCCCACCCCAGCCATGCTAGTGCCGGACCCCCCGCACACCATCAGTGTCTCTCTCATGCCGGACTGTCTACAGCCCAGGGTGAGCACAGCTGGATTTGGCCTGAGGCCAGCGGTGCGGGTGAGCCCCACCGAGAGCTACAGGTTGCTGGCTCTGGCGGGTGCCCAACTGGGTCCTCTGCGCGGGGCGGCAAGAGAGAGGGGACAGGGTGCTTTGGACACACCCGCATCCCGCCTGTCCCCGCTACCCCCAGCCACCTCAGGGGAGTCCCCTGGCCCCGGCTCCTCCGGCCGGCAGCGGGTGGATGTTTTCCGCCCGAGGAGGGAGCCGAACACCCCGGGGCACGGCACGGGGTCAGTACGGCTTCCCGGCACGGCTTGGCACTACTCGGGTCTGCACTGGGACGGCACTGCAGCTCCCGGGACCGGCACCTCTACTCCCAAGGCACGGCCCGGGATTTTCCTGGACGGACAAAAAAAAGCAGGGGAGGAGGCGAGGGAGAGGACGGGGTGGGGCGGGGGAGAGAAAGAAAACAGCTCCACGGATGTCGGATGTCACGGACAGCGTTACACGGGCGACGCGGGGACTTATCGCCGCATTTCTCGGGCGGAGGAGCTGCGGGAAGTCGCCGGAGGTCGGGGCGGCCAGACGTCGGTGCCTGCACTCCCGGCGGCTTGTCCCGGGACGCCTCTGCTTACAGGCACTTGAGGAGGAAGGAATTGCACGACGTCCCCCGGGGGCAGTCGCAGAGCTTCCCGATGCGAGCCCCCTTCCTCACGGCGCACTGCTCCCCGGCGTCGCACTGCGGGCAGCGGCCGGCGGTGAGTGGGACCGCCACCAGCGGCCGCCCAGTTCTGTCCCGTCCCGTCACGTCCCGTGCCGTCTAGCCTCGTCCCATTCTCTTCCGTGTCGTCTCGTCCCGTCTAGACCAAGTCTTATTCTATCCCTTCCCTTCCCTTCCCTTCCCTTCCCTTCCCTTCCCTTCCCTTCCCTTCCCTTCCCTTCCCTTCCCTTCCCTTCCCTTCCCTTCCCTTCCCTTCCCTTCCCTTCCCTTCCCTTCCCGTCCGCATTCCGTCCCTTCCCGTTCCTGTACCATTCCGTCCCGTCTCGCCTCGTTCTGTTCTACTCCCTTCCCCTTCCTTTTTATTCCCTTCCCGGTCCCGTCCCGACCCGTCCCGCCGGGACACCCACCATGGGCACCTGCCCGAACTTCTTCTCGTAGTGCGGTCCCCTCTTGCTCTTGAGCTTCTCCAGCACCTCCTGCAGCGCCTCGATCTGCCGAGAGACCAGAGAGCCGCCGTCAGACCGCGCCCGCCCCGCGCCGCCCCCCGCCCGTTCCCGGACCCGCCGCACCAGCTCCTTCTCCCGGGAGGCGCCGCCGCCGCCGGGCGGTCCCAGGTCGCGGACGCGGCGCGGCGGGGTCGATCCGTGCCCGCGGGCGCTCAGCAGCAGCGCGGCCGCCACGGCGCACAGCGCCAGCGCCCGGCAGCTCTCCATGGTGCTGCCGCCCCGCCGCCGCCGCCGCCGCCTTTATAGCGCCGCGCCCGCCCCGCCGTGCGTCAGCGCCCACCGCCGCCGCGCTCCGAGTGCCGCCACGGCACGGCACGGCACGGCTCCGCGCCCCCACCGCCCGAGCGCCCCGGTCGGCGCCCCAAAGCGCCGGCCGTCCCTGGCCCTTGGGCCAAACAGCGGATCCGTCTCTGAGGGCGGCCGAGGGGAAGGCGGCCGGGCCAGCCGCACCCTGCCCGCGCTCCCTGCGCTCGTCCACAGTCGAAAGCTGTGGGCAGAGTGGGAAACTATTGCCTCGTCCCTGGGGGCTGGGATGGTTGAGGGAGAGGGTGGACGTTGGACACACAGAGATGAAAGTGGAAGTTGGGCTTACAGACTAGGGAGACTAGACTTGGAAGTCAACACAGGGATCTGACGGGAGGGAGGGTAAGTATCCGTGGGCTAAGGAAAAACATGATGTGCTAGAAGGAAGGAAGAGCCATGTGGGATAATTAGCCTAAAGAAGTGTGTGGGGGGGGTGGTAGATTGTGGTGATGAGCAATAAGCTGATGAGGATGTGAGTACTTGAATAAGGACAGGTGAGAACCAAGAGTGTGGGGAGGCTCAGGGCCACCGAGGGCAAGGTAAGAAGCAGCATCAAAAGGCCCAGGATAAAAGTAACTGCTAATATATCAAGTAGAACTGTAAATGGTGCTTGAGGTCAAATATCACACCACTGAGCAAGTTCTTGGGGAGCATTATACACCCTGTGTGTGGAATGAGGCCACCTCCATTTTGGGAAAGAAAAAGTGCTGTTGCCAGAAGGAGACCTAGTATCAGACATACCATTCAGACCTTTCCACTGACTTTTGGTTCTACCAGCCCAGTGGCCTCGTGTCCATGAATATTCTCACTAAAAAATCCTTAGCAAATCATGCCTGCCCAGGCTTCACGGCCATGGCAGTGGCAGGGGTAGCTCTTCCCATTTAGAAAAGCAGTGGTATGCCAGGAAGAGCATGCAAGATGAAGGACAGTCAGTGCTCAGCCTTTCTCCAGCCTCCTCTGGGCCAAGGCTGGGGTAAAACAGGGTTGCTGACCAGCAGTTTGCTGGCATGAGACATTTGGCCATCTGGTTGCTGGGACAAGGAGGCAACAAGTTGGGTCTGCCTGTGCAGAGGTTTCACTTCAAGCTCATGGTTCTGAAGTGGCTATGGGGATGTTCCTGCCTGCAAGTCAACAGCAGCAGGAACTGGGCTGTGTCTCCTTAGGTGAAGGGAGGGTCATTTGGAGAAGGAGAAAACTGGAAAACCTTGTTAACAAAACTCTCCTAGCTTGTTAACAAACTCTTAACAGCTGGTAGTTTGTAGGGAAGCTAGGAAGTGGAGTTAGGAACTGCTTGAAAAGGCAATGCAATGGGAGCACCCACACAAGTTTGTTTAGAGAAAAATTAAATGGGCCCAGGCATGTATTTTTCCAAGCAGATCGGCATTTTTTCAAGGGTACAAAATGAGTGTGGTTCAAAAAGTAATTTTCAACAGCAGCATTTTGTTTGAGGTTCTGATCTCTCTATCACGTTGCTTGCCTCCAGTACTGTGTGTTCACCTCTTGCTGTTACCTCCTCCCACACACTCCTATTGATCATCACATCCAGCAAAGGTCTCATTTGTAATTGCTGGTCAGAGTAGAGGTCCTCTGTCTGTTTGCATGGATCCTCCAGCTTCATTTAGCCACAGGGAAGGTTAAGATTTCTGATGTCGGGCTGGTGGTAAACCACTCATAGCAAAGTCCAGGCTTTGTTCCCAGGCTGGAGCAAAACCACAACTACATGCAATACTGAAAATGATGGGTATGCGAAAACAAAGTTCCTTAGAACAGAGAAATAACACAGGCTATGAAAAATGCAACACTTCATACAGAGAGGCAGATATATGGCCTATTCAACTTTAAAAGCAGCATCTGTGAAGCCTGACCAACATTTCAAACCATATTTTATAGTATGAGGATTACTCATGCAGTGTTGAACACACCAGAGATGCTCAGAAAACATCACTGTTTTCTTTCCAACTTACACTTCCAGTAAAAAGCTGAATTTAATGTTAGCTACTCTAGTGAAATTATTGTTGAATGTGGAGGCAATTACAAATTTCTGTTTCCAAAAGTCGTTTTGTCTGTCTGGCTACAGACACCCACAGAACTATACAAGTTTCTGTACCTGTTAGTGTCTGTATCACACTGTCTCTGCAGACATCACTGTCCCTTGTTCCCCATTCAGCCATTTTTGTACACTTTGTCTCCAGCACTAGGGGATAAAATCAGAAGGATTAACATCAGCAGGACAGCTGAATATTAAATAAGAGCGTCAGAGGCTACCGGAGTGTCAGAGGAAGGGGTCAAGGTACAGAACCAGAAAATCACTGTTTACAATCACAAAAAGGCAGGTACTTTCCAACAGCTTCAGTAACCAGTCATAAGACAGCTGGCTATGGAAGGAGGGGAGCCTGTGGCACCTCAGTGCTTAGCTCTGGGTAATCCACGTGAAATGCAATCAGACCTTGGGGACAAACAGCTCTGTTGTACCAAAGTTTAATCCAAGTTTCTCAAAGTTTACCTTCTCCATGCAAATGTTATTGCACATAAGGTACAAACAGAACACTACCAATGTGCATTAGCATCTGTACATCAGATGGATAATTTTGAAAGTCACATATGCTTTTCATAACCACACTCTTCCATCATGATCAATTAATTAAGTGTACTTCTAAAAGTGGGAAAATAATGGAGGTTTATGTTGATGCTGGGGAGCAGTTCTAAGGCATTTATGTGTGTTCTAGTTTTGGCTTGGCACAGACATAAAGTTGGACGGATTTTAGGACTACTAGACTGTAGAGATTAGTGTCAAGCATTTGAACAAGTGCTCTACTGAATTAGTGACACAAAAATGGACATCTGGCTTTAAGTGGATGCTTTAAGGCTTTGCAGGAAAGCATCAGGCTTTTATAACTGCATTGTTAAATTGCCTTAATTTATAAACCACAGTTAAAAAAATAATATACCATCACTGGTTTTCTGAATCAAGACTTTTTTTACTGAACCCTTGAAAAGTGAGGAAAATCTAAGATAGATCAGAGTTACTGTTGAAGTAATAAGAGTCCAGAGGCATACTTGAAACACTATATCTATTTCAGCAGGAGATAGCAATTCATCTTGATGAGTAATAGATTGGAAAAAAGCCACTTAAATAAAAGATGGGTTCTCAGAACAACAGTACATATACCAATGCCCACACAAATAGTGAAGCTACAAATTCTCCAGCAAACAAACCCCACACGGGTGGAAGAGTAGGGGGAACAGGTTCCCAGTGGCTTCTCCATTTCTGCAGGCAGAGCTATCACAGAGGCTGTGCACTATCCACATCTCATTTCAGCCCTAGCAGAAGCAGGCTTGTAATGATTGTGTTCCAGAGGCTCTACCTTGATGTTTGTTGAACAAACTGTCACCAATTTTGATTGAAGCCCAAATTGTAGCTCCCAGGTTCCCAGCACCTTCCTAGCTGCCATGAAAATAAAAAGGAAAATGGCAATGGGTACATTTTTATATCCATCCTGAATTCACCACCTCAGCCCAGGTAATTTGAAAAGCAAACCCTTGGTTACTGCAACAGTCTCTAGGGACATGAAAAGAAGCTTAGCCCACCTCCTTCATGGTTTCCCATTTCCTTCTCTAGAGGTGTTTGAAAACACCCTCAATGTCACAGCATCGACTCTTTTAAACTCCTTGCAGTTAAGTGTTAACCTGTTAAAGAGACCATGCCTAACTATCATGGAGAAATGGAAACCTCTTGGCCTTCCCTCTTCTCAAGGGCTGGAGGGAGGCACATAGCTCAGAACAGCTATGCCCAAGGCAAGACTAGATAGAAGCAAAGGTTCCCAGAAGTCTAGAGCACCTGGTGTGATGTTCTGGTCCACCACAGTTTGTGGGTGGCTTGATTTAGCACAGCTTGATATAGCACAGCTATTTCCCTTGTTCCTCAACCTCCATTTGAAAAATCAGTGTCATCCCAAGTACCAGCCTTTCCAGTAAGGAAACAGATTAGTGGCTGTGAGCTGCTTCAATACCATAGTGAAGAGGTTACATGTACCAGAGACAAGAAGAAGTCTTGAAATAGTCACTCACAGCTTTTACATTGCCTCTGTCATCACGAATATTATGCCCTTACAGTGGCAGCTACCTTTAATCTAAGTTTTAAAATTTCCTTTCACTAAAAAAGGGATCCTACTGGTAGCACAGTGCCAATGAAAACTGAAAATTACAGTTGTAATGGCATCCATGTTAAACCTAAAAAGGAGCTGCTACTGCAAAAGCTGTGAGTCCTGGTGGCAGACAAAATGTGAGAGCTCTGAGTGATTATTTTGAGACAGCATGAATAGATCGACCAACATCATCAAATGTAGTACAAGCATGGGGTCCAACTCCTTGCTCCTGCTGACTCCACAGAAAACAATGTTTTTCAGCAATTCTCTGGGCAGCAAGAGACCATCTCAGCAATCAGAACACCATCACACATGATGGGCACTGCATGCAGTGCCCCATACAGAATGCAGCATGGTAACATGGAAAAGCTTTTCCAAAACAGCTGTGTAATGGAGGAGTGATAACCACTAGTGGCTCTCTGAACTGCTGTTCTGCACTGAAGATCCTGCTTGGTAGTGATTGCTAACCAGATCATGCTGATAGGATGCTAAGCCTGTGATGATTAATTTCATTTACTTAACATGTTTCCAAAGCTAAGTATTATTAAGGCAGAACACTCTTATTTAATCAGACGTGTTTTGACTTTACTTGCATACATATTCAGAGGAAGAAATTTTCAGAAGTGTAAAGAACTGTGAAAAGAAATTGATGTAACAATCAACAGGGAATTACCATTCTCAGAAGCATCTTTCCAAACGTATCTGTCTCCTGTATTCCAGGATTATCTGTTACTGTCTCCAACTTGGCATGATTTAATTACCAGTGTAAGCATTCAAAATAAAAATATTATTCAGAAGAGATCAGATTTATTAGCAGAAACAGGCAGTATTCCTCATAGCTTTGGAAGTGACAGGCAAAAGTGACCCCCATAATTAAGAACACAAAGTCAAGTGCCAGAACTGATTATTCCACTGGAGTAGGAGAAAATACAGTGCATTTCTTCTTATTGAAAGCCACTAACAGCATTTCAGGGTACGGAACTATTTTTCTCCTTGCTAATATTTAATATATTTATATATTTTATAAATCAGTATTTAAAAGTAAGGCATTTTTAAATGCATTTCAGAAGCCTATTAACCATAAATAATTACACTTTGCTTTCTGGATCAAGAAATCTTGGATCTATGCCAGACATGTTCACAAATGTGTGTAGTGAGACAAGCGGCAAAAAAGCACAGCTCTGTGCCTAGCTGGCAGTACTTTAAACTATTATTCTCTATTAAATATTTATTTAATATACTAAGAGCAAGCATGAGAATGCAGACCCATGGAAGTAATCTTTCTAGCGGGTGCAGAAAGGCTTTGGATACATTTCATCTTGGTAAAAAGAGAGGGAAAATTGCTCTTTTAGTGCAATTTTTGGCAAGTGTGCCAGAGACCACAGAGCTAAACATACGTTAGGCTGTCTACATTATCTGTATCCTACATTGAAGATCCTGATTCCAAGGAATTATTTCATTTTCTTTTTTGCATCTGTCTGAGACCTAACTCAAAAGGCTGGTAGACAGCAGACCTACCATCCTCCTCCTGGATCCAAGGAGAACTCCTTTCCACACAAGCTTAGGAGGATTACAGCTAGTACCTTACCCTGGGTGATCACTCTTCTTAGCAGTCTTTCCTCTCCCCACAGGCCAGCAAGGAGAGGACCTCTATTCATGTACACTGGCTCTTCTTGCACTTGACTCTCAGTCAAGGATATTTCTGGCAATGGCTATCTGGGCACCTGTAGGGCAAAGCTAGATAAACTGAAATCACCTCCCAGCTAGAACAGAATGTAGTTTCTTCAAGGCACACAATGTTTCTGAAGAAAACAAATTAAATGACAGACAGCGAGATATTGAAAACTTTACACTCCAACAAGCTACCCTTAATAAATCAGAATAACCAGAAAGCCCTCAAGCATTGCAGAACTCCTTAAGTCAGTGGATTTCAGCCTTCTGCTCTGAGCAAAGCATTGACCCTTGTGCAGAGAACACTCTGTCTTTGTGAAACCAAAATTACCAGAAGGACCACATGCCAAGATGTTTAAACATTTCTGCAGCCAGTCTCTGTCTTCACACATGCTCTCAGCAACCTGCTGATTTCATAGATACCAGCACACACCTCCCATCTCTTCCAGAAAACATTATGCATCCATCAGGTTCAATAGTTGTTTTGACTTCAGGGAACCACACAGAAAAGCAATGTTTTTGGATGAAAGCCAGAGACAGAACATGATGACAACAAATGCATGAAATCTAAAATTTCATGCTGTGTTGAAATCCCTGGCTACCCTTACAGCACTTCCCTTTCACAAAAATTATTTATTAGAAAATGTGGGTTTTTCTTTGTTGGACTGCAAAAGTACTTTGCATTTTTAGGAGACATACAAAAGAGAATTAAAAGAACGACAAGAGCTGATAAGCACCAAATATGTAGCTTATTTTGTACATTTATTTATATAAGAGATAGTATCAATAGTTTCTTGTAACATAAAGTACAATGCAAGAACTTGAAAATTATTAATGCAATGCAGTTATATCAGCACTTAAATGATTAATCTCAAATCACTATCAAAAAATTGAAGCACTGTGTGACAATTACAGTCAGTGAAAATAATGATAAAAGTTTCATTAAAAAATAGCATCTTAAAAATCTTTATTTTTAATCACCATAATATTGTAGCTAGTATGCTGTCCAGCCCCAAACAAAATGCACAGAGGTAATTCTGTTGATCACATATTTAAGTTTACATTCTGAAAACTCCAAATTCTGTCTTCTTTGTGGGTGCGTTTAGTGCTGCGCTGAGACTGAGGCCCAAAACCAGTCTTGTGTCAGCTGGATCAATAATCCCATCATCCCACAATCTAGAGAAAAGCCAAAAATATAACAAACCAAAACTTTTAATAATTAAAGGAAATCAACATATACAACTGGTATACTTTCAAACCCATGAAATCTGAAATGCTTCAGAAAAAGAAAGAGGAGTAAAGAGCTAAATTATACTAAAAGCAATGGAGTCAATTCTCACTGTTCATCAATGCAATAGACTGGTGTGCATTACTCCATGGAATTTGTCTTCTAGAACAATGTTTCCATTTTAGGTAAGTGAAGAATGTCAGACCTACATATTTTAAATAGATTCTTCATACTTAATCATCTCCTTCAGCAAAAAAAGCCCTCTGTGCTTTTTAATGTTCATGTGGAGAATGACCATCTGTCAATGACCTAATTCTATTAAGAATTCCTGCACTTCAAAGATTATGTCACATCATTATTTACACTATTTAGGTTAATTCAACTGCCAGATGAGGATGACACAAATCATTATTCTTTCATCATTAAAGAGCCAGAAAAAATTTCAAGTATTTTCAGAATTTCTGTGGTGGGTTGACTTTTGTTGGATTCCAGGTGCCCATGGGGCTGGCTCTATCTCTCCCCCTTCCCAGCTGGACAGAGGAGAGAAAATAAGATGGAAAACAATAGGTTGAGATAAGACAGTTTACTAAAGCACAATGAAAGTTTGCATGTGCACCATGTGAAAAAAACCCGTTAACAACTTTAGTCTCTACTTCCCATCAGCAAGTGATGTCTAGTCACTTCCCAGGAAGCAGGGCTTCAGTATGGCATTTGCTTGGGAAAGCAAACACTGTAAATAACCAAAGTTCCATCTTCCTCCTCCTTTCCTTAGCTTTTGGAACTGAGCTGAAGTCATATGCTATGGAATATCCCTTTGGTTTGTGTCAGCAGGTCTAGTTGTGTCCCCTCCCAGGATCTTGTCACCCCAGAATACTGATGGGGGGAAAAATGTTGGAGAGAGAGGCTGGTGCTGTGCCAGCACTGCTCAGCGAAGCCACTGCTGTGCTGTCAATACCCTTCCAGCTACTAATGCAAAGCACAGCACTATGAGGGTTGCTGTGGCAAAATGAACTCCACCTCAGCAAGACCCAACACAATTTATTTTACCATTAAGTTCATTTCTAAACAATGGGAAGACACTACCTTCCTTAACCAAAGCCTGAAGGCAATTAAATTATAAATGAGCAGTTGTCAAATTAGCAGGTCCCCAAAATCACCAATATTTGTAAAGAGTCTCTTTGATATTATCCAAAAATTAAGGTATGAGTGGTATCGATTCTCAATGACAACTCCATCCTACCTAAATTAAAATCCATGTTGAAATGAAACCATAAATATTGTTATTTCCTCAGCAAGATATTTAAACAAGATACCACACTGCTCATTGAAACACAGTCTCACTTAAACACACACATACTTTAATCAGCATTTGCAGAACACGTGCATCTTTGGTTAAGAGAAGGATGCTCCTCCTCCATCCCATCTTTTCCTAGAGAGACTTATTTTGCATTCTTTGTGAACTTACTTCAGTGTTGGCTAATGCTTAATTCTTTGTGGAAAATTTAAAAATACAAAAAGCAGCCATGAACAGGGTGACTATTCAAGAGTGACTCTACCAAGAGAAGACACACAGCCTTTCCCTTCTAACTGAAGTTACATCTGCAAATTTTATTTTGTTTGAAGATAATTTTTGGAAAAACCTATTAGACAGGAAACAAGATATTTTGCACTCTTCTTTCAATCCTAAATGTGCCAACCTCACTCCCAGGAGGACTGCAAACTGTACATAAATACATACTCATAAACTCAAGGCAGCAGCAGACACTTGAGTGTTTTCCATATTTGCTTTATTTTGTTATTTGCTGTGAAAGTAATATTGATCAAATGAGATAAATATACTAAGAGACTGACAATATATGCTTTTCATTTTACAAGTTGTATCTATCCTAGGATGCACAAAATGGAATCGCAGTAGAAGGCACCTTTAACAACACCAAGCACAAGTGTTCAGGCTCAGCTCTAGGAGCATGTTTTAAAAGTTAGACAAGAAAAAGGATACTCAGCTCAGAAAGAATACTCTACTATAGATCTTATCACAGTGCAGTTTCCCAAGCAGCAGACTGTTAAACTAAATGGGGCACAAGAGTAAAACTGAAGTATAGAAGAAGAAAGGTTTTGGAGAAGGGAAGGCTTTGCTGCTAATTGGGCAAAATCAGGCTCTTTCTTTTTGGGGGGAGAAAACCAAATTTTTATTTAAGAAGTCTAGTACTACAAGTAGTTGTGGCACTCACTGACCTGGTCTACCAGGTCCCAATAATAAGAGAACAAATTCTGGAAAAATGATAGAATCACAGAACAGTTTGCGTTGGAAGGGACCCTAAAGATCATCTAGTTCTAATACTCCCACCATGGGCAAGGATACCTTCCACTAGACCAGGTTGCTCAGAGCTCCATCCAACCTGGCACTGAACACTTCCAGGCAGAGGGGCAGAGGATTGCTCCTTTGGGCAGCCTGTTCAGTGCCTCACCACCACAGTAAAGAATTTCCTCAAATGTAAAAAGGAGAAAAACTTATGGCACAGCAAAAAAGAACCAAAACGCTGCTATAAATCTAAAATACAAATATAAGAAAATTGTATCTCTATCTAACTTCTCATTTCAGGATTCTCAGTTAGTACCTCCCTTCAATAGGGCTAGTAACCCAAGCACTGGAATATTCTAACAGCCACACTTGTACCTGCATGGAAGTGACACTAACAGCAAATTATGTTTCAGATGACACAAGAGCTGTCTGTATCATAACTCAGATAAATGGTCTAAGCTCCTGCTGTCTGACTCCTGTGAATAACTTCTTTCCTAACTGTACTTTTAAATTTTGAGTAGTAACTAAATTTTAATTAGTAACTAATTTTGTTAAAGTATTTGGGCTTATTTGAGCTTACCTGGCTTATTTGGGCAATATTCAATTGAAAAAACTCAAGAGGAAGTGCTTCTTACCATACAAAAGTAAAAGCAATTGGAAGGTATTTTTTTGTTTAAAATACCCAAAGAAAAGTGTAACTTGGTTATACAGAAAATTACTTTAGAGATCTTTCAATTTTCTTGATTTTTCTCAAGACAATGGCTGTAGCTCTTGATACAATCTAGCATGACAGAATGGCCAAGACAGTATTTTCTATACTTTCAACTCCATAGAGTGTGCATTACCAAAGTTTAATGCATGTGGGTTTTTTTCCTTCACCTTGTATTTATATTTTGATTTAGTTACGATGAACATAATCAGATTAATCTGACAAAGGAATGGAGAAGATCGTCCTTAATAGTGAAAATAAAGCAGTTCTGTGAGGTCAAATCAATCCCAACCTTCTGTTTTCTTAAGACTGTGAAAAAAACCCCCAAATTTATGAACAATCTCAAATACATGAATTTATATTTTTAAGCAAATTTTGTTTTTTTGACTGCTACAGCTTTCTTTGCTCTCTATATAATTTTTCCCCCCAATAAATACCTGCAATTAACTCTCTTTTTTATTGAAACAGAATGAGGGAACTCATAACACTTAAAATGTTCAACACATATGCTCAGGGCCTGGAAAGGGCAGGGATGAACTGACTCCAAAAGAATCACCAATTTAGTGCAGTACCTTGGAAGACACAACTTCTCAGTGATTGCTGCTGTAATAAATATCCAAACATGAAGCACATTTCATTAGCAGATTTGGGTTGTTTTTTATTTTTCCTTTTTTTGTAACAACACAATTGACTTATATTGACAACTGCAGAAATTTTATGTTGCATGGAAGTCAAGCTGCTTTCATATGGTCACCCCTGGCTTCTGCTTCTCTTTGTTTAAAGAAAATTGTATTCTCTACTGGAGATGTAACATTAATAATTAAACTATCTATTAAAACCCCATTGCAGGAACATGAGTCACACTATGCTCATAAAATATCTGTAGCTGAGATAGTGTGAGTAAAAGAAATGAAGTTGCCTGAAGTAAAGTGCTTGCACAATTTGTTAAGATGCAAACCAGTGAAATCCTTTAGGAGACCTGTGAGCAGATTAATATAACTCATTAAAAACGGTGCTGCCTAATGACTGCCATTAATTAAGACTGCTCATTGTCAAAGGTTCCAATCAAAAAATTGGTTAAAGTCTGATTAGAAAATACAACTGCAGGGAACAGTATTGACATCCTGTACATATAGCAAGTTATCACTTATAAGCAAAACAATATAAACAGAATAAACAGAGATATTTTCTTATCTTTTAAGATTGTCAGGGCATTTTCCTTTTCTCTCCTTATTACTGCTAAAAGCTTGATTCAAAGCCTAATGAAGTCAAGTGGAAGGGTCACATCAATCTCAATGGCTATTAAGGGTGAGGCAGACATTAGGCAGGAGGACAGCATGAGGAAGCCTCCAAACCAGCTGCACACAAGCAGCAATACAGACAACAATCTTTGTGCCCACCTATCATTTTTTGTTCTCTCAGAAATGCAAAGCTGTTTGTTAGAGTTTCCTCGTTGACCTCTTTGGTAGAAGGCTCTTACAAAACGAAGGCTGTCTGGATTTTGTTTCAATTATAGTACCCTGACATTTGGTAGACAATCATCTGGGTTTTTACCATGCTTGGAGCCCAACAGGAACGGGCTGCAAAAGGGACAGGGTTACTCCTCCCCGAATTACAGCAAATGCTTGCTAATAAGCAGCTGATGTTGGCTGATTGGAAAGGGCTGTCTCCAAGGTGCAAGGTAAGTGGTACATCCTTCCCCCTGAGCACACTTGCTGTGAAGACTGTAATCCACTTCATCTCATTGTTTCTGCTTGGACAGACTACTCCATAGTAATGAAAACTTCTGAACTATTGATCTGAGATCTTGCTTAGAAATTAGTTAATGCAAAGCATGAAATGGCAGGAAACATGAGTATATCCACTGAAATACCCAATTAACTCTACAAGAGAGCAATTAAAAGCTCCTAGACAATGCAGAGTGCACCTACTTGAACTGAAAAGCGAGAGAAACTAGCCAGAACTGCCTTGACCTGAGCCACTCAGACACTGTTGTCAAAAGCACTCCTTTGTGAAAAGAGGCATTTTACCTTCATTGCTTATAGCCAGGTAAGCCTCCGCAGGATTTCAGATCTGACATTTGACTTCATGTCTCAGCTGGGCTTATTATCTTGAATGCAGCATCACACAAACCCAACCACATGCAATCCAGACCCACGCTTCTCTCAGCCAACTTACATCTGTCCATTTCCCTTCCAAAAGGAAACAGTAAGAAGCACATAACTACCCTGCTTTTTCAAAAAAATGACATGTCACTTAGCACTAAAAGCACTTTCTAACACTTGCGCTGGGCAAATTTAAGCTATTTGCTGGGGTGACTACTAGATTAACAACTTACCAATTCACAAAACGGCCAGATGTTCTGAAAACATAAACTGGTAAGCATTGTTCATCAGAGAGCACAAAGTTGACATGAAACACTCAAGTTTCATGTCTAAAAATTAGACATCATTAAAAACTCAAAATGTTATTTTTTTAACTTTAGTCTTACCTTTACATGCAAAACTGCTTTCTTACAGATTAGTAACTTACTGTTGTAAATACTGTCAATCATCTGTAGGTTTTTGGGAGCGGGTAAGTTTTTATATCGCTAATATATCTAATATATTGAATGTTAAATAAATCATGAGTAAAAGAATATGTTTCCAGTGAACATATAAAAAATAAATGTAAAAAAAAATCCTATTATTAATCTTCTCTGGGGTAGGGATTAAATTTAAATACGGACAGTTTGACTAATTTTTAAATGTTATTATATAAGTGGAATATTCTTCTCCTCAAAAACTCCTCCCAGTTATAAAAAATTATACATATTTTTTCATTTTTCCTTCTTGCCTTAGAACATAAAGTCAGCTGTTAAAGGTCAGCTGTTAAAAACTTCTGTGCTATTTCTCTTACTACCCACAGAAGATCAGGCTTGATGAAGGCATTCATTTGATGAAACATTAAAATTAATGTTGATTTCCCAGGTATAAATATCTCAGTTAAGTATATTCTACTATCCCTACACAAAAGAGTAAAAGTTAACAGTCATTTCATATCTTACTTTTGATCATGAAGAAGCTCTTCCCAGGTTACCTGCCCCTGCTTCCACAGCGTGTATACTTCCTTCTTACACCTCAGTTTGAGGACAAAATCCTTGCTCAGCTACGCCAGTTTCCACCCTGCCATACAATTTCCTACATACAAGAATAAAGAGCTCTTGTGCTCTAAGAAAAGTGTCTTTTAAGAACTGCCAGCTCTAATCAGCCCCTCTGTCTTTAAGGAGTTTCCCAGGCAATCTCATTCACTAACCCTTTAAACATCTGGAAACTCACTCTTCCAAATTTTAGGGTCTGGAGTTTCTCTTTGCTGCCTCATATTCCTTGAGATGCTGAACTCAACCAGGCTGTGCCTGCTGCTTCCAGCTGTAACCTCTGCAGTGAGCCCGCTGCACTGGTGAGTGCCTGGCCCAGGAACGTCGCGCCTCGGGCTGGCTTGCCTGATACCTGCACCAGAAGTTGTTCTCTACATACTCCAGGAGTCTCCTGGGTTGTTCACTGCCAGCTCTGCTGCTTTCACAGCTGACATACAGGTCACTGAAATTTTCTACCCTCTACCACCATTAGCAGCTGAGAGCCTGTAGAAAATTAGCTTTTGGATGCCACAAGCAGAAATATATGCAGGAAGATTAGTACTGACAGGATGAAACTAATGGAGAATAACCATCAAAGGCCAAAAAAGCCCCCCAAGCTACTTTCCAGATATATCTGGATCACTTCAGGATGCCACCTTGTTTCATTAGCCTAACTAGTTCCTAGTCATTTACTAATATTGCATCAGCCTGAGCATGAAATGCTGCAAAGGACTTCTCAGCAAACATGAGTGAGTATGCAGCATCCATCAGCTAGAGCCCTAACCATCACTGCTATCATCCAATACTATTACCTACTATGACCAAATTTGCCAATGGCTTCAGGTCATCTTTAAACTGCTACCTCCTTTTCCACTGGCCTCTTCTACTTGCAGAACCCCAATGAAATGAATTCCTCCTAATACACATGCAGCTGCTCATTATATTGTTCAATAAGCTTTAGAAAGGTGACCAGATACTACACTGGGAAGAATGATATAAAACTCATTCAGAATGAAATATGTAACAATATAATTCCATTCTACCATATAATTTCTTACAGAACCAGTGAAGTACTTCCTGCAAGCACAGACTGTCTTCTGAAACAGTTCATGATATCAGGTCCCAGAGCTAAGACAAGGCATTGATTTGAATGCACATCAAACACAACTTTTGCTTCCAATTGCTCTGTTCTGCTATTATTTAGTACCATGAATTAGAAGTCAGGTCCCATGATTACAATTAAGTGTTAGAATAGTTATCTGTATATTACCTTGCACTGGAATAATAAGGGTTTCCTTCCTCCTCGAACCTCCTAATGATTGGCTCCTTCAAAGCCGCTTCATCTGCCTCAGACAACTAAAAAACCACATAAAATATTCTTTAATATTTTCTTCTCCAGTGATAGCAGACCTTTATATGCAGCATCAACCCGAAGAAAATGCCTAAATTTTCTGCCCAAAGTTTTTTTTTTTACTCTTTTAGCACACAATTGACAATTTTGCATGTTTGATAACAAAATCCAAATAGCACTTTCCAAGTGGGTGCAAAAAAGAGAATAAACATATACTTAATTGAATGCAAGAGTAATTGGTGACTAGAACTTAAAAATTTCTGAAGCTAGTGTATTGGAAAAAAAAATTTGGGTTGCCTTTGGCAAGATTTTTTAATAAAGTAAGTCTGCACTATTCTAACACTGGGTTAGATCCAGTGTGATCCAGACTGGTAATAGCAATTCAGAAAACTTTCAGGTTTCTAACACATTTGACTGGCATTTAACTACTACTAATTATTTTTCTTGACCTTCTTTCTGGGTATCATGAATTTGGGAAATTAAGACAGAGAGAGATAAGGGTGAGTATATTCTACTCACAGAAAGAACAAGTCAAGTGTTGAAAAGTAGTAACATTGAGATAATATGTTCATATTGCTTCACTATTCTGATTAACTACTCATGATAAATATGAACAATTTTAGACATAAATAAAACCACTTCTTATGGGATCAAAGCAGTAGTATAACCATAAACCTTGCAATTAAAAAAAAAACCAACTCAGCAGAAAAGAGTGTGCACTGAAACTATAAAATATTACTATAAGATTTAGTAAGATATGTTTATTACATAAACAATATACCTCTAATTTTCAATTAAAATGTTGAAATGAGCAAAAACTTTTCCAAACCTCTCCAGACTTCTGCTGTTACTAGTTTCATAATTCTCAATCAGTGAATCATTTAAAGATCAACTTTCTCTAAAACTGCCACCTTCATAATTGGAAAGACACTATTCCCAACATTCCTCTTCATACTCCCAAGGCAAGGAGGATTCCTGTTTGCTTATCTCAGGTAGAACTAATAACTTGTTGCACAAAGTACAAAAATACAATGGTATATGAATGATCTTCACTTTTCAAAGAAGTAAGCAATAACCTTTCACAAATTCTTCATGTTTTTCAGTGCACTAGCTGGCACTGGGATAATTCACTGGCATCTCACTCTCTTCCACCCCTTCCTAGCTCACAAAGTGACCAACTCCAGTAAAAGAGTAAGTGATAATGACTTTACCAGAAATGAAAGAAGAAAGATATACCTGTTTTCCTTCCCTTGCTTTTTGGTCCTTAGCTATTGTAGCTAGAACAGTAGCAGCTTGTTCCCCTCCCATCACCGATATGCGAGCATTTGGCCACATATATAAAAATCTTGGACTGAAAAAATACATATTAAACATCAAAGTAAGACATTGTCACATTTCCTGGTGAAGAATTTTCACTCAACTAAGAATACATTTTTATGTATGACAATTCTACAAAATAACATTTTTAAAAGGTACATTAACATACTTCAATGCTTGCAGCATTACATTTAAAAATGTAAAAATTCTGTTCATTTCTATTATTCACCTTTTTTAAAAAATTTCTCTTTGTTGGATCTCTTCAGCTCCTATTCCCAACCCACAGGAAATTTTGTCCTAAACATCCCAACTAACTTCAATAGTATAGGAAGCCTTGAAAAACTAAATTTAAAAAATCAAATAAGCCATGTCCAAAGGGCAACAAAAAAATCTTTAGGTGTTATACAAACCTTATTCATAAAAACAGGCTGATTGAAGTGAATAAGGGATTTTTACACAAGCTGATACACTTTTCCTATGAATGCAGAATAAAGGACCAGCCTATACTGCCCAATGATTGTTTAAGACTACAATTTTTCTGCCAAGAACTGATACGGCAGAAAAAGATGTGAACAGGTTTACTTTTAGAAGGTCTCCTCTGTCACCTAATTCAAGGTGAATCATGACCCTTATCAGTCTCTACAAATTTCAGGCTGTTATTTACTTATGAGCATATTCATTAAGAACTCTTTTCTTTTCCAAATAGCACAACTTCTTCAAGAGTTCAGATGGCTTTTTGGAATGGTACTTTAAAGTTATGTTTTCTTAAATTATTTCTGTCTGCTGTAACGATTTGAAGCAACACTTACCTATATGCTCTTCCACACATCCCATAGTTTCCAGCTCCATAAGAGCCACCGATAATGACGGTTATTTTAGGTACATTAGCACAAGCTACAGCAGTTACCATCTTGGCACCATCTTTTGCTATCCCTCCAGCCTCATATTCTCTGCCAACCATGAAACCTGAAGAAATACAACAAGAACAAAAGGCTCACCAGTTTATATTATAATACTGTGCCCTATGTCATACTGTGTGCTTCACAGCACACTGCAGAAAGAACTGAGGAGCAAGTCATAAGGCAAGGCTTTCACCAGCTGCTGACAGGCTGATTTCCAAACAGGCTGAAGATGTAAGTACTACACAGCACACAAGAGGTTGTCTAGAACACAGACTCAACAATTATCAGCAAAGTCTACAATGAAGTGAAACCTCAAAAACTTGATCTTACTCACCTGTAATATTCTGCAAAAACACAATGGGAATATTTCTCTGGCAACACAACTGGATAAAATGTGTACCCTGTGGAGAGGAAAAAAAATAAAAGAGTAAGCCATTAAAAGTTGGAAAAACGAAGCCATCTCTATCAGCATCCTGAAGCCTGTGCTAAATCCTTCCACAGAAGTCCATCACAGTATCTCCATCAGGAAGTGCTATACTACTTCTCCTTCACCCAAAGTTAACTGCAAAACATGCATTCACTGTAGCAGAAGTAAGAGGTCTCCAAAACTGTGTGAGACCATGGGTAAAACAAATAATATCCTTAAAAAGCATTACTACTAATACTGAAAAGCTCCACTGCTGTGACTCAGCCAATATGCAGTTAAACCATGGACAGCGCCAGTGTGGCTTCTGACATTGACTTGGTAAGACTGTGTCAGAGAAATCAAGTCAGTCAGTCAGAAAAACCTATCTCTCCATTTTCTGTACAAAATAAAAGTATTCTCTAAAACTGAGAAAGGCCCATATACATTATTTATCCATGACCTTGCCAATTGCTGTAACATTTTCTCTCTTTCCTGAGGGCAGATGCCCTCTCCCTATTTACTAGCAAAAGACCAATTTCCAACCAAAGTTACAAATAGTAGATTCCAAGCCTCTGTTTCAACCAATCTAAATCAATAAAGTTCCTCAGCTTATTCATACACTTGCTGGTAAACAAAACAAAACAAGGCTATGTAGCACAACAAGTGAAAAAAATATCTAACATCTTCACTATATAAAACCTGCAAAGGTTATAAAAAGAAAAAAGTGAGAAAAATAATTAAGTATAATCTTCAGAGAAACATGTGAATAGCATAGTGATGATCACGGGGAAAATGTGCAACAATTCATTACAAAAATGCAAGAAAAGAAAGGTGTACTGCTAAGGATGTTGCTTATAGAACCAATATCATGGACAAACGTTTCTCTAGAGGTGAATTTCCTTTTACAGAAGTGATACGCCAGTAGAAGTCAGAAAATTAAGATTTCTTACTTTTTTTTCATTGTTAGGAAAAAAAGCTGTAGCACTAAAATGTTAGAAAAATAATGAAACTATTAGAAATATTGCAAGAGTTATTTTCTAACTGTTAAAACAAGTTTCAGATTAAAAAAAATGTCATGTACTACAGTGCTTCAAGTTGGAAGTATTCCTTCAGCACATGAAACTCAATTTTGCGTATTATTTTATAACAGCAATAAATCCAGTAAAATTACTTCCTTTCTCCACCTTTCATCAATATTTCCTTTTTCTGTATATTCTCAATAGCAATTTCCTCACTGTTAGCTCAAGAAGCTTGTTAGAATAAAACTAGCATCTATAATTGCTATTACAAAAAATTCAACTGACAGTTGTTTCTTGAAAAAAAATAAAGAACTAATGCAAGCAACACAGACCAAGGTAAACACTTTGCAATACCCAGATACTCTTTATCACCATCATTCCCTGAAGTTCAAACTGTAAAGCACTGTTAATTGTGATAAAATCACAATATTCCTTCACACACAGCCTTTTATTCACAAAACAGGTGTTTTAGCTCACAGATTTTGAAAGACTGCACAGGTATTAACTCATTACTCTAAGCCAGGAGAATGCACAGCAAAATATGAAAACTAAAACTGGTAAACCAATGAACTGAGTAGTGAAATTCAGGTTTAAGATTTTCCAGTTATTACAAAAACAAAGATGTGGTTTTCCATATCCTTCATGGTTCAGAGTTTAGAAATACCCAATAGGGTATCTGATGTAATCAGGATGGACTTGTCTTGCAACAGATGTAAGTTTCAGGATATACTAGTTCAACTATGCTGTATTCACACAAATCCAAGTGCTGCTCTGATGTTGGCGATCTTCTTCACATCAGAAAAATCTACCAGACACCTTTTCTAAATTATGGTCAGGTTTTTTTTCAGCTTATTAACAGCTTATACCTGTTCTGCATTTATATGAAAAACACAGAGCCAGTTCTCTTTCATTATTCAAAAAAGTTTCTCCTCTCAAGAGCAAGTTGTCCACCAGAAGTTTTGTTTCTCAATGGCAAAGAAGATAATAACCTACTTACTTTTTTTGCTGACTCCGAGAAAAGAACTCCATTGTTTCCAATTATTCCTACTGGGTAACCAAAAATTCTTGCAAATCCTAAAGGACAAGAGATTAATTCATAAATTTCCACATGTATTTATTTTTCCATAGCGTATAAAGGTAAGACTTTCTCCTGGCAACAAAAAATGCTATTCTTCTGAAAATAAACATATTAAAAATATCAGTGGTGAGCCAGAATAAATCCAACTATAAAATCAGTGGGAACGTACACAGAATAACTACATTTCTACTTACCTGTAACTAAAGTATCCCCATACAAGGCTTTAAATTCATCAAATCTACTTCCATCTACAATTCTAGCGATGACCTTAAGAAGAAATGGAAAAATAACATTAAACTCTTAATCCTTCAAGGTTTTTAATTGCTTAGAAAGGACGGCCACGACAAGATATAACTTAAAACCTTTCTATTTATAGAACATCAAGCAGTCCACCATACAAACAGTCTGGATGGCAGGCAAAGCCCATTTAGTTTTTTAAGTGTGATTCACTCACATGTTTGTAAAAAATGGATTTTCAAGATAAGAATGTTCTAACCAAATAGCTAAATTACACAGGAACAATGTTTTCCTCATTAGTTGAATTTCAAAGAAAAACCACTGCTTATATTAAACGTTAATCAATAGCCTCTCATTTGTAAAGGAAACACATGTACAGCCATGAGTCACTTTCTTAGAGATATGATTATTTTTAGGCTTGCTTGAGTTTGCGACATACAAAAATAATGAAGATCTGATTTGAGGTTTCTCTGTGATGCAAAGGAGCCATTTTTTATAAATACAGATCCACTGCTAGCAAGATTTTCCAGATTATACTTATTTCCACTTTAAAAGAACATAAATCCAAACTCTTCAAACTTTTGAGAGTGAAGAAACTCAATGAAACTGTTCATCTCTCTTTCCCCTGAATGCAAAGCAAATCCTAGTAATTTCTGCCAAATATTTTAAGATGGGTACATATTAAGACTCTTCCTAAAATACATACTTGGCTAGTAGTGAAAAAGGCTCTGAATGTGAGATTTGTGGAAAATATGAGAAAGCCTGTTGGCTCATATGAAGGTTCCAAGGCAGATAATTACACTAAACCTGCAGTACAGTACAATAGTCTTTGTACACAGTTGGGACAAGGCTCAATTGTTTGGTGTGCCTATACGCCGTAAATCCTTAAACAATCTTTCACAGGACTGACAGAAAAAGCAAGCCTTCATATCCGTGGGCAAGTCCATAGAATACTTTGCCAAAGAGGAGTTCCCATTTCTGTCAGCTTTTTCAGAATGTTACCAATCTCTCATCCTTGTACATCCTTTTCTAAAGTATAACCAAAACTGATTATATTTTCAACAAGTCACCGCTATTACAAGGCATCTGCTGGACAAAAATATAAAGAAATAAGTATCCAAATCAGGTATTATCAATTATGACAATACAAAGAGTGATTTCCTGCAAGAAAACAGATGTATGTATATATGGGCACATGGATCTTGCATTAATACTCATACCTCTTTGACATCAAAATTTCTTTTTAGCTGATCACCAACTATTCCATATATTTCATCAGCTGGAAATAAAGGCTCTTCTGACGGTTCTACAGTCACCTATAGCAATTTAACAAACAATTTACACAACAAAGTTCACATTATGACTTAAACATCCAAACGATCAATTTGTCAATTTCCTTGAGCACAGACTTCTCTCTGCCAACAAAATTAAAATGCCTGTATTGGCTTGTCATTTTGCACAAAGACCAAGTTTCCTAAACTGAAGGTTGATAACAGTTTCTCACTTACTGTTACCTTTTTCCTACTCCTGCATATATGTCCATATGTGCTCCCCTTCTTCCATGTTATAAAAAATTAGGCATATCCTCCTGTTTGCTTATTTTCCCTCTGTGCCCTCTAAGGCAGGCAGCATTCTGAGAAACACCTGAAGATTTTATCACACAAATGAATGCAGTACCTTGCCTTCCTTGAACTTCCATTCACCCTCTCATATCTCCTACTAAAATAAAATACAGCAATTCCACCCCCATATGCTATCCATCCCATTTACTACAAGGAATTCTTAAATCAATACAATTCATTGTCAAGATTTAGGTCTATCCCCTTGGTTTTCAACACCTTAATAATCTCAGAAAATGTCTACTCAAAGAGATGCTTTAGCAGGTATCTAATTTTAAGTCCATGGAAAACAATCATGTGGGTTTAAAATTAAGTGTCTTGCAAGACTGGACTAATCTAAAAGTGCAATTCTATGACTCTGAAGCACTCTTCTAGTTGTTTCATTCCTGCATTTAATCCCAGTAGTTTTATTGGGAATAATACAGCAGAAATGCAATTGCAGAACTAAAGCATCAGAGAAATATTTAAGGACAAGAACCGTAACTTTCGTTTTTAGATGTGTAAAGTCATAGACAAACATATGCTCTATAAAACAAGTGTTATATCAATCAAGCAGAGAAAAGCATTCAAAAGTTCAACAACGCAGTGTTTTCAGACTCTATACACTTACATCTACTTTTTTCTGGAGATTCAAACTTCTTACAACTTTCCTTGCCAGATGAAGTGCATGATTGTCATCCAAAGCATAATGATCTGTTACACCAGATTTTCTGTACATAAACAACAATGGAAAGATGAATACTTCAGGGAAAAAAAACAACATAAATCAGACAATGAAAACTTGACATTTTAAAGCTTCTTAGACCTTGAAAATATGGATGAAACAATTCAGCTCTGTTTTATTATGAAATTACTTTAAAAATAAAACCCGTGCCTGACCTTATCTTCAAAATAGTTCCTTCAAGTTATGAGATGTGAAATAAAATGCAGGAAACAAAAAATCTAAATGGCAATATAAAATATAACAAACACTGTTCATGTGCCGCAAAAATTAATTTCAATTATAAAGAAAAACATATTTACAAAAAGGGCATGAACTGCCCTTCAAAATAATTCTTTATTCACTTCAAATTGAAGAAATAAATGTTTATTATACAGCAACGCATAACTTACTGTGCAATAATACCTAATTTTGTTTATTATTTATTGCAGAACTTGAATGTGCACATGTTTTTTGGGTTTGCTAAGAAGTATTTTTTACAAAAAGTACAAGCTATTTTGATCTTGCTTGTAGTGAATTCTACATGACAGTAAGAAAGATACAATTTGCAAAATGCATTATCTTTCTCAATACATATTCTGTTAACACTCAGTATTAAAGTCCTCCCTGTTATGCATGATGCTGAAGTACACTAGACATGTATTTTAAAGTAAATGAAGGAAACAATGCTAACCAGACTAACACAATGTAACTGTGATATTCTAACTATAAAACAATCAGTCAGCATCAGATAATACAGAGATAATTTTCAAAAGGTAAACACATCTTAAGAAAGATCTAAAATCAAAATAAAATAAAAGAAGGGAAGGGGAAGGGGAAGGGGAAGGGGAAGGGGAAGGGGAAGGGGAAGGGGAAGGGGAAGGGGAAGGGGAAGGGGAAGGGGAAGGGGAAGGGGAAGGGGAAGTCTACCATATGGAAGAAATTAACTCTGGGAAAATATTTCTTTAAACCTGCAGTGAAGATCTGCCCCTCCAAGATCCTCCGCTGATACCTGTTCACCTGTTGCTGCTTTAACCTAACACAAGGAAAGGAAAATGAGCTCCACAGTTGACAGTTGTCCTGCATTAATATTTATACCATCTTAGGTACAGTAATAATAGAGATCTTTGCAAAATACTTCTTCATTAATCATATTTTTACTCTCCCTCAGAGCATCAAAATATGACAACACTGAATCTTGTAAATTTTTGTTCTTTGACTTTGCGTGCTTATTCTAGTGTTAATATGTAGTTTTTACTTACAAAGATACTCCCCACTGTTATACTTACTGCTGTGTTCATAATTTGTGTGCATACACTTACACATCCTTCAGATTCATAAATATGCTTTTTCACTAAAATTTTCTGAGCACTTACTATGAAATTTCAAATGGGATATTTCCAAGCATTGTTTCAAGCAAACAATACACCAGAAACCCAGGATTTTTCAATTTTGCTCTCTCTATGTAAACACTTCTGTGAATTTTAACTTACTAGTTTAAATAATAATTTAAATACTATTATTACTATTACTACTATTAATTATTAATTAGCAATATTAGTACTATTATTACTATAAATTTAAATACTATAGTACTATTATTATCATTAAATACTAACATTAGTAGTTTAAACAACCATTAGAAGTTTTTATTTTCTAAACCTTCTAGTAAATACACAGTAAGTTAGTGCTTAAAAGATGTATCAGTGGCATGTAACTGCTTGGATCAAGTACAACATCTCCATAAAAGTACCTGGACCACACAATCCAAAGCCTAGATCTGTGTAATCTTAGACCTGAAAGGGTAATTTAAAAGTGAATGGTCTCCTTCTTAGAACAAAACAGTATCATTTACTAGTGGGGTTAAAAAAAAAAAAAAAAACTTAGAATACTTCTTTTGGCATTTCTACGCTACAGTAAGTGCTTTGAAAAGGATTCCTTGAAAGCTGGAGAAACCATTCACAGAGATTACAGAGTTAGAGTACAAGCAAGGGAAGGGAAAACTATCATCATTTCCAAAACAGATTTCAGTTTCCAAGTTTCATATCTAACAACGAAGCACATCAATTATATAAATACATAAATATATTTTCACACTTTCAAACTGTCAAATTTGCAAATTTAAGTATAGATAGTTCTTCAACAGTGGATTCTTGTTTTGGAATTTAAATTACCCATGGAATATGAAGGTATGGCATACTAATAAATGGAAATTTTCTGCCAGAGACAATTAATGTGAGTCTTATTTAAACAGTGAACATAAGATACTTCTAAGAGAAGTGAGAAAGATTTCTTCACTGGAAAGGTTATGCAGCATTGGAACAGGTTGTCCAGAGTAGTCGCTGAGTCACCATCCCTGGAGGTATTTAAATGCCTACAGATGTAGAATGTAAGGGTTTAATGCAGTTTAGTGGTACATTTGGCAGTGTGAGGTTAATGGCCAGACTCAATGACCTTTAGGGTGTATTATAAGATAAGTGATTCCATCATTTGATATATGATTTCTTTCTATGATTCTATGAAATAATTACATACATCTGTCACTATGCAACCAGTTATAACAAACTATTAACTACTGCAGAACTTTGCACAAAGCTGAATAGTGCAATCATTTCCATTGGCACAGAAGTCCAGAGATTAATTTTAAGATATTTTACAAAAAAATCTATTTTATTTTTCTGGAGAGGTGAAGTTTTCATTCTCCAAATCACAATATTGGAGCTGAGGACTCTGTCTGCCACCATGTGAGATTGCAGAGCAGGGTCAACCAGAGAAGGTTGCTAATGACCATGTAATGACCATGAGTTTTGAATAGCTCAAGAAAGGATTCCACAAACTCTCTGGACAACTTGGTTTGGCATGACCAGCCTTACAGCAAATGTTTTCTTACAACTAAAAAAAACTTCCTGTATTTCAGTTTCTGCCTGGCAGCCTCTTGACCTACCAAAGGGTACCAACAAATAGCTTGGCTCTGCTATCTTTACTCCCCCTTGCAAGCTGTGGATAGATTTGCCCTACAACTCACCAGATTGAAGAGTCTCATCTCTCTCACACCCTCTTAATTTTACAGATGCTCCACTCCATCATCTTCATGGATTTTCACTGGCTCATTCAGGCTCATTCTGGAGTGCTCAGAGCTGCACCCTGCAGCCCAAATGTGTCTTACCCTGTCATAGTAGGTGAGAGCTAGTATATATGCTTTCCAGATACGGTACTGGAGCAGAGCATTCTACAAACTGTAGAGTTTAAGTAACAGTTAAAATTACTTAGAGTTAGTGGTTGAAGTTACCTTAAAGGTCTTTAAATTCTAACAGACTGCAAGTAAGAGTCTCAAAAATATATCTGGGCATTTCCTAAGAAACACCTGCTCAAGCTACTTCAGCTAGAAATTATTGAAAGCTATAAATGTAAACTTTAGCTATAATATGTATTTTCCTCATAACAGATGAGGCCAACATGCAGTAAACTCCCCAGTACATAAATGCACATGAATTTGAAAAACTTATTCCCTATTTTTACCAGACTTTTTCACCTCTGAGCACAGAAAGTAGCAAATTTTACCTCAGGAAGGAAGAATCAGAAGTTTCTGCAACAAGAGCCTATAGATTTTCATGACAGCCTGAACTACCAAGCAGAGCTGCCAAAGATGAGGATACAGATATTCCACTTGAGAAAATGCAGAAGAATGGCCCTGAATATTACTGCTACTGTGACACTTGTCCTCTTCTATTGAGATCTGTCTGTTTATGAAGTCATTACTCCTCACCTTTCCAAAAAAGGAGGCCAAGAAAACTTCCATTTTAGATGGTGGACTGTACCTACAATTCAGATTTTTTTTTTTATTGTACACATCTCAAGACTAATTATAAGTAACATCAGGGATATTTCTTTTTTCACTTCCTCAGGATATTTTGTTTTAGGCAGGTAAGCAATAAAATCCAATCCAATTTCCTTCATATAGGAAAGACGTTTTGGGGAACAGAGCTTACTCAATAACAGCTACAATATCTGCTACAGCATGGAATGGGTGTTTCTGTGGGAGTCTGAAGTAGCTTTGAAGCTTAGAAGTAGGCAAGTAGAATACTTTCAGTGAGAATATGAAAAGCTCTACAGAACAGAAAGGCTGACAGGTGGAGATAATAAAGTTTGACATATACGCACAAAGATAAGGATCATTACATCTGCAGGTTGCTAAGAAACAAATTAAATTGGAGGATAGTTGTGAAATCTTCCTCTGGAAATGGGGAAAGATTTAAAAACTTTTTAACTTCACAACACTTCTGCAGTCACTGACTTCCCTAGTCAAGTCCTCCCCTTGAGGCCTGACTCAGGTCATCCTTTTCCAGATGTCTATCCTGGCAAAAGTCTCATGAGCTACATCTCAGTGGCATACACATATGATCTAAATTGCCTTGTGATGTTAAATGATGACCATTCCCAGAGAACAAGCATCTGGTTCTCTTTTTTTAATCTTCCAATCCAGTTTTCTGGGTCACACTGGGTATTAGATGTCTTACTGAAAACCTTCTGAAAAGGTTTGTACTTGAACAGCTCAGGTGTTCCTGCAACCAGGGAAGTTACTCCTAGTCATAGTAACAAACCTACTAACACTCTGATGAACAAAGTTCATGTCTTTCATCACACTAGTTTTCTTATCTCAAAGGAAAGACGTACAAATTACATGTTACTCACTCAACTAATATTCTCAAATAGTATATTCTTTCATACATATGCCACTTTCAGCAAGAAACTCCAAGTATCTAAATTACAGTGATGTATTTATAGAGAATTACTTAATTTTGAGGACGATTTGTCTATGTTTACCTACAAACAAGTGGAAAAACACTAGTACAAACAAGATAAAAAAGAACAGAAACCTAGATAGGACATTTGAAACAATTACTGTCAAATGTCTAACAACAAAATCCTAATGAGCAGTAAATAAATTACCATTATATTGCACAGTTGCTATTCATTACTTAATCTGCTTTTCCTGATTACTTTGTTCTTCTTATCAACTTGGAAAGCCTCCACTAAAATAATAAATTACTTCAAACTAAATGTCTTTTTTACTAGGGTGGGGAACAAAGTATCCTTCTACTCTAGATGTGAGTCCCATGCCCCTGTTTTCCATATGCCAGTTAAATTCTGAAAGGATTTAAGATTTTTTCTTCCTTTTTTTCTTTTATTTTTTTTAAACTGCACAAAATTTAAAAGCCATCTATACACTGAACTTTGAAAGAAGTATAAAATGCCAAATCTACTTTTATAAACAAGATGATGCAATGGGGAAAAATTCATTCTAAAGGAAAAGAAAGCAATGCAAAAATATGCTGTGGAAATGAGAGAAAAGCTATACAGGTAAACACTAAATCACGTTAAAGGATGAGTCCTTAATACTTTTGAGAGTAACACAATCCTGCCTTAGGAACCAGTCAACAAATAAATCTGTCAGCGGCTGTTTTCCCACAGTTTAATGGGACACACCACATTTTCCTAGTATTTTAAGTGTTGAAGGAAGTGACTTCCAAGAGACTTTGCCTCCTCTGTTACAAGAGAAATCAATGAAGCAGTATCTTCATTAGCAATGCTGTTACAAAGCAATTTCTCCACTTCGGCATGCTTTAGATGGAAGGACCCTTGAGAGACATTAAATTTACATTTGGCTTTGTCACAGGAAGCACACCTTAAAGTTCCCAAAAGACTGTAACCAAAACAAAGCCATCGTGCTGCCTCAGACCAGCTTGTACAGTAAATTTGGCACATATTTGACTATTTTAAAATAGCAAGTGTATCCAGCCACATTTTATTGAGACTTGAATAGTTGTGATGAATGATGCTCGGTTAGTTCTAGCACTAACATTTAATACTAAAAATTCATTTTTATTCTCATAAAGCTTGTGATAAATAGAATAATCTTTGTCAGCAAAAGACTGACATTATAGTATTATTATTTGTATTGGTATAGAACTGAGCCTAGACTAGGACATACAGTTATGTCTAAAATAACAAGCCATATTCAAGCATTCCTTTTGTTCTGCCAAGCTACTGTAATTTTAAAGCTCTCTTACATTGTAGTACTTCACAGTCACAAGTTTCACTATGAGTTCCACAAAAATGCAAGGTTTAATTCACAGGAAATTGTCAGGTCAGTTTCCTTAGAAACAATTTCCTTACAAAGGATGGCAGGAAAGAAGGAAGGAAGAAAGGAAGGAAGGATGGAAGGACAGAAGGAATGGAAGGAGAGAGAGAGAACTAGGACAAACGCCACTGTAAGCATGCCTCCTTTGGCAGTAAGCTGACATAAAAATACAGCAGACCAGTCCTGCTTCAGAAGTTCTTTTATCATTGATTTTAACTTTGAGATACAATACACATGGTTGTGGATTTTTCAAATTTTGTGTCAAACCTAGAGAGTACATAATTGAATATAGAAACAATTTTTATTATTTAAAATGTGCACAGCAATCTAAAAACAGTACTATAAAAACACCTGGGCACAGTCTGATTTATATCTATATACCTCTAAGGAACTGAAGAGATTTGATTTAGGATAGAAACATTCAGACTTACTTAAAAACACAATCTAATCTACAGAGTATCTAGAAATATCTCACCAAGAAATGACTCAGTTGTTTCAGGTGTACAATTATTGCAGCATGATTTGGGGGGGAGGGGAGGAAAGAGGCCAGTCACTAGAAACTTCTGTATCCTTACCAGTGGTGGCCCTCCCAGGAATATTGTTCCCTGTTTCCCAACAATAATACTTTCATCAGCCATTGCAGGTACGTATGCTCCTCCTGCTGTACAGGATCCCATGACTACTGCTATCTATCAGAAAAACAAAAAGGACAAGTTAATGAACTGTCCAACCCTTAAAAATAGCAAAGTCAGATTATATTATGTATTTTAATACAGGTCATTGGACAGCACTGCAAGATTATATCTGTCTAAGAGAGCAAACTTTTCTTATGTTTTAGCATTTCTTTTAAAAATAAGAAATCTTCCATTTTCAACAGTCTGTTGAACTATGATCTTCAGACTACCCTGCTGGAAAACTAAAATATGAAGTACCATGATCTAGGTACGCGATATGTTTCAAGAGACACACATTCTACCATGGAATTTGGTTTTACTCATGAACACTAAAGGCTAAAACGTATAGATTTCTCCTGGTATTTACACTTAAGTCAGGGCTTCCATTACTGCTTATTGGCATAATTGCACCAATGCTAACATCCTTTGAGGGAAATTTCTCCCATCTCCTATTATGCTACTTCAGGTCTTCAATGGATCAACTAATTAATTTTGCCCTTTAGAGATGTGTTGAGCATCTCATTATAGGCTTCAACATGAATAATTCCTGCTTCATCCTTTTGCCTAATTTTGAGATGAACACCTAGCCAGTGAACATTTTCTACCAGTAATACCTTGGTGATACATTTACAAAACTAACTTCATCCCAGATATGATGAATACTGTAACTGTAGACAATCATGGAAGGGAAGTTTCTCAATTTCTCCTTCATAGGAGCATCTTCAAAGATCCTTTCAAGACACTTGCAGAGCAGAAGAAAAGGAATACTCATATGAAAAAGGCAAACACTTTCTTTCACAACCGCACATATACACACACATCACCACTAAAAAAAAAATTGGAAAACAACATTATTTTGTTTTAAGTTTGTTTCAAGATATTTCCAAGGTGACAACAATTAGTGTTACAGGATAATTTAGAAAAAGAAAACACTGCATAGAAAAATAAAACTTCTAAATCACATTATGCACATCTAAAGAAGGACTACATGAAATATGTCAATCTGCTGTCATCAAATCAATCAGCCTTTTCAGCAAACAGTTTTCAGGATCGTAAAACCATATATATTCAGAGTCACATGATTAATCTGCAGTACTTCTCTTGTGCATTTAATAAAAAACTCCGGGCAAATTCAAAAATAACCTAAGTCTCTACAAATGGGAGAAACTTGGTGTAAATAAGTTTATTTCATTTTTTTCTCTAGGATTTGTGGTTTTTTCCAATTCTTAATTTTACCATGCTCATACTGAGAAAATGTGCCTGCATTTAAACTTTAACTCAGTTGTTAATTTTTTCCAACATAAAAACTGGAATATGTATCTACTGGAAAAAATAAAACCTACTTATTAAAACCTGTCAAATTTCCAAATAATGTCCTACCTCCTGACTTAATTTTCTAAATTGCTGCAAAGAAATTATTGATGTGTTCAATAACAGTCAACAGTCCTGAGTGCACATACACTATGCTATTTTATATCCAGTGATCCATCCCCCATCGCATGCATGCAGCATATGAGTGTCAGAGAGCTCGGGAAGCAGCTAATGAGGAGCTAATCACAGCTTTCTGATTCACACCCATATAGACAACAACGTAATTTAAGCTGTGCTGGGTGAATAATAAATTAGTCACAGGTAAAATTGGAGGGGGAAATTAAAAGCATATCAGCAACTAGAAAACAAAAGAGGGGGAAAAAAGCAAGCACTTTGAGGGCCAAACTGAGAAGAACTGATGAACAGAGCTTCAAGCAAGCCACAGCACAGATCATCAGGTAGCAAACTAATAATATCCAGACTCCCATCTCAGAAGAATTGACCAGAGTGGACATCAGAGAGAGCATAATTTCCTAATCCCATCTTCCAAAGAATCATGTTCTCAGACAGGGAAGATAGTTCTAGCTACCACAATCTGTTAGCACAGGACTAATAATAGATTTACAAACATTAACAGTGCCTCTTTGAAATAAAACAAAGCAGATACATCTCCCAAACAAAATGCACCCTTATCACATCCTTTTAAATAAAGGAATTGCTTCAGTAAAACATTTTTCTCAGTCTTCCATAAATATTTAAAGACAAATAAACATTCATCAGTGTCATACGTGGAAAATTTAACTTTCATCAGTGTCATAACAAACAGAAAAGTGTTTTAATAAAAGACAAATATTTCTTATATTTAATTCTTATTGTATATGAATACAATTACTCCTAATACAACACCATATGGTAAAGAAAAACAAATTCAACCTTTTAATGCAACTTTACAAGTATGTAAAATACATTTCAAGATATGCTGGAAACAAGAGTATGACTGTAGGGTCAAGCATTTCTCGAAAGGTCCTGTCCAAGATCAGTAATTTCAGCCTTGCAAGCTGGGTATACACATCTATCTTTGACATAACATCTGAAAATCATTACTCAAAGCAGATCATGACTGAACTCTCTAGGAAAAATAAGGTTTTCCAAAATTTCTCCAAAAAAGATAATTCAGCAAAACATCACTCCTTTGGCATTTGCTGTTCCAAAAAAACACTAGGACCAATCTAGGTCTACCAGGGAGTCTTATATGATTACAAACTGTATTTTTCTCTAAAGTATTTTTGTTCTAACTAAACACTGCTTTTCTCTAGAGACCTACCTAATCACTACAAGTGGTCTACTTCTACTGTAGGAAAGAACTGCAGAAGGTAAATTATGTCATACTTCCTAAAGAGATTTAGTGCATTGTTGGAATCTTCAGCCTTGGATTTTTATAGAGACAATGGACTGTGGGATTCTTTGGAAGAGTAAAAGATGGTTGAAGATTTGAACTCTTACTTGCTTCCAAAATGTGCCAAAAAAGTATCAAGGTAACACAGGCAGTTTCCTCAGAAATCCTGCGGAGCCAGTATCTGTCATGTAAGGAGTCAGACTGAATACAGTATCCTTAACTGGCGCATCTGCTTCACCCTCCAAGTACTGGCTTCTACTAACTCCTTCCCCCAGGAAAAAAAAAAAAAACAAACCCTGCCCAAGGCCTCAGTGGAGTCTCTTTTGTGAGGGGCTGGAATCGTGTCCCCCTGAGCCTCAGGGCAGCAGAATCCAGCAACGATCATCTCTCAAAGGTTTTATTCCTTCTGAAAAAGAACACTGAATCACTGAATAATGGTATTATGGTGGCATTTGTGTCATAGCACTGCCATGGGCTCTGGTTCTGTGACAGCCCAGTCTCAGACAACACGGAGTGATATAACCGCTGTGACATATAACTTGCAAGAACCTCATGGCCCACTGCAGGCACCCATAAATTAAACTGTATCCCAGCCCTTTGCTAGGATAATGACCAGCTTTTTCAGGGTTTCAAAGTGGGTAGAGAACTTTTTCTTGAAAATAAATACTGTCATCACAAGTTCCACAGTATGTGTGACCTGTTTCTCACTCAGAATAGATTTTGCTCTTCTCACTGTATAGAAAACAGAGGTTCAATAATTTTTAATGTTCTGTATTCCTCAGCTCTTACTGTAATTAGCCATAGATTAATCTGTCAGGATTGTATAGATCACAGGTCTTAAAGAGAACCTGGATTTATGACCATAACTTCTTTTTGCTCTGACCACTTGCAGATGCTCATAAAGAATTCAGGTTTCAAACAATGTCTTTATTTCTTCTATTGATATATTGTTTTGTTGGAAGGTTGTATATACTTTCCCCTGGTAAAGTGAAAGAGTTCTTCAGTTCAAATTAATTTTGCTGTGCCTCAGTGCTAAATGAGGAAGCTGTCTGCTCTCCCTTCTGGTCAAAGAAAAAAAAAAGACTAGTTCTGAGAACTGGTGTTCAGAACTAGTAGCTCTAAGAAGTTCCATACAATTTGCTTTTTTGACTTGTTCTAAGGACTTTTGGTGCAGTCTGTCTTCTTCATGCTTAAAAAGATACAGTAAGATCGGGAAAAGAAGATGAACTAGGACCATCAAAGGTGTGGAACACTGCAGGAAGAACATCTAAGAAAGCCTGAATTTTTTGGTCTGCAAAAGGGAGTATAAGGCCAGTATAAGAGAGGGCTACAAAACCATACAAAGAGGTAGGGAGTGACCGAGTAGACAGCAATTCTGTAGGCTGTCAATTACCCAGTTGTTTGCTCTTCTGTAGTGTTCCTTTATTTGCAGTAGGTTATCTTCAAAGATCATGGATTTTTCCACTCTCCCTGGCAGCTTCTCACAGGTCCCTGCTAACAAGTCCCTTTGAGTCTTTATTCTGTTACCTGTCTTTCTCAACGCCATTGGGACTGTACGTCCTGCCCTTCACTGTCACTGCAGCCATAGCTGTCCATCAGCAATCCTCAAATGTTTTACATTCTTCATGAGTAATAGATTCAGCAAAATATGTAGTTTTCCTTCCCTAGCACACCACCTGCATCAAAAAACCGATCCCTATGTATTACTGAGTGAACCATGACACAAAAGCACTTCTAAATCCAGGAACTGTGACTAACAGTAATTCTGTGCATCATTAACGCATTAGAAAATAACCTTATTATTAGGGCCGCTTCAGCATAAAACACATCAGGGTATAAAATGGGTTTATATATATACACATAACCCTGTTAGTGGAAAATATGTCTCATTTATTAGCCATCCTCAAGGGGGTCCTCACCTTTGCAGTGCTGATGCAGAACTGTCCCAAGAGATTTTCTAGGGCTTTCTCATATGGCCCCACAAACCATTCTCAAGTCCATTTCTCTCCTGCTCCCAGACAGGAGCAGGTAGGTCAAATCATTAACACTAAGAATAAGAAAGTAGACAGTTTCTTCAAAACTATAATGAATTTTTGTGGACAGTTACTGTATTTACAGTGCTTCCAAGCCCCAGACTGGGCCATCAGGTTAGCACAACACAATGCAATCAGAAACAAAACATGGGCACAAGCCTTGGAAAGAGGTAATGGCAGCAGGCATAAAAACTATTTAGTACATTAATTCTTAGATAAAAGCAAATTACCTGTGGAATTCCTTGTGAGGACATGACTGCTTGATTATAGAAAATACGGCCAAAATGATCTCGATCTGGAAATACTTCTGCTTGCCGTGGTAAATTTGCTCCTCCTGAATCAACTAGAATGAATCGAATTATATTAGCATGTTTTGAACACCGTTACATACTTGTTGGTACAGCATCTGCATGTTACCTAAACTATACAGCAGTTACTATCACTGTGTATATATTTCCATGAATGTAGGTATAATAGCACATTCTTTTTGGAAAAATAAAGAAGAAAAACAGTAAACAGCTCTCTCCAAAATAACATCCATCCCAATAATTTTCATGGAAAATAAACTCAGACATGCTTAAAGATGCAACCATACCTCCTTAAACAAACTCATCTTGCTGCAAACTAAGAACACTATTAATGTACAATTTTAACTCAACTATTCTATTACAATTCTGTCACAAGCTCCAGAAAAAGGCAGAGCTAATCACCACTGAGTTCAAAAGATGCTGCCTCTGTTCTTTCATAGCTTGATTAAACTTCACAACAAAGACATTAAACTAACTTTAAGATGATTCATTTACTATGTGCCCTTGCCTCAGGATACAACCTCCTGCTCACAGGTCTCCAATAGCAGCTACCTCTCTGCTCCCAATTAATGAAAATACAACCTGTCACGAGAGGTATCCAAGGAAGGACAGAAGACTATGAAGAAATGCACATGGAGATAAAGCATCTCTGAGAATTCTGGCTCCTGGCAATTAATTTTTATGTACAACCACCAGTCTGTATGCATACTCTCATCCTACATGACTGCAGCCAAAACAAAATGTCCACACCAGTGACTGACTCAGTGACAAATGGCACCAGATGTCCACATGAGAATTAGCACCTAAGCAGCTGTTATCACTGGTGGAAAAGGCAGTTCAAACAACATGAAAATTACACAGGCAGCACAGTGCTGACTACAAAGCACTCCCTTTTATCACATTGTTCAAATCAACTGGAATAAGCCCAGGTACAGAAACTGCAAGGCTAAAGTAACTCACCAGATATGAATGACATTGTTCATTCAAGGATTATACCTCTCAAGACGGAATAAAACCCCTAAACTTTTCTTTCAAAGGCATAGCTGTGCCTCACAGTTCCTCATTCCAAAAGACCTTAAAAGAGTAGAATCACCCACAATTGCTCACTGATACTCAGTAAAAAAGACTTCTCTGAACAGACAGAATTTGCTCGTAACTCAGATGAAAAAAATGGTAAGAGCTGTTTCGCAAACAGCAAAGCTAAGTTTCTTCTGTTTTTTTAAAAACTAAAATCAAATTTAGTCCTCTCCTTCCCTTCAGGACTCTTTCTATAGCAATCCCACAAAATCTACACCCACACTGTCCCTGTATCCATCTCACCAACAGTTTCAAGTTCCCACTTCTCCTAATCCTTCTATTGGTGTTATTCACATGTTTGACTTATCAGCAGGGCAAGAAACTTCAAACACTTGGGCTGGCCAGAACCTGTATTTATGTTGACTATTTAACTAGTGCAAGCATCCAGACTGGCAAACAGCTGATATTTAAGTCGCTAAACTAAGCTGAACAGACAAGGAATAACCCGCCCTATTTTTTAAAATGGAGTAGAAGGTCTTTCTCCTCTGATGCTGACATACACAAAACCCACAGGAATACACACTTTCTTACAACTTTCTATCGAAGCTGACTGAAACTGGCTAATAGGTTCAGAAGTCATTAGACTGGGAATTCAGGCTGAAAGGAAGACATTGACAGAAACCTCTTGTATTTGTATAAAACCATATAAGAAAACACTATCAGTAATACATTACAGATATCTGTCACTTTGTTCATCTTTTATAATAAAAGCATATGTAAGTAAAACTTACATGAAGATCTGGCTAAATACTGATCTAATAGGCTAAACTCAAAATGTAAAATAAAATACAATTAAATATCTGCTTCAAAAAAATTCATTCCAAATCCTAAAAAATTATTAATCCAAAATATTTTTGACAATTTTATCACTCATTATTTTTATTTCCTTGGGATGTTTTCTCATACAGATACAGTTAAAAAAAAAGTACGTTCTGGTGGAGGATGTAATTTGAATTGATTGGATGAGTCCACAGGAAATGTTGCTTATCCATGACAGAAAGAAGTGATACAGTGTTAACAGTTGCATCTGTATTTTATGAAGCCAGCCCTATAGCAGGAGTGTACACACCCCCCTGTTAAGATGTGCCAACCCTCTGTAAAGATAATACAGTATGGATGAAAATACATTAGAATAGGTGTGCTTCAAACACACTGCTGGTTAGTCAGATCTGCAGACACATCAGCTGCCCTTAACACTGGACCTTGGCTATTTCTGCAATGGGACTTACCCAAATAAAGGCAAGGGAGATGATTTTGCATTGCAATTTCTTGAGCACGTAAATGTTTTTTAACAGTGATGGGATAATAGGTACCACCTTTGACAGTTGCATCATTAGCAACAATCAAGCATTCTGTCCTAAAAATAAAAAAAAGTTTATGAGAGAGAAAAGTATTTCTAATGAGTAAATATGTATGTCAGTTAAGAAATGCAACATGTCAAGGACTCTTGAAGCCTTGATGCTCTAAGAGAGCTCTTCTCATCTGCCTTCACTCAAGGGCACATTGTAACAGCAGCCTCAGCACTATAATGTCCTGTTCCATTATTTCAGGGAGTAAAATAATCCTGCAGAGCGCCATAATTAACTTCAAGAACAGTCTTGGAGGTACTTTAAGTAAGCAAAACTAATTTTTAGGCTAAAATACCATGCTATTTTTTTAAAGCTTTCCAAATGCACTCATCTCTTTCCTTCATTGGACGTCTGAAACTCCATGTATGTTTTGTTTAGTTAGTGGGATACACTAACTAAAAATCTCCAACAAACAAAAAACAAAATAAAATACCTCACTTCCTTTTAGCTATGGCCAAACAAATTGAGATACTGATTTTGTTGATTTTTGAGTGTCTGAAACAAAACATTAAAAACACTAACAGCCTAATACTGGAAATTGAATAAAATTATACCTTCTTCCTTTTCATATCATAAGTAATGTAGATGACTGGAATCTCTCACCCAGATACTCGTCCAATGCCTGTGATAATGCCTCCAGCAGGTACCTCTTCATTACCATACAACTGGTAACCAGCAAACTGGGAGAACTCCAAAAATGGAGACCTGAATAATGACAAATGAAATAAAATGCTAAAATACTACTAGTTCAATCTGCCATTGAATCTTACTTTAAAGGTTAAATTTTAAAAGATTTTTTTCAAAGGAGATCAGTATTTCAAAGAGCATTTCTGTAAAATTTCAATAATGTTATTTAGTGTTCATCATGTTAGTGTTTATGGAAGCTAAAGAGGAAAGAAGCCTGTTGCAATATTTACCTGCAAGAGACAACCTGAAATGTTTAAGAAAAGAAAAAGGAAGCACCTACCCAGGATCAATGAGCTTGTCAATTCTTTCTCTGGGTAACAACTTTCCTCTTGATGTATGAAGCTTACGAGCTTTTTCTCCACCTCCTGTGATAGAACAGTAAATTGTCACATTTTTTATGGATGCAGATAAGATAAATCGTCAGTTATATTAAAACTTTGAATGGAAATGCTGATGAGTTCCAGTTTTTGAAGTATGAACCTTAATAATAAATAATAGTTTCTACTTCAAACAGATTTAAGGTATTGATAAAAAGGCTTGTTTTTTAGAACCTATTTATTTCCACCTCATTTTTTACAGTTAGTCTTGAGGCAAAGATTTTAATAAACATAGTTGTCTGAAACTTTCCCCCACTGCTTGGCAATAAACACAAGCACAGAAAACAAAAACATGTAAAAAGCACATCAGTCGAACTACAGGAAATACTAATCCCTAGAACTCATTCATAATAGCTACACTGAATGCATTCTTGAATGACCCAGGACCATCTAGATTAATTTCCTTAGACCATGCCAAAACTGTAGGCAGAATTCAGACATACAGCATTTAATATCAAGTTTATATTTGTTTCATTTCAACTCTTCACTAGAGGTCATCCTAAATCTTTTGGTCCCTAGAGCTTTGTGTCATTCAATACTTCAAGATTTGTTGACACACCTCAGCCTCTTTGTAACAACTTACACAAACATTGTCTCTCAGTGTAGACAGATCACTGATCCGCCTCATCACTCTAAAATTGTCTCCCTGTCCAAAATGAAGATGTTATGTTTCGCTAACATTTCTCCTGAGACTCCAGGATTTCTCTGTCAGCTACACATAACTGAAACAGAGATTCTAAGCCTCCCTTGAAGTCCTTTTCCCCACCTCCTTCCTCGATCACCACACACATAATTTCCTACCTGTCAGGCATGCCAGAAAGCCCACAATTTATTTTCAGTTCAGCCAGTTCACTAGATCTATATATCCAGCCTAAGTCTAAATCTTGTAAATTCTTTCTGTACAAGTTTCTTAAAAAACAACCTCTCATATCCACCCACAGAGATACTACTCTCATCCATGTTCTCAACATCTCACTACATCATAACCACACTATCTCAGACCTCTGAAGTCTTTCATTTACACTGTGTGATGCTGCAAAAATAATTTCCATCCTGAGACTTTTGTCATCTTGGCGCATCACACATGCTTGCTTCCAGTAGCCATTCTATTGAACATTCCTCTTCCAACATCAAGACACTCTACTCTGCACTAACCTCCATTCTGAGAAGTAGTGTCCTTAACAATGAAACACACTTGGCAGCATTTAAGTTGAAACCTCTTCTTAATTTCTTCTTTACAACAATCCCTCGCCACTGTAACTGCTGATATCCCATGATCAGTCATGGAAATTAAAGATATCTCACCTGCTTCTTGTGCTTCCTGTCAGAAAACCACCTGTGGTAAAGGGGCAGGGACCACTTCCTATTGCACAGCTGGGGATTACTCAGTAGAGTGGGATATGGGTTCAGAAAAACCCTACACACTGAGTAACAGCTAACAAATGAAGCATTCATTGCAAAGACCTCAAACAAGAACTCATCCTCTGACAGCTTTTACAGTGAAATCTAAAGATGCTGCACATGTACTTCAGAAGCATTCAACATAGGTACCTAATTTTTCTTATATACTTAAATGATATGTAAAGCAATTTCAATCAATGTCACTCTAACATTCTGGTAGAGGTTGCTCAGACGAAGGAAAGATGAACACTATGGTCTTGTCCTGTCATTGTGTAACAGGCAAACAAGCAGCAAGGAAGAAGGTCATAACCATTAGTTTATGAGGCAAACATCATTAGTTCATTAATTGCTGAACAGTCTCTACACCCATAGAAGACAGAGGCAGCCCATGGGTTTTAACATCTCCTCAGGAAACTCTGGATCCCTGTTTCACAGCAAGAAAGAAAAAGCATTGAGCACAAAATCTTAACTGTGCTCCATTCCAAAGTAGCAAAAGAAATTGCGTTATATAAGAAACAGTGTATGAAATGACAAAACCAGTATAATGATAGGGCACAATTAAAGCTACATGCTCAGCCTCTAGCAGCATAATTAGGCATTTATTAAATGTTTTCATTTTATTGTTTCCATTAATTATAGTCAACTGCAATTCATTCAGGCAGCCTTACAAGTCAAAAAGAAGAAACACAGATTTTGATCTGTTAAACTACTACCAACCTGCTTTCTCCTTGCCAGCTCAACTACAGCTAGAAACTTGGAAAAGATCAACCAATAAAAGGAGGACAATAGAGAATTCCCATCCTTTATTGGATGCACGGCGCGTTATAGTGACAGAGGATGAGGAAAAGGCAGAGGTACTTAATACCTGCTTTGATTCAGTCTTTAACAGGATATCAGCCCGCTGAGTTGGAAGACAGGGAGCAAAGGGAAGGCAGCAAACTGAAGCTCCTTTAATCCAAGGGGAACTGGCAGTGACCTACAACACTACTTAAACACTATTTAAACACACACAAGTTTATGGGGACAAATGTGATCCACCCAAGGGTACTGAGGGAGCTGGTGGAGTCACTAAGTAATTTTCAATTATTTGCCAGCAGGTGTGGCTAAAGAGGAAGGTCCCAGGTGACCAGAAGTTAGTCTAGACACCCACTGCCAGGAAGGGCTGGAGAGACAATCCAGGGAACTGCAGGCCTGTCAGTCTGACACTGGTGCCAGGGGAACAAATGGAACAAATCACATTGAGGGCCATTATGCAGCACATACAGGACAACCAGGGGATCAGGCCCAGCCAGCAGAGGTTTAGGGAAGGCAGGCCCTGGCTGACCAACCTGATGTCCTTCTATAACAGGATGACCCACTTAGTGGATGAGGGAGGTGGTGGATGTTGTCTCTGTGAACTTTGGCAAAGCCTTTGACACCATTTTCCACAGCTTTCTCCTGGAGAAACTGGCTGTTCATGGCTTGGATTGGTGCACTCTTGCCTGGATAAAAGGCCCTGTCTGGACAGCTGCGCCCTGTCTCTGGCTGGAGTTACATCCAGCTCGTGTAACTAGTGGGGTTCCCCAGGGCTTGGTTTGGGATCCAGTCCTGTTTAATAAGTTTAACAACAATGTGGACAGAGGATTGAGTGAATCCTCAGTAATTTCCCAGATGACACCAGGTTGGATGGGAGTGTTGATCTGCTGCAGGGCAGGAAGGCTCTGCAGAGGGATCTGGGCAGGCTGGATAAATAGGCAAGGCCAACTCTTTGAGGTTCAACAAGCCCAAGCACCAGGTTATTATTCTAAAATCTAGAATTCTAAAATCTTTCATACTTACCTAACCTGATTTTTTCTGCTTGTTCTTGTAGCTCAGTTACCAGTGCCTTCATTCGTTCATAGTTCTCCTAAGTGGAGAGCAAAACAGAATTTTAAATTCAACCAAGGGTGACTATATTTAATTTTTTAATAAACAAACATAAGAAGTACAAGACTAATTTCTCTTCTAAATCTAATTTTACCTCACTAAATACTGTCTCTGTATTGTCTTTAAAGTAGTAACATTTCTACCCTAGAACAAGCCTCTCTCAAGCATTCCAAAGCATTTAATCAAAATGTTATACAATAAAATCTTATTGTGTTAGGATAGGAAAAGACTAGTTCTGAAATTAATAAACTAAAATAAACTAGTTACTATAGAGTTGAAGTGCTGTTTCTTAGATTTTGTTTATCTTTGGCATAGGTTTGTTTGCACTTTGAATCTAACTTTGTAAAAACCACAGATTTGAATTAAGTGTCCTTATTACTTGTACCAAAGGATGAATGACCTAGGTCAAATAGATTTTGGTAAACACTTTTTAGATTCTTGTTCTCTAGGTTGAAAAAGAAGATAAAACAAACGTTGGTTTTGCTTTGTTTTGTCTTGGTTTGGTTGTGTTTGGTTTTTTGTTTTTTTTTTTAAGCTGTTGTTCTTGCTATCATACTTCTAGAAAAACAAAGATTCAAAATCTGAATATGAGTGAATCAGTACTGAGCTCACCATTTTCATTCAAATTATCCAAAACTCCATGTACACATTACAGCAAGTTGGGATTTTTTTACAGTTTCTTAGGAATTTGAAGGTATTAGTCAGACTTAATTTGTTGGGGTTTTTTTGCCAACACATTAAGAACTTTACTACCTTTTTGAAAAATGCAACTGCAATAAAAGAACATGCTGCACAAAAAGATCTGATTGCCTTGTCTAATTCTCATTTATATGATGTTTGAGCCTACTTTCACAGAAAAAAACCAGCTGGTAAATCCATGTTAACTCTCTATAACTCTCATATATACTCGAACACACAGACTTGCAGTTTCCTTTAGGAAGATGCTGCAAATGTTGCAGTTGAGTTTGTTGACTTAGGCATTGAAAGGTAAAGAAACAAAGCAGAAATAAAATAAAAACATGAACAGATTCAGCTCACATTTGAAGTGCTTTGACTGTAGAGTGACTTTCAAAACAACATTATTTTTCTGCCTTTGTAATTGCCACAAATAGATTAAACAGACTCTCTTGAAAGGTAAAAATGTATCTTGTAATTCCATACTTTTAGAAGTCTGGAGTTGTCACAACACCCAATATTACTTTACATCAGTGTTCAGCTTGTCCACCTGGGTCATTTTGCACCTTTACACACCAAAAATTTTTCCTGTTTCTACTTGTTCAGTCAGTCTTTTTCCTCTAAACACATTCTCCTTTTGCACACAATACTGTGCTTAGAAACTCACCTTTAACATAGGAAAAAAACCAAAAAAGCAGGTAAAATGGCAGAGGATGTTAACAGAGGAACAGTAATCACAGTCATAACCTTTCTCATTAGATTTTGACTCACTGTAGCTAGTTTAGCTACTCTACCTGAAAACTGTGAAAGGACTTTTTAGATAAACTGTAAAAAATACTGCACAAAGCCATCTGAGTTGCTTAAACTCATTCAACTTCTATCACAATCTTTCATGCCTTAAACCAGAATAGAACACTGTTATACTCTACCAAAGAGAAATAAGGATGTATTAAAATAATTCTGAAAACACACAGAAAAGACTACTCTCAGAAATAAACATGCTAGTTTTACCATGTATTTGTGGGCTTTTCATTATGGTCATTAAATAATGAAAAAAAGGTCAGTGAACTGGCATCAAGTTCTTTCTGGAAAGTGGTCCTTGCATCAGCACACTGAGTGAAATTCTGCTGTTAATATGAGGATTTCTACAAATTTCAATGCAAAATTAAGAGGCAAACTCTAAACACGAATCCAACAGTTACTGCACAAACTACATGAATTATTGCTACATCACCACAGTGCATGTAAGAGCTAGTGCCTGGAATCTTCAAAGAGACTTTGTTTCATTTTCCAGAATTTAGACTCACTCACCTTTAAATTATTTCTGCCTATCTGGTTCAAGAGGCAGTTTGCATCATCAAGGCCAGCCTGTCTAGTTGAATTCACAGCCAGAAAGGTAAACAGCGGCCAAGGAAGGCAAGACCCTCATCACCTATCATAATGTCTTCTTGTGTTTGTGCTGTTATTCCTTGTATTACTTTTTTGTCAGATGGTGAAGTGCCTCTTTGTGTTTGTAAAGCAGTGCTTGCACTTAAGCGTGTTCCATAAATTATTTCTACCAAATACTAACACTATTAGCTATTTCACCAAGCCTTGCTTTTCTTTTGAGGTTGAAAGGAACCCAGACAAAAGGGCAAATCTGGGGGCAGCTCAGATAAGTGAACACCTTTATTAAAATACTATCATTTTTTGGTACACAAAAGATGAATATGTGCACATATATAGACACACTTCACATACACAAGCTTTGTATGTATATACATATATATATATATATATGCATATGGACAAATTCTGACATTACAGAGAAGCTTCAGCCACCTAGTTTCTGTTCCAAATTTAGTTTCTGCAAAACAAAGCACAGAACGAAACTCAGAACCAATGGACCTATCTCATTAAGAGTACACGCCGTTGCTTCATACACAGTTTTGTATTTTACATGAACAAATACGAAAACAAACTCATGCCCTCTATCAGCCTCGATTCGTACCTAAAGCCATGTTTTTCTCAGACTAACTGTAAACACGATTTTTGAATATGATGGCGTTAATAATGCCCCATTAAAAATAAATGTATTTATACCAGAGGGAAGTACTGCTCTCTTCGTAAAGACAACTGGAATTACACCTAGCTCTCCTGCTCAAAAGATGATGTTTTTGGATGCAAGTCCATGGCTCTGTACAGCTATTTCAGCTGTTTTCAACTCGGGAATCAATTTGTAAACACAAAAACATGCAACTTTGAAATCATCAGACTCCATCTTCCACTGTCTACAAACCCTGCCTCCACCTCACTAGCACAGTATCGATCAGCCTGAAACGCAGCAAGAGCTGGCATCCCGATTTAAAAGGGCAAAAATATTCATGAGCCAGACGACTGCACTAACCCGCCTTTTTTCACACGGTATGCGTGAGCTCGGCCCGCAGAAACTGACAGGCCTCGGCGCTCGGGGCGCGGCGCTGCCCCCGCCGCTCCGCAGGGCGGCACCGGGGCCGGGACCGGGACCGTGCGCGGACACGTGCCCGCCACGTCCCTCACGCCCCGGCCTCCTCCATGGCATTGCTGCGGCCCGCCCCGCCCTGCGTCCCGCCCGGGCCCTGCAACCCCTGCCGCCCTACCTGGTAGAGCGCGGAGCTTGCGTCAGGGCGCGACCCCACGGCCGCCACCGCGTCGCCGCGGTACCCGCGGGCAAGCAGCGGGTGGAGCAGCCCAAGGCAGCGGCCCGGGAGCCGCGGGGCACCCAGCAGCATGTCCGGGCTGGGCCGAGCAAGCCGGGACGAGCAAGCCGAGCCGAGGCAGACGTCCCAGGCCGCCGCCGCCGCCGCCACTCCCCCCGGCGCAGCCAATGGGGACAGCGGGGCCGGCCGGGCCGCGGAGTCCCAGCCCAGGCCCCTGGACAAACTAATGCTGTAGAACACCTTTTGGAAGAGTTGTGTTGGGACGCGCACACGTGAAAACTGTGTTTTCACGCACAGCCTAGGAAAGCCCTTGCCCTTCTTAGAAACTTGTCGTAGAGTAATAGGGACAATCTTTTTAAAATCCAAACCATCTTTGTCCGAGTTTCTCCCTTCTGTGAAAACTTTGCTATTCTTCAGTATTCCAGTTTTACTTCAAGCCAAGGCCCTTATCTTTAGAGAAAGGTAACAGCAGGGAGTCTGATACCAAGTAAATTAAGCTCTACTCTTAAAACCAGGGAACAACGACGATCCTCCTCCTGAACCATGCTCAGCCTGTTACCAGCAGGTCTGTATGCACCCCAATGGTCCAGCCCAAACTTCAGCTTTTCCTTTAGCTCACATTAGCTTTGTGGACTTGTAAGTATTTAAAAACTGCATTTGAAACTTCGATAAACAGCAACACAGGTAAAAGAAAATAATTTATTCACTAATTTACATAAAGAATAGGACTACTTCCTTTGACACAGAAAGCTTGTATGTGATACAAGGCGTTAGACAACTCTAAGCAAAACAGTTTTATGCCACATCTTTGTAAAAATGCTACACATACATATTGAGATTTCAATGGTATCTTCTTACATCCTTCATCATTAAAAAACTTCCATACACAAAACACAAAATTCTCTTATTTCTATTCAAATTAAATTTGTTCTTAAAAAAAAATTTCTCTATCAAAGTGCATGTTATTTGCTGCAAGAAAAAAGAAAGCAGAGCCCCAATTAACAATGCAGATAAGGCACCATAAATCTTAGTAATGAAGTAGTTGATTTTTTTCCCCTTATAACATGAATGCAAGCTAACATGAATGCAAGCTAAAATGTATGCAACTGAATATTAAATGATTATCCCCTCAGAACTCACTCAAAAGGTACTCACAGCAATTATTTCATAGCCACTCCCCAAGAATCTATTTTTAGGCTCTATGAGTGCAATTGATATAAACATGCCAGACATATCAGGAAGTAAACACTTGCATACTTAATATCTACAAGATATACAATACATAGAGTTACATGTATACATGAATCTCTTTCATAATGTTTACAGTAGAACAAAACTTAGATAAACATTTCAAGTTAAACGGATTAGGCAAAGCACAAGATACCATCTGAACAGAAACTGTGGTTGTATTTTTGAGGGTTTTTTGGGGGGTGAAGTGGGTTGATCAGATGCTTTCAAGTAAGTTACTTTACACTAAGACCACTAGTCCCTTTTCCATCACCTCAAGGAATACTGCTGCTAGTGACATTTCACTGGCAGAGCTAATATACCAATTTGCAGTAACATTAGCTTTCTTCTATATTTCTTCTCTTTGACAATAGTTTAAAGGTTCCTTCAGAAGCTTTGCCAACAACTTCTGAAAAGAAAAACATTCTCAAACTTCATCGACTATTTCAAAATTAACTACATATTTGTATTATTTACCTGCCAGTAAAGGATTACCCAGTCCAAACCTGATGATAGGTTTCTTGAGAGCATTAACAATACCATTTAAACATCATTTAACCTTCATAATAAATTGCTTTGAAAAAGTACCTGCAAGTATTAATTAATGGGCAAAATTTTAAGACTACTCAAGCTACTACTGCAAGCAGGAGTTTCAGACTAAATATTGACTCTTTCAGCAACCAGAGTGCATAAACCTAATTACCTCACCCAGACAAATTTCTTGATGAGGTAAATAAAAACTTAAACTAAAATCTAAAGCTAAATCAGAATTTTATGACAAGTTACAGTACAAGCAGACATGCACATAAGAAAACCCTTTTAATTCAAGTGCTTCAAAGCAGCAAATCCTCAAAAGTGACATTATATAATCATGGTTTAATCCAATCTCTTTGTGCTACTTTGCACAACAGAAACTGAGGAAGTCAGTAAATATACAAACAACTACACATAAAAATAGGGAGAAGAAATTGTATCTATAGCTTTGTTTTCCAATTTAGAAGAAAATTAGCATTTATACTAGGAAACATCAATCTCCTCCTGCAAGTGATTTAAAAGGATGCAAACATTAACCTTTTGTTATTATCTTTTAGTAAATTGCGTTTTTAAGTTTTCAACAAATTTTTAAGGAACCAATCCTACTGGGCTTTTCATGCTACAATCTTTAAACTATGTGGTTAAAAAACTCTTACAAAAATATGTAATTTGGAGATTCAAACAAAAACACCTGAAGTGCTTGACATATGTATGTATTTACTACATCACTTCCAGTATTTGCCTTCTGATCTTCAGATATTACATTATACCCAAAAGGTTAATTCCTCCTTCTAACGTAACATACTTCACAAAAAGAAGTAAAGAACTTGAATAGTCAGTACTAAGAAGCTTTAGCATTAAAATGGAAAAGGATACTTGTTGCAAGATTAAACATTATTTCATTGCACTTTTCTGTAGTATAGTCATGCACTCACTATCAGTGTCTAAACAAGTGAAACCATAAGCTGGCAGTCAGTAAGTAGTCTGGTGCTATGACATCATTGTAGTGGTTTAGACTATGTCAGCATTTTGAAAGTTCCTGGGTTGCTTCAGAAAGAATCCACTTCATCTTCACAGCACTAATTAACATGTCCTAGGGTGACTTCATGATGTTTGTATCCCAAATCATCTGTTCTGTTAATGCTGGATATTAAGTTTTGCACCTTTAAGACTGGTTCCGAGAGCAAAGGGGAAGAGAAGTGCAGAGCTTGTTATCAGAAGCTGCACTTGCTCCTCTGCATTCTCTCTCACAGACTGTGTTGTCTCCAGAACAGACGGATGGCAGGTGAGAGCTTTCCTTTGTTTTTAGTTAGGTTTTAGCTAGCTGAGGCAGAGAAGTTCCCTGGACTGTGGCTTTTCTTTTTTTTGGGAACTGATCAGCCTTCTTCTGGACTGAAAACCCAGAAAAACATGGGCACCTCACACCTGTGGCCCACTGAAGCCCAGGACACAGCATTTTCCAGCACAGGAGGAACTGGTAATAGACTGAGTGAGCTGAGTTACACTCCAAGGAAAGGACTTTCTTAATTTGCCATCTCTTCAGAACAGCAACAGGTGTTATTGTTTAGTATTGTTCATTTTTTTATGCTTGTGAACACTTTGCTTGTTAAATAAATAGGGTTTTTCCCCCTTTTCTCCAAGAAAATCTTTCCAAACCAGTTGGGGAAGGGGCCACTTGAATCTGCTTTCTAGAGGGACCCCTTTGAAAATTTCCTCTCAAATTTGCCCTAAACCAGGACAAAGACATTTTTTTTAGTGCCCAACATGTGGTTTGAGAAAGGGAAAAATCCTGTACTGATTGCATTTTGGTTCTACTTACTCTGCACTGAGATAAAGCAGTCAGTAGCCATGTTGATTGAATTCATGTCTCTCTGGATGGAGGCCTTCACCTGTCTCTGGTCCCTAGGCTGTTTTGAGGGTTTAATACCTTTCTGGTCCCTAGGCATACTTTCTCATCTGGAGATAGATCCAGTATTGTGCCTAACAAGTAGCTTTTACAGTGGAGGGGCACAGATTTGAGTTGCTATTGTGCTGGGCTCGGTGAAAATGGTTTATAGGGAGTTTACATAGGTAGAGGAGCTTGTTCAAGACGTTTGGTTTATGGTTTCTTTGTCCGACCCCGCATCCCAGTTCCAGTCGCATGTTTTGGGGTTTATTAGTAATCGCACCCAGTTTGTTAAAGGAGCAGCAGGAGATGAGGCTTTTCAGCCTTTTCTTTCCATCTTCTCCTTTGAATCTGTTACATCACTTTCAGAGAATGTTCAGTTTCCCCTGAATGTTAAAGACATCACTTTCCTGATATTTTATCTGCTACTGTTATTACTAGCTGACATTAAGTGTGGCATAATGAATATCAGAATGAATTGTAACTTTTAAAATACTCTTTTCTTGCTGCAGTATATTCTGTGATCCTAGGTTTTTATGAAACCCTTTGCTATTCTGAATCATCCACTTCCATAAAGATGTCACTGAAAAAGTACTCGGAGATTTTGGTTGGTTCTCCTTCCTTCTCTTGATCTTTAGCACAGAGAGGGGGCTTCTCAGGTGAGTTGTTACTTGGAACCTGATAAAACAAGAAAAGGTTGCTCTTAAGAGTCTTCATCAGTGTGTATGTGTAAATATATTTACATATATATGCACATGATCTATTTGTAAGGGTATTTTATTTATGTAGGAAGTTTTGACCAAAGGGGGAAAAAAAAATCAGAGTTTACTGAAAATGAGAAATAAATAGATATCCATGCAGACAAAAATCACCTGAGTTCCCTTGCAAGTTTCCTAAACATGCCCAAGTCAGAATCTTGTCAACTGGAACAGATACTGGACTCAAAACATGAATGCTACACACCCATCTACTCACTCCTGAAACAACTAATTCTCTGTTCTTCACACCTCAGAAATGCATGGTTGTTCAAAAGTAAACTCATACCGTAACTGTAGCATCAGCACCCACATGTTCATGTTCTACAGATGATGAAGTAGAAGGAAAGGAACAAGATTCCCTCTCATCCTTAGTGGACGGAGTGGGTTTCTTTAGACTTCGTTTTGGAGTCACAATTCGTGGCTTTTGGATCTTCCCTCTATTCCCTTTGGTGTCTTCTGCAGATGCAGAATTACTTTTTTTGCAAATTAAAGATAAAAATCCCAATGGTTTTCGTCCACTCCTGTTCAAAACAAATATGGTCAGGATGTCATAGGATTGCTCGATAAAAGGAAGATGTAAATAGCATTGCAGGAGTCCAATTCTATACACAGGAAATAAACACACACCTACAGGACATATGAAAATTCTAAGGAAAAAAACCAAAAAGTCATTCTGAGAAAGGCTTTTGTATTACTGAATATTCTGGTACAAGAGTTTTTATGTCTAGTTACAGAGATTCTTGACAATTTTTAAGCCTGGGAACAGGAACCTATTATTTGCTGTTACTCCACAGCTCATAACAAGCTACCAGACTTTCGGAGAGTGGCTCCAAGAAGGATGGAGGCACACTTCTGAAGAACAAACTGAAAATTCTGAGCATCCTTCATGTAATCAATGGAAAACCTGATCCCCAAGAATCGGGCTACAGCAGACTATCTGTTGCAGGATTTTAGCCTAACTACAGCAGTAAACCCAGACCAGTGAGCTTATGGAAGTCACAGCACTGAGCTTATGTGAGTCACACACAAAGCATTAACTTTTCATGTTGTTAAAAGTTTACAAATTAGAGAAGTAAACTTTAAGGCAAGGATTCTGATGTTAATGCATCACTATCCAATTGCTGTGGATGTCCCAAATATAAATACACAGTATTGGTATTCACACAAGCATAATGAAAAAGTAAACGCCAGATTAGAAGAAACCAGTGGAGCATCACAATCAAAATAATTAAGTACAGGAGCAACAGAGAACATGAACTCAAAACATTTAAATAAACAGTACAGAAAGGTATATTTTAAAAATCAAGTCAACATATAGGTAAGAGGAATATTCTCTGAGCTGCCAAGATTGAAACTTCTTTGGGAAAATTACTTATGTCAGTGCTAAAAATTCAGTAACAAATCTTACTGGCAGGATGAACATCCAAACAAATGGATGGGTATACATGACACAACATGAGACTTAGCTATGGGAAAGAACAAATTATCCTAAGTCCCTATCACAGCCAATGGATGCCTGCCTGACAAAAGGCATCTATCATGTCTAAATAGACACATAATATGTCAGTAGTGCCCTTCAGTTGATCTACTCATTTAATGAGTAAAATAATGCAAATTTCAAAGCAGACAGTTTGATGCTTTCTGACTTGCAGGAGATAATAGAAACTGTAACTCTTAGCCATGCTGGTCACAAACAATGGTACTGAAAAGATGTCAACATAGAAACATGATCTTTTTTTACAGAACAAGCTGACAAAACATTATTGCAATTACTCCATACCTGAGTAATGGAGTTTTTGAAGAGGATGCTGGGCTTCTAGTTTGCTCCAACTGTGCAGATTCATGCACATTCTCTTGCTTTCCTTGTCCACTTATTTCTGCTCTTCTGTTAGAGGTTAATCTAGACATAACATCCTCTTCCATTTCAGATGCTGCATTCTCAAGTGGTGCTTTCCCTAAGCTCTCCAAAGTCTCAAGCTGGCTTTTCTCAGCCAGTTGTGAGATAGACTCAGACACCAATACAGAAGTAAGTACTTTTTCCTTTGCTGAGGCCTCTGTTTTTTGAAAAAGATTCCCTGTAAAAGAAGTTGAGGGTCAAAGACTTCCATGATAACACAAGAGCCCAAAAAATGCATTATATTAAAATGGTTTGAACCATTACAGCAGAAGGGCTGAATTTTTGTTTAGTTTTATTTGTCCATTTATTTTTATGAGTCACCACTACGAATTAAAAGTTCGTGGTCTACTTTTAAAGCCTTTAAGACCATATGGATGTTATAGGAAGAAGCTGGTAGAAGTTACAGCACACTCTTCCCCCTTCCCCCATCCTTTATTAACACGCCACAGAACTCAGTCTAGTCACCTAGCTGTTTAACCTTCTACAGCTTCCCTCAGAGGTCTTTTTCAGAGCCAAAATTATAGTTCACCAAGCCCTTCACTGGCTCAGATCAATGAAGATTGCATTGTCAGCAGTTTTGCTTTTCCTCTGTTTCTTCAGAGGCTGATTCATCTCCTAAACAATTCCGTACTTTTTCAGTAAAAATGCAAAACAAAATAAAAATAAACTATTATGGCATTGCATGCTTAAAACTCCAGTTAATACTTTTGATTATTTGTGCTCCTTAACAGGTGGAAACATTTGCTTAAGAGACGATAAGACGTTTAGTCAAAAAAACCTCTCAAATTTCATTAATAAACTAGCTACAGCAATGCTTTTAAAACCATTATTAAATAACCAACATTTATATAATTCGGTACACCTAGTTTATAACAGAAAGCATGGAATGGTGGTATTAGTGTAGTACCAGGAAAACTTGTTTCTACTATTGTGTTAGATGGCCTCAGAAAGAATTATTTAGCATGACAACCAGTACTAATTTGTGATGTGTTTATATTCATTATACTTCAGTTTGCCAGTTTACATGTACATACCAGAAGTTACCATTGGCCCATCTGGGGATTTAATTGAATAACCCTGTATTTAAAAGAGAAAAAAAAAAGAGTTTTTAAAATTGCTCTTAATACAGAAAAGACAATGAAGTTGATAAACTCATATCACACATGCACAGTTCTAAGCACAGGACTGATACAGTAGGACAGTGCAGCATCATTAATCACTTAACTCATTTCCTAAGCAGGTTTTTCAAGGTGTTCTTATGACAAATTACTCGAGACAAGGATATTGAGATAAGAGATCAAAGAAGGAAGAAGATGGTTATCCATCCCTTCCTAGAAAGGCTCTCTGAATAATCCGGGGAATTACCACCCATTCCTATACCAAGGTACACTATACAATATTAGCCCACTTACAAAGATCAATGGTAGTTGCTGCCATAAGCTTGGTCATATTGTAAAAAAGCACAAAAGGATACTGGAAAGATGGTGGCTTGTTTTCACAGGCAACTTGCTTTTTAAATCAGTACCTGCTATGTTAAGAATCAATAGGAACATATCTATCTAACAGCTTCTTCATGTAACAGACACAATTCAGATTCAAAACATCATTCAGTGCACCTAGACATCCTGCCAGTCATCCAATATACCTCCAGAGTTTCCTCTCCTGCAATGCCATTGTCATAAGGGTGATGCAGAATGAACCAAGTAAGACATATTACCAGTCTGTCTACTAGGAAGTTTAATTCAAAAACACCTGAGAGCCTACAGATTCTCAAAAAACCCTAATAATAAATAAACAAATACCCAAAACTTGTTGTAGATTTAAAAACTAAAAGCCATCTATAGGTGTTGATTTTCCTTTTAAATTGTATAGCAATATATAGTACATATTTAAGCAAGTAACACCATTAAAAAATAAACATAATTAAAATGCTCTATTATGTGTTATGCATCTACCCCATGGATGAAAACTCACCAAATTATGATCTCACCTTGTAAGTGGTTTCCAGGCTATTTTCCACTGTAACAGTAGATGGAGTTTTCTTGGAAGGAGGAAAATCATTCCCTTCAAGCTCAGCAGCCAACCGTTTTTGAGCTGTCTGCAACTTTGGAACAGGGTCTACTCCACTCTCTAGTTGTTTGGTTTCCATACTGCTGTTCAAAGGTCCAGCAACCTTACCAGCTGCAGTTGTCAAGGATCCAATACTGTTTATAGATATATAAAGTCATTATTGTGACAGTACTAGAAGCTAAAATTTACTTTGTATAAAGTTTCTGTATGGAAAAAATACAGTATTATTTATCTGCACAGTTGAACCCCCACATGCTGTATGGTCTCAAAAACATACAGACATATATAAGACATACAGAGAAGCAGCAGAGACTAGAAAATATGATAAAGCTGTAATTGCATCACATTCTAGTTATGATCTGAGGACTTTCCTTAGTACAGCATTAGGGTTTGTGGGTTTTTTACTACTTTGCAACAGTTCCATTTTTCATAATGTCTTTTTCCTTTGGTTTTTTTTTTTCCCTCCCAAATGGACTAAGAGATTTAGCTCAACAGTAATGCTGAACTAAAAATTTTGTTACACTGCATTCAGAGGTACTCTTAGTAAAAGAAATTCAATTCCTTTTGGATTGTAATAGACAAACCAGCTATTATTCTTTGGAGTAATTAATTGTGTTTTCACCTTGTCTGCCTTTTAAATAGTAAATTCAAGACAATAAGAATTTACATCTACTGTTTATCATGTTTTCCAGAAAATCATCTACATGAATAATCTGGTTGAGCAATTAATAAACAGATACTCTACGAAACTGCTGAAGTAATGTAAAATGCAAACATGCTTAGATTTTTTCATTTCAATTGCTTTGCATTTTAAGTATCCATATTGCAAAGTAAAGCTCAAGATGGGCAAATGACTTCTACTAAAAAGGAAGAATTACTCTAAAGGGTAGATCGGAATTAAGATGACACCAAAATCTCAGCTAACTAAAACACTAAATTTAAAACACCTATAGAATCTTCCTCAAATTGAATTAGAGCCCTTTTTACTTTCTTAATTCTCTAGCCATCTGTCAAAATTACTTCCTCTTGCATTTCTTCTTTTGAAAATTCTAATCTGTACTAGACAGTCAGAGAACAATCAAGGTACACAAAAACTGTTTCACTTTGATTAAAAAGAAAGCATTTACCTCTCCACTTCAGTCACAGTTGTTTCACTTGCATTTACAGGGCTGATAAGTATTGGGGCTGGTAGTACTGGTTCTGAAGTTTGTTCCACCATAGCAGATGCATCAAACTCTTTTGAGCCAGCTGGGATTTCCACCAATGTTAAAATGAATGTCTGTTCTTCCTCTGGACATCTATGATCATCATTCACTACTATAATTTTTTCAAAGAAATAAGTAACAAAAAAACTATTAATCGAATATGAAAATATGCTGTTCTCTTCATATCATCCCTACACAGAGTACTGAAATTTTAGGCATTCCATGGAAATCCATGGAAAAAGATACTGGACATATTCTTGAGACAATAAGCTTCCTGACTTCCCTGATAAGATACACATCATCATCTCCTGGTGCTTATTCACTGCAGAGGAATCCTGATTACCATTTGGAATGAGGAATATTAAAAATGCCTGGTAATGATGAAAATTTTAAAAGGGTGTTCTAGCATTAAAGAGCAATCTGCAGTTTAATTAAACGTATGTCATGGTGGTCAAGTGCCCCTCTGTCTTTAATTGCAACTCTCAGGTATTAAGAATTACTTCTTTAAATGGCAGATGTCTACTATTTATACTAAGGTAAGCACAGGATTTTTCCCCTCACTGCAGATTGGCAGAACAGGATCTGAGAAGCATAGTCTTGAATTTAAGAGGAAAAACAGATAATTTAATCAACAAATAGATACTAAGAGAGAGTTGCCAGCTGCCATCCATTAGAATTTAAGGAACAAACATTTGTAAAGTTTTCAAAAGATGGAAAACAACAATGGTACTCCATTATTTAAGATAGCTCTCAATGAGGTGAAGCTGTTATTCCAACCTCAGCTTGCTTGGATTCTTCATCTAATTAAACACAGTTTAAGATGCTTCACCCCAAGATTCTGGCAATAATACGGCACAGCAACAAATGTCTAAGAAGTAGTATTAGCCTTATCTTTTGCAGAAGCTCATGAGTTACAGCTTTGGACTGTAGTTTCCACTAAAAGTAAGTATTCTAGGCCTCCGTCACTGTGACTATCCCCTATGTTAGACAAGTAGTGGTTCCAAACCAAGCATTTCAATTTGTTCTAGGGAACAGCAGACATCACCTTCATAACTTTCATCATACTTGATCAGTTAAGCATTAATCTGTTGACTCAGTACAGCTAAAGAAGGAAGTTTGATTGTTTTACATGTCCCCTCTTCTTCTTTCCTCTGCTCCACACTTGCACAGTACAGCCCTCCTACTCACAGAACTCTGACAACAGCATTCACTTGGTAAGTTCATGAGCAACTACAGCCCACTAAGCCAGTGGAAAACTACAGAGTTTCTCACCCTCTGTCATGTTCGGTTTTTGTTGGGTGAGTCAGAGGTGCAAAAAGGACTCTAAAAACTATATACTATACCTACCACAGGGTAAGCAGCAGGAGCTCTCAACAGGGCAAAGACAGCAAGTTTCCCTTCCACTGATACTTAAACTTAATGAAGGGCTATTCAAATAGTTCTTAAGTCTAGTTTCTATTAATGAAATGTAAAGACAAGAGGCTAGGGAGGGGAATATCATTATGCTGTGGATCATTATTTGTGTTAATAGAATAGATTGATTATAAGTCAATGAAAAATGAAAATTTTTTAAAATGAAAATTTCAGGGTTGTATTCATCTTTTAGTAAGCACAAGATAAAGAAAATGCGGGCTTTTGCTAACTTTGAATATTAGCACATTATACCTGAAGTTTCTTCTCTGCTGCTTATGCAATGTCGTTGAGCATCCTGAGTACAAGCTTCATTCTAGAAACAACACAGTTGAAATAAAACAACACAGTTGAAATTAATAAATCTGGAAAATTACTCTAGGAAACAGGAAGAAACAAAGCATGTCAAATGCTGAAGATCCAAAAACTCCAATCACATCATCATTATTTCATTTATTAGTTTTCACTTCTAGCTGTTCTAGGCTGAAGAGTATTAGTCTAACAAGGACAAGAGACACTGGGGAAATATAAAATTTATATGCAGCTTGTTGTCTATATTAATAGTTTGTCAAAATAAATTTATACTTCCTACAGCACAATTCTGTCAGAGATGACTCACACAATAAATTGTTCAGTGGCACTAAGAAAGTAGATTCCTACAACCCTTAACAAACCACTGAGTGCCAAATAAAAACATTAACCTCTACAGCTCATCTATCCCTTCCCTTCTACAGCTTGTCCCTTTACTAAAACCAGGAATTAATTGAACCAGCTCTACCACAAGCTGCCTTTTCTCATACTCTCTCTGCCAGGCCTGTAAGAGCAACATCATTTTTGCACATTGTCCTTATATGAAATCAGCCTTGACACAGCAACCTGCTGCACTCAGGAAACAAGCTACTATGCATCAGCTGTTCCAATGTAACTACATGCTCACTGATCTCACACAACACTAAAAACCCTGGGGAATTGTGAATGAACCTGTCTCTCATGACAAAAATAAGGTAACTCTCATTTATACTAGAACCTGGACCCACAAGCCACTGCAAAGAAATGGATGTGCAAGACATATTGTTTACCTGTGACAACATAAATGATGGTAATATAAATGATATAGATATATGTAAAAATATGCAAAATTTGTGTATGTCATATAGTCATGCATGTAAAGCTCTTAATTGTTTAATCGTTTTTTTTTTAATAAATGAGAGAGAACATAACGAAGAATGCAGTTTGCTTTGCTCCATCCAAGCAGTAACACTTTAACTTCATTTTAATGCAAATAAACATAACAGTAAGAGGTCAGTCACGCTGAATGGATACAAGAATCTTAGGTAACTTCTTCCATCAGGACTTCTTAAAAATTCCTCCCAGTTTTGCTAATGTGTATTACTTATTACTGAAACGTTCTAAAGAGAGTTTGCAAAGATTAAGTTTGTCTGAAAGATTGCTTGGATATGCCCCTGCGTAAAAGCAAGTTTCATTTACCACTGAAGTATCAAGTGTTTACAACTGGTGAGTATATTTGCACTGAAAACCTCTTTCTTTACAGAATTTCAAAATCTTGGCACTTCTGGACTGTAATTAAGTTCTTGTTCTTTACCTGAGTAAAGTTGACTGTACAGATATGGTGCTCAAGAGGACAAGGACTCTGCTCAGACAGTTCATCCACAGAACTTTGATTTGGACAATCTTCTTGTCCAAGGTGTGATTTTTCAGGTTTTGGTGATGCAGTTAGATGTCCTAAATCTCCTGAATTTCCACATGCATCTCTTATCTGCTCTTCTGTTCTGCAAGGTATATATCTCGTTAATTTGAAACCAGATAAAGATACCCTATGCAAATGCTAAATTCTGTGTTACAATGTATTTAATATGAATAATATGTAATTACAGGGAAACAAAGCGCCTGTTTAAAGACTACATCATTGTACTAAACAGAATGCATAATCTTTGAACAAATCTACATAAAGAATTTCACAGAAAGGCCTCTGTAACTTCACTAATGGAACCACTCCTACTTGAAAGCACAACCAAGCAGGAAGCTTTATAAGCTCATTAACGTTTCTAAATTAATCAACTCATTAACATTTCCTTGCAGTTTCATGAAAGACAGTTAAGCAGCAAGGTAATTTCTAAGTTCTAAAATAGCAAACAAAAGTTAATGTTCTATCTCCAAAAGCTGTAGCAGAACACGTAAGGGAGAAAAACCTGAAGTCTCAACTGTACACTATCTGTGTAAACACAGTGTCTGTGAGCACACTTTTTCCATTACAGTCACATACTACACCTGAACTTCAGCTGCATATTTTAAGACACAGTAGGAATAAAGTCAGCATTAAATGATGAGTCTTCTTACCTCTCAATTTTGTCTACTTGCTTGTTAAGTTCCATACCTCCAGATGCAAAGTCATGAAGAACTGAAGAATCACCTGCAGCTTGTCTGACTGGCTCTGGTTCCACCTTCTGCATTTCTGCATTACCCCTCAAGGTTGTAGGATCTAAGTTTTACAAGAACAAAAACTAAAATATTGTCTTCGCAGTCTGCAGGTATATATATCTGTATTCCTTTTTATATATAATCTTGTATGAATTAAAGTTTTGTAGTATGTTTATACAGACACATATACATGAATATGTGCATGAATAATTGTGTCTTACATAAATAAGGTATATATACACACATAACTCATCTTGCCTTTCCTATTTTGCCATTGGCATGAAGACAAGAGTTTGAAGATTATCTTTTTTGCAACTGCTTTAAGAATAGAAAGCCAGTTCCTTCTATCTCTTCTTTCACTTTAAATGGAAGGAAAAGACAGTGATAACAGAAAAAAGTACAGTGGATTTGACTGTATTTCTGTATTTGTATAGTTACAGATTCTGCCAATCTGTAATTGGCAGTCCAGTAATTTAAGTGCCTTACAAGTAATTTAATACCTACAGAAAAAACCTGCCATTCAAATTTCATTTAATTTCATACTGAAAGGTATTCTCATGTATAAAACAATATCACAAATGGGTACCCTATCTTACAATGGCGATGTTTCACCTGTAAATGTGAATGGAAAGTGAAAACTTTCAGATTTGTTTTATTTCATCAACAGATGTGAATCTATTGAATAACCATTTTCAGAGCCCTAGGATAAGAAACAGGCTTACCAGATTGAATTTGCTCTAGTTGTTCCACAAGTATATTTGCATTAAATATCTCCTGCATTATGTTTTCACTGGACCTCAATATTGCAGAGGTTGGCTCAGGCTCCAGGTGTCCACCTCCTGTCTGTCTCATACTACTCACCACAGGCAAAGAGCTACCACTACAAGTAAAAGGAAAGATGTCATCAACAGAGTCCCTGATTTTTGACAGTTAGTGAAGAGAAGATATAAGAGATATGGGGTAGATCAAACAATGAAGACCTGAAATGCAGGCTACAACTGGCAGAGAAGACAGAAAACCACCCGGCAAGATTAAAAAAAAAAAAAAAAAATCTTCTGCGGATTGAAACAGACTAGTATGCTGCAAACTAGTATGTTTCTAATGTAAAGGAATTAAAAAAAAAAAAGAGAAAAATGTATATGTTTAAATAACAGGAGAAGATCAGAAATCTAATACATATGACACGGTAGTAAGTTCTGGTAATACAAAGAAAATAATAAATAAAAGTAATACAAAGAAAAATAATATAATTAAACTGGATGCAAAATAAATTATCTTGGATTAACATTTTTCAAAGAGCATAATCTCATACTTTGTTCAAGCAGTCAACAAGTTAAATAGTTTCTCAAATAAATCATGACAATCAGCAGATGTTTCTCCGGGAAAGTGTCCCACTAAGCTGTCTAGTAATTCACAAATGCAAAATTATTAATGTTCATTCATTCAAATCATAATGATGGAAGATCAACTGGTTTCTTGCCATCCCTTTGATCTAAATCTTTGATTTACACCCCTGCAGCAGCAGTGACAATTAAGCAATTTGCCTTGGTCTGATTAGCTGTAGAGAACTTTGCAAGAAAGAGTTTGATAATTAGGAGTGATCCAGTACATAATTAGTTTGCATATTTTTTTCTCCTCCTCTTCCCCGAGAAAACCTAATTTCATGAGAGAAAAAACAGTTGTAGATACCCAAAATTACACACAAACACTTCATAAAAGTAGTAAGAAAGAGATGAGAGGAGTTTCTGCATATTACATACTACATTACATTAACTGAGAAACCTTTACTTAACCAAGACTGCTTGCAAATTGATAAAAATGCCAGAAAGAACCTAGCAAAAGTAAGCAGTGCCAGAGGATCTCTCTCACTAAAGAAAATGAAATAGTAATTCAACCTGTTATCAGTAGCATCCATCTCTGAATATTCTTCTATCCCTGTTCTTGTGCCAGTGATTTGATGCTCTACATTGATGTTGTTTCCATCCTCAGAAGGCAGCAATTCCTTGACTGAAGTGTCTGAAGAAAGCGAATACTGACTAGAAGTTCTATATTCTTTGGAGTAGGCATGATTTACAAGACTATGAGCCATGTCCAAGTCATCTTGAGCAGGTAACATATGTGTCTGTTCTGGTTATAACAATAAACAGAATGGAAAATTTCATTTAAAACACTCAGGTTTGGCATGTATAAAAAGCTATATAACTTCAAGCCTTGTTCAACAAGTTTCTATTCTCCAAAGACACGGATTGAAATCCCAGATAAACACAGTCCTAAGAGAATACTTTTTGTAGTACGAACACAAAAAGTAACATTCAGCAAATGAAAGCAGATTAATAAATGGTAGACAAAATCTGTAACAAACCCAGGTAATTTCAGGCTGTAGCTAGTTAGGATAAAAAGGCTATGCTTAACATTAAAGGTCTGAAAAGATCACTGAAAGTTACAGTCATTTAAGCTTGATCCCTTTCTTTCATCCAGTTTATGTGCCCAGATCAATTTAAACATGTGTATCCTAAAGGCAACAAAAACAACTCTCTAGCAGTGATACCACTGGCAGTATTCAGCCAACCTGCATTGGCTGGACTCATTATGTGTTACAATGCATAGGACTAAAAGCATGAAAGGCTCTTGACCTCCTGCTATGCGGCAGCACGTGGAAGAGCTTTGCAACCACTGCTCCATCCCTCCTTAGGTGGAAAGCATGCGAGCAAGGCTTTGTCCCATAAATCAGATCATACCTTCAGTGCTTGTTTTTAACTGGAAATTTGGATCACCCATGGCAAGTAAAGTCATGGCAGCTTCAGTGCTTCCATCATTAATTCCTGTGAAGTTGTTCACACACATTGAAAGTCACAACCACATTAACTAGAAACACATTAACATATTCAAAAAGTATTTGACACTACCACCAATACAGTGAAGTACGTATTTTTTAAATTGACCTTATTTATGAATCAAAATGCTTGTAGGCAAGCAGCCATTCTTATCCAGCAAATCCAAATTACTATTAGAACACTGAGCAGCAACACAACTGCCTTTAAGGGTGTACTGGATACACGTGGCAAGGTGTTGCCAGCAGGGGCCTGCCCAGGCTGGACACAGCCAGTTCCAGCTGACCCACTGCAGGACACAGCTGAGCCTCTCAGTCAAGATCATGGCACCTTTGGAAACAAATTTTAAGAAAGGGGGAAATGTGTATATCACTAGCAAGTTAACAGGAAATACATAAGCAAGATTGTTTCATATCTACCTTTGTCCACATCTGGATTTTCATGTATCATTGTTTCCTTAAACACAAAGAAAAACAATATCAAAGTTCTATATAAAATTACCTCATTTTTATTTAATGCTTACATGTAAATTCTGTGCCCACAAGTTACCCTGGTTTTAAGGCTAACAATATTTACTAACACAGTTTTCCCACAGGTGTGCCTCACATCTGTGTGTTACAGGTACCAACTGAAAAAGCTATACAGCTACATTCAGACATGGCAACAAGAAACTGCTGAAATAGCTTTGTACGACCAATGAAACAAACAAAAGACATTCTTACAGTTGTTGAGGTGCTTTCTTCTTCCCTCTGTACTACTGGCTGGATAGAAGCACAAGTAAGACTTTCAGCATCAGTAGCCACCTGCACATCTGGGATATTCACAGATATTTCCAGCTGTAAAAGTAATTTTACAAGTATTTGAGTTCATCAGATGCAAAAGAAAATCTGACAAATGCAAATTTTTATAAACCTCACATATTTAACAGATGTTCAACATCTAAAGAAATCCTTTGCAAAAATCATACCTTGTCATTTGAGAAGGAAGCAGCGGTATGAATAGAAGGCAGAACAGGTACTGCTGCCTCTAGCTAAGTGGAAGCATCAGACAACCTAAGGCCTTGTTTCTAGTCACTCACTTCTCCACTGAACTAGCTATGCAGCAGAGATCTTTTATAGCGACTCTTTACCTCAAATGGGTTTTCTTATTTTTTAGTCCTTTTCTGCTTTTTAAATCTTCAGGATGGAAAATCAGTGCAGACTTATTTCCAAAGCAAGATAGGGAATCAATATGCAGACACATAGAAACAGACCCACTCACCATTTCACCTATGTTTTTTTTCTTCCTCAGCAATGTATTTTCACTGAGAACTTCAGACATTTGACATTTTCAGAAATGAGGACTTGAAATTTGACAGAAAGTTTATGATACTTCCAGGAAAGCTCTTACAGAAAACACTGCTCAATCTGAATTGCTCTCAAAGGCTTGCACATTACAGACTTTCAACTGACCTATTTAAATTTTACAACAACTGGGTCCTTGGGTATCTAACCACATTCCTCACTATTACTCATGTCTCCTAAGCATTAAACTAGGCAACTTGGTTGTAATCCCCAAGCATTAGATATACTCTACATCTCTGAAATTAAGGATTCAGCAAAAGTTTCCATACAGCAACTTGGCCACCAATTATCATTCTAGAAATCCCTTTGTGTTTTGACTGAGCTTTAAATTATTCTGCTGTTTCATCTGGAGAAAGAAATAGTGTGATTCATTCAGGAGATAATAAAAAGCAGGATTTCAATGGGCAAAGAGAAGAAGAGGACCAGCAGTAGTGGTATGAAAAAAAGCACTAGAAAGCAAAAAGCACCGAAGTGAATGGAAAGTAGCAATGACAGGAAAAATAACAGAAAAATGTCTTCTACTGGATGGTGTAAGACCTAAGCATGATACAAATGGTATGAAATAAAGGATGAAGATTGTACTGGCCATGACTGGGATGAAGTTAATATTTTTCATACCAACCCACATAATGTTGTCTTCTGGATTTTTAACTACAACATGGTTGGTAACACACCAGTGTTTCTGCTATTCCAGCACAACGTCAATGCTTTTTTTCTATTTTATCCAGCAAGGAGGCCAGGGGTAAGCAAGAGGTCAGGTGGAGAACACACAGCTAGTACAGCTGACCCAAGCTGATCAAAAGGAAATTCTGTATCATAGCATGACACGCTCAACAATAAAGGCCCAGGGAAAGGAGGGAGAAGATGAAGCCATTTGTGGTTAGGGCATTTGTCTTCCAAAGTTACTCTTACATAAACTGAGGCCCTGATTCCCAGGAAGTAATCTGACAGTGGAAAGCAGCAAACAAATTCCTTATTTTGTTTTTCATTTACACGCAGCTTTTCCTTCATGTATGTAACTGTCTTTATATCAACAGAGAAATCTTCTTGCCCTCCTAATTTCTCCTTGTCACACAGGAAAGGGGAGTAAACAAGCAGATGTGTGTGTCTGGTTGCTAGTCAGGCCAGCCTACCTGAACAGTTAAAAGTTTCTTGGCAAGGGGGACATGACATACAGAAACATTTTCCTCATACTCTCATTTCCTAACATTCAAATATGAAATTGAAGTGTTCCATTTGATCCATTTTGGGCCTCAAAACACATGGACAAGCATCGAGTCTAGGACTATATTCAAACCCAATAAACAAACTGGTGAGTTCCCTGCAAACCTATATATAGTTTGTAAACATAATTACATAACTGGATTTTAGGATGAGGCTGTATTAAGTTCAAAACCAAGTGTATGTGCCAAGTAACATCCCTGCCACTCTCAACACCATTCTTAACTTGAACTTGGATAAAACCCAAATACCCAGAAATACAATTAGAATAAAATCTTTTTAAACAATCAGAACAAAATTGCAGATATAGAATCCAGCTACACAATACCTCCTCCACAGTTTCCTGTATCTGCATAGGAATTGGTTTTGGAGATCGAAGCCCTATAGGAACAAACACTGGAGCCTTGTTCACTTCCTCTGATGCAAAGCATTCATCTTCATCATCAAGTTCAAAATCATCTGCCTCCTCATCCTCCTCCTCGTCTTGAGAAGCCCGGAGGGTAACAAAGGTTATCTTTGAACTTCTGGGTTCCTTCCCAGATTTTCTTCTCTGTGTAGTTTTCAAACTTTTGTCTCTGGTAACACTCAGTTTAGCATCTTGCCTTTGAATCCCCTTCTCGCTGCAATCAGCCTCACATTCAGAGGCAGAAGAAGTAGCCGTTTTTGCCTCCAACACATGTTCTGGCAGTGCCATCTGTTTCGATGATCTCCTGAACTGCCTTCTAAAGTACAGAACAAAAACAATGAAATCCAAGACTTTCCAAAGGGAGGGATACAAAAAATCAAAATAGACTTTATTTTAAAAAATAAGTTCTCATTATGACCAACAATGCAAATTATTTACTTCTTAACTTCTTAGTGACACATAAGCATTTAATCAGAAATTTAACTTCTTCCTGTGTACATAAGGCACTTATTGCAAATATGTATTAAGCAGTTTCAAAATGCTAGAAATATTCACAATTAAACTTGCAAGAAACACAATTCTTTGATTAGAAAAGTATGAAATTATTTTAATTTTGAGGGATGTGGAAGTCACATACTTTTTAAGTCATAGGAACAGTTCCAGTTGTCTTTTGCTAAAGCTAGACTAGAAGCCCCCAACTATGATACTTTAATTGATCAGACTATTGTTTACAAACTGAAACTGTTAGGTGATAACTACTTATCTGCTTTGGTTTCTCAGACAGCATTCTCTTCAATAATCAGTTACCTACAGTTTCCTCCTTTAAAATCATGAGCACAATCACTCTGAGTACCAAAAGCAATGACAAACTTTGCCCCCAAAACATTCTCCTTGGTAAACTGGTGAAGAGTGGAAGCAAATGGTAGCAGAGGACACTACTGGCACAAAGTTTCTCTTTAGGTTAATCCCACAATCCTGTGCCTCCAAAAATAGGTACTCTCGTGTCCTCCCCTATAAAATCAGGAATTTCTGTTGAAACCATGGGATAGATTGGTGAAAGTACTGGCTGTGTTCATTTTATGAGAATACAGGCAGAGTAAGAGACAAAGGAGCATTTGCATACATCTGCTAAGTTCAGATGGAAGACACAAAAACTGACATGCTGCATGCACTCACATTACACATGGCAGAACTATGGCCAATAATTGTCAATCAACTGAGTTTGGTTTACAAAGCAAAACAGCTGTTTTACCTTGTGAGACTGCCTGGACACTTTTCTTGTGAGGTAGAAAGCTGAGAATCATTATCTTGCTCTACGTGTTTCTCACTCTCTGATGATATCCCTGGAGACTGGAGTGTAATGTCAAGCCTGATTCTCTCACGAGATGTTTCTTCAACATTCTCTGCAAAACTGTGTTTCCTTGTAGCCTCTGAGAAGGATCCAGCTTGCACTGTACTACTGGAGTTTTCCTGAACAGAGGAGATTATTATTACCATATTAAGTGCCAAACATTTGTAACTGGTTTTGGTGACTTAAAGAACTTAGTTTGAGGATCTTGAGAATGTGCCCAGCTGTCATCTCTGATAACTTAGGATATTTTTCCTTGATGTCTTTAATTTTGGGTTCTATAGCAGAGGTGTCATTAACTGATATTATCTATGATACTTGAATTCGCAGTGCAGCTGGTAGTTAACAGACCAACACCATACTCAATTTATCAAGAGCAACAACCCTTTAGAAGCTGGAAAGATAAATAACTTTCTAAAATTACCTATTAATTTAAAGAACAATTTGCAGGAACTATTTTTTTCTGCCTTGGGAACAAGGTAGGAAGAAAAAACTAACATACTTTATAAAAAAGCATTTCAATATTATTCAACATATACACAGACAAACATCAGCAACCACAGTTCTATCAGCTATGGATACTTGGCTAAAAGAATATGCTGACTATAAGTTTTAGTCATACATATGAAAAATAAGGAACACTAGATAAACTTGATCCAGTTATCCAGCATTAGAGATGGAACTAGTCTGGGCTAAGTTAGGCCTGCTGAGCAAATTTAAGAAGGTCTGAACTTTGTTCACACTCGTTTTAATTTCTAAGTATACTAACACAGATTTTAGGCAGTATCTGAAGTTAGGTAACTGCCTTAATTTCCATTGTTCAATGAATAACAAACAGTAAATTATTTCTCAACAGTGTTAGCCCGTATTTATGATAATGCAAATTTCTGATCATATAAACCATCAAACTTAAGACAACAGTGTATATTAGGTATTTCCATAGGTTTTAAATTCTAATTCCATTTATTCAGTATAGTTTCCAATGGTGAATTTTTAAAAAATCAAATAATCACATTAACATTTTCCAGCCACATACTGGATTTCTGTGCCACCTATCTTTCTAAGAATTTGGGCAAAAGGATTGAGGTGTAACTGGCTCAAAATACATGATAAGTACTTACCCCTGATACACCTGTTTTTAATAACACCAAAAACTCTTCATTTCTCTCAATACTGTCCTCTTCTCTGTTTTCGCACTCTCCAGGATAATCTCTTTTCCTAGTAAGTCTCATTAGGTCTGGCGTCAGGTTCCAATGGGGTTCCCTTCCTCTCTGTTCACTTTCTTCTCCAGAACTTAATTTATCACTGGACCTACAAAAATATGTTTTAACTTTTACTTCTGAAGAACTATAAAGTACACTCTGTAAGTGTGGCTTACTATCAGATATTTAGTACTTCTAGCTAGAAATGAACTTATGTTCTGAATTTTTATTTGCTTAGTTGGCTAAATGTAAAAAAAAAAAAAACAAAACAAAACAAAAAAAAAAAAAAAAAAAAAAACAACAAAACATAAAAGAAGAAAAAAAGCACTGCATAAGGGAGATAATTCATCTGCAGTAGTGGACCTTCCTGATTAGTTTTGGGAAAGATTTTAGGAAACAAAAGAACATAAGGTCAGATAGACTGGAAAGTGTCAGACGAACACAGGTCTCCAAAATTAAGCAGCCATAGGAACACTATATTCACTAATTCCAGTGCTCAAGGTTCTACTGCTTTCAAAAAGGATAGAATTCTTATATCTGTTCAAACAAGTTCAGATTGGTAAGAGAGAAATCTTGGCCTTCTAAACTCATGGCTTGAGAAGAAGGGACTTAGAGTTATCCAGAAGAATACAATTTAGTCAGCCTCATCTGAGTCCCTGGGAAGGCGATAGAACAACTGAATCTGGAAACTACATCCAGACACATGAAAAACAACCTAACTTGGAGTAGTTAGCATGGATTAGTAATGGGGAAGTTATACTTAATCAACTTGATAACATCTTTCAATGAAATGACTGGCTCAATAAATAAAGGGAGAGAAGTAAGTAGTATCTGCCTGGACTCCAGCAAGGCTTGTTAACACTGTTGAACACTGTCTCTTGTAACACGCTGATAACTGAACTCATGAAGTATGGACTGAAAGTACATTAAAAACTGATTGAGTTGTCAAGTTCTGAGGTTTGTGATCAGTGACGCAAAGTCCAGTTGGAGACCAACAACCAACACCAGTGCCCCATGGGTTAATACTGTATCGACTCCTGTCCAGTATCTCCACAAAATAATCTGAATGATGGAGCAGAGTGTAACCTCAGCAAGTTTACAGATTAAGCAAATCTAGAAGGAATTGCTTCCCAAGGACAGACACGCCCAAAGGTTATATTGGCCTCCAGAGGGACCTGGAGAGGCTGGAGAAGTGGGCTACGGGAACCTCAGGAAGTTCAGCACGGGGAGATGCAAAGTCCTGCACCAGGGCAAGAGCAACCCAAGGCACCACTGCATGCTGCAAGCCACCCGGGTGGAAAGCAGCTTTGCAGAAAAGAGCCCGGCTGTCCTGATGGTCTCTGAGTTAAACGTGAAGCAGGAAAGTGCTGTGGCTGCACAAGCAGGTAATGGTGACCTGGGCTGCAGCAGGAGAAGTGTTACCAGCAGGCCAAGGGAGATGATCCTTGCCCCTTGTCCAGCACTGATGAAGCCACACCTGGAGGACTGACCAGTTCTGGGCTCCCTGGTGGAAGAGACCTGGATGCACTGGAGACAGCCCCTCAAAGGGTCACACCGATGGTAAAGGGCTGGAAGCATCTCTCCTATGACAAAAAGCTGAAGGAGCAGGAACTGTTCAACCTGGAGAGAAGGCTCACGGAGAGCCTTCCCTGAAGGATCTGAAGAGATCCCTCTTCCAACAGTTCCACAAAGACTCAAGGGGAGACCGCAAACAGGACAGAGCCGGGCTCTTTCTAGGGGTGCCCAGTGATGGGACAAGAGACAATGGGCAAACGCTGCAAGACAGGAGGTTCTTCTGAGCACCAGGAAATCCTGTTTCACTGTTAGGGTTACCAAGCACTGGCACAGGCTGCCCAGAGAGACTGTGGAGTCTCTATCCTTGGCAAGATTTTTGAGACATTTGAGAAGCTGTCCAGACAGTATTGGGCAACCAGCTCCAGGTGCCTTGACCAGAAGACTTCTAGCAGACCCTTCCACCCTCAACCATTCTGTGAATCTGTGAAAGTCCCCCATCATAGAAGATGATAACATTGTCAAGTAAGGCCCTTGTCTTGCTAGCCAAAAGACTCTGGGACATGATTTCAACATAATTTTTGGAAGAGATTTTAGAGTTTTAGGGACAGATACAAACCAGAAATTAATTCCAGAAAATTGCAAAATTTTAAAATAGATTTGGGACTGCTCTGTGTAAGTTAAGATTGAGCAAAAGGTAGCTTATAACACAGAGAAACAAAGTGAGCTTGCTGTCTTCTTGTCAGTTCTCAATTACAAGGGAGTGCAAAGGGCATTGCTCAGTCTTTGGTCCACATTCATGGTGCACTGTACCCCAAGAATTTATTAGTGAGAAATTCAGACAACTAAACCCTGGTTACTTGCTTCTACTCTCACCCATGAAGTACCTTCTAAAAAGAAAAACAGCCTTGGAAAAAAAACCCTAATCCTCTTAAAAACTGTTCTACTACTTAAGAACGCCACCTAGTGACTTGCACAGCACATAGCAGATAACAACTAGTAAGCTCCAGAAGCAAGTGCTGTATAACAACAACTGGAAAAATGCACAAAATTTTTAAAGTACTGTCGCATCTTAACCACAGCTGACAAGTGTCATGCAGTCAGTCAGTCCCCAAACCCCAGGGAGGAGGAGAATTGGAAAGAAAAGGTAAGCCTTGTGGGTTAATATGAACAGTTTAATAATCACAACAAAGTAAAATATAAAATAATGAAAAGGAGAGACAGACACACAGACAGAGGGGAATAAAACACAAGGAAACAAGTGATGCACAACTGCTCGCTGCTTGCTGACTGACACCCAGCCTGTCCCCAATAAGTGTTCAGCATCTCCTAGCCAGGTCCCTCCAGTTTATGGAGTGAGCATGACGTTCCATGGTATGGAGAATATCCTTTTGGCCAGATCACACCAGCTGTTCTGGCTGTGCTCCCTCTCAGCTGCTTACACACCTGCTCCCTGGCAGACCATGAGACACTGAAAAGTCCTCAACTCAGGGTAAGCACTGCTCAACAAAAACTAAAATGTCAGAGTGCTATCGATGTTATTCTCATATTGAATCCAAATTGCAGCACTGTACCAGCTAATAAGAAGAAAATAAACTCTACCCCAGTGGAAAATGAAAGATTTTTTACTTTGAAAAGAGGTAACTTTACCTTTCTGTGGTATCCTGAATGCCTCCTATAGCATCTGTAGATAGACACTCTTCTTGCACTCTTTTGCTGTTATAATTTGGTGATTTTTTAGAAGAATAAAGCGTTTCTGATGTCATGCTTCTTGAATTTATGTCTAGATTGTCATTCTCAGCCAAATTTCCCACAAGCAACAATATGTCCATGTCATCCTTTGATTTGAGAAAAAAAAAGCCCAACAATATTAGCAAAGTATATAAAAATATTTTATTTATTATTATAACAAAATATATCACCTGTAAAATAAAGTGTTGCAAATTATGATCAAGTTGCTAACCTGAGATGAAACTTCATTTAAAAACTGCCAAGTAGTTTATGCTACCATCACTGCTTCTTGTTCCTCTAGGAAGGCATTTAGCTAATAAAAGACAGATACTAAAACCAATATAGTCCTTCATGAAAAGCAACCAAGGAGCTCAGGAGAAACCCAGCAACAGAATACAACATGCAGGTAACTACTTGTGTATCATGAATATGACTGAAATGTCAAAATCCAAGTGAAGTCTTTGTATATCTTATCAATGTGTCACTAGCAGGATTTTGGAAAACCCTGTAATAGCATGCAAATACTGAGCAGGAATTCTTACTAGGCTGAAATTAATTAATGTATTTACAAACAGCTTATTTAGATGCCTTAAAAAAAGCTAGAGTGGAACCAAGAATCAGTAAGTGTAGTCAGAAATAGAATCTCACTTTTGAGGAGAGAAGGTTTTCAGATTCTTCTGTCACAGGTAGATTCTCTCCATGATTCATTTCTTCTTCATCTGGGGCAGTAAGTTTTTGTACTACTGGAGATACTTTTTTGCTGTATGTTCTTTCTAGGTTTGGTCTAGCTCTTGGAGACTCAATCCTTACAAGTTGTCCTGGTTTCAGAGCACTTAGCCTGCCTTCTTGGGAGGTAAGTTTTTCAGTACTGATGAATTTAAAGCAAAACAAACAAATTAAATGAAAATACACATTTTACTTTGGCTGAGAGAGAAAAAAAACACTTCTGCACTTACATTTTGAATTAACACTTACACAAGAGACTACCAGACTGCTTTGTTTAAGATTAATAAAATTATATTTTCAAATACATTGCTCATTTATGGTTAACTTTGGAGCAGAAATAACAAAATGATTTTGTCAAGGCATTTTTAACATAAAAAACAAGCTGTGTTGCTAACCATACCAACATGAAAGCATCAGCAGTCTAACACACATTTAAGATCTTATTTCAACAACAGTGGCAGTAAAATAGAAGAACATATGGATGGACAAATGAGAGTCAAGTCTCTGATATCTTGCAAAATTTGAATGTTACATATCTTACAACAAACCTTACACACATGATTGCTACTTAAGTAAATACAGACCAAGTAATAAAACATCTTGGTCAGGAACACCTATGAGCTTGTACAGAAGTATGTACCAGATAAATAATAACGAAGAGTGCAGGCAAAAAAAATGTGCTCTGAAAACACTGGAAAAAGCTGTTTGTAGGCACTGGAAATGAAATACTGTAAAAAGACAAAAGAAGAATTGACACTTGCAAAGGTATCTCATTATACACAGATAAAAGCTTTTCAAATGCTATTTTGCTAAACTCAAACCTCACCTGCTTTGTTCAGACAATAAGGTTTCAGAAATAGAGAGCACGTGAGGCACCTCTTGCTGTTCCTGTTCCTCTTTGCTCAATACATCTGCTTGACACAATACAGCTTCATTTTCACCCTTCAATTTACAGTAAAGGAAGCATGAAGAAAAATAGAAGTATCTAAGCTTCTAAAACAGACATATGCTCAATATACAAAAATAGAAACGATGCTATTTTCCCAACTGAAATAAAGGTAAAAATCATGTTATCATAATTCAAGTAATATGCAAAAAGGAACAGAAGTCTTAATACTCCTGGGATACCTAGAGTTAAGTTCTTAAACACTATGTGCACCCAAGCATTATGGGAAACACCCGTCTACAATCAATTCCCTAATACATGAAGCACGGTCGAAACAAGATACTTCAGCAAATGGAAAACCTTTGAAAACTGGACACAGCAGAGGGCAGCACAGACACACCCAAGCCACAATAACATAGCCTCAAGATCCAGAAGGCCTAATAAGCTTCATGTCTGTATTTACCACACTGGTTCCACGAAGAAGCCCCTCAAACACATCCTTCAACACTTCAGGCCTGACAGCTTGACTAGTAAAGAGGGGCATCAGACCTGCTCTGGTTCTACAGATTTGCCCAGTACAGAGCAGATGCATGTGCGTGGTTCACAGGCCTCAGGCCCAAAGCAGCCAAAGCTGAACCACAAGGAACTATCCCAGCTAGGAGCAAGCTGACTGTGGCACTGATGGAAGATGAGAGATTCCTGCAGGACACAAGTACTTCTGATAGACTCAATAACAAAACCAGCTATAATCACTCCAAAACGGTCACTCTTGCAAAATTTAGCTGTATTCCAAATCTAAGGCAAGTCTACACAGATATTCCTACATTTGTGACATGATTCATGTGCAATCCAACAAACAGTTACACAGACACATCACACTGTAAATGGCTTTCGAGAATTTCCACATCTTCTACAAGTGCCTGGTAAGTGTTTGTGGGGATACACAGTGTCATTTACTTGTATGAAATAGAGGAGTATCAGGTATTGTAGTGATGAAGCCAGTTAAAGATTATCAAATTAATAAAACCCCTTTTTCATAAAAATAGCTATCCTCTACCTTCACTTGAGACATTATACTAGATTGCTCAACACAGACTTGATTCATCTAAACAGAAAAGATGAAATGAGAAAAGAAATGTAATTCTTATGCATTTTTATTCTAGAGTTTGTATAAATGTGCATTTGTTTTCCCCATCCTGCAATTCAATCAAAAGCAGATCATTTGTAAAAAGAATAATTAATACTTCAAGTTGTAGACCTCACTGATTTCATACCTACAATACCTCAGCTTACCATGTTTTGGGAATTTTTTTAAATTTAATATATTGTCTCAGTGTCCGGCAATGCAACTTCAATGTTTCCATTGCACTTTATAAAAGTGAACATGCACTTCAAACCAACTTTGAAGGCAAAGCCTTACTCTTATTAAGGCTTACCATGATAGTATTGTCAAACTCATCTTTTTGCTCTGCATCCGGCTTTTTCTTGCTCTCACTTTCTGATATTTGTAACTCCTTCTTTCCAATAGTTCTTACCAAGTTTGGCTTATACGTCTTGTTCTGTGCCAGCTGAATAGGTGGGAGAGGTGCACATTGATGTTCTTCTTGAGTGCTGTTTGTATCATCAATGCAAAGTTAAGACAGAAAAAATAATCCAAAACTTAGTACAAACACAAACACAGATCCATTAGTACTACACACAAAAACCACTGAGTATTGAGAAGAAATCTTGTGAACTAAAAGCTCAGCTGAGTTTAAATTACAAACAACAACTTGTTCCAGTGAAAAGTTTGAAGCACCAGTCTTCTACATATTTCCAACAAAAGAATTAACTAATTTACTGACTACTTGTTGCTATAAAACCAAGGCAGTTTTTACATGTTTTCTTTGATAAGCAAACTAGTATTTCCCTGCATGAAATTAATCCAGTCTTTCAGATGATGAAACAGTTATAAAGTGAATGCTCATTCATGTCATGCTTAGCACAGAAGCTACTGAAATTGCAGTATCACTGGTGTTAAACTATGAGAATGGAAATTTTGTGCAGTATTTTCATTAGAATATGTTTGCCAGATGGCAAACCATTGGTGCAGTAATTTCCTTGTAAAATTCTTTCATTGTTACAGTCAAGGATAAAAGCAGATAAGCCCTTACCCTGCAATAGTAGTAGAAATGTCATCTTGGCAAATTTCAGATAGGCAGATCTCCAGTCCACAATCCTCTGATCTTGAAAATGTTTTTGGGGACTTACAACTTGGCCTCTCAGAAACCTCCTGAGAGCAAACTGACATCTGCTTTCCCAAGGATTCTAGTGCATTTAAGGCTTCACATTTTCCTGCTTTCTGAAAAATGTAAACACAAGAACCAGAAAAAGCTGTAATAATAAACCAAAAGGAGAGTTTATGATGTCTATGAAGTTGGTATACACCACACTCTGAAAAAATCAGAGAGTTTTTTTGTGCTCTCCTACAAACTCCTCTGTAACTGCTCACTGATGATTTCCCAGTCTTTCCAGGACAAATACACAATTTTTTATTTAAGACAACAAAGCCTGAAATCTGTGCCATCTTCTATTAATACTTTTTTTTTTTCTCTTCCCTGTCATCTCTATAATGCCACTTTGGGTCAGAAAGACATCTGGACATGTAACAAGAGATTCATCATATCATCAAGTGTGAGTCATCTTCTTCTCCTCACATATGACCAAGTGAAAAGTACACAAGTTTTAAGGTGGAAAATTCAAGCTTTTGAAAAAATTGTTTCAAAAAGTTAACTTTGTATTTTTTAAAATCATCAGTACTTCATTTCACAAAATCAACAGCTCACATATAACTAAAGAAAAAAACCAAAAGCCTTACATCTGTGTCAGGAGGGATGCTACATTCACTATCACACTGTGTCAAACTTTCTTCCTTGTTGGTATCTTTCTGTGATGCACTTTTACTATTTACATCCAGAACTTCCTTTCTACTAGTTGCTCTTAAATTTGGCTTTGGTCTCTGGAATCGCATCCTCAGTAGCCTAGCAGATGATACAACAGTTTTCTCCTCTTCCTTCTGAGGATGAGATTCCCTGCAAAAACAAGCAAAAGAACAATCAAAGACATGGGACAATATGGCATCCTTGTATAGAGCTCTCAGAGCAATAACAACATTAGTGACATGAAAAAGAGCCAATAAAAACACAGTGATTGTCAATAAATGCCTCTGTATCTTATAAACAGATAAGGAAAGAAGTTTACCGCCCCTTCCACTTGAGACCTGGAAGGCAAACTGAGACATTTTACTACGATACATACATTTTAAAAATACCTTCCTCTAATCATGTTTAAAAATACCCAGAAGACTTACAGAATACCTGTGGTTGACTATTTTTTCAGGAGGCACTTTAATACGAAACCAGAGCCTGTACTCAAGGATCTATAAAAGCACACTAGAATGCACTGTGGAGACCAACATGGAGAAGACAATCACAGGGAGTGAACATTAGAAAACTGTACATTTTTGAAAATTAGGCGAATAGTCCAAAGATCAAATTAACATCAAAGAGCATATCTATTTAATGTTTTCAAGCTCTTGGGGTTTTGTTAGTTAAAGTCTAGTATTGTCTTGATATATATGTCTTTATATATACACAACTTGTTTGTAATGCCAAAGTTGAATGTAATATGGTATAATACCGAGAGATACTGATAGCTTCGAACCATTTCTTCTCTCAAATGAAGTGAAATAACCTTACCCTGTACTAGAATCTGAAACCGGTTTGGAGACATCTGACAATCGCTTTTCATTTTCATTGCTTTCTGCTTCTGAGGACTTTCCTTGGAAACACTGTCTTGTATTTGAGTTCATCTCAGAATCTGCAGAAACATCTTCTAACGTCACACTGGATAGCTGAGTGCCTTCATGAACTGTTAAATCCTAAAACGAATAAAAGTTCCACTTGGTTAAGATGAAATATTTACTCAATTTCTCTTCTAGGAGAGCAGGAAGAAAATGATAAAGTTTAAATATTTTCTACAGAAACACTAAAACTTTTCTTGTTTCTTGTCATCCAACCAATATCAGTGTCTACTATAAAAGTAAAAAGTTCTTTTTCTTTATATTTTCTCTTTTAAGTGGTTCATCTTCCGAGGCGTTTTTCTTTTCATTTCTCTTTCCAGATGTGGTATCACAATACAACCAAGTCAGATACATTCCATTTCCATGTATGCTGGTTTTGACTAGGGCAGAGTTAGATTTCTTCACAGTGTTAAGTGTCATGCTGTGGTTTGGGTTTATGCTGCACATAGGGTTGATAACACAGAGATGTTTTAATTATTGCTGAGCAGGGCTTACACAGAGCCAAGGCCTTTCCTGCTTTGCATATTGCCAAGCTGGAGAGGAAGCTGAGGGGGCATGGAAGGATGGGAGGGGACACAGTCAGAACAGGTAACCCAAACTGACCAAAGAGATATTCCACGTCCTTCTGAGTCATGGACAGGCAGTTCAGCATACAAAGTGGGGGAACTGGATTTTGTCTTCCCAAGTAACTATTATGTGTGATGAAGCCCAGCTCTCCTGGAGGTGACTAAACACCTGCCTGTTCATGGGAAGTAGTAGAAGAGTTTCTGGTTATGCTCTGCACATGAGTGTAGCTTCTGCTTTCCCTACTAAACCTTACTCAGGGTTATCCAGCACTCAGGAGTTTATCTCAGCCCCTGTTTTCCAGCTTTTACCCTTCCAATTCTGTCTCCAGTACTGCTGGTGGGGCAGTGAGAAAGTGAGCTGGTACTTGGTTGCTGACTGCACTTTAACTTCACACCATAGAAAACAGAAATCAAGTGTAAAAATGAGGAAATTTTATGACTACAAATATAGTTTATTCTGAAATAATAAATAAAGATGCAAAGCCTATCCCTACAAATTATGGAGCGTGTACCTAGGTCTTGTTACCAAGGCTTCTATTAAGAACCCAACAAAACAGTATGCATAAGGAATTGCTCAAGAAACTTACACTTTTCAGGCAGAGATCATTGTTTTCATCTCGATGGTGCATGACACCTTTTTCTGCTTCTCCACCTTCTGTTGTCTCCTCTTCAGGATCTTTTTCAGCTATCAGTTCTTTTTGCCTTGCAATAGTTCTTCCTAGATTTGGTTTTGGTCTCTGTATTCTACCTCTTTTTAGAGGTGTTTGATTCAACACAATCCGTTTGCTATCTTCTTTTAAACCAGCTGTTTCATTAGACCTGGAAAAACATATATATGATCCCTGAAGTACATACCACATCTGAAAGTGGGAGAAGACTTGGAGAACAGATGCTTTTTTTCCCTCTGTTCTTTTAAATAGTTATTAACATACACTTACTAAAATATATTACTATCTTCCTGAAAGAATAAAACTGGAAATGTATGTACTAAGGACTGAGAGTTTAAACTTATGCTTGCCCTGCTATTTTCCTCTTCCCATTGGTGACAGGATATGACACTAGAGAGACCTTTCTCTGATCCATAACGAACCTCTTTGTATTCCTATCTAGTCTAGAGGCAGATGGACCCTATCTAGTCTAGACGCAGATTTAATAAAGAGTTTAAAAATATGTAAATATTCAGAGTTTTTCTTCAGTGAATTCAGAAAATATATAAATAACTTTTTTAACTTACTAATGTAAAAGTATCAGTAGTGCATTACTAGAATGGTCAGATTCTTCTACAAATTTTACACTGAGTATCAAGTCACCGAGCAGGTTAATGAAAGAAGTAACTGAAAATTTTTTCTGGCAGATTATCACACCCACTCTATCTCCACTGATCCTCCTCAAGTATCTCCCTTTAAAAGACAAGCTTGAGGTTTTGGATTTTTATTTCTCTTCTTGGTTTAGGTTGTTTTGGGAATTTTTTTGTGGGGCAGTATTTGGGGGAAAGTTGGCTTTTTCCAGTTTTTATTTTTTACAATCTCTTCTATAAAACATATTATTGCTTTTACACTACAGCTGCCACTTCACTGAAGAAAAATGCAACACTTAATAAATATGTGCATTACATTGCACATATTGAAATTTTTTCTTCCTCTTATTTGACATCCAACACTTAACTACACTTTAAGAACACTTACTCTTATTGTTTAAATACTTAACCACTGAAATGGATGCATTTTAGTATTAAAAGTAAGTAGCTAAGGCTTGTTTTAGTATTTGAGGGACTAAATTTTCAGCTTTTTTACATGTACACGACTGACTTATAATTTAACAGTACAACTTTAAAAATGAAAATGCTTAATAAATGTTTCATAATTAATGAAGATTCCTATTTTGCCATCAATTTCTGTACTGCAGAAGTTTCTTAAAAAACTTCTATAATTACCACATTACGAAATACTACCAGAAGCAACAAGAATGGTAAATTGCAGGACAGCAGTGGTTATCTTCTTATTTTTCTCATACTTACTGAGACACAGTCTCCAGGACTTTGTCATCTTTTTCTGCAGTATCTTCACTGGTATCATCAGATCTACTACCTTGGTCATTATTCTGAACAAAAACAGAGTATTATGACATGAACTGTCTTACATTCATAAAGTACAGCATCACCTAACCGACCAAATAACTGCTTGTAAGAGGAGACAACATAGATTGCTTATGACACACAAACAATTACAGGATCAATTTCTCAGTCAGACAGGTGCAGTAAAAACTACAGCAAATACCTGAAGTTGTATGTGCTGCAGGACATGAAAGACTATTGGCATCTACTGTTTGTGTAACAACCTCTCACCGCAGCTGAGGTCACTAAGCAATACCACACTACCACTGACAGCAGGTTAAGTAAGTGGCTAATTCCTGTTCATACTCAGGAGCAAAAAAGTAAAGAAAAAAAGATAACATTACTGTTGTACCCAGCAGCTTATTATCTTCAGTTATGTTACTTTATTAAATACCTTCTCGGTTTCTCCCCTAGGCTGTAGATGGGATATTTTATCATTTCCTGCATCTTTTTCAGGCTCTTCTTTCCTTCCAGATGCTCTTGTAACATTAGGTTTAAATCTCTGTCGATATCCTCTAACTACTGTCTTTGCAACTGCAGTTTTTTCAGGTTCTCTGCACAAAGGATCCACAATAACATTTAATAAAGGTGATATACATAATATTCAAGTCTACAAATACTACGCAGTCTTGCACATATTTTACTTGAATTTTGTTGTCTTCAGAAAGATTTGCATAAACTTATGGAAGTTGCTTCACATAAGAAACAAGCTTGGTTTAGTCTTACAATGCACGAAAACTCGATTTATCTACATATTAAAAAGAGATTAATTTGTCACACAGGTGAGGAATTTAACTAAACTGCATATCACAGCTGCTTCTGCAAACACCAGAAGCAGAGCCATTACCTGATAACTGAGGCTGGCAGGGAAGCAAAGCCATAGTTATCATGCTCCCCTTCTCAAATTACAGGTATTGTTGGTACTTCAATGCTTTCATCAACTTTCCAGAAAAGAAGTATATACCTTCTACTTGAGTACCATCTGATATCATCCAAAAAAGTGCTAAAGTCAATTCTGAAATTTACATTAAAGCTTCACAGTTATCGCTATCTTTTTCCAGGAGAATTATATGGAATAAACTAACAGTTACAGTCAGTTCATACCAGGAGACTGGAAAAGTGATCTCAATACTTACTGAGATGCAGTATCCAAATCCCTGTTGTCTACTTCTGTGGCTTCATTATGTTTTCTTCTACTCTCCTCTTCAGAGCACTGGAACTGAGGCAAGGAATATCACTCTTTGACAAGTGTGCAAGTATCATAGTAGCAGTTCTCAAAATGTTATTTCTGTGGCTGGCCCACAGTATCTCCATTGAGCAAAACAGATGCAGCATCAAGAACAACATACTAAGCAACATTCCTCTTTCTCACCTTTTCCCCTGCATTTGCAAGGGTTGGAGAAGAAGTTTTGGCTTCCATTCTGTCTTGTGTTGCTGTCTCCCTCCTTCCAGATGATCTCATTAAATTTGGTTTAGGTCTTTGCAAGCGCCTTCTATCTGCTGACTTTTCAGTTTTCCTTAAGATATAAAGAAAGGTGATATACATTATTACCAAAGAGAAACCTAAAGTTCTTATATGGTTCAAGATGTACCTCAAGACCGCCACAGACTGCATGGGTCAAGACACTGCATGCAGCAAGACAATAAACAGGAAAAAAAACCCCATTGCATCTTTCTGATATTAAAAGATATGCTACAAAGTTATGAAAAGAGCATAAAATAAACCTTAACTTTGCTGGCTTTCAGTGGAATCTACTTCAAAATACTTTAAGGAATCATTTCCTGCTGTTAAATAAATAAGAATATTTTTTTCTCCTCAGGATTCACAATTCATGTCAGTGTGATTAATTTTATATAGAAACAATATAAATCTGCCCTATATACAATGTTTTGCATCCGCCTCTTCTGTCCCCCCATCCCCTTTCAAAGCTATCTCAGTCATGGAAAACCAAACTTTTTTTCAAATACCTTGTCCTACTGCCAGCATCCACATCTTACTGAAGAATGGGGTACGTACATCACTCTCTTTGTCCTTAACCACTGCAATGGCATGTCCTGGGATTCACACAGTGACACAGCCCTACATCTTATCAATAATCTTCAGATTGGGAACTACTACCTTTTCTTATATTCTCCCTAGAACAGGACAAATAAAGCTTTGACAGTCTTTATCATAGGAGTGAGCTGTCCTTCAAAAAGGGAAAGACAGAAGTATGAAAAACAAATTAGCATTAACTAGTACCTCATCTCTAAATTACCTTTAAAAAACTGTATCATGAAATGAGAAGTTGATGATCATGCAAAAAGGGAAACCTTAGGCACAGACTACTTCATATATGATTTCTCAGTATCACCAAAATTAACTTCATAAAGGAGTATAGATAAGACAGAGACATTTTGGAGTATCTTTTATCTTAGAAGCTTGCACCAACTTCCAAAGAGGAACAGTTTCCAAATAGGAAAGAAGAAATACACCATACACATGACGTGTACAGCTAATAAGCTCTGATGGACAACTATGAATGTCAAAGGATTCAGTGAGGCCCTTCTATTAAAAAACCAAAAATTAAATTTTACAACCTTTACCCACAATGTGGCAGAAATTCATCATTCTCTTGCTCTTGCTGGCTGTAGAAAGGCTAGGGCTTTTTTCTCAAAGTTTAGCTAAGTCTTTCTCCCTATTCCTACCTACTATTTAGATCTTAGCTAATGCACTACTACGGAGTAATCAAAATTTCTACCAAAAAGCTTCACTGAATATGGAAAACAACTCATCACGATCTCCTGACTGGTTCAATCTGCTATGGTCAATTGGAATTATATTCAAATCAAGTAGATACAGGTTTAGTTCAAGTGCCACCGCAAAGCAAAATAATTATACGTACATGATTTCAGATTGTGAACCACATTCTGATGCACTCTGCTTTCCATCTGGTTTTTGTGAATGATGCGTATCTTCACTCTGAGGGAGAAATGTTGTAGGAAAGAAACAATAAACTTAGATGATCTTCTACTGTAATGTAACAAAAATCAGAAACAAGATTTCCACAGTGGTTGAGTGTGACTGTGTTCACAGGGATCTTAGGATGAGGGAAGAGACGAGGATCTGACTCCATGTTTCAGAAGGTTTGATTTATTATTTTATGATATATATCCAAACTATACTAAAAGAATAGAAGAAAATATTTCATCAGAAGGCTAGTTAAGAATAGAAAAAGAAAGAATGATAACAAGGGCTTGCGGCTCAGGCTCTCTGTCTGAGCCAGCTGACTGTGATTGCCATTAATTAGAAACAACCGTGTGAGATCAATCACAGATCCACCTGTTGCATTCAACAGCAGCAGATAATCATTGCTTACATTTTGTTTCTGAGGCCTCTCAGCTTCTCAGGAGAAAAAATCCTAAGGAAAGGATTTTTCATAAAAAGATGTCTGTGACAGTTGAGAATGGAAGGGTCTGCTAGAGATCCTCTGGTCCAACCCTCCTGATTAAGTGTAACGGGTTAACCTGGGCCAGATGCCAGGCACTCACCAAACCTGTTCACCCACTCCTCTCTGCAGCTGGATAGACAAGAGAAAATTTAAGGCAGGGTTCACAGCTGGAGGTAAGGACCAGGAGAGAGATCACTCACTAAATACCATCACAGGCAAAACAGGCTCAACTTAGAAATACCAAATTAATTTATTACTAACAAAATCAGAGCAGGATAATGAGAAGTAAAAGAAATCCTTAAGAATATCTTCCCTTCACCTCTCCCTCCTTCCAGCTCTACCTCCCACTCCAGCAGTGCAAGAAAACAGGGAATGGGAGTTATGGTCAGTTCATCACCTGAGGCTGCTCCCACTGCTCAGGAGTCATTCTCCTGCTGCACCTGGGGTCCCTCCCATGGGAGACAGCTCTCCATGAGCTTCTTTGACGTGGCTCCATCCCATGGGCACCAGCCCCTCTCAAACTGCTGCAGTGTGGGTCACTCTTCTGTGGGGTGTAGTCCTCCAAGGGCCCCTCTCTCCACAGGTCTCCCAAAGGATCACAGCCCCCTCCAGGCATCCACCTGCTCCATCATGGGCACCTCCATGGGCTGTGTGTGGATCTCTGCATCCCTGTGAATCCCCATGGGCTGCAGGGGCACAGCTGCTTCACCATGGGCTGCACCACGGCCTGCACCGGAATCTTGGCTCCAGTGCCTGGAGCAGCTCCTGCCCCTCCTTCTCCACTGACCTTGGTGCCTGCAGAGTTGTTCTTCTCACATGTTCTCTCTCTGCTCTTCTCTGGTTGCAATTACAGCTCTGCAACTACTTTTTGTTTTCAATTCTTCTTAAGTATGCCATCACAGAGGTGCTACCATCATTTCTAATTGGTCCCTTGGCCAGTGGCATGTCCATCTTCAGAGCCACCAGGGATTGGCTCTACTGGGCATGGAAGAAGCTTCCAGCAGCTTCTCACAGAAGCCATCCCTCTAGCGCCTTGCTACCAAAAGCAGGACATGTAAAACCAATACAAAGCAATTGGAGCTGGTTGCCCAATACTGTGTCCAGACAGCTTCTCAATCTTGCCAAGGACAGAGACTCCACAGTCTCTCTGGGCAGCCTGTGCCAGTGCTTGGTAACCCTAACAGTGAAACAGGATTTCCTGGTGCTCAGAAGAACCTCCTGTCTTGCAGCGTTTGCCCATTGTCTCTTGTCCCATCACTGGGCACCCCTAGAAAGAGCCCGGCTCTGTCCTGTTTGCGGTCTCCCCTTGAGTCTTTGTGGAACTGTTGGAAGAGGGATCTCTTCAGATCCTTCAGAGAAGGCTCTCCATGAGCCTTCTCTCCAGGTTGAACAGTTCCTGCTCCTTCAGCTTTTTGTCATAGGAGAGATGCTTCCAGCCCTTTACCATCGGTGTGACCCTTTGAGGGGCTGTCTCCAGTGCATCCAGGTCTCTTCCACCAGGGAGCCCAGAACTGGTCAGTCCTCCAGGTGTGGCTTCATCAGTGCTGGACAAGGGGCAAGGATCACCTCCCTTGGCCTGCTGGTAACACTTCTCCTGCTGCAGCCCAGGTCACCATTACCTGCTTGTGCAGCCACAGCACTTTCCTGCTTCACGTTTAACTCAGAGACCATCAGGACAGCCGGGCTCTTTTCTGCAAAGCTGCTTTCCACCCGGGTGGCTTGCAGCATGCAGTGGTGCCTTGGGTTGCTCTTGCCCTGGTGCAGGACTTTGCATCTCCCCGTGCTGAACTTCCTGAGGTTCCCGTAGCCCACTTCTCCAGCCTCTCCAGGTCCCTCTGGAGGCCAATATAACCTTTGGGCGTGTCTGTCCTTGGGAAGCAATTCCTTCTAGATTTGCTTAATCTGTAAATTTGCTGAGGTTACACTCTGCTCCATTATCTAGATCATTCAAGGAGCAGCACAAACAACCCAATGTGCATTCCACTCAAATCAGTTTCCAGTTTTACCGTGTTTTACCGTGCAGTTTTACTGTGCCAGTAAGCACATGCCAGCAAAATCCTGCTCCAAGGCCTAGCTATTCATATTGCAGTCATTCACTTTTGAACACTTAAACTGTTCAGCTGTTTAAACTGCCTATGAGGTAAGTCAGGCATGCACAGTATACTCCCTGAATACATTTAGGTTAATGGACAGCCCATTAAGCCCACAAGATATGACAGTATTTCAATTTTGATGATTTTCTTAGGTCTGTTGATTGTTTTTCACTTGATGGTGAAAACATCACAAAAACAATCCAAAAATGGCTTTGATTTACAAACCACTTTCAATGATCAAGGGCAAGATCTTGAGATGAACTAAATAAAAAAATAGTCATACCTTTGATTCTGTAGTTTCTACACATTCTGTTTCCTTGCTTCTAATATTTGAAACTGGTAGCTCTGGAATCTGGCTTTCCTCTGATGCTCCATCTCTAATATCTCTGGCTCTCAATTTAGCAGGTTCTGATTCTAGTATAACATCATTGCTATCCTCAAGGCTGAAATAAATAAAAGCATACAGGAACATTAGTGTATTTGTAGAAAAAAAAGTTGTTTCTGCTTACAGACAGAGGAAGTTGCACAGAAAAACAATGCAGTTTTTGACACTAAATAACTACCCATGTTTCAGAGAATCTCATGAAATTTTAATAATATTTGCAGACTATGAGCTTTAAAACATCTTTTGTACTTTTGCACTGCAATTATAAGATGATGTAAAAATCTCATCTGATTATTCTAGACTGATTGCTTTTAAGAAAATAAACTTTAATACAAACAACTGCATGCCAATGGTTTTTTCCTCTGATCTTTCATAACAATCTAGGTTGAGTCCAAAGGCAAATAACTGTCCCCTCAAATACTTCTAATGAACTACTAAAGAAAATGGAAGTTTCTGGGACTATGTATAAAATAACAAACAATTACAACGCAGCTAAATACAACAAATTAACACACAAAATTCTGAAGCAGCATAATACTCACAGTATTATAATGAATTTTTCAATTTACCACTTTCACATATAACGAGTTTAATAATCAAGCATTCACTTTCTTTTTCATAAAAGTATGCCCAAAACTGAACCAAAAAGCTTGGATCTCAATCAAATTCTGCATAAATAAAATCTAAGCATCATTCCTTTCCCACAAGAATAATTTTATTACAGATAAAAATTCCAAGCATATAGTACCTCAACTTAGCAACATCATCAACCTGTGCTTCAAGAGAAATATTAGAAGTTAGGATAAACAATGGTCTTCCTAAACACTCTTAAAAATGAAATAACTTTTGGAAATTACTTTAGTAATTACGTACATTCATTTTGCAAGGGCGGCCCATTAGGGCAGAGAATATTTTGAGTATATAAATCATAAACAGCTTACTAGAGCCCAGGGCAGTTCTCAGAAACCTGCATATTCTGTGCCAGTTAAATGGTGGCAATCATGAATAAATAAAAACAATAATAAACTTTAAGCTATTTTTTTGTTTTGCCTAAACTTTCCATTATAAACATTACCTGCACAAATTGACTCCACCTTTGCTCTCCATTTGCTTATTCACTGGTGAACAGGACTCTGTTCTCTCTTCCTCTAGAACAGCAGTCTCATTTTCCTTTCCTTCAGTAGCACAATCCACTTCTTCTCCACAGGTAGTATCACCATCACTGCTTGTATCATGTATCACTTTTTTCCCTGACAATTAATAGGAATTAAATCAGTTTGGACATTCTGGGAAACGTCTTGGAATTTCAGTAATCAAATCCTAGCTACAGTGAAGAAGAGTTAATGTAAGACTAAAATCCCACTAGAAAAGATATAACTATTAAGATTCAAGAGATCTATTCTCATTTAAAACAAAGTATGTTTAGATTTAGAATGAAAGCTCATTTTAAAAGACAATCTCCTACAAGGCAGATCAGCAACATAAATCAAAGGCAAATTTTGACTTTAAAGTTTGCCTTGACTTTCTATAAAATTTCTATTTGAACATTTGTAAGTGAGCATTTTTGCCTCTTACTTTTATTAGAGGACTTCCCTTCTTCAGCAGTTTTTGAAGGAACAGGCACTTCTTCTGGAATATTCTCCACTTCTTGTTCAAGATCATCTTTTCTCTTCCTCTTTTTCTTCTTTTTTGCTAATGCAGGCTCTAATGCAACCTCTTCTGCTCGTTCAGAAATGCTCAAAGATTCCTCATTTTCTTTCTCAGCTGTCACACCATCTGCTTCTGTTTCTGCATCAGAAATTTCATCTTCCTGAGGTTCATCTTGATCATTAGCAGCTTCTGTGCTGGCAGCTTTTCCTATTGAGACAACAATATGGCTCTTGGTCAGCAGTCTGGTGGAGTACTAGGAGGCACAAAGAGCAAAGGCATTTCTACTAAAAACATTTGTGTACTCATGCATCACTGCCAATACAATGCCAGGTGTATGAGCAGGACTGGGGAACATCAGTCACTGACTTGCCAGAAAAGTGTCAGCATGTAGTACAAAACATATTCTGTACATGGGGCAACACTTCACCAGGGGAAAGTCAATATGGGATGCAAAGCCAATTTAGTAAATGTTATTGTGCCTGTGCTTTTTTGCAGTTTATACAGTCACATTTGGGTTCAGTGAAAAAAAGACATTGCTACTCCTACAAAGAGTTATTGTATGTCTGCAGAAATAGGTGACGATGGTTACAAAATATATGCCATACTTCATATGCCATATATACCAAAAGCCATATATATATATATATATATATATATATATGCCATATACCAATATATGCCATACATACAAAAAAGCAATTTTTCATCAATAAATGTGTAACAGTTGATCATTCTAGCTTACATAAGGAAGCTGAAATTTTATCTAGCTAATAAATAACAAGTTATTTTCTGGGTTTAATGAATTAAACCCCTATTTTAAGGACATTTTGAGTTGATCCTCTATTTAACCACCAAGAACTTTCCTCTCCTTGTTATTCATCTTAAATGAACTAATTTCTCTGTAATTAAGAACTCCAAAATGAATGAGAAGAAGAAAAGCATGGTCACATTGTTTTATGCATGACATACCTTTAATCTACCACTAAAGTGTAGAAACAAGATTTCTCCACATGGTTTTAAGCCCTAATACATGAGATATTTTACTTACTCACATCAAAAACCAAGGGTACAGAAAAGTAGTAACTTCTTCCATTTTAAGAGATCTTTATTCCTAGCTAGCATCCTCTTCAAAAAGATGTTCACTTGTTTGTTTCACAATACCACTTAAAAAATGATAGGTCCTTGTGGAAGAAACAAGTGAACAATGCCACAAAATCAGCAAAAAATGTATGAAACTGTATCAATATACCTGCTTTTAATTAAAGCACATCTGTCAAAGGTCCTTTCCCAGGTACTGAGGTAGTAAAACACAGTGGTGATCAACAGTAATTAAATGTAATCTTTATTTTGAACAAACCAGAAAGATAAAACAACTTTCACATCATTCTCTGAAAATAATCATACTGCTCAGACTCAAAGTTCAACTACTATCAAAAGAGAAACAGAACCCTTAAAAAAAGAGGCTTTTAAATGCAAGAAAACTTTCAACACAGATGAGTTTGTCAAAAATACGATTTTGGCCCAAAAAATTCTAGAAGTGAATTCATTAGCAACTCATGGAGATATGTACCACTCAGTAAATTAGAATATCAGCACTTCGGATGATGGAACAGCACCATTTTCACCATGGTATCATGTTTCTGCTCTGTTACTAATTATTACCATCCTGTACATCAGTAAACTACATCTGAAAAAGTGAAGCTTTTTTTTCACTTTTCACTATGAAGCTAAAATCTTCTTGTCCTGTCTACAACAGAGAAGGAATATGTGATGCCCTACATGATTTCTCCTCTGCTAGCAACATATTACTGATCACTGCTCTGTAATGTCATCTCAAACACTCTTTTAAAATACCTTTTGACTTCTTTTGTGGCCTTGGAGACTTTTTTTCTTTTGGCTTTTGGCTTTTAACAGTCTTTTGCTTCCTCTTTCCCTCATCTGCTAAGACCTTCTCAAGCAGCTGGGCAAAGAATTCAAAATCAAAGGGTCGTTTTTCTTCTATCAGATTAAAGCAAAGAAACAGAACAGATTTCAAAGTTGATTAGTTTTTCAAGTTTCATCTTTGTAAAATAATCAGTGATACATGACATAATATTAAAAAGCAAAGGTCAGATACATTTAAACAGAGAGTTCTTGAAAGTATTTTATGTATCACTTGAGCAGGAGCTGAAGGTGACATAAAGGTGACTGGAATATGGTACCTTGGCTTTAAAAAACAAATTATAAACTAAGTAGTTCAAAAAATGTAAGGACTGACAAATACATTAAATATACCATAGTATCAAATAATGTATGAACATACTGCTGTAGAACATACGTACCTCATTCAACTAACAAAGAAAGTCTTTAAGGAGTCTCAAAGCAGTTCACAATAAATAAATGTGCTAGAAATTCCCATGAATAAAAAGAATTATCTTCAACTGAATATAGAGAAAGTTTATAATAATCTCATTTACCAGACATTCAGAAAAAATAGAAAACAAACCTAAAGATCATTGTTGTGAACTATACTTATAATGAAAACCTAAGATGCCACAGCCTCTGGATTCATCTATGAGCAAAACCTTTCTTCTAAGTAATTCAAACAAGGCAAAGCAGAGAAAATACCATCAAAATAGATGGGCTACCATTTAATGATTCATTGTAGGGTAGGGAATATTTACTTACTGAAAGCTTTGTCTATTCTCCATCCATTAGCTTTTTCCTCACGTTTGAACTTGTTCTAAAAGCAAATGCACAGCTGTGTTTATCTTAAGCAAGAAATGCAACAATATGTTGCACAAAATGGCAGCTCAAGCTATGCCTTCAGTGCAACATACCAACTACAGTTGTTGAAATTCACATGCCTATCCACAGAACACAAGTTTGTAACTAATTTTTAAATATAAAATCTGTTACCACAGCTTATCACCAGCAATACTTTTTTTATTATTTTCTACACCTTTTCCTGCCATTTAATCTGAGCAAGGTTTGAAATACCAAAGACTTTCCCAGCTGTGTACAACAAAAAAGATAACACAGAAGGCCCTCACCAAACAGTCTAAATGGCCTATCAGCATTCTTTAACTAAAACAAAGTACTTTTAAGGACGCTACATTTACTACATACAGTCATTGAAATTCAACTAGCATTCTAATGTTTCAGATACAACCTCTTGCAACAGGTATCAGAAAACAAGCGCTACAGTCAAGAAAATTCGCACCAAAATTATCAACGCTAGTAGAGGAAGCATGGGAATGCAAATAAGAAAAAGAAAAGTAAAATCACATGTTTAATTTCTTTATTGAGTGCTTTAACTTTTACCTTAATTTCTGCTCTGGCTCTGTGAGGAAACAGCCGCCCAATCAGGGAGAAGTCTGTTCCTACCATACTGATAGCTAAAAAGAACATGTCTGTTTCTGTAAGGGAAAAGAAAGACAAAATTACACACACTTAAATATTTACTAAACCATCCTTCTTCAGAAATAAAAACAGCTTGTAAACTTAATTTCATAAGATCAGTAACTTTGAGGTTGTCTACTGTAGCTGCAAGTCCAGGTGAGTGTGTATGGAACATGTTTGTTATTTTACCTAGGTCCCTCTAATAACATTTGCTGAATGAACTATCAACAGAAAGAATTGTCTAAACTATTAGAAAACTGCAGAATGTGAAGTGTGCTTTCTAAAGCTAGTAAACCAAAGCTAACCAACCTGAAATTGTCCATATCCATTTTTATTATGAACATAAACACAAACAGAAATCAGAAAATCATAATGTAAATTTACCCTCTCCATTATCAAAAGGAAAAGAGTGCATTCTAAAGAGACCACAATGAATTCTGAAGCCAATTTTTCCATCCATAGCAGTAAAAAGTAATTTCCAATTGTAAAATGTCTTGCACAGTGTTGCAAACCTAGAGATAAGAGTCAATTCACAACAGGAGTAATGAAGAACCCAACCTACCCACTCATAAGAACACAGCTGTCCACTTGCACTGAAACCAGTCCACACAGAAATACCTTATACAGTCTACTCCTGCCCATGAGGGAAGAACCTACTTAAGTACCATATAGAACTCAAATATCTGTAAACCAGAATCCAAAATTATGCTCTTGGTAAAGCAGACTAGCATTTTCTCAGCATCTAAACTTCCATGGTAGAAAAAAAGTACAGGCAGTCTGCACATTAAAAGGCACTGGATTTTTAAAAAATGTCAGTTTTCACAGTAAATACCCCAGCTCTGCCTGTTGTAAGAGTGTGGAGGGTTGAGATTACATGACATGACATGTAAATAGATCCATTTACTCCACTGGGAATGAAAACTGTCAAGTATAAAGCATACATGAAAACAATAACTTTTCTGCAGACTCAAAGCTTGAAACCAAAAATAAATTCACCTTTATTTGACCATGGCTTCGTGTAAAAACTTTTCCTGAAGCTAGAATATGTAGTTGTAGAGCCACGCTCAAAGATGGGATCATTTTCTTCAACAACACATGGACCTTTTGTTCTTAGAACTTCTACAGTTAAGCTGGGAAAGAAAACACACAAGAAAGACTCACCTCAAAATATTACTAAGAAAAAATATAGTAGATGTTTATACGACAGCTATTCAAATTTTTTTTCCACAAGTGAGCATGTCTATTGTGTAATAATTTTAATTATTACACTAACACATACTTTAATGGGAGAATGCAGTAAGAAAACACAACCCTATTGACCCTCTGTAAGTAAATTTGCTTTCTCTGTTTTATATATAATATAAATAATATATATATATGTAATACAGACAGAAATAATTAAGTAGCTTCAAAAAAAAAAAAAAGGACTTTTTAACATTTGAGAAAGCTATTTTGTAAAACCATGACAACCTCTCAATATCCTTCTTCAATACTTTCAAATTCTTTTACCAGGCCACCTTTATCCTTAAACCTTGGCATAAATTTCATGTTAATACCTTTGGGGAACTCAGAAATTTGATAATCTACTTTTTAAACATCATATTATAAGCAAAGTTACTGAAAACACTGACAGGAGAATAAAGCAGCAACAGGCAAGACGCAAAGCCGGAGCAAATCATACTGATAACCAAATAACAGTAAGCAGATACATGTTAACTATGAGAAGCAAAAAAGTCAGCAAAACAGAAGAAGACATCTGGAAGTCTGACAAATCTTCAGTGTTCATTCACAGTAATAAAATATGTCATCTTCCTCTCTACCTCTTTCCCCAAAAATATTTCTCATAAAGTATGCCACTACAAAGATGCAGACTACTGCTGTTCGTATTTTGCCACATCTTTGCACTGTTTCCTAGGTCAGTGTAGCTCAACTCTCAAACATAAATGCACTCATCTCATCCCCGTCCAAAGTAGTCCTCTATTTGCAAACTGAGCTGCAATGCAATACTGTCCATGAGTCAGGCACAGAATTTGTCACCTTTCTTCATCCAGAATGATGGAACCATCTTCTGCTACTTTCACACGAGGAACGAGAAGTGGGCCATCCTGACTCTCTTCCCCATTCTCTTCTTCCTCCTCCTCCTCTTCTTCATGATGAGGAGTACTTTTCTCTTCCTGTCTACAATTTTTAAGACAGCACACAAAAATACTGTTCAGTGTTTTGAATTGCTGCTCATTCAACAGACATTCAACAATTTGATAAACCACCCAGCAATGCAACATTATCAAGAAATCAGTCAATATGTGAACTTTGAAACCTGCTTTTTATTCTACTGTAAATGGAAACATGTAAAACTTAAGGTTGAAAGCAAAATGTTCTTTAACCATGATACCAGCCAAAATTGCAATTTTGATAAATTAGACGGTGATATTTGAACAGTAAAAAATATACCTCCACTTTTAGCATTATCACAGAAATGCAGGGTTTTTTACAACAGAAAACTTTCCAACTATACTTCACCATCAAGACTTACTCTTTCATTTGACTCGGTGCAGAACTTCTTTCTGTTCTCTTTTCTTCTACCAATGAAGACCTAGAATGTCATAAAAAGCTAGAGATTATTGTTTGTACAGATGTATTTCTGCTTTCTTCCAGGAAACTGGCTTTTAGTGCACAACAGACAAAAAAACACAAAGCTTTTTTTTCAGCTCTTTGTATCACATCTACATTGAACTACAAACAACCTCTGCTTAGTAAATTTTGCCCTTTTTTGTACAAGCAAGGACAAAAAATATACTTCAAGCAGAAATCCATTGTATGGATACAGGTAACATGAAAGCATCTTGCTTTTTACCCCTAGGGGACTATTCAGTGTAAAAGAAAAAATAAGGGAAGTGATAAATAAAACACACAAACACACAAATGTTAAGAAGCGAGTGATAACAGATGATACCAGAAAATTCATCTACTAATGAAAGAACAGGACTTAGATAACTGAACTTCTATTCATGTGATTGCTTTTGGCAGTTGCAGGAAAAAAGGCCCTGCTCCGCTCTGTTTGTGGCAGTCTGTACAGCCAGCTGCATTAGTGAAACATGTCAGTGAAGCAGCAGCAACTACATTCATCCACGGTAAACACCACTAGGGTCTTGCAGTGCATTTTGCACTTCAGCACCTAGGAGGAGAAATACTTAGCTTCCTAAGTCCACTGGGTCTGGTGGGCAATTATCCCTAACAGCCACAACTAAAAATTTCACAGCAGGGAGTTGGAAAAAAAAAATTCTACTAGTCTGTATTTCTGCAGAGATAAATAGGACAGATACATGTTTGTGTGTTTCAACAAGTACACTAAGCTCCATTCTCACTTCTGCACTAGAATTAAGCAGATGTGAAAACTAGAAGCTAGTCTAGAAGCCTTTGTTACCACTGCAACAACTCTGTATCTGTGCCAATACTCCATATTTAAGTATTATAGAGGTTGAAAAGTAACTTAACTTAAGGAGAGAGACAAAAAGTCATACTTACTTCATAGGATTGTTTTCTGGCAGATAGTATATTAAGTCTCTCATGGTCATTTTAGAACGATCTGGTGGAGAACATCCTTCAATTACTGGAGGCCTGTGTTTCAACTTCTTCCATACAAATCAAAATGAAAGAAAAAAAAACAATAAGCACTTAGATTCACCCTGAAAATATTTTATAGTTCACAAATTATTATTACTTTTGTTTATTTTTGAAGTACCCCATTCATGGAATTTTGTTGTTCACACACACACACATACCACTCCCAAGAACGAAAACAAGATTATCTTAAAAGTGTCCCTTTCTCAGTGAGAGCATTACAGACCCTTAAGCAACTTATTCTTTCAGAAGCATTCAATACCTGGCACAAATAAGTTAAAAGTTATTCAACATTACAGAACTCTGACAATAACCAGTTTGAAAAAATATCCCAAATCCATCCTGCCTGCAGCACACTTCCCTGCTGTATTGTGAAACTCTCAAAATTGGGATGTTGACTACAAAATAACAGGTGTCATGCCAAAAAGACTTGTGGTCAAATCAAAGAAAAACTTAGGCAATTCTTTGTAAAATCTGTATTATTAGGGAACAAAGCGCTGTTACTGCTTATAAACAGAATAAATACATAGAGAGTTATGAGGTGTGACAGACAACTAGCAGTGAGCAGCTGACAATCATCAGAAAACACTACTGCAAAGAGATAATGTATGCAGGGTGAATCAAACGTCTTGCCCTTCACAGATAAGCATTACTCAACACAGGCCTTACCATCCGCTCTTTCTTCAGCTCTTCTTTAAGCATTTCTCTTAATTTCCGAGCTTTGAGGATCCTTTCGCGGTCAGAACATGTTCGTTTTACTTTCTCAGGAGAAGGTTTCACAGGTAGCTTTTCCTCCTGTGCTCGTGATCTTTCCTGTGTTGGTCTCTCCTTGAGAGGAGATGGTACATTCTTCTGCAAGCTATCATCATTTTTCTGAGCAGCTACACCAACAGTTTGCTCTTTGTTTGCAGACTTTTTTAGCGGTGAAAACTGTGGCACTTGTGGCACAGGTGTTTTCTTCTCAGGAAGCATAGGAGATTTTACAGAGCTTTCAACATTACTCTTTTCTGATGGGGAGGCATCCTTCTGAAGTGAAGCACTGCCATCAGAAGTTTGTGATGATCGCCTCTGTGGTTTTGGTGCAGAACGCTGAGTAGATGATGGTCCAGCTCTGGGTTTGACAAGATTTGGCATGGTGGAGATACGTTTTCTTCTCTGTGTAAGCATCTCTGCAGGTTTACTAGCTTCCCCAGCGCCACTTGTATTGTCCGCCTTGTCATCACTGGAAAATTTAAGAAAGTATTCTGAAGTTCTTTACAGTGATAGATTTGTTGCTCTTACTTTCAAGATGTGTTTATGGGCCAACCAGTATAAACATTAGGCTACAGGAAAGCAGCTATACACAAGAAGCCATGCTAGGACCAACATGTAGCTGGTACTTCCTCATCAAATAATCAGCTCTAGGAGCTGTCATTATTTGCTAATACTAATCACTGATGTACAAGCTTGCAATAGTAACACATTCTCACACCCCACCTCTTTTTCTGGGAGGCTCTCTCCTTTCAGCTGAAAATATCAGTACCATAAAGCTTTCTAAAAATTACATAACTTAAAAAAAAATATTTACATAACACAGGTGATATATTAAAAACAAAGCTGTATGTAACAGTGGTTTGATGACTTTTATTACAACAAAAGTGAACATTCCTCTCACACATTTGCAAGTAGATGATACATAACCTGTGACTTCCACAAAAACTTCAGCAGTCAAACTGCTGCTCACACTTAGCACATTAATAGTTCTTAGCTTCCCTGGAAAACTTGGTATGTAAGTACTTTTCCTATCACTTATATAGAAATGATTTTCAAAGCGCAAGTAAAACTGCCAACCATTATGATCATCCCAAATCTGCTGACTCCACCAGTGTTCAGCTTCATGGCTGTTGCTCATAGTAAGACTGCAGTATAATTACAACTGAGTCATAAAGAGAGTTTTTTTAATTTTATGATGGAACTATGCCTTGGTTCTGTAAGTAAGGACAACCATGGTTCACTTACACATTTTAAAAATGGTGGTCAGAAGTAAATGTTTTCCAAGAAATATAAAAAAGTATAAACACACAGTCAAACTTTTCAAAATTCTCTCCAGCTACTTTCAATGATTCAGGTATATGCTGCAGATTATGTGTTTGCATTTAGCAGCCTCTGTTAAATGGCTGAATCAATTTGTCCCACACTCTGAGTTCATACACATTTTAGTACAGAAAATCCTTGGGCAAAGAGTTTAGAGGGCTTCTTACATGGTGCCTATTTAGGTGTTTTGAATGAGATCTTGCAAGTTCCACTCAACATCCACTGTTCTTTGTACAGCAAAGACATTGGAGAGTAATTCTTCATTCACCTTCTCCACACCATCTATGTTATGTGGAGTTTTTAATTGGAGTGCAGCACTGGATTTCTGAACAGTTAAATAAAATCTAACAGAAAGTGTATAAAAAAATTACAATTCTCTTACAGAATTTTAATTTCCCTGATATTTAACAAAACTTATTCAGTATATAGAAAACAAAACTATGTAAAGTGACTGATGCTACAGACACAGACTTGAGCACCTGTGAATGAAGAGTTAAGTGTCTGCCTTTCCCTCATGAAGAAGCTGTAGATTGCAATGAGGTCTCCCCTCAGTCTCCTCCAGCCTGAACAGAACAAGTGACCTCACCACTCCTCATCCAGCTTCCCCTCAAGGCCTCACCATCTTTTTTGCCCCCGCCTTGGATGCTCTTTAACAGCTCAATGTCTTTCTTATACTGCGGCACCCTGAACAGCCCCCAGCACTGGAGGTGAGGCTTCCCCAGAGCAGAGCAGGACAATCCCTCCCTTGCCTGGCTGCGATGCTGAGCCTGATGCACCCCAGCACATGGGTGACCCTCCTGCCTGCCAGGCACTGCTGACTCACGTTCAACTTGCCACTGACCAGGACCCTCAGGTCATTTTCCTCCAGTCTCTTGTTCCCCGATCTGTCCATACACTCATAGCTGCCCCACCGCAGGTGCAGAATCTGGCACTTTCCCTTTCTGAACTTCATATGCCTGGTGTTTGCCCAGCCCTCCAATTTGCTGAGGTCTCTTTGCAGGGCCTCCCTGTCCTCAAGAGAGTCAACAGGTATCATGTGCATTTTTTATCACGGGCAAACTTACTTAATATACCTTTGAAATCTGTGTCCAGGTCATTTGTGAAGCTGTTGAGAAGCTCAGGGCTGAGATGGAGCCCTGTGGAACCCCACCAGTGACAGGTCACCAGTCTGATGTCACCCCATTCACTGTAACCCAACCCATGAGCCAGTTGCTCACCCATCACATGATGTGTTCATCCAGGTGTGCGCTGGATGTTTTGTCCAGAAGGAAGGATAGTGTGAGAGCCAGTATGGAAAGCTCTACTGAGGTCCAAGAAGTTTTCATGAACTGGCTTCCTGGTCAGCTAGGTGGGCTACCCTGTCAGAAGGCTATATGGCAAAGGCCTGTTTTGAGGCCATGAGAACAGATTGGAGTGCTTTTCAGAGTCACACCAATATCTAGTTTTGAAACTTAAAATTATATTACACTGATGCACCTGTTAAATTACAAACACAAAAGTCTTCTACAAATCTCCTGAAACAGCAAGAATAGCCTCTAAGCGAAAAATGGTAAAAATTTCTTCATTTAAAAAAAAAAAAAACAACAGATAGCCAAGGATCCAGTAAGGTGATTGCTGTAATATAAAAATTACATCCTGAAGCACAATGTAAAACAAGTAAAGATGTAAGACACAAGTTGAATAAAAGGGTTTCCTAAAGATATGCCATGCCAACTAGTCTGATACCTGAATTTCCAGCCACTGAAACAGAAGACACTAACACTGTTTCATCATGCTGTCATAAGGGGCAAGCTTCAACTGAAAGAATAAAGGTATTTATGAAAGACTCAAACCCACCTGTACAAAAGAAGTGTGAATGTTGTTCTGAAGAATGATTATCAGACTGAGGATGTCCTGAAACAGTGATCTGTACCGCCTTTGGTGGGGACAGAGTTAACTTCCTTCACAGTAGCTCACACGGTGCTGTTTCAGAATTGTAACACAAGAGCACTGACAGCACACCCTGTTTTCAGCTAATGCTGAGCAATGATTGTGCAGCAACAGGGTCATTGCTCACAGTGCACCGTGGCTGACCACTGGGGATCAGCAAGAAGCTGGGAGGGGAGAAGCCAGGACAGCTGATCTCAGAAGATGGAAGGGCTACCCCACACCATGTGACATTGTGCTCCTCAATAAAACCCAGGGGAAGAAGAAAGAAAGGACATTTGGAGTTATGGCGTTTGTCTTCCCAAGTACCTGTTATGAGTGATTGATCCCTTCCTTCCTGGAGACAATACAGCACCTGCAGGTAGTGCTGAATGAATCCCCAATTCTGCTTCACTTATGTGCACAGGATCTACTGAACTATCTTTATCTTGACACAACTTTTCTCACACTTTTGCCGTTTTGATTTTCTGCCCATCTCACAAGGCTGGGAGGGGCAGGGGTGTGGGGAAGCAAGCAAGAAACTGGGTGGGGTTTAGCAACCAGCCAGGCTTAACCTACAACAGGGAAGTCCTCAGGGAGGGCCAGTCCTAAGGCCAACTTTACCATGTGCTTCCATCACAATAAAAAGCCCTTTAAGAACTTTAAAAATAGACAATAAAGCCCGCAAAAAGGGAGAAAGTCCTCCCTTGCCAATGCATAAAGAAATGAACATAAATCAGCAAATGCTGTAGGAATACAAAATCAAACTCATCTGGTTACAGAGCACAAACAATTTTTGCAGCACACAACAAACCAGAGCTACTGGGTGCCATGGAGTCAGAAATAATGAGTGTCGGACCACACTGGGCCCCTCCTTTGCAGTCTTCACTTACAGAATCACAGGAGCAACTGGGCTGGAAAACACCTCGAGATCGTCGAGTCCAACCGTTGACCCAACACCACCTTGTCAACCAGACCACAGCACCAAATGCTACGTCCAAACTTTCCTTAACCACCTCCAAGGAAGTCACCACTCCACCACCTCCCGGGGCAGCCAATTGCAATGTTATTCCAGGACCTGATGCACAACGGCAGTGAAGAAACGCGGGTTCATCTTAGGCTGCGAACACCCCCAAGTCCTTTTCTGACAACCCTGGACACAGAGTCACCGGGCACCGACCGCACGCGTCTTCCACGAGGTCTGCAGGACGAGCCAGCGCCCTTTCACAGCACTGACAACCAGACAGTGACGGGCCACGGCACGCAGCGCTACGCAGAGCCACCGCAACCTCCCGGGATCCGCCGGGTTCCTGCTCCGCACAGTCCCATCCCGCTCCCGGGGATCCACGGCCCAGTGTCCCCGGCGGCCCGACACACGCCAGGGGAAGTTCGGCGGGACTCACCTCTCTGCCCGCCGCGCGTCCGCCGATTCCGCCGCGGTCCCTGCTCCGTCCGCCACCGGGGTGTCCGAACCTGGGGGTTCCGGCGGCTCCGTGTCCACCCCGCCAGCGCCGGTGGCGGCGGCCCTGCCCGGGGGCCGCACATTGGGTCGCACGGTGAGACGGGCCCGCCGGAACATGGCGGCGGCGCCGGGAGAGGCGCGCGCCGAGCGCTCCCGGGACAGGCGCGAACTCGGCGGCGTCAGCAGCGCGCGGCGGCGTGCGCCTGCTGATGCCGCGAGCCCGGCCGGCTCACGGCACGCCGCCCCGGCGGCGCGCCCCGCGACGTCATCAGCGTGCGCCGACCAGGAGAGGAGCGGCAGGAGGCGGAGCCTCTACGGGGCAACCAATAACGGCGCCGTAGCTGCCTGTAAGGCCCCGGCAGCTCCTCAGCCGGCTCTCAGCAATTCTCCAGGCGCTCGTTTCGTCTCCGAGCCCAGGTTACTACACCAAACCCCCACCCTCTCCCTCACCCCCGAGCCCAGGAAGACGCACGGCACCAATCTCGCAGGGCTCCCGCCCACGGGGTGGGAGGTAGCGGCGCGCGTCCCGCTGATTGGGCCAAGTCCGCGCGGCGCCGTGACGTCAGCGACCAGCGAGGTGCCATAAGGGGCAACGGCAGCAGGCAGCGTCTCAGACGGTTCTGGCGGTGGCAGCGGCGGCCAGTGGTTGTAGGCAGGTGGTTAGCGGTAGCGGTGCGAGCCGTAGTGGTGCTTCGCGGCCTGATCGTCTCGCCATGACCCGTGAGTACTGGGGGCTGCTTGGGGCCTGTCGGGTCGTGAAGTGGGCGGTGGGACTTGGGCCGATCTCCTGGTCGGCTCCAGGTATGAGCGCGACGCCGAGGGCAGTCCGGCTGGAGGTGATGCCTGGGCCGGGGTCTGAGAGTCGGCCGCTGTGTGAGGCCGCTGCCGCGTCCGGCTCTTTGCGCACTTAGCGTCCCACCAGCGAAATCTCGCCTATAATGAGTGCATGGGGAGGAGGCTTTTACCCATGTTCTGCCGCCGTCCGAAGCTGGAGGCGAAAACATCCTCCTCCGCCTTCTGGCGTATCAGTGGTGGCGGGACCGGGGGCAGGAATTAAGGTGATGATGGGCTGAAACAACAGCCACCCTTCATTTCAGTCCCGGCTGCCACCAAGACTGAAAATAAAGGACTTTTATATCAGTGCTGAACATTGGATACTCTGCTGTTTAAGCTGAGGTTGTTGAAGCTGTTGTTGAAAGGGCAGGAGCGCTCTGTAAATCGTCACCGTGTTCAGTGCTGGCGAGCAGCAGTGTTCGTACACCCGCTCTAAAATGGCGGAGAACTGTGAACCGGACCCAGGATGCTCCGGCTCCCGACTGCTGGGAGGGCTCCTGTGCCTTCTGCCTGCTATGTCGGGCAGTACAGAAACTCCTTGTGTTTCACTGAGCTCGTGCTTTCACATTCACTTGAAAAAACACAGCTTTGAGGCTGTGCTTTTACATTCATCTGGAAAATACAGTTCTGAGAGCCCACAGCTGCTGAAGTGCAGCTGAAGACCTGGAACGTAAACAGTTTGTGCACAGAACATAATAAAGAAGCGCATTTAGGATTTTTGTTGGCGTTTTTCTTCTCCTGGAGTTGAAAGAGCAAAGACAAGTTGAAATGAGGTGTATGTCTTGCATAAGCAGGCCAGGATGGGGATGCTTGAGGAGGAATGTATAAAGGAACGTATAAGCAGGAGTGTACTGCTCTTTTTGTGGTAGTTCATGCTTGAATTTCAGGAAGCTGAATTGTCTTCTGTTGGAACAATTTCATGGAAGATTTAGGTTGATATTACAGAATGAAGAAAACACCAGTGATTCCCTTGATTGTAGGGACACTTATTCAGCATCCTAGAGGATGTAATGGGACCAAATAGTCCTTGGCAATGTTTATGTGGAAGCACTGATGGTAGAAGTAAGTTTTACTTCAGAGAGTTGTTTGGTATTCTATGCTTTGTGTGCATTCTGTATTGCTCAGCTTTTCTATCTTCTCTGCTTTGTTGTGCCAGCTGCTTTTCAGTGATACAGTTGAGTTCTGTTCCTAATTTTAAAACCTTACCGTGTCTATGGAAAAACTCTGCAGAGCCCGTGTCTGCAGAGTCTGCTGGGAAAACAAGGAAGAACCGGAATTTAAGGGTGGAGAGTAACTGCTCATAAGGAAGTACGTGAGGTTTGGGGTGGAGGGTAATTCTGGCTTTAGCAGATCGTTTTTACTTCCTCTCTGTTTTCTTCATGATAAAAGAAGAGACTTCTGGTTTTTGGTGGGTTTTTTTGTTTTGTTTTGGTTTTTTTTAAGCACAGTAGAAGAGCTCTTTCATTGCTGCTCTGTCCTTCATATAACGTTCTCGCCTCCTGAGTACCAGAAAACTCAGGAACCATTTATGGCCTGGAATGTGTCATCTGCTCATGAGTCATCAAGTTCTAATCAACACTAGTACTGCCAGAGACGGCTGGTTTGCTTCAGTCTCTGAACAAACAGCTGCCCTTCTTCTAGATGGACTCTGGGGACAGGATGCTAGTGAGGATGATGAGTAGAGTTCTCTTAGCTTTTCCAAAAGGTAATACTTACGTCCTGTCACAGACAAAAGTTATCTTCCAAGACAAGAGTGGTTCTTGGGAAGCAGCAGTCATACAGGGCTGTTTTCACTTGAGCTTCTGGCATCTCTTACCAGGCAGTCCATCGGCTGCTGTGAAGAATGCACAAACCCCTGCTTCTGCAGGGTTGATCTTGTCTACTTGTTGACATGGCAGGTACCTTTGTGTGCTCAGAAATGGTGTGGGTACAAAGTGGTGGATCATACCAGCAGGTTGTTGTTTAAAAGTGACCTAGTCCTAAGATGCTTTTGTAGACCAGAAATTACAGGCACCTCAAGACTGAGATATCTGGCTTTGAGACTGAAAGATGGCATAGACAGTCTTAGTAATGGAGAGAGACTGAAAAGGGAGACAACAGAAATTATGGAGAGGTGGAATTGTCATTTTTGAGTATAAAAGATCGTGTTAGTTCAACAGGACAAATGATTATGCGTAGCATATCTGGAACACTGTCAGTGCAAAAGAAGTAGAGCAAGAAGTACCAAGCCAGTGAACCAGGTCTGGCAGGTTGGAGCAAAATAGAACTAAGGAAGAGAATACTGAGGAGAGATTGTCAGCTAATGCAGAAGATCTTTCAGTCTTTGGCCATTGCCTGGAAGACCCTGAGTATTTAGATAGATAGTTTTGATGTTGTGCCCTCAGGAACTTTGTGTGATCAAAGAGACTGCATTCCTATCTTGTTGGTAGTCGTGGGGAAAGCTGTGTTTTCCCTGAAGTGTCCTCTCTACTGGCAGTGATGTGCTTTTGTGTCTTTATATACATACAGAAGTAATGTTACTCTTCTCACTTTTGTTGAAGTAATGCCACCCAGTTGCTAAGGCCCAGGCTTACATTCTGCACTATATTTCAAATTTAAAAAACCTTATCAGGTCATCTCTTGAATAGTCTTTGAGTGCTGTCAATTTCAGTGCTGTTACTTCAGTCTAAAATTAATTTGTAAGCTATATCGAATGCTGGAATGTGTTTGAGAGTGGATGGCTTGTCTTTGGATGAGTTACTAACATGATTTTGCCCAGCCTGTTGGTGTGATGGTTTTTCTTCAGCCTTTTGTGGCAAACTACATTTTGTTTCTGTAAGGAATATTAGAATTTTGGTAATCTCTTGAACATGACGTATAGAATTAAAAAAGTAACTATGAGCCTTTAATTTCTCCTGTTGTACACTGAGATAGCAGGTATGACCATATCAGCTCTACACATTGTGCCAAACAGTGCTGCCTTTATAACAGACTTTTACACAGGTACACTGTGTGAGGAAAAAACAAGTGGTAGTACTTGTTTAACTGTTTATTATCTTGCAGGTGGGAACCAGCGTGAACTTGCTCGCCAAAAGAACCTGAAGAAAACTCAGGAGATCCACAAAGGCAAAAGGAAAGAAGATAGCTTGTCTGCTTCTCAGAGGAAACAGAGGTAAGATCTAGTAAAGTTGAGTATATGTTTAGGCTGAAAAAGAGAGGCAGATGGGTCAGAAAGAATCCAGTGTCTTAGTTAACATAACATTTAAATATACTGTGTTTTATTCATTGGCTAATCACTTGCCAGAGCATAAACTGATGATTAAATTTTGCTGTCTCTGCTGTTAAAAAGATGTATTTTTATTATGCCCTGTAATGCTTTTTAATTTTTGTGACCAGATTTTTGCCTACTGCAAACAGGAAAAGATTGTGTAATGCTTTCTTTAGGATGTTTGATCCATTTTGTCCTTTACTTCTAAAACCAAAAGAATTATATGAGGTGTACTAATCAAGTGAATTGTCTGCCTCATGGAATAATGCATGCACTGAAAAAAACGGGGTAATAAAACACTCTGCTTGTGGCTTACTGAGAAATTATTTTTTCCTTTTTCCAAGTGGGAGTTACTAAAGGGAGGGAACTCTGCTTAGAAAAATTGTGAGCCAGTATCTGATATGCAGCTGTTTTTTCTTCACAGGGACTCTGAAATCATGCAGCAAAAGCAAAAAGCAGCTAATGAAAGGAAGTCTCTGCAGGCAGGAGCAAAATGAGCTGCCACTATGGAGAAGATAGAGTGCACCGATGAAGCAGAAGGACCTAGAAGATCATTCATAAAAGTGTCCAGCCATTAAATGATTAAACATTTATTGTGCAGAGTTGTTCAATTATCATTAGTTAGAGTATTTTCTGGTTACTATAGGCCTAGATGTTTACAGTGCTCTTTCAAAACTGACTACACTCTTCTGCATGTCTGTGAATAAAAGTACTAAGCAATAGCTTTATTCTAGCTTTTGCTGCATTTGTTAGTTTTACTTAATGGTTCCAGTATCAGAATTTCTAAATCTACAGTTAGACCAGATTTGGTTGTCTGAATTCTTGAAAGTATAGCTACATTCAGAATGGAACATACTTGTAAAATGTGCTTAACTTTGCAGAGGTCTGAACTGTAAATTTCAAAATATTTTTCCAATAAAATGTTGCATGAAATACTGTCTAGTCTGAAATGGTTATGCTTCATAATCAGTTGATTTCCAAGAAGTTACCAAGAACATAAGGAATGGATCATCTTGTGGAGAAATGCAGTATAACAATGTAAGTGTAATATAAAGTATAAATAAAGTTTATAAGAAATGCATATTATAAGCACCCTTACATGTAGTTTAAATCTGCCCTATAGGAAAAATGCCTCTTGACTTGCAGACTTTGTTGGTGTACAAAAGTGACTCAATCGAGTCCTGATACCAACTTAAATAAGCTGCAGGCTTGATGTTAATGAGTTCCAATGGAAGCAGATCTTGAAGTTGTCACACCACTAAAATGATTTGAAATTACTGCTTCAACCTGCCTCAGGACTGTAAGCTAGTGTGGAAAAATTCAGCCCGTGCTTCACAGGGATGCTTGAGTATACTGTGTACTGACCAGGGGAAAACTGTTGGGGAAAATTCCCTGGCGATCATCCAGGAGCCACTCTGGCAGTCAGTCACATTCACACCACCTGAGCTGGGAATGAAGCCCCTTCACAGCTACACCCCTCACACTCACATTAAGCCCAGGATTCCTTATCAGCACAACCCCATGTTTCCTGTGGCAGTCTCAGACATCCTGATGTTCAATAAAATTTAGTCTTGATGAAATAACTAACAAAGTCACAGCTCCACTTAGTGCCTCTGGGAGGGACCCTAAACAAAGGAACCTCTGGGCTTTTATACCCTCCCAGTCTAGGTCTGGGTGTGGCTCCTGCTGTGTCTCAGTTGCCCGGGCTGGTGCCACAAGTCCCTGTGCCTTTTGTTGTGCAGCGGGCTGGCCTCTAGCCTTGCTCTCACCAGCTGCCTGCACTGAATGTTCCTCAGCAACTGATCCAGTCTCCAGAGAAAGATTTTGAAGCCTTTGATTTTTAAACTGTGTTCCATGTAAGTGTATTCATTCATTGGTAACAGGCCCCTGGCACAGCTTGAGGAGAGCTGGAAGGAACATGTAGCTGGTGCTGGCAATGTAACACCTGCAGTAGTTGAGAAGTTAAGCAAATTCACAGAATTGTTAGGGGTGGAAGGGACCTGTGGAGATCATCCAGTCCAAGCCTCCTCCCAAGCCAGGGTCTGCTGGAGCACATGCCACAGGAAAGTGCCCAGGTGAGGTCTGAATGTCTCCAGAGAGGGAGACTCCATGACTTCCTGGGCAGCCTGTTCCAGTGCTCTGCCACCCTCAATGTAAAGAAATTCTGGCTATTGAGGTGGAACTTGTGTTTCACTTTACGGTCTTTACTGCTTGTCCTGTCGCAGAGCACCACCGAAAAGAATCTGGCACCATCCTCTGGGCACCTGCCTTCGAGATATTTGTGTGTTTTGATGAGATCCTCTCTCAGTCTTTCGTCTGGACTGAACAGGCTCGACTCCTGCAGTCTCTGACCATAACAGAGATGCTCCAGACCCCAAATCATCTTTGGGAACCCTTGCCGGACCCTTTTCCGTAGCTCCTTGTCTTTCCTGTACTGACGAGCCCAGCACTGAGCGCTGCACCAATTCCTTCGCTCGCCTGTCGTTGGCTCGCTCCCGGCTCCCGCAGCGCAGCTCGCCGGGGCGGGTTTCCCGGCGGAGCAGGCCCAGGGAAGCACGCGGAGCGCGGCGGATCCCGGCGGACCCCGGCGGCCCGGGCTCGGCCGCGCCCCTTCCGGCGGCGGGGCGGGCGCGGCGCTCGGCGCGTGCGCGGCGGCGGGCGCGCGGCCATGGCGGACGCGGTGCTGTTCCGGCGCGGCACCGGGCAGGTGGGAGCGGCGGGGCGGGCCGGGAGCGGGGCCGGGAGCGGGGCCTCGCCATGGCTCTAAACCGTGTGTGGCCTCCCCAGAGCGACGACTCGGACATCTGGGACGACACGGCCCTCATCAAGGCGTACGACAAGGCGGTGGCCTCCTTCAAGGTAAGGGGTCGGCGCGGCCGGGGCTGGATGCTGGGGATGAGGCCGCTGGATTGGCATTTATTGGTTTTCTCCTTTCTCTTCCTTAAGAATGCCTTAAAAAATGGGGAGTGCTCGGAGCCTTCAGACACGCAGGAGCAGCGCCTGGTGATAAAGAGAAAAAAACATAAAAAGAACAGAAATAGGAACAAGAGCAATACAGCAGCTTTGAAACAGGTCGTCTCATTTGTAAATACCGGTGTTGCTTGTGCTGCATGTTGTACTTCCATACGCAGAAATGGCTGCTTCATCACCTTGAGAGTAACATTTTAGGATGGTGGTGTGGGGTGATGACGTAATAAACTTTAGGGTACATAGGGGAATTTCAGTAAATGCAAAGCAGACACTGTAGGTGGTATCCATCTCTCTGGACAGAAAGTAGCTTAGGAAAAGGTACGTTCTGCCCAGCCACGTAGGTATTTACATGCTTCTCTTGCTTCTTTTGCAGTGGAAAGTTGGTGACAGCTGCAGTGCTGTTTGGTCCGAGGATGGCAATTTGTATCTAGCAACTATTGCCTCCATCAACCAGAAGAGAGGCACGTGTGTTGTCACCTACACAGGATATGGAAATCAGGAGGAGCAGAACTTATCTGATTTGCTTCCCCCAACCAGCGATGAAACAGTAAATGGGATGGGGCATCCTGGGGAGGTGAGGGACTTTTTCATTCTTCTGTAAGGAGTTGGGAAGGGGGAGAATCAACTTCTTTTAATATGTCCAGTGATGCTGCTGGTGTTCAGAGTGAGAAGTGATGCACAGTTCTGTTGTAAACACACACAAGCTGATGGAGGGAATGAAAGCATCCCTTTACTTCTTGAACTCAGCATGGAAGAAAGGGAGTGGACAACAAGAAATTCACCAGTGAAAGACAGCATAGCTAAAATGATGAGCAGATAAAGTTACTCCTGTGTAGGACTGGGAGGGCTGGAGAGGGAGGGATGTGAATGAGACTTTCCAAGCTTTTTTGCACTAAAATTGCTTTTGTAAACTCCTGTTTAGTGCATGTCATAAAAATGTCTTTGTCTTCTAGAATGCAAATGAGACTCCATATTCAACAGATGAAAGTGAAAAATCTTCCCAGTCACCTCGAAACAAAAGCAACTGCACAAAAGCAAGATTTTCCCCTCAAAACTTGAGATTTCCCACACCACCACCACCAGCCCCAGGCCTAGGAAGAGTAAGCTCAACCTTAATTGAAATAATTTATGTACCATTGCTAAGTATGGTATTACTGTGAATCCTGAGACAATATGATATTTATCATTGTCTAGAATTCACTTAGCAGCATTTTGAGAATGGATGTACAGATATGCATGTCAGTATCTCTTGGTCAGCCATTTTGTAACTGTCTGGCCTCGATATAGTCCTTCTGCAGTGCTGCTGTGACAAGAACCTTCTAACATTTGCCTTCCAATTGCCTTTTAATTTAGAAAAGGGATATTGTTCCCTGGATTCTGGTGGTGTGATTAATGACAGTGCTGTTGATGTTTTAAGATTTTGCATTTTCTAGCCAATTGGTATGCTTCACTTCACAGGACATTTAAGGCAGTAAAGGTGATGCCCACATGTCACAGAGACATGTCAGCTGTAGCTGCTCTCTTGAATTAGGAGTGATGGGATATTGATACACCCCTCAGTTTTCCTATTGTGTATGAGTCTAAATAAGAGTGCAGTTATTTTCTGAAACACAGCATTATGTTTTCTAAATGTTACTGTTTGTGCAAGATTTTTTTATAAAGTTCTATTTTCTCCTTTTTTCTGCTGTGTCAGTAGATTTGTATCTAGATCTTTATTTAAGGACATTCACTAGCACAATGGAATTTAGTCAGTTTTTGCCCCCTCTGCACAGGAGCAGAGAAATTATCTGTTTTCCTGTGTGAATATTTGATCTGTTTCTTCCTGTTGAGAGTGTGACCATTGACTTCCACTTAGGAAAGCCTTTTGAAAATACTTTTAAAAATGCTTCTAAACAGAGCCCTGCTTCAGCTGTGTTTACCTCAGTGACATGAGTAATCTTAAGCTGCACTTCTCAAGTTGTGGAATGTGCCTCATAAATAGCTATTTTCACTATTATATACATGTCTGTATTTTCATTAAATTGCTGCAATGTGTTATCTGTTGTTCAAGGTACGTGAATTGTTTCACATAATTCTCTTAAGTAAAATGCTAATACCCCAAATTCCCTTTTAATTTATACTCTTCTACTTTTTTTTTTGTTTTTACCATGTAGTCTGGATCAAAATTCAAGGCACCTCCCTCATTTTTATCATGCTGGCCCCCACCTTTCCCACCAGGACCACCAGTAAGTGACAGAAGGATGGGGAAGATGAGCATTGGTGATCTCAGGTTTTCTTACTGAATGTGCTTTACTTTAAAACTACCTTTAGTTTTAGAACATATTTGTTCTGTTTGCCTGTATTTTTCATATATTTGTTAACACATTTAGTTCCAAATATTATGATAATCTAACATAAGAGGTCTGATTTGCACTCATTTCTGTGACAGTGAAGCTGTTGGTCAGAATACCATGGGGTAGATTATTTGAAGAAACTACACTTTAAGTTAACAGCATTTCACTGAAGAAGATAGTATTTTTCCCTAGTAACACTTTTTGTTTACAGTACTCCTGTGGAGCTACAGGAGTCTTGTTTTTCCTAGGCTTTGGAAATTACATGTGTTCAGGAAACATAATCTCTGACTCTTATTCATACTGAGGATATGTTCCTATTTTTCAGCTTTATGTTTTAATCTTATAGAATTAGGTGCTCTCTAACCTGGGAAACACCCTATTGAAACACAGACGTTTCCTTTGTGATTCCTTAGTTGATTCCTCCTCCTCCACCACCCATGAGGCCAGAATCTGCTGAGGACGACGAAGCATTGGGGAGCATGTTGATAGCCTGGTACATGAGTGGTTACCACACTGGATATTACCTGGTATGTGCTGCTGTGGTTTGAAGTGTCTTGGTAATTTTGCACTGTTGTTGGTGCTTCTGTTTGCAGCAAGAAGCCATACAGGGAGGGCTGCTTTTTAGGTCTCTTATTCTGATTTACAGTTGCTACATTTAATGGTGTTTTGTGTTGTGTAAGTACTGAGTTGAGTAGAATTCATGTGAGCCAGCATATATATATATATATATATATATATATATGTGTATATATGTATTTATATATATACATTTGTTGATGTTTTTGTACTTTGTTTGACTGGAGGCGTCCTGTCACGTACTTTTATAGCCACTGTTTTACAGCTATTTAAAAAAAAACAATTCTGTCTTTGTAGACAGATGGAGTAAATACGATTATTTTTCAGTAGTCTTCTATGTATTTTCTTTCAGTATGAGTGGTGGTATCACACTTACGATCAGATTTGTCACTTTTGCAGAGATTGTTCATCAGTAATTGTTTCATGTCATTGTGGAGGTCCAGTAGAAACTGTCAACATAGTTGTGAAAATCTGTGACTTGTATTATTGACTCATATTTTCATCTGTGCACTTATGAAGAAAGAAAATTATGTGATTAACTACCGTTTGTACTGAGGAAGTTGGAAAAGAAAGATTTTGTGCTTCAGGTTACATATAACCGTGGATTGCTTTAATTTACTTTCAGTTGAACATGTTTGAAATTATTTTGTATAGTCTCTGATTATAAAGAGGACATGTAGTTGGGCTTTCAAAACTGTTTCTAAACTGCCCATTTTGATTTCCAAAGAAAGTTTAAAACTGTGATTTGTTGAGGACTGAAAAAGATTGTCCAGAAATGTTTTTGTTCTGCAACTAAAGCTTTTATTTGCATGTTGGCCAAACCAAGATTTTACTAAATTGTATCCTATAGGGTTTAAAACAAAGCCGAATGGAAGCAGCGCTGGAGAGAGAAACACATAGAAAGTAACCACGTACCCACCATTGTTCTGAAGGATTGTAAGTATTGCAGCTTTGTGGTAAATGAAGATACAGTCAAGTTTTGAACTCCCTTCTGAAACCTCTTGGCTTTGGGACTTCCATCCATTTTTATGGCTCTCTGAAAAGACTACTTCTGCCAGTAGTAATCCCTTCTTTGCAGCTGTGGAATTGTATTTTTGTAGCTAGAATGAAGGAAAGTATTCATTGCTCTGATAAGAGTTTTAACTACAGCATCACGATTAACAGTGCGGCTTATTTGAATTATTAATGGTTCATAGTGGGCTGTTCTTGGAACAAAAGGTTGTAAGTGAAATGCAGTTTTTTCATCTGTGTTTCCTTACACAGATGGGAAGGTTGTAGCTAAATTTGTTTTCAGGACAAATTCAATTTGGTAATGTTGAGCAGTTCTGTTCTCAGTACTTCAGTACCTATGCTTTTATTTGAAATGCTTTGTCCAGAATTCTCCAGTGTATTGTTCACTTATAAAACAAAAGTATATTCTCCTGGGGAATTGTTTTCTGATTTTCTCTGACCACATGTAATTCCTGTGTAATTTAGTAGTTCTTATGTGTGTTTAAAACAACAAAACTCTTTTATACTAATTTTTGCTTCTTTTTAAAGCCAGGTACAAATCTTTTCCACTGAGAGGTGTGTATCACTTAAGCATTGGTGGTTGATGGTAAAGAACTGAATTTTATCAAGACAATTAGTCATAACATTTTTGTAACACTGAGCTGTCCCTGTTAACAAATAAATAACTTCAGACTAGTAATTGAATGTGCATTGAAATGAGCTCTTTCTTAAAGACTTGTAGTAAATGTATTTCAAAGTACTGCAGCAACAAAATACTTTTTACTTCCCTGAGGCAATTTCAAGTCGTCTTACTGTATGATAGATTTAACTCCTTTGACCCCATGTGATAGATTTCATATATCTCTCAACATGTTTTGCATTCCTTTGACTTTCTGTCAGAATGGCAGCACCAGAAAAATTCATTATGGAATCCTCTTAGGAGAGAACTATGGCGGCAATGTGTGTTACAATGGCCACTGGTGGCACTGGCATGGAAAACAATGTACTGTCATAGTAGGAGGGACATCTTACAGGTCTGATTAGAATCATGAAATATGACAGCTCTTTTCAGGAAGGCTATTGTCTTGTTTCAAATGTGTGAATAAAGTTCTACATTTTAAACTTGGAGTTTAGGGATGTATTTTGTTTTGGGGTGTTCTTTGTTTTGAGCTTCCATAGGCGTCTCTTGGTGGGATGAGTGGCTGAAATACAGCAGAAATACTTGATGTGTTGCCTTTTTCTGAGTACCATTACCGAAAGCAAAATAGGGAAAGCCTGTGGAGAGGTAAGTATGGACATAGGTTTCAGCCCTTACAAGGTAGGTCTGAATTTTACTCTCCTCTACTCCTAGTAGAGGCTGTAGCCACAAAACCAGGCAGTAATTTAGTTCATGCCAGTGCTTTGCTTTTCAGTGAAATACAGCTGTGAACTTAACTGCATTCACTTCCTTTTCCTACTGTGGTCTTTCCATATATGTCAAAAATACAGTTTTCCCACAAGTAATTGAGCAAAAAGAGACTTACTCATATTTTACCTAAGCTACTTTGAAAGCTTTTTTTTTTTTTTTAATTGTCTAGGTGATGTAAATTAAGACTGATTGCAGTGAGGCAAAGGTTCTAAATCATCTTTTCAGATTGCTGAAGAGGCAGAACTGCCCTCTGCTTCAATCAGTTGTCTTGGTGTCTGGCATTGTTAGAAAATGTGGCCTTAATAAGTTTTAAACACTAGTAAAATCTAGCATACAGCAATTTTACTGCAGTTCTGACTTCAGTGAAGAGGCTTATGTTTTAAACAAATTATTCATGTAACTGATTTAACTGTAAGCAAAACAATGGATAGGATATTAACAAAAGTGTGTTCAAGAAAGGCAAATGGTTCACACATGAGTGCTCACCACACTGAGAACTCCCAACAACAGCTGGCCACTCCCAGGATATGTGACCTGGAAAGGCTCCTTCTCCCATCCCCATCGAAGATGTGAGGTGGTATAGAATGATCTGGGACTCCTAGTCATGTCCTCTCCTGGCTGATGGAAAAATTAACCCTATCCTGGCTGGAACCAAGACAGTGCTTATTTGCTATGGAAATGTTTAGTTAATAACACAAGATGACAGTTAATAACACAAGACAGACAGACCCAAACCCTAATACTCTGAAACTTTTCTAGGCTTGAAAAATTGGTTAAAGGGGCAAAATCCATTGCCAAGGTAATTTTAAACTCCTACACTAGGGATCCTTCATCACAATGCTAGACATTTTAAGGGCCTATGTATCAAGGAGCCAACCCACCATTGCTATTGTCACAGGACCAGACAATCAAGGAACAGTGATGAAAAGCTACCATAACTGCTGCTCTGGCTGTGCTCCAATGTGTGATCATGTAGGTAAGGGCCACTTCTTTTAAAGCAGATGCATTACTAAGTATTCTTAAGAAATTTCTGTAACATAGTGATTTGCTAACAGCTTTCCAAGCTTCTGGAAACCTCCATAGTTTGCTACTTTCACTGCAAAATCAAACAAGCATCAATAAGGATTTAAAGATGTTCTAAAGCCATATGAAACATGAACAAATAAACAGTGAAGCTGAGATATAATGCATTAAAAATAAATTGTTGCTGCTAGGTTGAAAAAAATAATAGAGCTTTGAACTCTGCATTGTGATACTGAGCATTGTGATACTCAGACTGAAGAGACTATCTGGTCAAGGATAATCTAGCAGGCCTATCAGTGCCTAGTAGAATGAGATACCAGTGTGTTTACAAGTGTTCAGATACCACTTTTAGAGAACAAAGCAAATAAAACACCCCTTTGTGCAGCCACTGGAGGTCAGACATCAGATCAACTCGGCAGAGATCAAGATACCAAACATAGTCTCTCTCAGGCCTGCGTACCATCACATGAGCTTTCCAGCCTTCCCTTATGGTCACTCTACTTACAAGATGTGACTCCTGTATTTAAGTCACTATATATACTGAAATATATGTCAAAAATAAAGGAAGATAATATGACAGACTTGGCATTTGTTTACAGAAAAGAAACCCAAACATTTTCCCTGGTCTATGCATAACCTGGTAGTTTTAAGACCACACTAGAAAAGAATTACATTCGAAAAACATTTTGAAAATAGCTAGGGCATATAAGCTAATATAACTAGCAACAAAGTTATGAAGCTCTATTTTAAGTCAGACTATTTTTCCACTGCTTATTTTTCTTGTAATTTCCATTGCTTTGTAGAAGGGCAACTAAGAAGGCATTTCAGTAGAGGTCTCAACAAAGTCTAGTATGTAAGCAGGCTGAATACACTTTGAGAAGCAAGACATATTTTAGGCTGTGTACAGAACAAACAGGAGGAAGAATACCTATTAAAAATGATGATTTGCAATTGTTGTGTACAAACAGAAGATTAATTTATTCTGAAGCCATGTCCTCTCTACTCAGACACATTTTTTTCATTTGAAATTCTCTCCTTTAAACTCATCTACTTTTAACAGGCTGTCATCCTGCAGTCACAGGATAAATGAGAAGCATCTGAGGTGCAGCAGATGTAGACACTGCTAAACCATCAGTTTGGCTGCAGACTTTATTCTTTTACCCTGCAGGAAGGATGAGCTCCTTCAGATTAAGAAAAACAACAAAATTTTATGCTGCAGAGATAAGATGACCTTTCCTGTTAAAGATTAAACAACTATCTATTTCCTGAATATTGCACCAAGGAGTAACAGCAGCAGATGCAAGCAAAAAAAACCATTAAAATTTAGATTTTGGGCAATAGGTTACTATCTGCTTTCCTTTCTCAGGTCTGCCCCTGCTGTTGTTGTTCATTCTGTAACTCAATAGCTTATAAAGGTCATCAACACAAAAGGCAAACTACATCTCCAGAGAAGATGTAAGAGGTCTCATGAGTACTTTAGAGATACAAGGAATTTTCTGTTGACAAACTCAAGGCACCCACAGGAAGGGAAGGGGAGGGGAGACAGGACAGAAACCAAGGGTAATCCTCCCTTCTCAAAATGCAATCCATTTCATCCTTCCCCTGTTCCCTATTAACCTGCTTTTTGCAGGTGGACTGTTTGGCTTTCTGAGGTGCTGAACACTTCTGATTCTAGATGAGGACAGGCATTCACCTCATTCAGCTCATTCCTCTCAGAAGGACTGAACACAGGCCCTTCCTCACATCTGCTTTGTGAGACCTGATTCAATGTGACTCTCCTAGTGACACCAGACAAGTAAGTGTCCAGATAAATGTTTTCTCCTTTCTAAAAACATACCCTCCTTGCCACTCTTTGCTCTGGCTTTCACCTCAGAAAGGGCTAGGGCAATTTCATTTCAATTTCCTTGTCACAGCTTTTGCAAAAGCCATTCTCATTTTTCAGCTGTATTACGCTCCTAATGGAAAGCCAAGACAAGATTTTAGTTAGGTACCACCTAACTTCTGTCCCACCTGCACTGGAAAGTGGATCTTTTACTTGTCCTATGTTTATGCAGCTAACCAGCTCAGGTCAAGCTCATGTAAAACACCTGGCATTAGTAAGAGCAGTGGCTTCCACATGGGCTTCTGCAAGCCAAGTGTTTTAAAAAAGGCTGGTCAGACTCCTCCATCCTCAAAGATGGTGAAGGTGAGATTGCCTTTGCAATCAAAGATACTTTATTAGCTAGGAAAGCATTGGCCTGCTATCACATTCTCAAAAGCGGAACTGGATTGCCAGCATCTTGGGCTTACTGGAAAACAACAAAATCTGGGGCTGAGGGTGGATCCAGCCCCACCTGAACTTCTTTCTCAGGAGTTTAGAAGGTAAGCAGGGCCTTTCTACACTTCATATCTCAATGGGAGGGTCTCCCTGATAAAGGTATTCTGAAGCTCCCATTCTGACCATGACATAAAGCATAATTCAACAAACTGAATCTTTTTTGACAAAGAAAACAAAAGGCTCAAAATCTCTGGCAATTGAAGTGGGTAAAATAAAGTCAGACAGGCTGGGTAAAAAAATAAAATGAAAATAGCTAAACTAATCTAAACCTTCTTCCAGACAGCAGGAACAAAAAGTCCATGAAGACAGCTTACAGAGCCATCTGCTAACCAGGCTGTAAAAGAACCTTTCCAAAGGGACAACATAATTGCAGAGGATTTGAAGTGACACTCTCTGGAATAATTTTATTAATGTCTACTGGAGACAAATTCAGGGAGATTCCCATTGTCTAAATCAGAAAAGGAGAGAGCATATAGCAGAAGGTAGATCCAAAATCAAAGCGATTATCACTCAGTGGGGAAAATATATTGCCAATTTTTCAAGAGCAGTCTGCACTTCTGGGGTAGAGGAAGAGACATTGTATCTGTAAGGCTGGCATCTGTTACAGACTAATAAGCAGAAAAAATATAATTATGTCACTGTAAAAACCCTCAATTTATCTACATCTTAAACAGTGCATTTGAAACAAGTCCCCTCAACTCAAAAAATACTGCATTAGAACAAGAAAAGGTGCAGGGAACACAGCAGGAATGATAAAGTAGAACAGTTTTTGCCTGAGGATCAAGTGAGTTGCATGTACTCTTCCTCATGAGGATGAGAGCATGTATGGAGGATACAGTGCATTGACAAATGATGCATGAAAATAAAATGTGTACTCACTAAAATGCTTTAAGTAGACTTGTGCTATTCTATAAATCAACAATCCCTCCCAGCTTTGCTTTTAATTACCTGTAAAGAAAGGCTCAGCTCTGACAAGGAAATCAGGGTTTGCTCCTCTGGCATACAACAGCCATCTCTCAAAGGACTGCGTCCTGCACACTGTACCTGTAATTGTCTCTGCTGGGTTCTTCAACTTCTGAACATGGACATCATACTTTGAAGTATTACCCAAACTTTTGCCCAGGACAAATTCACAAGGGGGACAGAATTTCTTGTGCTGTTCACATGGGGTACATCTAACCATCATGGTAATAAAACTAACTCACAGCAAAAACACTGCACATTTGACTGAACAGGGGTATATGAAAAAAGCAACAGTTGCCTTTTCTATCAAAGACCATGATGAATGAGATGTATAGGACAAAAAGGACTTTATCATAATCATTTCTTATGGTAGGGTTTTAACTCTTCTGCAGTTGTTCAAGGACTTCCTGGAAATCTGTCTCCATGTATTTGCATAACTTGAGAAAACCAAAGACTACGTGTGGGAATCAGAAAGATTCAGGTCATGTGTTTAATTATTATTTGTCTCTGCTACAGGACCTTTTTTGACATTTTTTGAAAAAGCAAGACTACTAAATTATATTATGTATATATTTTAGAAAACATTCATCTCTTTCCTTAATAACATGATTTCTACAGGTTATAAAAAGTTGATTTTAGCTTAGTAAGAAGAGATAAGGTAACTGCAGAGACGGTATCAACAGGTGTATTATTAAATCTGATTAGCCAAATTGAAATTGCTGTGAACTCAAATTGACTGGTGCCTTTACAATGACAATAGCAACTACTAACAAGGTGTTACAACCAAAATGGAGGGAAAGAAGAAACATGAGATTTGAGCAAGATGACACAGGCAATTAGCAGATCCAAAGAACTTGAGCCTGTAGCTTAAAAACCTAGGGTGGCCTCAGTGAACCAATACACCTCTCAATCTTAATTCTTCCATCTCAAAGCCATTACTGACTGCTGATAGCACATTTTGAATTTCTGCTTAGACTAAGGGAAAAACAGGTGGCAAAACATACAATTCTGTCAGGTTATTATTAGTATTGTGGTAAGACAATGATAGAAAATACTTTGCTCTGCAATGGTTCAGAATGTAGCAGATGTCTGCAATTCAGCTATATATATTCAAATTATGCTCCCTATAAGTCTAAAGAGCTATGTTTTCTCAAGTTATTGAGGGATCATAAAGCTTTATAACATTTGCCAAACAAATTCATCCTTAAGAAAGTGATTCTAAATCCAGGATCTCAAATCTATTTTTCTTTACTGGCTATAAAAGTCACATTCCTCTCTCTCATCCAAATGCCAAACCAAAACGTGCTAAGATCATAATAAAATACTTCCAGTCCTACTGTATTTTGAAAAATTACTGTGGTGAGTTGCCCCTGGCTGGACAAGAGGTGCCCACCAAAGCTGCACAGGGGAGAGGAAACACAATGACAGGCTTGTAGGTCAAGATAAGGACAGGCAAATAATTATTCACCAGTTACTGTTGGGCAAAACAGACTTAAACAGGGGAAATTAATTTGCTACCAAATTAAAGTAGGTTAATGAGAAATAGACCCAAATCTTGAAACATCTTCCTCCCACCCTTGCCTTCTCTATGGACTTCACTTAAAATTTTCTCTACCTCCATCCCCCCAGCAGTGCAGAGAAATGAGGGCTGTGATCAAATCATCACACAACTCTACTGCTCCTTCTCCATTTGGGAGGACTCCTCACACTTTTCCCCGACTCTAGGATGGTCCCTTCCATGGGAGACAGTCCTCCATGAACTTCTACAATGTGGGACTCCACATTGTGGGACTGCTTCTCAAGGACTGCAGTTCTTAAAGGACTGCTCTGGTGTGCATCCAGTCTATTCCACAAGGTACAGTCAGTCCTTCAAGATGTTCATGCTCCACCATGAATCCCCAACAGGGTCACAAGTTCTGCCAGCAAACCTGCTCCCGGACTACATGGGGCACAGAATCTGCTTCAGTGTGGACCTTCCAGGGTCACAGCCTCCTTCAGGCATTCACCTGCTCCAGTGGGGGTCCTCTTTCACTCCTATACTAATGAATGCATTTGCACCATTTCCACTCCTGGAAATTAGCTATGAGTGTTGCTGCAGAGGGAAACTTCTATTCCTACAAAGAAAATAAAAACTGGAAGGAAAGTGACGGCTCTTGCCTTTTTGAAATCCTCTCCTTTCCACATGGCAGCACTCTCTAGGCTCAAAAATTCTTACCACAGTTGCATCCTCAACAGCACCACAGGTGCCTTCCTTCAGCACTTTTAAGTCTGAAACCTTTTACACATCTTCAAGACCTACAAGAATTTCTCACAGGTCTCCTAATAACCTCATTGATTGATCTTATGGCAGATAGAATAAATAAGGAAATAAACAAGAATTAAGAAGGTTGGAATTTCCCACACACAAGGAAGACTTGAGAGCCAGTGAATCCCAGCCAAAGAGAACAGGTGGAGGGAAGATTTCCTCCACGCTGCTTTAAATACACATGATACAGATTGAAGTCTTCATACACAAGAGAAATACTGCCTTAGTAGAGATTTTTCAGAAGCTGATTTTTCTGGTTTGAACTGTTCTACCAATGAGAAGGGTAGGAAAGAACAAACCAAATTATGGCTGTGATCACAAGCTGATAATGGAGTATACAACTGCAACTCCAACACAGTTTTTACTTTCATTAATAGAAGCTGGATAGGAGTATGTTATTTTGGTATCTAACAAGAGAAGGAGGATTAGAAGTGTTCTGACAAATCCCTTTTATTTCCATTAGAAAATACTGACTGCAAAGATGAAAATATTACCAGAAAACGCTGTCTCAAGAGGCTATCACCAGCATCAGAATATATAAGAGCCAGATGCTCAGAGCTTGGAGTGGCCTGTTAGATCACAACACTCAATTCCTTTTTCTGCTAGTTTTTAGTAATAGGACTGCAACCACCTGACAGCACCAACTGTTTATATAGGGATTGTCTGACTCAGCACAAAATGAGATGCAGATGCTCAACAGTAATTTTTCTGACAACACAAGAGAATGACTGCACTCTATCCAGCAAGCAGGCACTATCAGTAGAAAAAGCATAGAAACAGCTTACTAACAATTGAATGAAAACTTCCTGAAGTTAAGTGAAAAGTAGCATGTATAACTTATATGAAGTGAGCATGAAAAATTGAACTAACATAAGATGAGAAGTTTGGGTTTGTTGCTTGTTTCTGTGTTAAGTTTCAGCTGTTATATTGCCATTTCCAATCTGACAAAAAAAAAAGCTCAAAAATTAAGTCATATACACCCAGAGCAACTCAGTCACTGATATATTTACCATCATTACAAGGTAACTCAAGAAAACCCATTGTGATGTATTGCTTCAGACACTGCACCTGTAACTTCCTTTTACTGAGGTGTAGCACATCACAATTCTCACAGGTTCAAGCTGCAAACACACTTTGAACAGACACTGCAAAATGGCAGTCTTGCATTTGTCTCAATTTCTACTGTTCAAAGTTCAGGTAAGGATAGACACTTCCCCTCCTGCACCTACTTTACCGTTGCTCTAGGGTTTAGCCAAGGAGAGAAGATGACACGCACATCTGTCAATTCAGTATAGCTTCAGAACCAAACAGCGTGTCTTTTTGTCTTTAACACTGAGTCCACCAAACAATAGTTTGTATTAACTCAGGTATTGCCCTTTTGCAAGTTCGCAGCCTTTCAGCAACCTCACCCTCCTACAAAAAAAAAACGAAACTTAACCCAGACACAGGAGTAATAGAATTCAGTTAGCTTTGAGTTGCACCATTAAAACCTAAAATATGTTTTCACCACATTAATAACAGCTGTATTTGAGCTGCCTTACCGAACTGCAAGGTGAATACTCATAATACTTGAAATTATTACATGAAATGTCCACCAATTAATTGCTTAAAACCATCTTTGTCAAATTCTTGAAAAGAGTATTTTGATCTTGTCTTAGGTTGCAAATGCAAGATGCGGCTGGGGGTGTGTATTCTATTGCCATCTTTTAGAAGTGGGGCAGTTATTGTCTGTTAATTGGGCATTTTCTTTATCTCTTCCACAGCCAATCCTCTCTCCAGGAAATATCCTCTGTTAATGGGGCATTGAGTCTCACTGCATGACTGATAAAATCACATCATCCCATTGTGAGATGCTTCGCCCAGGGGGAGGAGCCAAGCATTCCTTCCGAAATACAATCTGAGAACACAACAGGCAGCCTCTTTGTCCAGGTTTAGAGCAAATTTGGGGAAGAATCCCCCAAAGGAGCTCCGGTGGGAAAAGCAGATCCAATCGGCCCCTCCCCCCAACTGGTCCGGGAGGAAAAAATACCTCCTTGAAGAAAGGTGGAAAAAACCTGTTTATTAAGCAATAAAACCAAAACAATATCAAAACAATGAGACCCCTTGCCACTCTAAAAGAGATGACAAACTGAGAAAACCCCGGGTTGAAGCTCAGCTCACTCAGTCTCTGATCAGTCCCTCCAGTGCTGGAATTGTCGCAGGCCAGGCCTGGCCCGGTGGGCCACAGCTGCAGCTGCCGGTGCTCTGCTGGGTGTTCAGTCCAGAGCAGTTTCAAGAGGTCTGAAGAAAAAGGAAAAAAAAACAGTCCAGGGAACTTCTTTGCCTCAGCTAGCTAAACTAACTAAAAAGCAAAAGAAAGGCTCTCTATCCCGCTGTCTGTCCGCAGACAACACAGTCCAGGAGCACGAATGTGGAGGAGGAGTGCAGTGTCTGAAAACAAACTGCGCGCTTCTTCTCTCCCCCCTTCACTCTCTGTAACACTCTTAAAGGTACAAAATTATTATTATTCAACATAAACAGAATGAGACGATTGGGGATAAAAGCATCATATATTCAACCCAGGACACTCTTCCCACTGAATTCCCAGAGGTATACCAGGCCCGACTGGACCGTCAGAGGAAAACTGCACCCTTCTACAGGATCCCTGCTCCAACAGAATCACACCTGTCACTGCAGGAGGATTGCAGCCACCATTCAATCAGACTGCTAACAACACGCTGACCCATTGGGTGTCAGGTCATATTCTGACTCTGTCAGTGGTTTTTGTATTTCTCCTTTTTTTATTTCTATTTTTCCTAATAAAGAACTGTTATTCCTACTCTCATATCTTTGCCTGAGAGGTCATTAATTTCAAAATTGTAATAATACAGAGGGAGAGGGTTTACATTTTCCATTTCAAGAGAGGCTCCTGCCTTTCTCAGTAGACATCTGTCTTTTCAAACCAAGACAGATCTACAGAAATCCACCATCTGCCAAAACCAAAAGTTTGGAACAACAGATGTGTAAAATGTATTTTCAGGGCTTCTTTTTGAACAAGTAATGAAATGAAGATGAATCATCACATTATCATAAAAAGCAGTTTTATCACTTTCACATTTACAAATATACATGTTATTATAATAACTGCTGGAAAAAGCCACAGTTCTTTAGACAAGAACAAAAAATAGATACAGATAATTCATATATTAAAAGTAATAAAAGTATATATTAAAAGTAATAAAAAAATTTAAAAATTAACATTTGCTCCTACTCCACTGTTCATCCCTCTGTAATCATCTTGTTCAGAGGTGCATCAGTTAGAGCGATGGCTGAATAAACTAATTAGATTCATGCAAGAATGACAAAGATACAGCAATTTAAGAAGATATGAGATCATACAGATACAGGAGCAGGGTGCTCGTGAATACAGCCAGGACAGCAGTGCAGCGAATCATGAACAAACAGATCGCATTCCACACAAAACGCGTTCTGACACACTTTGCATATGTACACCTGTGTGGGAAGGATAGAAAGACAAGTCAAATTAGCAGAACTTATCATCATCGCACTACAGTAGGGCAACAGTTACATCATCATGATAATGTAAACAGACTGCACTGCTAGCATCACAGAAACTCAACTGAATTAAATCTTCTGGCAGCAAATGTATTCGCAGGCTTGAGCTCAGGTCACTGTAAATGCTTCCAAATGGTTGAGTGTAAATGCTTCCAAATGGGAAGCTTTTTTTTATGCAGCTCCCTAGAAAATTACTTCCCACACTTCTACAGACTTTGCAGTCCATAAATTGTGACTGTTTAACACCTAAGTCTAATTAACCATGACATTAACTTTTATAAGTATTATTCTGATGTTTAGAATATAATTCTAAAGGATCATCTCTATTTCTCACACCCCTCAATGCAAGTTACAATGCCTTTCAACATACTTACATTTTGATCTTTCATTTCTCCCTGGCAGCCTTGACAATACCTAAAAGAAAAATTTTATATTTTAACTGAAAAAAAAAGGAGTCAAGACTGTGTAAATCAATGTTTTAAAAAGATCTCATACATAGTAACAATTTCTGGCAATTACTTCACCTATTCAACTGAACTCACAGATCATGGAAACTACTTAATGCCAGAGATGCCCCACACCACCCAAACACCCAGGATCTCCAGCAGCAAAGAAGCTGTTGCCAGCTATTCTTACTTTTGTGACAAAAAAGTTATGGAATCTACAAGCACACTCATTATCACAAGTAAGATTTGCATACCGTTCCCCTTTGTATTCTTCCAGTGGAACTTCCTGAAAGGCATCTAAAGGAAACAAGTGATGGTAAGACCGAGCCAAGTGAGGTGCAGACACTAACGTAAGACCTGCAAACAGACATCAAAATTGTTACAAGGAAAGATGTACTGAAAAGCTTTTCTGTATAAAATAAGATAAAAAGGAAAAATAACATTTTTAATTACTCAGCAGTTGACAGCTTCGAAGAACTTTAAAAAGTAAAATTACTTGTTCCATTACCTAAACTTGTAATCCAGTTTTAAATCCAAACACAAAGAACAAGAAAATCAATAAAATTTCTACTGAAAAGGTTTAACTCAGCCTTCAGAAATACATTTACAACACACAGTGGTGAAGTTAGGAAGCTCCTTTTGGCAATGATGGCTCTGCTGTATCACACCACCAGCTAAAATGATGCCCTGTTACAAAGCTCTACTACAGCTTGCTGTACTACTGCCAAAACCATGCCACAGTCCCATCTCAGCTAACACTGGTCTGCTGGTTTTAAAACAGTTAGTTTTTGTCACATTAACTATCATGTGGCTGTGTTTTGGATCTATGCTGGAAATAAGGTTGATTAGGCAGGAGTGTTTCCTTTACTGCTGAGCAGTGTTTACACACAATCAAGAAGGCCCTTTCTGTTTCTCACTCCACCCGTGAGTAGGCTCGGGGGTGCACAAGGCATTGGGAGGGGATACAGTCAGGACTGCAGTCAACAGTGCACCAAGAGAACAAAGGGATATGCCACACCATGTGGCATCATGTTCAGCCTACAAAGCTGGGTGGAAAAGGTGGAAAGGGGAGAACGCTCCGGATGATGGCATTTACTTTCTCAAGTAACTATTACCCATGACAGTGTCCTGCTTTCCTGGAGATTCTACTGATGGGAAGTGGTGAATGAATTACTTACTTTGCTTGTCTTGTGTGCATGGCTATTGCCATAACTTTTCAACTGCCTTTAATGCCACCTGTGAGTTATCTCACTTTTACTCTTCTGATTCTCTCCCCATCTCACCAGGGTGTGGGATAGTGTGGGGCTGAGTTGACAGCTGGGGTTACACCAAGAGAACAGGTGGGGCATGGGCTGGCACAAATGTCTCACTCACTCACTCGTACTGTACATGTCCAAACTTGTTCTCCTGATCACTGCAGCTGTGGAGAATCCACTGCAGATACACAGGATTTCTCCAGTTACACTATCCCCTTGCTGGAACGAAACTCATGCCGGTGGGAAAAACTTGAAATTAAACTAGGATAAAGTGATCCAAACCCATAATTATATCATCCTGTTGCCAAATACAGGCATCCTGGTAATACCTACTGTGTTTCAGTCATATGCCTCTGGAAGCCAGGAGAACAGCACCCCCTCACAATCTTAATATTATAAACCACACTAATCCTCCCTCCCACCCTCACTAGGAGCAATGGAGAGAGGCACCATTGCTTGCACAGTCCATTAACATTTGCAAGACCAAAGGGCCCCGTTTACAACTCTACAGCCTGTCTTGTGTCACTGTGCAGATTGCCCTTGGGTTCAACTTGGAAATCTTCCACCCATATACACATGGAGAGGAGAGTACTTCTGTCCTCCTGCTCCAAAGCACTCTATTTTCATGGCCTTGCACTGAGAACTCTGAAACATGGGTGTGTTAAGTTAAATGAGGCTTCTTGGGAAGTTATCATTCCCATGTGCATCACCTCTCTTCCCTATTTTGCCTTAGGTATATTCCTTATACCAACGAATATGATACAGCTTTACTGTTACAGGTACAGTCCTGAGAGACATTTCTATGAAGCTGACATCCCAGGTCACAGAAATGCAGGACTCAAAATAAGTATAGCTGAATTTTTCTACCCCTTAACTCTCTTATCATGAACTCTTGATTAATCTGCTCACCTCTTCTTACTACTCACCACAGATTTTGCATTCCACAGGAAGCTCACAGTATTTGGCTCTGCACTGAGGACAAAAATATCCACCCAGTGTAAGACCTGGGTCACTGTTATTTTCCAACTGCCTACAGCAGAAAGAAACAATTCAGTACTTAAGAAATAATACCATGCTACTACATAAGTACAAATAATGTTTTCACATCAAATAATTTAAAAAGTTTCACTAGATTGCATGTAACAGTTTAATGTATAAGTGTCAGAAAACAACTGATATGGACAGATATCAGTGACCACATTTTCACACAGGAACCAAAGACCAAACATTTCCATATAAAGAAGCCAATCTTTAAAAATAAAGATATGAACAATAACTGCATGCTTGTTTCTTTTTAGAGACAAAAACATTCTATTGCCTCTAAGATGCACATGGTAACTATTCTTTCAAATAGCACACAGCTGTTAGATGTTGTTTCATTCTGAAATTCAGACTCCCCTATCACCCTGGAAAACAATGACTCTTTTCATTGAGAAGTGCACTGGTACAGTCATCAAATGAGGCCTCTACTTTAAACTTCCCTTTAAAGTCATGTTAAGAAATACATAAAAAATACTTTATTCAGATAATACTCTTCCATCCTCATAATTATCTTTTATAATGATAGTAGTAATTAAATCAAGAGCTGCAAGTAATTACTCAACACCTTGTAACACCTGTATGCCCCAATCACTGTGTAACAGAACTAAGTACCATTTACTACTCTGAAAAAACTTAAATGCAAATTTAAAAACACATATTTAACAGAGGATACTTTTAATACTGGAGCTACTAATGGAAATAAAATGTCTACTAAGAAGTCACAAGACATGTCTTAGTCTTTTTTCAGATTATTTTGCAATACTTTCACTGTTGAGCAGATTTTCTAAATATGACTAATTAATATTGAATTCTTATCAGTTCATTGAATTCAAATCAATGCTACTTACGCCATGCTAAAGGAAGGCTTTGCATCCTGATCAGATAGAGAAGCAATAGTATGCTGAGGAAAACCTGAAGAGAAACACATCCCATAGCAAAAATTTTAAACATGCAATAACGTGTCCATTTCTTACTTCAACGAAGAAGTTCAAAGTTTATTCTAGATATTCAGGCCTTTTTCTTTCCCATTTGTTATTACAGGAGAACTGATACACTCTTGCTATATCAAATTCTTCCCAAAGGTCTCTACCTACACCCACACCTCTCTGACTTCCCCTCAGCTGAAAAAATGTCTTTGCCACAGACTTTGTGTTAACTGAAGTGCACTGGAACCCCATTTTAGAAGAACAGTTAAAAAGTAAAATATGTGAAATGGTAGGAAAGCAGAGTGAGCAGCATACAAATGTTCACTTAAACAATAGTTTCTAATTAAGGAGGAAATATTTTTGTAAGCATTCATCCAGCCTATATTCACTTTCTAAGTGCAGTATATGATAGATGAGACTACAGGACTTTTTGGAGACTGATATCTTTCTTTCTTTCTTTCCTTGTATCATTTATTTTTTACAGATCATGAGAGGTGAGAAGTTGGTTTTTCCAACTGCTGCTCAGGCTTTACCTACGAGAAGTAAACCTTTTCATTATCTATACCTAGACATAAAAATACATGCATTCTTATCTATGAAAAGGATGGATGAAAGTGAGAACTCAATACTCTACTTTAGCATTACAGTTCCTATACTGGTTTAACTCCAAGCTTAAATTTATTGAGAAATAGATCAAGAAAAGAAAAGGTAATCTACTTCTTGAAAGAACACTCAAGAAGTTGCTAATGTGTACTACCCACGGTTCCTAAATCAATTAATAGTTGTAATAGTTGCCTTCTGCAGGGAAAAAAGCAGACGGAGAAATAGTAGTTTTTCACCCTTCATTTCTAAGTATTAAATTTATAACAATCACTGTGCCATCAATATCTTTCCACTTCATTGTTTCCAAATTCTGTTCAGTAATTTGTCTTACTTAATAAGCTTTATTTGAAAGCTGACTACGATGCAGGAATAACATCAATCTAGCAAAATAAAAGTTAAAACAAAAATAAATTACACAATGTCTTTACTACATGTCTTACTATTTGTATTGCCTTAACACAGAAGAGGCAATTAAAGAAAAAGAAAAAATCTCATGCTAGGAGTTTGACAAATCCATATCCTACCCATTCGAATAAGGGAGCACTCAGAAGTTGAACTGGCAGGTGGAGGACTGACATGGTGCATCAGCAGTTCCTTATAATGACTTTCATCCAAAATAACGTGGTATGTTCCTGTCACAGACAAAGAGATGCCTTACTATCAGGTTACGAGCCAAAAAAAAATACAAACGTATACTCCAAATGACAGAAAACAACTTAGATAGAAAACACAATTTATCCAAACCTCTTCCTAAAAAGCAGCCCTGTTAATGCTACCCTAAATGACAAGTTTTAAAACTAGTAATAACAGAATGCTAAGTTAGATATGAAGACACAGAGCTTTTTCTTCAACATTTAACTGTAGTAACCATACTGCAAGAGTTACCACTGTAGCAATGGACATTAACATGTTACACTGATGAAGTTTCACACCACATAGCTTTATATATGGGACAAAAGGTTTGCAAATATATGTATTTTTTCCCTCTAGAGCTGCAGCTACCAGCTGCTAGTAATTTCACTTACTACTGTATATTTTGTGTATTTGGGCAACTCTTTAATTTTCTGCCAGCAAAATGGGAAATATTTATCCTTAAAAATTACAAAATGCAGCAATAAATATATAACAAATTACTTGATTTTGATTTTAAACCTGTGTTAGTAATATAATTACTGAACTTCAGATACATACCACCAGTTTCTCGGGCAAGTACTGTACAAACTCGAACTTCAGCACTTAGGCCGATGACAGATACTCTGATCTTTACTGCTTTTAAACACTTAAAATAGAGAAAAAAAAAGCATACTCAATTCACGTGCAGAACAAGAAACAGTAAAAACGTTTAAGTCTTAAATGAAAATTAATTGGTGATAACACTGCAACTGCCTGTCTTTTGTCCAGCAGCTTGGATGTTCAATGCAGTAGTGAAACTTCAGTTCTGTACCTTAATTAGATCATAGATGTTGGCTGGATCACATGTTGTCAGACTGCTGAGGACTACCAAAACCTCTCTGCTTGTATGTCCTGGCATGTGCCTAAGGAAAGTACACAGTTAATTTACTCATGCACACTAAACTACTTGTATGATAACATCTCCAAGGACCTTAGTGTGCTGAAGTCAGAAGATGACACAATATGAAGTCCTCTACAAACTGTGGTAAGATCCTTGTCCGAGCACCAGATTTTCACCTTCTGAAAGCCAAACTTTCCAATATCTAAAATACAGTATTTAATTGGGTAGTTGTTACCTGATTATTTCCTGTAATGAATCCTTTGTACCTTAGCCAAACTCACATGTAAAATTAATCTCCAAACTAGCACACTGTAGTAAATCTTCCTGACTTCTTAAAAAGCTCTAATCAGTTTTTAAGTGTAAATCCATTACTTCTAATTACTTGAAGTTCTTAGTTGAAAACTCTCTTCCTGCTAGTATTTAAATGGCTTTTCATGACACTGATTATCCACTTTGTTCAGTCAGTATCTTTAGCTGTAATTCTTTTTCAGTTTTCCACAAACTGGGATGCATCTCAATACCTCACATTGCAAAAAAGTGCTCTGAATCTATCCTACCTGAAAACTGATCTTTCTAAAGTATGCCAAAACTCTCACAAGTTTATTGTGACACAATACTGTTTCTTTTCCTATTCTCTTACATTATTAACCCCTAACTATGATCTCTCTCATACTGCAGCTCTTCAGTAATAAAGAGTAATATTTCATCACAATATCTACATACCATCATCAACTTGGTTTTCAAATTTCATTTCTGTAAGAAACACAACCCTAAATACAAGCATCTAGTGGAAGAAGATAAACTTCTGCACTACTGGAGTATTTAACTTAATGATTTGTATTGTAAGAGGAGAGTCGCCTTTAAAAGACTCAAGTCACCATGATGCAACATGCTACTTAGAAAAAATTCTGTCTCTGCCTCTCAAAAGCCACAATCACAAAGAAAACAAAAAAAAAAACCTCCTTGTATATACTAACTTTAAAGTCTGCATGGCCAAATTTAGGGAATTATATAGAGAAGGCTCTCCACTGCAGTTCATATCCACTGCTTTCTTCAGAGCAGTTACATGCTTTTTTGAGTTTCCTGTAAGTGAAAAAATGAAATCAATTTAACTGATACAACAAGTTAAAGAACAGAAATGCTTAAAGTGCATATGTAATGAAGTGTACTTGTACAACAGGAACTGGTTTCAGAGGCAGGTCTGTATTTTTCCTTAGAAATTGGTATTTTGATCAGAATGCAGAAAAGAGTAAAAAAGACTTTTACTCCATAGGCACTCAGATGCTAGAAAGTTTAGAAGCCAAAAAGAGTAAAATCACTTTTGGGTATCATTAAGCACTCAACATGAGCGTGACATCTCCCACAAACAGAAAGAGAGTTTTGTTTCCTCTGTGTCCTGGGGTAACGTTATGATGCTTGTATCCCCATTCATCTGTTCTGTGCCTTTAAGACCGGCTCTGAAGAGTGGAAGTTTTGTTTGGGTTTCTCTTATCAGGGACACAGAGACGAGCAGTACATAGGGCTGTTTTTCACTTCTTGCTTTTCAGCTTGCTGCTTTGCTTGCTCCCTTTTCTGCTCTTGCTTCTGCTCTGCTTTGGCCTCTGCTTATTAGCTAGTTCTAGCTAAACAGTCCACATTCCTTCCTGGACTGTTTCTCCTCTCCTGTTTCTGTGGCCATCTCGAGCCTGCTCTGGACTGGGACCCGGGAACACCGAAGGTTCGGCTGCAGCAGCTGCCCCAGCGCCGGAGGGACTGAGAACAGAGCAACCACCCCCGAAAGAGACTTTCTGATTTTGTCATCTTTCTCAGAGCGGTGTCACCAGGTATTGTTCATTTTGTGTGCTGGGGGGTGCTGTGCCTGAAATAAACAGGTTCTTTCCACCTCTCTCCAAGGATTTTTTCCCGAACCGGTGGGGGGGAGGGGCCGTGTAGGTTTTGCTTTCTGGAGGGGCCCTCCTTTGCAGATTCTCTACCAAATTTGCCCTAAACCAGGACACTCTGTTATCCTCAAAACATGGTTCAAAGATTGGTTGATCCCCAATTTCCCCCATGAAACCTGCTGAAGCCATAGAGACTGGCCTAACAGCAGGCAGGAACCAAACAAACCTTGACTTCTTAACATCTGATCAGATCTCACAAAACCCACAGATGTTGTAACATACAAAATTAACGAACAGGGTAGAAAATTAACTATAGGGGAAACCAGAACATATCAGACTTGCATTCTGGTTGAAACTTGATCACAAACAAGCACACAACGATGATTCTGGATCAAAGCAGATCAGAATGTAGATTATGGTTTCAAACAACTTGCAATAATTTATCATTTAAATTAAAACTAATTATGATAACATAACTTCATTTTCAGCAGTGTATCAAGCACAGCTTAGAACACCAATGAAAAGGACAAAAACATCTGCAATTTAAGAAAAGAATACTACTTCCCTACCTGAGAGTTCCGTCATTTTTTCAGCTCTTTTACTCTTGGTTACAATTAAGCCAATCTGAAACAGGGAAAAAAAAGACCAAACTTTTCTTAGAAAGTTTTACAGTGAGTTTATTTAGAATTTTTCTGTATTTTTTTTACGTCTTTATGGACCAGAATTGTTTAATCATACAAGGCTATAATAAAAGTTTTACTTCAAGTGTAACAACAGCAGCACAACTTGATGCATTAATTTATAAACACTCCCATACTTTCATTACTTTTGCCAAAAAGTACAAAAAGAAATCTTCTAAGACTTAAATTGTAGAAACAGGCAGAAATAAGAATTTCACTAGACTGATGAATAAAGGATGGGAAGGTATACATAAATTGAAAACAGTTTACTTGGTAGTGTTATAACCAAAACTACCGTTTAAAATAGTTTTCTGCTTTTTGTTTCTTGCATGGTCGTACATACCTGACTAATAGGATTCTGGTCAAAGTACTCTTCAACAAAATATTCCAATAACTATAAAGAAAAGTTAAGGCAGTTAAAAACTAATTATACTTTTATTTCACATATGCATTAAGTAGATGCAAAACATCTACTAAACTAAAAAAGCAAAACAAAGTAGTTGAGTAGCACAAAAAGGGGGAATGAGCCTTTTCTTTCCATTGTTCTTTCACCCTATCCCTCCCCCTTCATCCCAAGTAATCAATTAAATGAGATTTCAGAAACTACACCCCCCTTATTTTATTCATGTCCTATGTTAAAGTTCTAGATTCCTGCTGTTTCAAGTGGAGGTTTTCAATACACCAAAAAGCACTACTCTGTACAAAACCATCAAAATGCAGGATTTCAGGCTCAAGTATTGTTGGAGAAGACCACACAGAACATAATGTATACAGTTCAATATTATATACATTCATATATATTCAATACCAATACCAGATACAGTGGAAATATGCCCACAATCTGGAACAGCAATCCAGTTCAACACTCATCTAGCATCCTTTCAAGTAAGAATTCATAAAAAAACCCCAAGTGTAAGAAAAAAATACAAACCAATTCTAGATGTGTAATGAGAACACGTCATCCCCTTAATCTGGGCAATAGTTTCCAAATGTGTCTTCCTATAATATGCCTGTGCAAAGTGTTTTTGCTGTACAGAAGCACATGTGCAAGGCAAAATAATGCCACACAGATTTTACTATTCAAAAAATAGGAAAGTGACAGGCAGAAATAAGGAGACAAATGTAGGGATGAGAGATGAGGCTACGCAGACACAGGAGACTGCAATTCTTTGAAATGCAAAATGTAACCAGTTTATAGAGAAACAGTGGCTCAATAAGAAAAAACTTGAGTGCAGGAATACCTTCAGAGTGCAAGTAAGTCTGTTTGGCTTTAAGTCTTGGTCCTCCATCGTTCTTGATCCATCAACAACCACGTAAAGGTGACGCATCTGCATTTCCACCATATGTGAAAATCACTCACAGAATATGTATTGAAATGAATTAATTATTCCATTTACTTTAAAAAGCCACTACTTCCTCCCTCTGACAAGGAAAATTCAGTAGGTAAAGAGATACAATTAATAGCGACTGAAAAGTAATGCATTCTTCCATTTTTTTCTTAAAATCAAAAAAAAACCCTTCTCTTGAAAAATGCACATGTTATTCTCCTCTCATGACAAGCTACAAAACATGCATAGTTTGAACATTCATGTCTTCACCTGAAGAGCTCAGTGTTGTACAAAGCTATGTGGTTATTTACAAACCATTTCCACTATGTCTATTTTTCACATGAAGAGAAATGGACAGTGTGAGCACATGTGATCAAACTTCCACTGCCAAACACACCCTGTGTGGAAACCCTCCAACCCTGAAGAGCCATGCTACACATACACACTGCCAACAAACAAAGAATGCTTTAAAAAACCAATAAATAACAGTGGAAAGCACAGGGTTTGGTACGAAGTATGCCAGGCCAGCAGAAGTGCATTTCAGATCTGGCATACCACCTCCAGCCAAATAGTTTTGGACTAAGGACAGAAGAGGTTTAAGGTATTAACATACCATTCCAAGCCGAACTTGTCCATGGTGTTCATAGAGTCTAACAAAACACAGAAGGTTTTAAGTCAAATTCAAATGAGTGAATGGCACCCAAAACAAAAGTCCAAACAAATCCAATACTAGACTTCTAGCTAAAATGTAGAAGCAACAAACTGCAGACAGTTATTCAAGCTGAAAAACCCCACAGATCAATCACAGATTTCACAACTCTCAGAAAATAAATAAGAACTATTTCTTACTACAAGGTTTAATGAAGCTTTAAAATTTTATCCAAACTTGACAAATCAAGTTCTAGCATAACTTGAAATAACATAAAACTTAGGATTTTCTTCTAGCCATTTTTCTGAAATTTGAAACAGAAATCTGTAGCTGTGATACCAGAAGTAGATTCTGCTGTGACAGGAGAAGGGGCAATGTTTTTAGCTAAAAGAGGGTTGATTTAGATTGGAGATAAACATGTTTCTACCACGAGGGTAGTGAGGCACTGGAGCAGGTTGCCTTGAGAAGCTGCGGATGCCCCATCCCTGGGAGAGCTCAAGGCCAGTTTGGATGGGGCTCTGACCAATCTGTCCAATGAAAAGAGTCCCAGCCCATGGCAGGTTGGAGTGAGATGATCTTTAAGGTCCCTTTCAACCTAAACTATCCTGCGATTCTCTGATTTGTATACTAAACAAAAAAAAAAACACTGATGGAAGATTCCTCTAAGTTGTGCAGATTGCAGCTGCAGTGCTCTGCAGCTTGTCATCAGATCAAGACCTGCAGCTTGCATACATATGGGATACACAGCCTGTATACATTCAGTGTTAAAAGATAAAAATTGATTTTTCATCATTTTTCCTGGCATGCACCTCCCCCTCTGAAGGAAAAGGGCCCTAAAGACATCCTGTAGGCATGCCTTATGGTTAATTTATCCCACAGGAACCAGTTTTGGGATGATCAAGCCCTTCTAACTGACCAAATCAGTGCTGTTAGCATACCGCGTACCTTTTCCTCTTCGCCTTGAAGAGAATGTCCTCGATGGTTGCCTTCAAAGACCCGGATTCGTCTTCCTTAAGAATTTCCCTAGGCAGAACAGACTGTTGCAGCGGGCAGAGGGGAGACTTTTCCTCCTCTTTCGCCAGAAAGGAGAGAAAGGTGAGGGGGGAAGAACACACCATGTTCTTTCGTAGCCTCCTTCCCAGCGCTTGGTCCGCTCGGGTTCGTCATCCATCTCTGCGGCAGCTGAGGGGACACCAGGGGAGATGCGAGGCGCTGAGTGAATATCAGGGGAGCTCCGGGGAGACGAGAGAGTTCAGGGCAGACGAGGGGGACTACGGGAAGAAGAGAGGGGCGAGAGGGAGTCTGAGAGGAGCCGAGGGACACTGAGGGGGGTGAGAAGGGCCGAAGGGGCTCAAGGGCAGCCGAGGAAGGCTGAGTAGCGCCGCGGGACACGGAAAGGAGCCAGACCCGCGCTCGCTGCCAGGCCCCGCAGTCCCCGACACGTTGGCGTCCGCCCTCTTCCGCCTCGGTGCGGCGCCAAACCGTCCCGGCCGCCGCCCGGGCCGCGGAGCGACCGTTCCGGGAAGGTTCCGTTGTGTTTTCCATAGCATCATCAAAATCCTCCGAATGCGGTCATGGAGAGGACGAGCGCCTAGGGAAGACGCCTGACGGAGACATCGATGGAGAGGACGAGCGCCTAGGGAAGACGCCTGACGGAGACATGGCGCGGAGCCCCGTGAGGAGCGCCTCGCTCGTGTGCCCGGGCTCAGCCGCCAGGCTCACGGCATTGCCTGGGTGTCGGTGGCACTTCTGCAATTAACCGAAGACATTTCAGTAATTAATGGAAAAACGCAGGAGCCTGGAAAAAGCACTGGATTTTAACACATGATTGTGCTCACACACCGGTTAATGAAGGCAGCCATCTATCACCCCACCAGCAAGAGCAAGAAGTTTCAGGTATTTTGATGTTAAGTAATCATGTTTTCCATCTACCTAAAATATTTCTGAGTATTCATGTCACATCACCAAGAGTTTCCATTTCATAAGCACCACAGTGAGGTTTAGCTCAGAGCTAGCTGAGCTAATTGCTGATTGCTCTGCAGAGCAATTAAAACTTTACTGGATACGTGGAAGTATGCCAAGACCGGGCTTCAGCTCTTGAATTGCAGGAAAGTTACTGAACATCCGTTTCTAAGGAGTCTCACTCTGCATCCAAGTAAGACAATACATGAGGAAGAAACGAGTAGTAACAATCCTTGAAGCGAGACTGGGGCAAGATTAACCATTTTTGTACCCTTCAGCTTATTGCATTTATCAGGATAAGTGTATAATTATAACAGAAAGAGAGGAAAAATTAATTAGCTTTCAGTTAAACCATACCTGGGGAAAAGCAATTATTTTTTTGAAGGAAAGCAATCTGAAGACAGGAAAAGAAGAATTCTTTGAAAACTCAGCATTTTCTTCTTGGAACTGAAATAGTTGTTGTTTGAACAACTCCAGTTAGAACATACACCATTTTTTTCTTTAGAAGGAAAAAGTCCAATCTCTAAAACAATGAAATGAAGTGTCTTCTAAGCTAGCACTTTGAATAAAATAAGTGAGAAATGAGACTTATTTCAGAACAGGAGTATTTTTTATTCTCAAGACCAAGAATCTCAGTGCTGGACTGGAACACAGGATATACAGTAATTTTGTAAAACTTTATTGTACAAGTGTTTGAAATCCCACCATGATTTTGAAATTCATAAATAACATACTGGACACCTTCACTTACAATTTCAAAGCAGTTAGGTTTTTCATTGCCATGAGCATTTGTAGTCACTGTGCTGGCATGAAAGCTCGTCAGGCTGTTAGGCAAGACAAAATTTTGGGTATGTTTGTTAGTCATTACTTTATGTGGCCTGAAAAAATGTACAGTTTAGTAAAATGTATGCCAATCTTGCCACATTTGTCTTGATCAACTCCTTACAAAGACAAGAAGAAACACAAATACAGTTTAGAAACTATGGTATTTGTAGAAACACTAAGAATCTTGAGCATCTCAATTTGTAGATCTGTGAAGCCAGGTGTTTTCTAAGAGGAAGGCTGAATGATAAAACTTCTTGTTGTATACACTCAGGGTTTGAGGACAGGCTGTAATTAAAAGCAAGGCCACTGATGTAAGGCAGTATTCCTTGGTGATTAATTTGTTAACTACCTTCTGCAAAAACCCAGACACATACATAAGACCACACAGCACATCATTTACACATACATGCAAAAATGCAGGTTCAGAGCTGAGCCTAGAGGGACTGCACAGAGAGATTGAGGTGATAATAATCCAAAACTCCAGTTTTGTCTGGAGTAGGCGTTCTATTCTTTAATATCAAGAAGCCACTTTCCTTGATAGTTCTTATGGTAACTCAGATTGGGGGACTCTCCCATCACTTTCCTCCTAGTTTCTGCCTTGCTTCAAGTTCCTTCAGCTTCCAGACATTAATTCTTATTTAGTTCATCTCAATTTCTCTGAGAGATGAACACGTTAGACTAATCTTAGAGTAACAGTTTTTCTCCAGCGTGGCTGTAGCATTGTAGACAAGACCCTTTTCAGCTGTCCCTTGGTAGGTTAGAGCAAAACAAGTGCACAGATTGTACCCACCAGAGGTGCCTCAGCAGCCCTGAAACAAGACACAGGACTGAGCAAGTCATTTACTGTAATGATTGCAACACATTGCTGCAGCCTTAGGACGGCCTGTGTACCTTAGGATGGTAGCTTGCTTCTGTCATGCCCTCCATCAATTCTGTTTGAAATCCAAAAGGCAGGCAGAAGGGAATATACCTCTCCCAGCTTCTCTTTCCAACCTTTGGAAAATCTACTTAGCCACACCTATAGCATCTTACTGGGAAACACGAGAATCCACATACAGATGTTGCTGCTTAATCTCCTTATTCCTGGCACAGGTATGCTATTACCTTTTCCCAATCCATTTGTTGGAAACTTTGTAGGAAAGAAGCAAAACAATGGTTCTCCACAGGCTATGCAGACACTGCCTGAGAGACCAGGAGCCAGTTTCTCAAACACTAAAACTCACACCACTGTCAAAAGAAGCTTGGTGCTACAGAAAGAAGACAAATTAAGTGTGCAGACTGTGAATCTTCCAAAGAAAACATCAGTTATGTTATTGTTAGAACTTTAGGAGCACCAGTTGATCCTCAAACCTGTGCTAATCTTCTCCTGTTATTGATGCAAGCCCAGAACTCTCACTGAGAAAAAAACAAGAAACCGGGGTGTGACAGGTAATTTATTTAGATTGTGGAGATTTAGACAAGTACTTCTCTTACAAAGAACAATTTAACAGGTATTCAGCGCAAGTATAAAAAATTGGCCCATCTCCTTTATAAGGAAGAGAGGTTTTTCCTTTGAAATGAATACAAACCAGAACCAGATAGAAAGGCACTGAAGAGAGAGAACAAGGCATTGCACTGGCTGTCACCTGTTCTCAGAATGATGAAAATACTGAGGCACCTTCCAGCAGATGAGACTGAAAGCTTTGAAATTAAGAGGTGCCAAATTTTCAAATTTTCTGAGTATTCTCATGGCATCTTGTGCTATTTACTTCATCCACTAAAGCTCTTGGAATTAAATGGCTGATAAAATTTGAATGTCAATTTTACAAGTATGAAGGTGGGTGCATGGCCATCAGGATTGCAGCATCAATGATAAGGGTTGAAAAACCAGCAGGGCTACAATGGTCAGAGTGAGGTATGTTAATACATTTCCAGCAGTGAAGAGCAGAGGTAGTACTACCATGATCACACTAAACTGGAAATGGCTTTCCTGATGTTGTTCCTTAAAATTAAGGCAGAAGTTAAAACTTTCAAAGAAAAAAACCAAATCACTAACAAAAATTTGCAGTAACTGTAATCAGAGCACCTTTTTCAAACAAAATATCTTTATAAGCAATAGAGTAATATGGCTACACTGGTGGGGTTTTTTTAATATTAAAAAACATATTTCAGAACAGACAAATTGCAGTTGTAGAAAACTGTACAAAAACTATCAATGCTTCTAACAATTATAGTAAGTAAAAAAGTTAAAGTAAATAAAGATATGAAAAAGGATGCAAAGAGAAAATTTACTGGCTTATGAAAGTACTTGCACATACAGACCTAATGCCAGCATAATATCCCCAAGAAAATATAAAAATATATAGAATTTATGCAAATATGCTCTGGAAAGTATGTCTTTTAATACATTTTATCTGGCCTTAAAGAAGATACTAACAATTTATACTTTGAATGAGAATTCATTCTGCTGTACTCGCTCTCTGAATGCCAAGTTCATTAGCAGCAGCTGTACAGACAAGAAGTCCTGTTACTTGCTGATGAAGAGCAAAGCCCTTAAACACATTTACCCCGAACAGCGTGATCCAGAAGGCAGGCAGAGCACACTGACCTATAGCAACACTAATGAGACATTAAATATGCCTCGTGCTGTACCTTTTAGGCCAAGTATAGATTTGTTGCGTCATCTCTGAAGAGGACAATACAAAAACCAAACCCAAGTCCCTCTTCCCCAGGTGGTTAAATAAGAAGCTATTTTTCCTCACTTGTTAGGCAAAATTCAAGATGATTTCTGGTATAATTGACAGCATTTGGAAATACAATACAAAAATTCGTATTAAACTAGTTTCTGAATTGCCCAAAATATTCAACAGAATCAGAAAATGCATCAGACCCCACACAGAAAGATCAGCTCAGCTCTTCTGATATTATTAAGACGTCACATATAAATAAAATCCAAAATTATTAACAGCATTTCTATGCAAAGTTTCCACAAGATATATGGAAACTGCTTTTTCTGGTCGGCTTTGCAAGTTTGCAAATGAAGTATTTTCAAATAAAGTATTCATATTTAAGAGGCCAGGATTTGCACTAATGAAAGCATAATGTTAGCAGCAGTTTCCTAACTTATGTCATAACTTCAATTACAATTGGATCTGCATACAAAACTATCAGTAATGTACAACATCCAAACATATGACAGTGATTAAGTAATCCCCATAAGTGTACTGTTTAAAGAGTAAATAAATAGCTTAAAATACACATATCAATTTTAAAACCAGAAAATAGTATCCATGAAGTGCAGTCATTACTAGGTTTCTACATTCCAATTCATAACTTTATCATAGTCCTGAATTCGTTGTTTTATGTGAGAAAGCTTATTCTTCAGATATTCACAACGCTCCTTTTTCTCCAGAAATGCAGGATCCTACCAAAAATACAAAAACCTATACATTAGTATATATTAGGCTTTCAGACTCTTCCAAGAATAGTCTATTATCAATTATCTTCTTGACTAAAAGGACAGTATGTAAAAATTCTCAAAAAAAATCACACTCTTTTCCCCTGGCCCTTTCTTATTTCCTGTTTCCCCTTCCTTCATGAAAGGACAGAAGAAAATGTTCTGCCTTTATATGCTGTGGCAGCTCTCTTAGTAAATAGAGCTGTTTTAAAGCAGAAATTTGCAAATATAAATGACATCCTAGTACATAATTTAGATTTTACACATGTATTTGCTGTACGTGCAATACATCCTCCCCCCTCAAAAAGTAATGAAGCTTAACTAACATGGACATAAACTCTGAATCTCATGGGAAAAAAATTGTATTTGAAATGCATAATGTTTTTAATGGAACGCAGATACATATTTGCTCTCTGCATTTAAAAATTACAGAGAGAAACCTCTTCCAAGAGGTGTAATTACTTTTTTAGAGTGTCTAATTCCATGCCTCAAAAAAATACAAAAATGTCTTTTCAAATGTAAGACTATGTTTTCTGTTTTTATCCATTGGCTGTGTCAGTGAGTGAATATAACTGAATGCAGAATGCTCAGTGATTAAACATACTCTCAGAAGATGAAAATGCTCAACTGTTGGGATGGGTTTTTCCCCACATGTGGCTACTGGAATCATTACTCTCTAAAATGCTTTTGCCATGAGTGTATGGGTTGTGCCATAGCTTTGCTGAAGTTTTAAAAGACAAAATATGCAAAACACTACAGGTACCCTGAGATACTGAAATCTGCCCAGCATCAGAAGTATTGTCTGTTTACACTCTCTTTGCTAGTCATTAGATTCAATAGCAATGTAAATTTAAAACACTTACATTTTTCTTCTTCTTGTATTCCTGCAGAACTTTTAATATCCTTTCCTGTTCCTAATGAGAAACCACAGATTTTTAAACTTTGAGTGTGTTCCATATATGCATGTAAATACTACAGAATACTCATCAGAATCCTCATTTGATCAATACCTTGTGGTTATAACATTTTAGATGTAAATCTTGTATTGGGGAAATAATGAAAATACATCAACTGTGACTCACTAGAACTTAAAAGCTACTAGTATGAAACAAAGAAACTAAAACTCCCAGAAAACCATGTATAGTTCTTAACTATTGTAAGACATTGTGCTCTAACTAAAGACAGTCAAAAACTGTCTAATACCACCTAATACAGCTATTTTTCATGAGCCCATTTCACAGGTACTTACATATATGCTTTCAGGATGGTGTGGAAGCTGTTTCAGCAATGCATCCAGCTCATCAAACTTTCTTAATACAGCATTAACTTCCATAGACAGTTCTTTATACTCAGCAAACTGATCATTGAATACTGCTTTGTACCGGTCTCTCATTTCATTTGTTTGAATTACAGGGTATTTCCTAAAAAGAAAAATAATTAGGAATTAATTTTAGAGATACAGCTTACTAACAACATTTAGACTCTTCACCTTGACAGAGTATTTCTGTATTTTTTGCTAATCTCATAAGCTGCTGAAATTTGCATGTCTGTAAAGCACTGAAATCAGAGAATCACAGTATAATTGAAGTTATAGGAGATGTCTGGAGGTTATCTGATCTGACCTCCTGCACAAATAGGAACACTTAGACCAGGACTATGTCCATACAGCTTTGATATCTCCAAGCATGGAGACTCAGTCTCTCTGGGAAACCTGTGCCAACCCTCAAAGAGAAAAATATTTTCCTAATATTCAGGTGCAACCTCCCTTGTTTCTACTTGTGCCCATGGCAAATAGTATACAAACTAATTTATTAATTGGAAAGGCCTACCCTTTCCAATTAAGGGAGCACATTAGAGATGCAGCATTAGAAAGTGTAAGAGTAGTCAAATTTCTAGCCCTAAAAAGGCAATTTCCCATGTATTTTGTTTTTTTCCTCTAATATATATGTAATGGTCTTCTCTTCCTTTGGCAGTTAACGTACTTGCTAGATTATGATATTCTTTTTCAACATTTGAGGTTTGTGGGGGTTTATTTTTTTAAATTAAGAATCCTTATTTATAGTTACGGGACTTATGCCACTGTTACCAGCCCCACCCTCTCTGCTTTTTAATGTTAACTTAACACACAATTACGAGTTCCCATATCATGTGCATGGGAGAGAAACCATTGGAGAAATGCAGAGTGAAAAACATGATTCAAGTATCCTCCACTAAGTTGGCCCATCAAAATCAAGTCACTTACGCTAAGTAGTCTGGCATCACTATAGGTTTAGGAATGTGGCCTGCAGGTATATGACCATTAAGTAGCTCTGGTTTTCTTTCCAGTGATTTGAGTTGCCTGTAACTGACTTCTTCCCTTGGTCTGTCATCACCTTCATACTGTTTTAAAGGAGAAAATTTGTTCTTAATGAAATCAGTTTTACATAAATCACAAAATACACCTTAAGACAGAGATGCATGTATTGAGCAGCAGTAGAAGCAAATCACAGATATTTTCTACAACACTTATTGTAATTAGAAAATCAGTTTATTGACTTACAATAATGTTTCTCACACAGTATTCTTCTTAAGTTTGTCCTAACAACAGTACAGATAAATATTTCTGCACCTTTGGAAAGAATTGTTTGCATGTTTAAAAAAATATTGCAAGGAAGTTTCCTTCAGTATTCATTTAATTTGTGAATGAACTGGAATCATTCAGTTCTTTGGAGTTCCCTTTTCTCCTTGATTCCTATTGTACAATTCATCCCTTGATCCAGAAATAAAAAAATGTGAAATCTTAGAACATAAACAAAAGGATCTTGATCCACTACTGAATCAACAGAGAAAACGGTGGTAGGAAATTCACAGTGTCTATCAGGAGACATTTAAGGGTGAAATTAATGTTGTAATTTCTCTGGAAAGCCCATACAATCTTTGCAGTGTATGCAATGACACCTTGTGTGGCTGAAACACTAACACTGCTGAGGCATTAAGTGTCAAGGGAGTCTTTGGAGCAGTCTCAGAGACAAAGAAAGAAGCTCAACTCACAGGGCACCTCCTCTGTGCTTCCACTGGCTCTCCTGCAAATTAAGCGCACAGCCAGGAATAAAGAGAGGCTCAAACCTATCATGCATCAGACGACCTGCTGTTTCAGCCATGTCTACTAACTCTGTGATAAATGCTACAGAACTTGTCACCTCAGAGAAAAGGGTAAAAGCACACGGAGAGGCAGCCATCACATCTGCTATTTTACAATTTTGTAGATTTTATAACCTAGCCTAACTAGGAGTAAGTTTGTTACAAGCTCCTTTTGAATCTTCTAGGCCGGAGACTGCTGTCCAAACTAGCTTAAAAAACGAAACATAATCTCTTTGAGGTCAAATAAACAAATAAATAAATTAATTAAAATAGTCACAAGGAAAATAATAATAATTTAGAATTACCAGTAAGCAGAAAAATAAATTCCTATTTTTTCCTACCTTTTTTTCTGGAAAAGAGGATTGCGTTTTCATCTATAAAAAAAAAAAAAAAAAAAAAAAAAGGAAAGAACAAAGTTTTATTTTCAGCAAAAATAGTATGGAAAAGCACAGACTCCTAAAATTTAAACACTTTCAAAAACATACTATACAGAAAATTACATTTACACTTAGGTATGATGAAATGTAGGATAAGGAGTATTTTCAGATCCACTATTTAAAGACTTGTTTAAGGAAAACAACCACCCAAACCCCAGAACAACAGGACTTCCCAAAGCACAGCTGTAAGGAACAGCTTGCAGGAAATACTCCATCCACTTCTCAAGCTCCTTTATTATTGTTTCACATTCCAGCCCACGTTAACTCACTAACAGGCTGATCCTAATTCATTGCCTAGAACACACAACAGTGCACTAATCAGCAGCTCAACCTGCAGCTGTTTTGCACAGCACTGTCCAGTCTCTAACCTCTATTATTAAAGTACTCCCTTTAGAAATGTTTAGTCAGTGGACTAAAAGAACTTGGATAGCAACAAGGAAGAATGAACAACTTGTGTACAACTCTGACAATCCCCTCACTCTTGCAGGACACACTATCAGTTGGTTAAAAAGCTTTTACTGAAGAATTATAACTAGTTTTCAAAAGAAAAGTCTCAATTTTATGCAAGATGTTGAACTGGAAACCATCGTTAAATAAAAATGCTGTAAATCAGACTGCAGTCAGAAAGCAGAGGATATGCAGCTTTAAATTCTCTTCTTCTAAAATCCCTTAAAGGCAGACCCCTCCTTAATTTAGGCTTATGTACGTTTCACATGCATTAATTTTCATGCTATATTAAGTCTCACTCATTTTTAAAGGGTCTTTTGGCAATGTTTTCAAATCTAGGTAAGAGTGTTAAATCTCTACTATTATAGTTTATCATTAACCAGACAGATACTGAATGCTTCTAGTATGGGCAAGGACAGTAGTCAAGCAAAATATTTGACGTGAAAAAGAGGTGGCTGACTAAAATTTGAGACATCAAAATCTAGCCAAGGCTGTTACTACAAATATTTGCTGATAACTATAGTGAAGAAAGCTGAAAAGGTATTAAGAAGTTGTTTGGAGATTTGCTTGCAAAGTAAAAATAAGTATTTCACATTCTTAGGTTTATTCACACTAGCACTTGATGTGCTGAACGCACAGATTTTGAGTAAATGCTAGGTGGCTTTAAGCCACCTAACCCTGCTGAACAGATGAACATTGTTCGTTTCTTCCTTTGTTTGGAAAATACACACTAGGAAGTAGTTCATCAGCTGACTCAAGAACAGAGCCCAGTATTATGAAGAGAACAGAGCCAGGTCCTTACTCAAGATGAATTATAAACATTAAAAAGAACAAGAAAAAATAAAAAACATGTCCAAGACTTTGTTTCTGACACCTTAAAAACGCCTTTTCAACCTCAGGACTACAGATCTGCTGTAGAGAAGACACTTGATTTGACATCGTCTATTCCATGATAAGATCTTACAGCTGCTCACCCTCATGTGGTAACCGGTAGACAGAAAATGATAAGTAATGACTTACCTCCTGTTCCATTAATTCCCTGTGCCTCCTGGCCCCTTCGTGCCTCCACAACTTTAGGCAAACCACCGCACTAATTAGATAGAGGATCACCGTGACAAACAAGAAGATGATCGCCGCAGTCTGACCGCCCTCCACACGGCAAAAAGCCGCATTTATCGGCGTCTTAAACAACTGGTAATAGCAGAGCCCACCTCGGTTGGTATCGTTTACATATACTATGGCAGCCGACATGTACAGGATGAACAAGGCCACATTGATCCCAAACTCGGTCAAAGGCCACCAGTTGGAATCGAGGAGGATAGTTCGGTAGTACATGGACATGCCCAGCACAAGCAGCACTATGGTGACAATCCACGCCATTCCCGCCACCACCAGGATGAAAGGCGTTTTGGGCCCGCTGTAGGAGTATCCTCCGTAGGCGCTGCCCGCCCCGTATCCGTAGGGCTGCGAGTACCCGAACATGTTGTACCACTCGTTGTCCTTGTGTACGTAGGCGGTGACACAGGCGAACACGGCGGCGCCAAGAAGCAGCTCGGCCACGCCGAGGATCCTGAGCAGCCCTGCCCAGGACTTCATGTAGGCGTACCTCAGGTGGTACTCCTCCACTCGCTCGCTGTAAGTCTGCCCAGTGCCGCCGCGGCGCTCCAGCGAGCCCGAGGGCTCTCCGGAGGGCAGCATGGCTTCGGCCTCCTTCCGAGAGTTGTAGCTCCCGCCCGACCCCCCGAATGGGTCGGTGTAGGAGCCAGGCACCGTCCTGGTCCCCGGTTGCAGGGGGGCGGGAGAGGCAGGCGGCGAGCACTCGACCCCGTCCGATATGTACCTGATGTCGGAGGCCGTGCTATCCCAGCTGGAGCCGGGGTGGCGTCTCCCTTTGAAGAAGTTCTTCCACGAGTCCGGAATGAACCGCCGAACCGGCTTGAGCTCTGCCGGCCCGCTGGGGCCCGGGCTGGTCCTGCCGGGGCCGAAGGGGGGCTGCAGTGGCAGCGGGGGCGGCGGCAGCGGGGCGGCGGCGGACCCGGGGCTGGGCCCGCGGGGCAGCGGGGACCTGCCGGATCGCCCGCCCTGCGAGCTCCGCGACATGGCCGGCGCTCAGCCCGGCCCCGGGCGCTCCCCGGTCCCGCTCGCCTCACCAACGAGAGGGAACTGCCGCGGGGTCCCAAGGGCAGCCGGCGCCGGAGAAGGACGAGCCGAGCGGAGAGCGCCCACTGGCCCGGGAGCAGCCGCCCAACACCTGAGGGGTCCCGGCGGCCTCACCTGCGTCGGCCCCACGGCCTTCGCCCGGGGAGGCGGGAGCTTCCGGCCGGGAGTGGCGGGACCGCCCCGGCCAGGAGCGGCGGGAGCTTTCCCGAGATCGTGGTGCGGTGCCGGCGGGGCGCGGCCGGGCTTGGCGCCGTGACTCACAGCATGACAGAAGGGGTCAGGTTAGAAGGGACCGCAGAGGGACAGGTATTCCAACCTGCCTGCTCAGCTGCTCAGGGAGGGTCGTGCTAGAGCATATCGCGCAGGATTGCGTCCATGCACTTCTTGAATATCTCTGGTGAAGGAGATTCCACTATCTGTTCAACGCGTCGTCACTCGCACAGAAAGAAAGGTATTCTTCATATTCAGGTGGAACTTACTTTGCATCTGTTTCTGCCCTTTGCCTCTTGTCCCGTTGCTTGCCACCACTGAGGAAATCCTGGCTCCATCCTCTTGATATTTCCATGTAGGTAGTTACAAACATTGATAAAGTCCCCTCTCAGTCATCTCTTCTCGAGGCTGAACAGGTGCAACTTCCTCAGCCTTTCCTGGTAAGAGAGATGCTTCAGTCCCCTCATCATCCTTGTTGCCCTCCCCTTAAGAAGCTTCATGTCTCTCCTGTACTGGGCACCCCAGAACTGGACACAGCCCTCCAGGTGTGACCCTGCCAGGGCTGAGTAGAGGGGCAGGATCTGCCTCGACCTGCTGGCAAGGTTGTTCCTAATGCCCTGCAGAATCCTGTTGACCCTCTTGGCCACGGGGCACTGCTGGCTCATGGACAGCTGCTTGTCCTGTAGCACCCCGTGGTCCTTCTCCAACAGAGCTGCGCTTCAGTCCCAGCCTCGGCTGGTGCTTGGGCGACACCTGGCACAGAGCTGGCCAAGTGACAGGGAAAGCCAAGCCACCGAGCAGTCTGTTTGAAAAATCAACACTTCTGCCATTGTTTTTCAGGTTCGGGAGCTGAAGAAGAAATCTGGTGTGCTGCACCGTTGTCTTCTGCAAATGGCTTTCTACATTCATCACAAAATCTGCAGATAAGTACAAAACAGCATTAATGCATAGGAGCTTTATTTACATTGTCAGTATGGCCTATCAAATTGTCTATGCTATGCTTCCGTCTCTTCTTTTACAAGGTTTAAAATTCCAAACAGTGGTAATTTTTAAGGTATCAATTTTAATTAAACCTTCAAATACTCTCAACTTACTAATCGTGGGCTCTGGAAACAAACTGTACAAATGCAAAGTAAATAAAATGTGTTAAAAATAAAGAGTTATTCCTTAATTTAATAAAAAAGGTGTTCTTAAAAAAATAAGTTCTAGGCTTACCTCCCAAAATACCTTTACAGTAGTGTCTTCCTAATATCTTGCATAAAAGAAATCTGATCTAAGAAAAATAATCACCAGTACCATTTTGGGTAGATCAAAATGCACTTAGAATTAAAGGCACTGGAAAAATAATTATTTCATATGTTTAGTTAAGTGGTCCTGTTTATGTTTGCACTAGTTTGGATACCAAAGTTGATATATATTTGAAGTGTTTCTCACATTTTCATAACATATTTACAGATTGCCTCCAAATAATAAAAGCCCCTACAGTCCCTAAGCTATGTATTTATCACACAGTTATCATTACATACATTGAAAAATGAATTAATCCAGATGGTAAAGCCTTGGTTAAGACTCCTTTTATTAGGAGTAATTAACATAGCTTAGTGACCCAGGTGTCTAAACACTGTTTTTTGGATTACATACCATACACAGTAATCACCTGGTACTTGCCGCATCATACACATGTTTAAAATGTGCTGCAAACTTTGGCTTTGTTTATTATCACAAGGAAAAGCTTTTAAAGCCTTAAAAATGATCAGTAAGCAATGAGGATCTAGTTAATAGAGTCTATGGGATTTCCAAAAGGCTTCTCACCACATCTCCTGAAGCAGACTTATTTTGAAAGAACCTTAAGCCATAAAAGAACGCTTAAGCCTAAAATAAGAACTTCACTCTTAGGTTTGATAAATAATTAACAGATGGGAAGGAAATTGCAGAAGGGAATATGAGTTAATGGTTAACTCCTGGAATGGAGGAAACTTGCCGCTACAATTCTGCAGAGATCAGTGCTGGGACCTGGGCTATCCAGTGCATTCCTAAATGTAACCTTGTGAAAAAAAGGGAACCCTATGAAGACTGAGATGAGCAACTTTGCTGCTGATGCTAAGTTAGGCCTGTAAGGATGTGCTCTGCCAGAAGAATTGTGCCAGGACTTTAGAGATTGCATGGCAAATAACATCACAAATTCAACATACACAAACACCTGAAATCCATGCAGTAAAAAAAGAGATGAAGGATTTAAAATACTGCAACATGAGGACCCTGACTCATGTATTTATAAAGCATAACATATGCCTCATTTCTGACAGGACAGATACTTATTTAATTCTATAAAGTTAGTTAAGTTTTAAAGATGTTATTGGTATTGTTTCAAATTGTGAGTTGACACAGGCAGGCAGCCAGAACAGCTACAAACTTGCAGTTAGAACAAAACCAATAAATTTATTTACATTTACCTTGCTAATGAGGGATCCCCAGAGCAGCGGCCAGGCAGAGGCACACAAGCAGAGATTGTTCATGCTAGAGGATCACTGGACTGTGGTTCTCAGAGGCTTATCAAGAGTTATTTCCAACTGCAAGGTCACTTGAGTGATTTACAATCCTTCTCAACAGTTTCCCAAGCTGTAACCCGTTCCTCTCAACACAAACCTAACAGGAGAGCTTCAGTCTTGGCTATGTGTCTGTGTGACTAGAAGCATATTTATTTACCCAGCATATCTATACACGATATGTGAGGTTTTAGGCAAAAGGAGAGGTAGTATTGATACTTTCAGTTACAAAAAATGTATCAGTATGCCTACTGACCAAAAAACCCAACCCAAAAATCAACGAATGAACAACTACCTCACAATTAAATGCAAGAGTTACACTCAGTCAGCTAATGACATAGCATTTTAAGGCAGTAGCTCCATCTAACTGTGCTTTGGTTGTAAAGAGCAGCTTGAAAAGAGATTTTGGAGCAAGACTGTTCTCTTGATACTGTAAGAGAGGGACATAACACCAAAACAGGAGTGAAAAACCTGCTATGCCACAATTAGTCTATATACTCTGTGCAAGGAAAAACAGCAAGATGCCTTTAATGATAACTACACATAAGCTGCTGAAGACTGAATCTAGAAAATATATAAGCAGTTAATAAATACAGATCACAAATATGGTGAGTTCCGCAAATTCTGCCTTTACTGGATATCATAATTACAGTTTTTATCCTTCAACCTTAAATTCTGCCATCAGTGCAGACAAATATACTTTTTTTTTTGCTACACTCTATGAAAGTATTGGTTCAAATGTAAAAAAATTGACAAGTGCTTTGGTATCTCATAAGCAAGCTACTTTTGATAAGCACTTAAAAACTGTCACATTTACATGACAGTTAATGTGGTTGAAACTGCACAAGCTTAAGTTAATGTTGGGAATATTTTGCGGTATTTCTACCTGACTTTTGTTTCCATGAACAAGGAATTACGATTCTCTCAGAAATACAGAGAGATACTAACTTGGACACAGAGAACAAAATTTGTAAGAGGCCATGAATTTCTTCTTCCATTCAAGGAAAAATACAAATATACCTCTTCAAACAGCTATTTCCATAAAGGTAGCTTTTAGTAAAATATGTGACCAGTTTAACATTGAATGGAAATCTTATCTGCACTACTTACTTATCTAACAGATTTATGTGTGGTATCTCCCTCAAAGCACCAAGCACTTATGTTTTTACTGATAAGGAACCTCTAGGGCTCAGATATAGCCCAAAACCTCTTACTTTGGATGTAGTTTAACAGTCATTAAGGTCACTGTCACCTACACTAAACTAGACATTAGAAGAAATCTAGCTTGTAAGAAAATAATTGTCTTGTAGCCTTCATGAAGAGTTAGAGAAGAATCTAGAAGTTCAGTTTCAGGGTATTAAAAAATGCATATATGAATAAGAAATTACATTCGCATTTGTAGGTATTATTCCTATAAAGGACAACAGCAGTACTTAAGTATTCATTGTATCTCTGACATCATCCATGTACAAAAAAAAGTTTGCACAGCTGTGGTGAAGATATAGGTTGAACATTTTTGTAGACATGTGATTTTTTTTACAGCACCTTATTGAAAAAACATACAAACAAACAAAACAGAAATAAACAAATTAGAAAAAAAAAATAGTCCAAGGTTTATGCATTGTAAAAGGAAAAATATCCTATAAAATCTAAGATAGATGGTTAGGGAGCTGGCATTCATGACCTGAGAAGTCATGCAGGAGGAAGGTTGTTTTCTTCACAGCAAAAGCTAATGGTGAGGTGCAGGGACAGAAGGTTTTGCTGCCTTAGCTCTGGTGATTAGAGAAAGGTGAGCTCAGATTCCTTCTGACATTGTGGAGCAGAAGGATCAAAGGCAGCTGTGAAAAAAGGTTGCAGCAAAGAAAGTTCCACCCCCTATAGTCAGCTGGTCAGAGAGAAAGAGAGGCGATGTCTATAAAAATTAGAATACAGATGAGAAGAAGCAAGAATGGAGTTGTGTAGCTGAATGAATAGCATCTTAACATGTATCTGGAACAAGATTTATAGTAACTTCTGACTCCATGGACCATTATGTTACATTGTTTTCAGTTTCCAGGGTATTCTTGATGTAGGCATAAGTACTTAATTGCACAGTCTGTGTTACATAGTTGACATCTAACTAGTTACATTATGCTTTATTAAATTTTTTTCATATCCCCTCATCTCCTTACTTCTCCTCAAATGACTTTGGAACTTTATTACCGCGCCTGAGTGGGCGCAGCTGGTGAGAGAGAGACGGTGAATTTTGTTTCTTGAATCAGAAGGCTTGATTTATTAAGATATTATATATAATACATTATTACTATACTAATAGAATATAGAGAGAGGTTTTGCAGAGCAGCTAGGCTAGCTAGACATAGATAGAAAAAGAATCCACAACAAAGCTGTGGCCAAGGACTCAGTCCCCTGGCTTGCACTGGTGATTGGCCCTTAATTATAAACATAAAACATGAACCAATCACCAATCAAAATAGGTGCCCCTGTTGCATTCCCCAGCAGCTGATAATAATTGTTTACCTTGTCTTCGGAGGCCTCTGGCCTCCCGAAGACACAGAAATCCGAAAGAAAGGATTTCTGTGAAGAAATGTCTGCGACAGAACTTCAAATTGTTGCCTAAACATGGACAGCCAATGGCATCATGGGTCCTGATTTAGTGGAGTGCAAATAGTATTGCAGTATAATAAGTTTAAAATTCTTATGAACCACAGTTTTTAAATGTTAAAAACTCACACTGTGGCCCCATATAGGGAGCAGGCAGGAAGTAAATGTACATAATCTGAGTGTATAAAATGTCATATTTTCAATAATAGGAAAGTGGAAAGCATTATATAGAAGTAGAAAGTGAGACAGGGCTGCAAAGAGAGGTGGAAGAACCTTCCAGGTCAGGAAGGAGTTCACACATATTTCTCTCTGACAACAGACATAAAGGAGGTAAGATAAAAGGAGAGAGGAAAAAACAGCAGAAGGAGTCACACTCATGTACACAAATAAATGAAGCAGTAGCTGAGGGGCTGCAGGACTGTTTCGGAATCTTTGAGAAATACAAAACATAACCACACCACTGTGTAAATTCTGTACAAAAAGGAATTTTTGCTTTTATGCAAGGCAGCAGATGTGGTGACTTTTTACCTGGCTTGCTGTGTTGATGGCACATGAACTTACTGCAACTAGTTATCCAGTTTTATTACATACATGTAGTAGATCTTTATTGAAGCGTGTGCTATTTAGCTAATAGATGTAGACAGCTACAATCCAAGTTACCACAAACTTTTAATACTGTTTTTATACTGTTATTATGTCCAAGCATTAATTAGAGGTGAACCTAAGCCTCGCTTAGCAAACCTAGCTACTAGAAGCTGATATTTTTTCTCATTGAGAATGAAAAATGAATAAAAGACTTCTAACTTTTGCAATAAATTATTTCCCCTTGAGCATGGAAAACAGAGATCAAAGTATCTTTGCCCCTTGCATCTCCTATTTTTCTGAAATATCAACTATGCTTTCCTTGTTCCAGATACTGCTGTCACTTTATGTTTGAGATAATAAACACCAATAATTTGATATTGCTTTGATTTGATATTTGTTGATATTGCTTTGATTTGGTATTTGAAAAAGAGCATGATTCATTTTTTTAAGCCCACTACTGCCAATGTTCTAAATTGGGAAAGAAAGAAAAAAAAAAGAACAGAAAAGGTTTTATAAATAAAAGCATTAAAAGAATTTTTTTTATTAGGAAGGCAACCCTAGTCACCTAAACTAGCACATGGTCACCTAAACTAGCAATCTCCATTTGACTTTTGTGCCTTAAGCTAAACACAGGGTGTGGAGTATTTTTTGAATAATGAATAACTGATCTAAAAGAGAACCTGGCATTCTTGGTTACTTATTCTAGCTCTGATGAGTGTACAGCTTGCCTTTCTTTTAAATTTCTTCTTTATAAATAAAGCAGAAATACAAATATACATAATCTTTCAGTTGCATTCTCTTCAATTAATAATTTCTCATCTATTTGCATGACCTCTAAAATGTTCTCACTGAAATATAAGAAGGCAAAAAAACCTTTCATTTAGGTTATTTTTCTAAGAACTCTTTTTACAGTGATATGAACTACAAGGAAAAAACCCTCCTTTAACTTAATACTCAGATTTTAAACCCTCACTTGGATTTAGTGGCTGATGAAAGCTCTTTATTGAACTGAGAGAACTTAACAGTTATATATTTATCTGCCTCTTTCCCCATGATTACCATGCATCCATTTTATCCATTAATACTACCAAAGGGAATGTATTGCTTGTGTTACACATACAGAAATGCAGAACAAAAATTACCAGTGCAAAAAACAACATTATATTCTGATAGTGCTCAAGAGATCAGCATCAAGGTGAGGTCTCCCCAAAATCTACAAAATATCACTGAGAACAAATCTGTTATCTAAGTAATACACCTGAATGACTGAGCAGTTTCATTTGACACGATCATCCCTTCTCATTAGTCTCCATTAAATAAAATGCAAGACAACAGTGTTTGGTGCAATATGATTTGAGTATCTAATTCTGACATATCAGGTGTAGAAGTTGTAAAACTGTTATCTTTGTTTTTCTGAAGTTCTCTTTGTAATTCTGGTGATTATATAGTGCAAGATAGTTTATTTAAAATTTAAGGTTACCTATTTAGTTTTTCTACACTATACATGATCTTTTTAAGTAAGCCACAGTGAACCTTTCTTGGATATCTTCATCCATTTACCCATGTAATGGCATGAACTGCAAAATGCCAAAATGTTTTTAATGAGAGGTATTTGTCATTTTTTACTAAGGCTCACAAAACAATACAAACATAGAATGTTACCACCAGAATAATATTTTTTTTTCATGTTTACAATTTAAACCTAGAAACACAACTCTCTACCCTCTGACATACAGCTAATATATCTCAAATGTAATCCCAGCTCTTCAATTTACCAGCAGACCACTTCAAAGCAAAATAAATACTTTCAGAAGTGCCATACACAAAGTCATTTCATAAATGCTGTAAGTGTGGAGGTAACAACCGAGGTAAGTATATGGAACATAACAATGAAAATACCTCCCCGAAATAAAGGTTATGCCATAATAGCTTTGGTCTGTAAAGTCACAGTGGTAAAAAAAAGTATCTAGAATACAGGGTGTTGCATTAAATTACATCAATGTTTACATAACAGATATCTAATGTTGGATTTGGGCTAACTACTTTTGAGGTTTTACATGACAGACATAACCCTTCTACACATTCATTATCAAAAATATTATTTGTGCTCCAGATGAATACATCAAAAATATTTTGCACTGCTGTCTTTACTGAGTTTTAACAGGGAACCTTAATAGCAGAACTGGTCATTTAACTTTCACAAAAATCATATGCCTTTATCTGTCATAGAAGAAAATGGGAAATTGTTTATTGCATCACCTGAAAAACCTTGCAAATGACATCTAGAGAGCCTCTTGCATGAACATAATTCTGTTCTTTATTCTGCAAGGAATATACAACATTCAAAGTAACAGGAAAAGGTAGGAGAGGGCTCTTACCCTTCTTGAAGATAGGAATGACATTTTCTTTCTCCGGTTTTTGGGCAGTACCCACAGTTGCTGCAATTGGTCAGAGGATGCTGAGAGGGGCCTCACAGTTATATCTGCCAAGTTCCTCAACACCCAGTATTTCATGGGTGCATCCCATCAGGGCCCATGGACTTAATTATTTCTAGTTTGCTGAAGTAGTCCCTGACCTAACCCTCTTGCACCAATGCCAAATCCCTTCTAACCTCAACCATGCTGTGCTTCTGTGTTCTCTGCATTCTCTACAGACAGCCTCTCATTCTTTGAGTCATAAGAGCACTACATTCAGAGAAGTAAGCAGATCAGGATTGTGTAGTAAAGAAAAAGACAAAAGGAGATAAAGAAGCAGATATAGCAATCAATATTATAGAAGAGACAGTAAGCATAGTAAATATTGGAAAGGTTCTGCTTTTTGTAAGATTGTTGAAAATAATTGTTAATCCTTCTGCAAAGAAGGGTTCAGGCTATTGGTCACAGTTTATGGCAATCTATTGAACAGAATAAAATCCTTTACTGAATGGAGAGGTCTGTAGAGCCAGAGGGGACACCACAGCAGATGCTACTGCTCTGAAAAAAGCAGCAGATCAAGAAACTGATAAAGTAACTGGGCAGCTTCTGGAGAAAACAGCAGGATAAAAAGTGAAAAATCTGCTGGATAAAGGAAATACAAAAATTGGTATGGAGAGTACAGTTTAGGAGCTTGCAAGTCTAGGGAGAGAAAATGACCTTGACAAAACTATCATAAATTAGTGACTACTACACAGATGAACACAGCCTTTCAGGGTTTCTAGCATGCAGTGAGACAAAGTGCAACAAAAAGAAAAAAAGTCCAAGTATGGACACAGTCTGTGAAGGAAAAGTGATGGACACAACGAGGCCTCCTAATAAAAAAAGCAAAAGAAGAAACTCTGGAAACCATGGCAGTCTACAGCTTCCTCATTAGGGGAAGTGGAGGGGCAGGCACTGATTTCTTCTTCTGGTGATCATTGATAGAACCAAGGAAATGGCATGAAGTTGTATCAGGGGAAGTTTATGTTAGATTTCAGGAGAAGTTTCTACACCCAGAGAGTGGCTGTGGACTGGAACAGGTTCCCAGGGAAGTGGTTAAGGCACCAAGCCTGTCTGAGTTCAAGGAGTGGTTGGACAATGTTCTCAGTAGCTGGTAGGCAGGTTTGGAGTCTCTGCTGGAGAATATTTCATTATTGCATGTCAGTACACAGGAAGAACAACTCTGGGTGATCAGGAACACTCAGCTGCACAGAGGAAACAAAGATGGGATGGATGACTTCTGATGCAGTAACTGCAAAATAGCATCATGCTCAGCATGCAAAGTAGAGTAAGGAAAGAGGACTGGGAGGACATGCAGAGCTGTAATGTCTGTCTTCCCAAGTAACTATTACACATGATGGAGTCCTACTTTCCTGGGAATGGCTGGACATCTGCCTGCCTGTGGGAATCCATAAAATTAGAGGGTTTTGGGAAAGCTGCAAAAGGCAGGCCTCAGATACAGCAAGAACTGTGAGAAGAGCTAAAGCAGCAGTCATAAGTTATGTCAGCAGAAAAAGTATTTAAACTGTAGAAAAAGCAAGGGCAAATTGAACAATAGCCTGCATATTACTGCTTGTCTGAATAGCTCTCTAAATTGCAGAAAACTTATCTAGCAAGATATTAGGAAGGTTAAAGCTCAAGAATGAAGCTCTGTGTGTTGGATTTTAAGGCTTACAAATAGGTATTGTATTTGAAATAAGCAAGCATTATTTTAACCAAAGGTATATGTGCTTATGGTGATTGGATAGAACTACTGTCAATATGCTTTTGCTTTGTGTGATTAGTCAAAAAGCTTATAAAGTATGTTGTAACATTAAGTTTTTTGGCCTGCTGCCTGGATTGTGAGCTGCTAGCATCTTCGCAGTATCATAATCATGTAATGAGACTGATGCTGAAAAATAAACAGCTCGAGACACTTTCCAGAGCGCTGCCCCATCTTGTTCGTGGTTTGTAAATAGCCTCTTGGTGGCATCACCTGCCCATAGGAAGCAGTGAGTGAATTCCTTGCTTTGCTTTCCTTCTGTGTCCAGCTTTTGCTTTACCTATTACTGTCTTTATGTCAACCCAGGAGTTTTGTAACTTTTTCTCTTCCAGCTCTTTTTCCCTTGCCCCTGGTAGTGGAGTGAGAGAGTGGTTGCATGATGCTTGATTGATGACTTGGGTTAAACCACAATACCTTCCTATCCACTGCCACTGGCACAGGGCCACAGTGCCAGGTCCCTCTCTGCTTACCATGTCTGCCATGCTTCTGGAAGCTGGTGCTTCTGGCCAGCTATTGTATTGGTGCTCCTCAAAACCACTGGCAATGGAACCTGCTGCCATAGACAGAGGACGGAGCTGTAGTTGTCCCTCCAGAATAAGGTAAAAGGCACAACCTTCTTTCTACTCCAGCAAGACCAAGATCCTGGTCTTGATGGGATGTGCTGTCCCATCAAATGTTTTTTTTCAGTGAGACAGAGGTGCAGAAGAGAGATAGAGAAAAGAAAATGGAAAAAGGAGGGAGGGAGGGAGGGAGGGAGGGAGGGAGGGAGGGAGGGAGGGAGGGAGGGAGGGAGGGAGGGAGGGAGGGAGGGAGGGAGGGAGGGAGGGAGGGAGGGAGGGAGGGAGGGAGGGAGGGAGGGAGGGAGGGAGGGAGGGAGGATCACTCCATCAGCCAGACACTTCCTGACTTTAAGGATCAGCCAAGGGGCCACCTAAAGAATGTCTTCCTTGAAGCCCATTTCTTCATGCAAATGTAGCTCTACAAGCAGCATCAAGGACACTGTTTTCTTTTGCCAGAGCCAATCTGTGATCAGTCACAGAACTCTGGTTATTCCTACAAAGTGGTGTTTGGGTTCAGAGAAACTGCTCTGATGCCCCAGTGCCCTGTATACCCTGGGAGGAACACCATCCTTTCAGTCACATAGCTTGTCATGACTGGCAGGCATGAGCCATCCTGCCAGCCTGTTTGCCCAGAAACTCCTCTGACCAAGGGATCACAGGGTCCTTCCTGTCCCCTTGGCTACAGAGCAAGGCAGTGCATGGAGCAGCATGTTGATTCTATCTGTGCATAGGCACCATCAGCCTTTATTCAGCTCATTCTCCCACGTAAATGCACTGCTCCCTTTTCAGAACCTCTTCCACTGTCATGGCTGCAGCAGGATTTCCTGCAGGAGGAGGTACCACCAACAGGGCCCTGGGGCTCCATGGATCTTTGGATCATGGATGAGGGACAGACCCCAAGTGGAGAGAGACAAAGCAGCACCCAGTGACTGTGTCAGGGAAATAACAATTTATTTCCTGTCTTTTGAATAAAGATTCGCTGGAGCCTTGATTGTGCCACCCCTGGAGTGGCCTCTTGCAGGGCGGGGAGAGTTCTGGGGGCCAGGGGTCCTCCTCTTCCGGGGGTACCGGGACCCCCTGTGTGAGAAGTTCCTGCCTTGGATGGAAGAAGAGGGTCTGCATTTGCTGCCCTGGGCAGAACCTGCCTCTTCCACCTCCCTCAGCTCCTCCTGGGCCTGCACCTGCTCTGCAGACAACGACACAGATGAGGGACAGTCAGAATCCCTGCAGAAGGCAGTTTGTGAGGTGCTGGCTTGGTCCTCCATATCAGAGCCTTCAGGGCTGCTTGTAGGGTAGGCAGGATTTTGCTTCCAGGAGCTGGTGGAGCTGGCTGCAGGATTGTGGTCCTTCTTCCCAGCAGTGTGGGATTGCACTAGCCTCTGGGCCTCCATGCTGCATCCATGCACAATGACATTAATAAGGCCATAGACCAGCGGTGCTGTATATCCCTCAAGGTGAGGCTGCAGCATCTGGAACAATAACTTCCCATTCAGACCACAGAGGCATAGGGCCTGTAGGATATGTCCCTCTGCATTCTTTGCCAGCCACCACTGGGACCCATATATCGCTTCCAGTCTTTGACAAAGCCAGGGCAGCATGGGGTCTAGGAGATGCTTTTGACCTTGGAAAAGTTCTGCCCACACCTCAGGCAGGAGGGTCCCCACAGTCTCTGGCCTCATAGTCCCCTGCTCAGATGGGGACAGTATTCCCTGCACAGAAGATGGCAGAGATGGCACAGGGAAGTGCGGGCTGTTTTCAGTCACGTGGCTGGGAGCTCTTCCTGCCTGGCTACAGGTCTCTGGCAACTCTCCAGAGGGTGTGACAAGACACTGTAGATAGTCGTCTTCTTCACGCACAGAAAACTTGACAATCAAAATCATTCTGCTGCAGACTGGGCACGCTGGTTTCCTGTCTGTCCAATGCATGATGCATCCCAGGCAGAACTGGTGGCCACAGGGCATTGCATAAGCAGCATCCTCATGAGCATCATGGCAGATGGGGCAGCTCCTCTCTCTCTCTGTGGGCCTATTTGTACCCCAAGGAGAGTCCTGGGCACTGGGGGTCCTCCTTTCTGTGGGGTGCTGGGGCCCCCTGTGTGTGTGTTCCCAGTCCTGAAAAGGTGCAATGGGACTGTGGCTGCTGCCCTGGGCAGAGGAACTTGGCAGCATCACCTCCCTCTGCTCTTTCTGGGGCTGCACCTGTTCTCTATCAATCTGCACAGATGGCTGGAGCATGCGGAGGGCACAGAGGGCAGCTTCTGATGTGCTGGGTTGATCCTCCATGTCAGAGCTTGCCGGGCTGCTGGCAGGACTTGGATGCCAGGTGGGAGTCTCTCCCTGGGAGCTGGTGGGGCAGGAACTGGCCTCAGGGCTGTTGCCCTCCTTCCCAGCAGCATGGGAGCGCAGCAGCCTGTGGGCCTCCTCACTGCATTGGCGCACAATGAAATTGACAGTGGCATCAACGAGCTGTTCGGTGTACTCCTCCAGGAGAGGCTGCAGCATCTGGACCATGACCTCCTCATCTGGACCGCAGAGGCACAGGGTATACAAGATGCTGTTTTCTGCTCTCACTGCCAGCCACCACTGGGACCCATACACTGCCTCCAGCCTCTGGCGCAGCCAGGGCAGCATAGGGTCAAGAACATGTTCTTCTTTTTGGAAAAGTTCTGCCCAGACCTTGGGCAGCAGGCTACCCACGGCCTCTCTCCCTGCAGACCCCTGCTCAGCTGGGGAGGGTGTTCCTTGCACAGGAACTCCTCCAGGGCACTGGAAGCTGTTTCTATCCAGGAGGCCAAGAGATCTTTCTGCCTGGCTGCCGGTGTCTGGTGATTCTCCCTGGGGTGTGATGACACACTCTAGGTATTTTTGCTCTTGCAGAGAAAATCTGACAGACTCTATCAACCTTCTGCAGAGTGGGCACTCTGGTTTCTTCTCTGCCCAACGCAGGATGCAGCCCATGCAGAACTCATGGCCACAGGGTGTCACATAAGCGACACCCTCTTGCTCATCATGGCAAATGGGACAGCTCCACTCTGCCCCCATGGCTTTGTCTGTTCTCCATGGTAATTCAGGGAGTCCTGAGAAGCTGCTCCCCATCACTGGAATTACAAAAGAATCTCACAAACTGCAACAAAATAGAAAACTTGGTCCCTTGCTGTTCCTGTTCTCAGTCCTCCAGACCTTGTGGACACACATGGCAGGAAATCAGACCTGAGTCAGCCTGAGTCAGGTTTTCTCTGTGCCTGAAAGAAAGTCGCAAGGGATGTGAGGTCGCAGTCTAACCCTGGAGACATCACAGTTCACTGCCAGGTGACTGTATGTGTGACATCACAATGGGATGTCCAGCTCATTGGGATGGGACACTTGAACCAACACAGCACATTGAAGGTCAGCTTCTGTGTGTGTCCTGACTGCTGCCTGAGGAAGCCCCAAAACCCAGGGATACCAATCTTTGTTGCACTCATTTTTACATTAACAGATAGGTCTTTTACCCCCACCATGATTAAATAATTTGTCTTCTAATACTTCTAAGGTTGCATATTTCTTTTGGTTCAAACAAAACAAAACAGCAAACAAACAAACAGCTTGAAAAGGTACGGCATTCCCTTCAGAAAGTGATTCTTTGGACATATTTTGCAGGTGACAGGTGATCCTGATAGCAGAAGAGTGTATGCTCGCAGGTAATAAGACATATAATGAATCCATTTAAAAAAACCAGATTCTTTAAACCTTTAAAATTAAATCTTGGCAAGAGATCTCAGTGAAGTACTAAAGTTATCATTGGGGAGTTTTTCAAGCAATGACCAATTATGTTTTCAAACTGGATTCCAAATGCATTTTGTATTCCCTAGAGGAAGCTTCTCTAGGGAAGTTGACGTCACTCTCTTAATCGTGAAAACAAGATAAGCAAAGGCTTATAATTTATTGTGACCCCTGTGTGACAACACCATTCAGGCCAAAAGGAAAACAGGTGATGGCTTTGGGATGGGCACCCAAATTTGCCGACACTATTCCCCAGTGCACCATCCAGCACCAGGAGAAGACTTGCTTAATTTTTTCCGTATTTTATCCAATTACTCTTTTTTGTTTTCTTTTTGCTACCTTCAACTTCTGTACATAGTCCTCTCATTCCTTTGATGTTTCTACCTCTTCCTTTCTTTGCACCTTCCCCTCCCTGATTGTCCGCTAAGCTATTCACAGAGGGCTTTTTTTCACCCACCTGGTACCTGACGTGCCAACACCAAAATAATTCTCATTCTTTTGCCCCTAACTGCCTTCTCTTTGGGCCACTGTCCCAGCTGGCAAAGCTTCAGTCTTTCACATGTGTTTTTTGAGCAGTAGGTGGGTAAGGGCTGGCAAAGCGACTTCCTAAGGCCTACAGAGCAATGCTCTGCAAGCCAGACCTGTTCTCTTTCCGGCAAGGCTTCTTTGAAAGGACTTGACAATTCCCATCATGGAACTCAGGTAGTGTTGACAGAGCACTAGACTGTGAAAGGGTTTGAAAGGGGATAGGAAGCTCAGCTTGCAAATGAGACACAAGAAGCTTTCTCCCCACCAGAATTTTGGCATCCCAATAGCAGTGCTGCATGCTGGCCAGCTGTCCCCAGGACATCCTCCATTTGCACACCCCTCCCGCTGGCAATGGACTCACTTTGGCTGTCATGTGGGCCAGAGAAGGGAACAGGCACCCAGAGAGAGATCCTCTCACTGTGTTTCAGAAAATGACAGCACAGCAGCCTTTCTCAGGAAGGTCATATGAAATGACTTCATAGTCGTAACAGGCTGGATTGCCTCGGGGTGGGGGATCAAAGACATCACAAAACTCAAGAGGCTCCAACCTCCTCAGCATATCATTTCACTCAAGGTACTGGGTTCAGACCAAATACCTTTCCTGACTTTATCTAACCCTTCAGTGCTTCTCAAACCCAAAATCTTCCTTCTTCTCTTCAGTCAGCTTAACCACTTCTGCCTTCTTTATCTACAGCTGGAGAGAGCTTTGCAGCTGCCACCTCTGCTCCTCTGTCAGCCCCTTTTCTCCCTGCTTCCAGGGACCACCAACAGTTCCACATGCCTTTCTTCTGCACAATCATGCTCTACACATCGCCTACCATTACTACACATACTTGCCCTGCTGGAGTGATTTTCTGTTTTGCTCTGAGGAGATGGCAAGAGGTCTAAAAACTTTCCTAAGATAAGTTTAGGGAGGAATCTTCCCCACCCACTGTGGCTACCAGAGAGAAAATACAGAAATTTCTCACTATTACGCGCAACAAACTTCTATAAAACATATGAACGTGAATGTCTTACAACTTAGCAAGATAAAGACATGTAAACACTCAATGCAGCGAAGAACAGCACTTCTTCAGTCCTGTCACCACTTCATCTTTCCATGAAACAGCTCTCGAAGAAGAAAACTCAGTCCCACTTGGACCTACTTCAAACAGAGGAACTATCCACTTGGCATTCTTTTGTGTTCTCTGCCTGAGAAAGTTTTGGTGATGCTTTAATCAAACCAACAGTAAAAGTCTGTAAAAAGAAACTTAGAAGACCTCAACAAAGTGGCAATCACGAAAAACCTTTATTTGGCAAGAGTTATCTTATTTTAATTTTCCAGTACCTTTTCAATACTGATGAGGGTTCTTAGCACCATGTAGGCAAACTTGAGCTGAAGTAGGCAACCGTCCTTCTGAGACCTTTTCAGATTTAGGTAACTTGGGTTTTTTGTTGGATCTACACATTCTGTTCCATTCCAGTTTGCAAATTTGGACTGAAGTCTAGAAACGCAACTTTCTTTTCCAAGGGTCAGGTAGGATTTTTTCTGTGTATGTGATGTTAAGAGAGGTCCTTAGGGAGAAGGACATGGCTCTCTTTTCTTTCTTGGTCTCTTCCACCCTCTGGCACTCAAAGCCACACTTGCTGTTGTAGTCATTAGGTACAAGGTCCTGCTAGGATGGTTGACTGATTCAGAAACAAACAGCCATGCTGCCATACTAGGGACATTGCTCTGGAAATGAGCAGAAAGATAAACCATTTGATGTTTTTCACTTTAGACATGTTGCATTGCAGCTTTATCTGCAGCGGGGTCACATTTCCTGTACTGTCCAATACAGTTCCGTGTGTCCAGACCTAACTTGAATCACATCATTTAGGAGTCTCCCGCTGTAAAGCTCACAGCCATGGGATCAAAAGTCCTCTCCACCTCTGCTTAAGTGGCTCTTGATTCCAGGTCTGGACATACACCCAGTCTCCTGACTGGTGAGGATACACTTGAACATTCAGGGTTATTAGTGTTAAGAATGAGGTCTCATATGTCCAATTCCATAAACCACATACTTAAAATTTAGCAGCAGTTTTCATTGAGGTCAGCAATTTTAACTGAGATGAAATAATACAATCAGGTAAAATTCAGTCGTTACAGAAATTTGGTAGTGCTTCGGACAAAGCATAAGCAAAAACCGATTGATCGGGCTACGGGGAGGGTTTCCCACCCTGCCTCACGTACGAAGGCAAAAGGATCCAGACACAACTTACATACAGTATGCTAATACATATTCATCAGTAGTTTCCCATAAATCTCCTCCTATTTTCCATTCTTGCAATCTGTGTCACTCTCCTGCACAGCGCATGCTCCCAGTGTTGCCATGGGGTCTTCTGGTCTCTTTGGGGTCTTCTTGGAGGAAGGCTGAAGGTCTTCCTCACATGTCCTCTGGATAACCTGGCAGGTGGTGCATGCAGATTAAGCTTGGTGTTATAGAAGTAAGCATTATGTTCCAATTAACCCTTATTTATTTCATAGATAAGACCACTATTTTAGACTCCCCATCTGGAATTGCCCCCACTTTATTCATATCCAAAGCTGGTCCTGCACAGGGAGTTGCCTTAACTTCAGTTGCTGCCAATTTTGGTTTGGGAGTCAGTTCCTGACCTAGTCCATTCCCAAGGTCAAATCCAATCCCTCTATCCTGTCTCCTTGTAGATGTATCAGCTCAAAAAACCCATCTGCTCCATAATACTGATCACATATACTTTTCCCCATTATTTTCCAAAACTATTGATATACTTTTTGCAATTTTGTTAGCAAAATCACATCCATTTATCACATTAGCGAGACCAAAACAACAAACTTGCACCTTGATGAAAGCATTTGCTCCTAAAGGTTACAGATTCTCTAGCCAGCAGCATTTCGGCCTCCAGCCGCTGGTGGCAGACAAGGCTCAATGCCCACGGCCGCCAGGAGGAGGCACAGAAGGAGCAGTTTGCAAAGCTTCATTGAGAATCCAGGGAAACTGAGTCTCCATTTCTTCCCCATTTTCTTTCCAGAGAGCGTCTAGGGATATTTGAATTCACCACCCACCCTCTCCCAACTCACTTTGTGGAGGTGGTGCTGAGATTTTGTTTTCTCAGCCTTCATCCATAAATTTGATCAATAACACAGAAGGAGGTGAATGGGACGTCAGCTGTTTCTCATGCATTGCTTGCAGGTTCTCCCCTCCCCACGGGGTCCAAACTTTGCAAACCACAGGTTGTTGCCCTTCTCCAAAAGATTTATTTCATTCCTCCCAATAGCGAAATTCTCAAAACACTCTCCATTTCACTTTCTTTGGGATCATCGCTAATTTTCCCGTGTGATTCAACCACTTCTGTCGCAGACTGAGGTACCACTACCGGACACGGCCTCCTGAAAAGCGAATTCCTTCTTTATCCGCGGGCAGGGTTGGGATGAGGAGGAGGAGGGAAGAAGATTGGCTGTGCAGAGTGGAACGCGTCCTGCAGGGAGCAGAGGAAGGTGACATGCCCTTGGGGCCGTCCCGCCTCTGTGTTTGTGAGGGGCGGGCGCAGTTGAGGCTGAGGGCCGGGCTTGGACTCTGAGGCGTTAAAGGCCTGCCCGGGGCTGCGGGGCTGGCCTTGCAGGCAGGGCGGCCCGGCTGTTGCTGGCGTGTGGAAGACGCTGCTTCCAGGCCTTCCCCGGCAGTGTTAAATTGCAGCTCTAAAGCTCTTTGGCTTTGCACCAGCGTGTTTCAGTGGTTTCTCATGTTTTGGGGGCTGCCTTCATCCCGGCATTCAGTTGCTGCTCGGGCCTGAGGCCGGCTGTTGTTTCAGGCCCTGAGGCAATTTGCAACTGGTTCAGCTCCTTTTCTAGCTGTGGGCAACATTCAGCTCTCTGAGTCAAACCTCCATGCCTATGGGTACCAGGCATGGTCCTTTCCTGGGAATGTTTAATTTTCTTCTACCAAAGGTCATATTTGCTGCACAAGTAACTTTGGATGGTGCCAGTTTCCCTCAGTCACCGTCTCTCTTTAGGGCTGGACAAGCTTTCTATTGAAGCTTTTAGCAAGTCTGTCAGTGGAGAAGAGTTCAGATCAGTTTCTGGGAGGGATTCCATTACTTTTCTGCCAGAAAATAGCAGCGTTGACTGAAAACTTATTTCTCCTTTATTATGTCACGAGCAGTTCCTGCTGTATGGAAAAGGCCCATGTCACCTCAAGAGTACCCTGCTTGCTGTGCCAATTAAGGTGAAAGGCCCCAAAACGTTGCTCTATGAGAGGCTTTAAGAGGACTTAAACTTGTTCATGTATTCTGAGCTAGAAAAGCAGGATAGATACTGAAGCGATGTTCTCAAGGGGTTGGAACAACAGAAAACCCTTCCCTGGCAACTTCTGAAAATCAGAGAACTTTAAAGGCAAAAAAAATTTTTGATCAAGATTTAATCAATATAAAACATTCCCTGAAGCATTAACTTAGCCCATTCAACTTAACAAATTCCAAGTCTGTTAGATTTTAAATTTCTCAAAAATCTGAGAGGATGGAACTGGGAGAAGAAAGAGAAAATGACCAAAAAGAACCAACAGAGCTACCACTCGAGGTTCCAGTGCTGTTCAGCTGATAGAAATTCCAAGAGGAGGTAGTGTCAAGAGATGTGGTGGCCGCACATCCCGAGGTAAATAGCCTTTGGCTTTCCTGGGGCCTTGCCCCACATGGGGCTCCCACTCTCCTGGCCATTTAGGAGTTGGGTTAGGGGCTCCAGACACAGGTGTGGAGCATTGTCTCCGGTGTGCCAGGGATCAGCGGCCACAGCTGGGCTGGGATGGGGGCCTGGGGGTGTGGGGCGAGCAGAGTAGGGCATCGCCTCAGCAGAGCAAGGCTTGATCTGCCCCTTTCCCCACCTACAAGCGCCCGAAAGGTTTTGAGGCAGCAGTGTCCTCTAGTGTCTCACAACAAGGTTTCCAGGTTTCTGTGCTTCTTGGCTGTCAGGACTCCAGAGATTTGCGGAGGGATATTAAGAAACTTTCACTTTTACTCCTTCTAAAAGAGGCAGCATGAGGGTTGTTTTTCCTTTCTAAGGCCTTCCCTCCTTTCTTTGTCCTCTTCTTGAGGTAGTCCTTGTCAAGCCAGTCCTCTCTCACCTTCTCCATGACAATGGAGGGGGACAATGGAAAAAACAATCTGTGAGAATCTGAGATTGTTAGAGTTACAATGTAGTGAGGAGAAAAAAAAAAAGAGCAGTACACAAGAAGAAGAAGAAGAAAATTGTGCAAAAGAGGTAATGGCTTAACCAAGCAAGGTGAAGTGTCACATGGGGCCCCTGGAGCAAAGACAGGATGGCCAGGGCTTCCAGAATGGTTCCGATGGTAGATTGGAGCTGCTGGTGCTGCCTGGAGCAGCTCTGGAGCTGCAGTGGCAGCTTGCTGCTCCCTCTCTGTGGCAGTGGTGGTGGCAGTGGCGATGGTGATGGGTGTCTCTCTCTCCCTGCGGAGCTCTGTTTGGCACTGCTGCTGCCATGAGTCTGCCACGCTGGGCTTGTGTGTGGGAATGGGATCTGCCGCTTCGCTGCCTCTTCCTGCCACCCTGCTGGGCTGCGCTTGGCTTGGCTGGACTCCCTTTGGGCTTGGCTGAACTCACTTGGTATCAGTGTCACCACTCTGGGTTGCCTTGTTCTGCTGGAGCAGAAAAGCAGTCCCACATGCCACCCTGGCCCTGATGGTTTCAGCTGTGTGTCAGAGCTGTCACTTCAGTGCCACCCATCTGAGCCCTGTGTCCTAAAATTTACTGTTGAAGGACAAAAGTGGGGGGAAAACATGGTGGTGCTGCGTTGGTGCCAAGGCCTCTCTGCTGGAGTGAGTCAGAGAGAAGAATCCTCCTTGCATTTTGTGCCATGGCATTTCCCTGCTGAAACCACACCCATGGCTGTGGTGTAAAATGCTTTGAATAAATAGTGCTGAAAGATGCATGGCCTTGCCTCTGTACTGAAGCCCTCTGGTCCTTTCCTGGGTAGTTGGCCAGTGGCTTTCCTGAGAAACGGCCCTGGTGACTTTGATGAGCAAGACTGCTTGATCCAGTTGTTCACAAAAGCACCTTAATTGTACTAGCACAACAACAAACTAAACAGTGTGCACAGTACAAAGAACGAAGCAGAAAAAGCCGGGGTCTAGGGTCTGCAGCAATACTTATACATTTTCAGAAGGGGAGGGGTTAAGGTGGGCTTTGAAGAATGGATCCAACAAGAAGGAATGGTTTGAAATTTTACAAGTAATGCAGTAATAATTATCCAATGGTAATGCAGAGAAATCAGAACTTTCTAGTAATCATTTGAATAATTGAACAAGAGGATCATGGGTGGGTGTTCTGACTCACACTAAATACAAGGGTTTTCATATTGCCTCAAGTGGAAGTCTCCTGAATTTTTCAAACCGGCTTCAACACTGCACCTGGGAGAGACCTCTAAATGTAATTGAAGTAGTGCTTCTCCTGCTTTCTAGAACTAAGGAAGGTCCAGCTGGAAGAAGCCTTCTGGGTTTTGCTCAGAAGCAATAATGGCCAAAGAGCAGTAATGGGGTTCCTCACATCCTGGTCCCTTCTCGGTGCTCATCTTCTCAGTGTGGGCTAGAGGGGCTTAGTGTGATTTTAATTTTAGATGCCTTGAGCAAGAGGTTATGGACCGGGAGGGCTTTTTGTGTTGCTTTGTAGCAGAGGAGAACTCTGCAGGGTTTTTTTGGCATTCTCTGTAGAGAAGGTGTGGTTCTGTGCATGAACTCACAAAGCAGCCCAGGGCACTGCTATTGTGATGTCAGCGGCCGCATGGCAGCGTTGTCAGGCAGAGTTGCTGTGCCAAGGCCCGGAAGGGCTCAGTGTGCAGAGCAGCTCTGTGCACGCTCACTGCAGGGGAACCTGCTCATCGACGAGGTCTCTGCCAGCACGACTCTGAATATTTTTCTTTTCTTCCTACAGGTCTTGTCTGGTGCAGACTTGACCGGCGCCGCTCAAGCCATGGAGGGAGTGTGTGCTGCAGCTTTCACGGCCTTTACTGTGGCTTATTCCGGGTACTTTTTCACCCACCTGGCACGTAAGTAGACGTTTTTGTTCAGTGCAGCATATGGAAACCCAAATGCCACAAAGAGGCCTTCAGCTGGATAATGCCCCTGCCCCGAGCTCCAGCTAAGAAGGGGGTGTCTCTCGCCAGTGGGGCGTGGGCAGCATTTGTAATGTAGCCTGCAGGGGTTCCGCTCCTGCCGTGGCAATGGAGTCTGGAGTCTCCTCAGTTTGGTGGCTCCAGCAAGACAACTTCCAGGATGGGAAGACTGGGAGAGCTTGGCAGGAGTCCTTGTAAAAGCTGTGCGCTGCTCTCCAGGACTGAGGGGAAGTCCCTCAGTTCAAGTCTTCTTGTCTGCATTCCCTCATCCCAGCATGTGCCTGTGGAACTTGACGCTTCCTGCACGCTAAAAGAGCCGTTTGTTCTGTGATGAAATTACAGAACGCGCTTGGAAAAGGCCTCTGAGATAGACATTTTAGAGGAGTTCTTGTATGCTCCCAGACACAGGAGCTGTTCCACTGCTGTGTCACCATAGAACAGCCACCATGGCTCAGGGGGACAGGGGTGAAGCCTCCCTGGGGAAAGGTTTTCAGTAAGCTCATGGCAATTGCTGCATGCAATGTCTTGAGAAAATTGAAGTACAGGAAAGAGAGGAGCTGTAGCTGCTGCAGGCTGGGGTGGGGCAGAAGCAATGACTGTTAGAGAACCACTTGGAGATTTTCTCAGTCTCAGGTTTCTGTGGGTTGAGTGGCCAAAGAGGACAAAAGGTAGACACCAGGCAGTATTTTGTGCTGCTGTTGTCTTGCTTGCTGTGTGCCACAAGGGATGCTGCTGGAGTGATGCAGTGAAAGCAGAATGCTCTGTCTTTGGGTTGACTTTTTGGTGGGCTTGGCCAGCACAGGCAGTTTTCTTACAGCATCTGGTTCTTTTTCCCTTGTGTGTTGCAGGTCACATCAGCCTTGCCTGGAGAGAATCCGGTCTTTGGGTGAGTGGCAAAGGAGCCTCTGGCGTTGGTGGCATTTGACACTTGTGGAGCAAGCTGTGAGCTGGGCCTGTTGCAGTCCAGTGCCAGCCTGGCTGGATGAATGAAAGTACAGTCCAGGCCCTTTGCAGCCTAGGCAGCAGCAGGAGCTGGAGAAGCCCAGGCTGTTTTCTCCAGTTCCTTTCCAGAGCTTTTAAGCAGCTGAAAGTGGGGCTGCTGGGTGCTTTAAGCCATGATGGAATTTCTCCTGTACAAGAGAGTGCAGTCCCATCAAACTGGCCCGTTTTACTTGAGTTTGAGCACCTTAGAATCCCATTTCTCTGCAGATGCTTTCTCCTTAGTGCATCTGGCTCTGGAGCTGAATATAAAGAAGGTTACGTGTCCCTGACAGTGCTGTCTGTCTGCAGAGCCCAAAAGGAACCTCGGAGCCTCCTGTGGCTGCGTGTCTTCCTGAAGAAGAGGCCAAAGGGGAGGAAGATGCCCAGCAAAGTGCCCCTGCAGGGCCTGAGCATCCAGCATCAGTAAGTGGCAGCTCTGGGTATTCCTGTGGCTGGAGCAAAGCATAGCTGCAAGTTTCTGATCAGACAGCACCTCCCGTGCCTGGCTGAAGATGCTGAGGGCTGGAATCTTGCCTGCCCTTCCCCCAGGCTGTGAGGCCTGGAAAAGGGGCGTGGAACTTGGATGTTCAGGCATCACCTTCCTACTGTTCTGAAAGGGGCTGTGATTTTTTCTTAGCAAGAGAAAAGAGGTAGCATTAGGATGTCTTTGGATGCTCCTGGGGTACAAGTGAGGCCCTTGGTGCCCAGTGGCTGTGCAGGCTCCCTGTCCCCAGTGAAGAGAGCAGTGCAAAGGTGCAGTTCAGAAGCTTGCAGGATATTTGGAGACACTGTCCCCAGGAGGGACCTGGCCCTGCACAGAGAGCAGCTGTCAGTAGCTAAAGGATCAGCTGAGATGCAGCGGGGCCTGTAGCTGAATATAGGTAAGGTTGTGAAGGACAGGTTCTTTCCTGTCCCTCATGCTGCTGTGTGTCCACAGAGCAGAAGGGCAGCGTCAGCACCTGCTCTGGTTGCCTCTGTACCCGAGGAAGAGGCTAAAGAGGAGGAAGGTGCCGATGAACCTGCCCCTGCTGTCAGCCCAGGGCCAGAGCAAAGATCATCAGTAAGTGCCTGCTTTGGTTAGCAGTGTCTGTGGTGTCATTTTGTGCGTGGTGTAAAAGCAGCCTTTGGATTCTGGGCCTTGAGCTGGAGAAGCGGGCTGCAAAAGCTGAGAGGTGAAGAGCCCTGGATGTGGCCAGCAGCATCTTCCTAGGGGCTTGCATTTGAAATGGGATGGGAGGGGCATCTCTGCCAGGCACATTTGTGACCCTCATTCATTTCTTGTCCCAGAGCTCCACCTCCTCTGTCCTGGCACCTGCAGGAGCTGCAGCAGAAGGCTCTGAAGGAGCCTCCAGTCCCCAAGCTGGCAAGTCAAGCGTGAGCAGCTCGTGCATCTGGAGCACGAGTAGCTCCTCTGGCAGCAGAGAGCAGCTGGGAGAGAGGACAGAGGACAAGTGCCTGGCCATGCTGAGTAGGTCCTTTGTGATCCTTGTCTGCTGGAGCAGTGCCCTGTGTGTGCGTGTGTGTCGGCATGAGCTGTGCCAGCTCCTGTTCCTCCTCAGCTGAGCGCCAGGTGCTGAGGCCTCCACACAGGACCTGTTGTTGTGCTTTGAGGTGGTGAGGGGTCACCGGGCTGTTGCTCCTGCCTCTGAGAGCAGCTCAGCCTGGCTAGGCTTTGCCTGAGCTTCCCTGGAGGCAAAAGGCAAACCAGAGGTTGTTTCTGGCTGAGCAGGAGGCCGTGACCCAGCCAGTGAGTCTCAGGCCTCAAGGAGCTCCTGTGGGGCACGGCCAAGGTCATGTTCAGAACTCAGCCTGTCCTAAGGGCTGAGGCACCTCATTCCTAAGGCCCATCACAGTAGGTTGGAACATGAGCTCCTGCTCCTGAAAGGCAGAAGACCATTGTTTAGGCAAAATTGTCCTGCTTAAAGCTGGAGATTGCGCTTCTGCTGGAAGCACTTTGCAATATTCTTGCTGTGCTGCAAAGGGCAGCTGTTGAGAACAATGATGCCAGGAGCCAAGATGCCTTTGATGTTTGCAAGGATTCAAGGTTTGGCTGAATGTCACAGAGTGTTGGTTGCCAAGAACAGCAAGGTTTTGTTTTTCCTGCTGCCCTTAATGTTTCCAGACAACAATCACTTCTCTTGGTTACAGGTTTGTGATCCCCGTCTGCTCTGACTGTTTCTGCATGTGCTTAGGTTTTAGTTTAGCCTTTTAGTTTGGTGCAGGCCATCTGTGCTGCAGGGCTGCTTGTCTTGCTGCTGTTGTTTTTGAGGTGGTGGCGGTGCGGTGGTGTTGTTGCTTCCCGACTGCCTGAGTTGAAAGGGCCCAGTGTGGCAGAGAGTGGGGCTGCCTTTCTGATCTGCTGCAGGGTGGGATCTCTTTTGAAGTGAGCATCTTTCCTTGGGTTTTTACAGAGATGCTGGTGAGCGAGGGAGATCCTGAGGCTGTCTACACAGAACTGGAAACTATTGGCAAAGGGTGAGTGCAGCCACAGCTCCTTCTTCAAAGGGAGGGCCTGTGCATTTTGCTGGTGTCACATCTGCCCAGAGCGACGTCAGGCAAGCTCCAAAGCTGTTCAGACACTGCGTTAAGATGATGCCTGATGATCTCTCAGTACGGGTCAGCATTTATAGCTGTGGTTCGAAGGCATGGCAAAGACACCTGGATGCTGGCAATGTCTTTTCTGCAGCAAAGAGCAGCACCTGGCAGATCTCCTGCCCCTCAAGTGTGTTGCACCTGTTTGTCGCTTTTCCCAGGAGAAATCGTTTTTGCATGTCTCAAAAGAACACAGAATGCGTGGGCATGAAAAGAGGAGAAACTTTGTTGCCTCAAAGGTCAAGTTAGCAGCTGACAGCTGTCAGGGAACAGCTCTCGGTAACATTTCTTTCCAGTAGTTTGCTGAAAACAGGGTTCAGTGGTCAGGATGGCCACCGCCTAGTCTACAAGGCAAAAGCCGAAATGAAAGAAGCAGCTGTCTTTTGTAGCTGAGGTGGCAAAAGACAAAGCTTCAGGGCAATGCCCAGTGCCAACGCACTCCAGAGGAAAAGGCATCATCTGGCTGATGGCAGACCCCTGGTGGATCCTGTTGGGTTGAGGCCTTTCCTGCAAAGAATCCACCAAGCTGTTCCCTTTGAAAGCCGGCTCTGCTGCCTGGAAATGGGACTGATTTGCAACATTTCCTCTGTGAGAAGCCAAATGTACAAGAAGTCTGCAGAAAAGTCGAGTCCTCCCTGTGTCTGATGCATTGAAGAGAAGCAGCTGCCAAATGCTCTGGACCCAGAACACAGCTGTCCAGGGATGCTGTGTTTTGAGGACTTCTCCATTTGTGTGTGCAGCAATGGAAGCCTTTGCCTGCTCTGGCTGTTGCTGGACACTAAATTGCTTGCAAGCTGAAGAAGGAATCTGTGTCTAGAGGCTTTCCTCCATGGCTGTTACATGGCTTCAGGCTTCTCAGGAGGCCTGAGTGGTGGTGCTTGAGTTTGGCAGACAGACTCCAAGGAGAGGTGGGAGAAGGCCCAACCAGCAAGTTCCTGGAAAAAACCCACACATGTACAGATACAGAAAGAGAAAAGGGGGAAAACATCAAGACGAGAATCGGTCCTGTTCCATTTACTGTTTGCCCACGGGCTTTTTTCCCATTGGACTGCAGTGTCTTGCCCTTGCAGGGACTAAAGGTCTTCTTCTTTCTCTGCTGCTGTTTTGTTTCTAGGGGTTTTGGCCTGGTGTGCATGGCAGTGGAGACTGCCACAGGAGAAGAGGTAAGCGTCAAGCAGCGCTGCAGCTTCTGCAGCTCTCGAGTGCCCTCCCCTCGGCTGTGAGCTGTGGCTGAGCTTTGGGTGGCCAGTAGAGCTTTGCTGCAAAGGGAAATGAAGTGCAGAGCAGTGTCCGCCTGCCAAATGCAGCGGGGACAGATTTTGTCCTCCTCAGCTGCCCCAGGGAATGCAAGGAGGCCAGGCGGTATCTGTCAGAGGAGGACACGCTGCCTGGGTCTTAGTGCCCAGCTGGCGTCTCAGAGCATGGCACTGCTCTTTGGGGCTGCAGGGTTGCTGAGTTCTCATTTCTGGCTGTCAGCAAGTACATGGGAATGGTGCTGGTCCTTCTGTAGGCACCTGCAGTGCTGCCCTTGGAAGTGTGCTCAGAGAGAGTGGTCTGCAAGGAGTCTCTCAAGGGCCCAAGCCCTGCTCAGAGCCTGGTGTATACGCCTAGGAGATCAAGGCAGGAGTTATGTCTTTTGGCAGTCAGGCAGTAATTGCAAATGTCAGTGGTGTGAAGGAAAATATTTTAGTGGAGCAAAATAAAAGTTCCTGAAGTGAGGAAGTGCTAGGATTGTCCTTTTTGGAGGCATTTTTTCCGTGAAGTATGTAGGGGTGTATTTCTTAAAGGGAAGAAGCCTCAGAATGTTTTATGGACGGCATTTTTTCTGTCGTGTCTGTAAGAGCTGGGTTTGTTGTTGTGCAATAGAGAATGCCAGTGGTTGCTGCAGGAATGACCAAACACCCTAGAAGTGCCAAAGGTTTCCCAGCAGTTTTGCTCCATTTCTACCAGCACAAAATGGCTTCCTGCTTGCAAGAGGTGTGTGAATGAGCATGGGGATGATAAAGTAATACCTTGGGAGAAGACTGGCCCTGGGGCAGAGTGAGGGTTGTTAGAGCTTGGAGGTGGAGAGCTTAGAGCGTGTTTCTCCCAGGTTTCCAAGGCAAAGGATATGTGGCTCCGTGTCTTGGGAAGTGCCCAAGCAGGCGCTCTGATGTCCTGTCACAAGGCAGCTTGGCCCAGCCCAGCACTATCATCCCATAATCACTGTCTCCATGTTGCCTTTGTGGTCCTGTGCCACAGACTTCTTTGGTTCATGGCTTTCTATGTCGTTTTAGGTGGCCATAAAGAAAATCAGTCTCTTGCAAGAGAGCGGCAGCGAACTGTGCCTGAATGAAATCCAGGTCATGCGTGGCAATAAGCATGCCAACCTTGTCAACTATGTAGACAGGTGAGTGGTTCTGCTGTTCTGCCGCGAGAGGTCATTCACATCCTGCAAGCCAGAGGTTCCGCCACTCCTTTGGTGGCTGGCAGAGGATGGAGCTGTTCATTCCTGTTTCTGGGCTGATCTACAGCGTCTTGGGAGGAGATTGCATTGGGGCTGTGTTAATCATTCCTGGCATACCGAGTTTGAAGGGCGCCTTCAAAGGCCAGACTCGGCTCTATCTTACCGAGCCAACAGCCTCAAAGTTCCTGTGCTCTCTCCCCATGGTTTTATTTGGTTTGGGGTTTGATTTTTCCCCCATGCGTCTGAAGTGCTGACAAAGCACTGTAGATTGTATTTCCCTTGGCCTGTTGCGTTGGTGTGGATACCAAGCAGTCTTTTAGACTGCCCAGAGTTCAAGGCCTGTAGAGCATAGTGAATGACTCCTCACTTCCTCCTGTCTTCCTCTGAGAGAGACACAGAAACGAGAATGCATCAGGTGGTGTGAGTGCGCACATTCATCTCCAGGCTGTTGTTTCCTCCTTTCAGCTACCTGCTGGACGAGGAACTCTGGCTGGTGATGGAATACATGGACGGAGGTTCCTTACACGATGTCATCAGGGAGACTCATCTGGCAGAAGGAGAGATAGCAGCTGTCTCTCGGGAGGTAAGGCACGGTGCTTGTGCTTCCCATGGCTTGGTCACGATGGTCCTTCCAAACAAGTGGTAAGGAGAGGAGAGATTTCATCTCCTGAGCCTCCTTGCTGCCTTTCTCTTATGACTGGCAGTAGTAAGAGCACCTGAAGTGCCTGCCAGTGTCCCTGCCCTTCTTCTAGTGTGTTTGTGTTTGCCTCTCTAAACACTTGCCTGGAGCCTGTGTGAGCTGCATTCCTGCATCCCTGAAGGGCAAAAGTGCTGGTGGTGCAATGTCAAGCAAGTGGCAAAGACAAAGAGATACTTGCAGGACTCTCAGAGAGCTGAGCCTCAAAGGAGAGCCTTGCACCCAAAGTGGTGTTTGCAAAAGCATCCACTGTTGCCTGGCTGGAGAGAGCACAGCCACTGCAGCAGTGCTCCGTCAGTCTGTGGTTGCAGGGCACGGCCGGAGGAACAATTGCCCTTTCTCTTTCAGAAGCAAACGCACCCTCACTTAGAAAGGCACTGCTGTCCTCGTGTTGGAGCAGCAAGCTCTTGCCCTTGCCAGCAGCCTGTCCTGCCATGGCTCAGCGTGGCCCAGGAATGTGGCAGTGTTGCAGATGTGCCACTTCCCTGCTTGTGGGATAAAATCCACTTAGGCTGGTGTTTCTTTTTCCTCTCAGTGCCTGCAAGGCCTGGATTTCCTTCACTCCAAGCAAGTGATCCACCGGGACGTCAAAAGCCGCAACATTCTCCTGAGTCTGGACGGATCTGTCAAGTTGGGTGGGTGTTGCTGACCAGGCTCCGCCGTGGCAGGCTGTGGTGTGGGGCTGCCTTTGGGTGACTGCCGGTTCCCTTGCAGCGCAGGCTGCCCTGCTGCAAGCGCAGAGCACAGCCACAAGGTGCAGGGAGGTGTTGCTGGGAACAAGGGCTCAGGAGTGCCTTTGGCTTGTGGATGTGTCCCTTCCCAAGCAAGGCACTCACAGTCTAATAGCTTCAGGGCACTAAAAGCCACTGTCTGAAACTGGGGGCTTTTGCTAAGTGGCCAGTTCTGCATTTCTTTTGCTGCAGGCCCAAGGAATGGCAGCATGGCCCCTTTATGGCAGCTGGGTTCCACGCTGCCTTCTTGGACATGGGTACAGTGGGGACTCCTTTTGTTTGCTTTCCTCACTCACGCTGCCTCCTTTTTTCTCCTCAGCTGATTTTGGCCTTGCTGCTGAGCTCACCGCTGAGCAGAACAAACGGAGATCAGCTGTCGGGACCACTTACTGGATGGCGCCTGAAATCTTCACCAGGAAGCTCTATGGCCCCAAAGTGGACATCTGGTCCTTTGGCATTGTGGCGATCGAGATGGTGGAAGGGGCGCCTCCTTACTGGAATGAAACCTCCCGCACGGTGCGCTGCAACTGCTCTCAGATTCTGCTGTCACCCAAACAAAATCTGCTCCCATGCCTCTGCCTGGCAAGCTTGCTAACACCTTGAGATGAGAGGTTCCAGGCTGCACAGTGTCTCGTGCTCCTTGTCCAGATCATCCCCTCTGCCAGTTCAGTGCAGGAACAGCACAAAGAATCGTGATGCCTTTTGCTTGACGGAAGCTTTGCCTAAGGGAGCAGTGAGCCGTGCTGAGCTGCATTGTATGGAATAATCCTTGGAAACAGTAGAGTTAGACCAAAGTTCATCCTCCAAATCGCCTGTAGAGCTGGTGTCAGTTCTCAGAGAAGCCAAGTGTGCTTTTGCTGATGGAGTTGCTCTTAATTGCATCAGCCAGTGAAATCAGGGGTGAAGGCAAGAGCCTTTGCATATTGGACTGGCTAGGGCTGCTTTGGGTCCTCTCAGCAGGGGTTGGAAATGTATCTCCCAGGATCTAGCAGGGAGTGAAGTGCCACTGGAGAGTGGAGCCTGTCCAGTGGGGTGTGTGTGAGCAGTTTGGGGTGCGAAGGAGACAGGTAGAGTGTGGCATTTCCTTCTTCTCTAGGTTCAAGAGCTGATCAGCAGCGGGGGCAGGCCGAAGCTGCAGAAGCCCAGGCAACAGTCGGCGTGGTTGCGAGACTTTCTGCACTGCTGCCTGGAGAGGGACGAGGACAGGCGCTGGTCTGCCCAGGAACTGCTGCAGGTAAAAGGCAAAGCGGCTGCAGGCTGCGCCAGCTGCCCGCTGCCAGGGGCTCCTCATCTGCTCAAGTCCAAGGCGTCTGATGGGCCCCGCTCCTAAGTATCTCCAGTCTGGGGGCTTGCAAAGGAAAACAAAGGAGAATCGTGGCCTAGGATGCCTTGGAGGGAGCCTTTCAAGGTCACCTAGACCAAATCTCCTCATCTGGATTCATGGATTTGTGGGATTGGGAGCCATGTTTGCCTCATGTAGCAAGGTCCTGGATGTGGAGACAGAGGTGCCCAGAATGCCCTCCTTTCTGCTTTCTGTATCTTTCTGGTAGCCAGAGAAAGCCTGTTTCAGCCTGTGAGGAAAGGTCAAGTTCATGTTTTCTTTTTCTCTTTGGGCAGCATCCGTTCGTAACATCAGCCAAGCCAACCTCTGACCTGACGCCTCTCATCATGGCCACGCAGCAGTTTATGGCCGACAGGAGATACTAGCCCTGGAAGAGGCCATTGTTGTAGTTTGTAGTTTGTAGTTTGTAGTTTATAGCTCGTAGTTTGTAGTTTGTAGTTTGTAGTTTATAGCTTGTAGTTTGTAGTCTGTATTTTGTAGTTTGTAGTTTGTAGTTTGTAGCTCGTAGTTTGTAGTTTGAAGATTATAGATCATAGGTTGTAGTGTGTTGAGACTGGTAGTCAAAATAAATACTGTCATAAATAAAACCTTGACTGTGCAGGAAGCTTCCCTTTGTTCTCAGCCTCTGAATAAGCTCTAAATTTGCTTCTGAATGGGCAGGTGTTTCTTCAATGTGGGAAGACCCATGGATGGGGTTTGTGGCAGGGTTTGGAAGCCTGTTAGAAGGTCTTCTTCCTTCACTGCCTCCAGGCCATAACCTCTTGTAGAGATACCGGCTTGCAGCTGTGACTAGAGGAGATACAGGCTTGCAGCTGTGACTAGAGGAGCAGAGTAGGGCAAAGTGGAGCAGAGCAGTGGTGTCACTGCTGGGGATGCTGCTGTGGCTGTGGGCAGAGGGGGAGGGAGCCGGGCTTCTCCACGGGCTCAGGTGCAGGCGAGTGTCCAGCGGGAAGGCAAGTTCTGCCACGGGAACTAAGGCCAACGTGAGGGAGTGAAAACTTGTGCAGCTGGGATCTGCCTGAGCCACTGTGGAGGCCTGTGGGCCTGCTGGGGCACTTCCTGGGGCTGTGGCCTGGAAGAATTTCCCCTAGACTTTAACCTCTCCCATGGATTTCTGTTTATCGTTTCAAGATACGTTCGATACAGTGATTCTTGAAAATCATTTACTTTGCGATGTTTGGCGGTAACTGACGGTCTAATTGACAACCATTTAAATTTAAATTGTAGTTGCAGAATATTCAACAGACTTCCTTTCCCAGTTTTTGTGGTTTGCCCCTACTTCCCTGAGCCCACAATCCCTGAGAAGGACAGGCCGGGAGATGGAACCTGCTCAAGAGCAGCGGCGAGCCACCAGCCATCTGCCATCTCCCCTCCTTTTCTGTCTCCTTGCCAGGACGGCACCGGCCATGGTGTCCTGGATTCTACCCTAACCCACTTTCTGAGAGCCCTCAATCCTGCCCCTGCTTTCCTCTTGTATTAGCAGTCCCCCATTTTTGTTGTAATACATGTTTCAGGGATCAAACCTACAGGAAAAGCTGACAATAAAACAGCTGGAGGACCGACTCTGTTGCCCCCACAAGGAGTCCTGTGCCCTGCCCCACCAGAAGGTCCCCCCCCGGTCTAGTCCCCCATGAAACCTTTTCTTTTGACTTGTGCGTTTGCTGAAGGGCACCAGGGAATGGTGCCACTACAAGTCCTTTTGATTTTGTGTTCTCTTTTGTTTTGTGGCTAAGTGAGGGGGAATGAAGTGGTGGGAAGGCGCCCAGCACTCAGGCCCTGAGAAGCGAGGGGGAATGAAAATTGTATTGACGTATTGCTTGGTTATGCTCTGCAATACGAACCCACCTGTTTATTTTAATTCTCAAGTTTAGGTAAAGTCTATTAAATATTGTATTGGTTTTAGTTAAGAGAAGATTATTATTTTTACTATGATTGTTATACTTTGAATTTTAAATAAAACAAAAAAATGGGCAGTTGTGGGGGTTTGTTCTGGAGGGCACGGGCCAAGAACTGACCACACAGCCACACATCAGACAATCAACCACCAACACCAAGCCTCAGGAGAAGAGAAGCCACAACGGGTGACAGCCAGACAGCTTATGGTGAGCTTATCATGGAGAGCAGAGGACTCGAGGGCTGACTGGGAGTGGCCATGCAGATCAACAGCCTGCCTGGACCCATCAGGGCAGAGGGAAAACAGGTGATGGCTTTGGGATGGGCACCCAAATCTGCCGACACTATTCCCCAGTGCACCATCCAGCACCAGGAGAAGACTTGCTTAATTTTTTCCGTATTTTATCCAATTACTCTTTTTTGTTTTCTTTTTGCTACCTTCAACTTCTGTACATAGTCCTCTCATTCCTTTGATGTTTCTACCTCTTCCTTTCTTTGCACCTTCCCCTCCCTGATTGTCCGCTAAGCTATTCACAGAGGGCTTTTTTTCACCCACCTGGTACCTGACGTGCCAACACCAAAATAATTCTCATTCTTTTGCCCCTAACTGCCTTCTCTTTGGGCCACTGTCCCAGCTGGCAAAGCTTCAGTCTTTCACATGTGTTTTTTGAGCAGTAGGTGGGTAAGGGCTGGCAAAGCGACTTCCTAAGGCCTACAGAGCAATGCTCTGCAAGCCAGACCTGTTCTCTTTCCGGCAAGGCTTCTTTGAAAGGACTTGACAATTCCCATCATGGAACTCAGGTAGTGTTGACAGAGCACTAGACTGTGAAAGGGTTTGAAAGGGGATAGGAAGCTCAGCTTGCAAATGAGACACAAGAAGCTTTCTCCCCACCAGAATTTTGGCATCCCAATAGCAGTGCTGCATGCTGGCCAGCTGTCCCCAGGACATCCTCCATTTGCACACCCCTCCCGCTGGCAATGGACTCACTTTGGCTGTCATGTGGGCCAGAGAAGGGAACAGGCACCCAGAGAGAGATCCTCTCACTGTGTTTCAGAAAATGACAGCACAGCAGCCTTTCTCAGGAAGGTCATATGAAATGACTTCATAGTCGTAACAGGCTGGATTGCCTCGGGGTGGGGGATCAAAGACATCACAAAACTCAAGAGGCTCCAACCTCCTCAGCATATGATTTCACTCAAGGTACTGGGTTCAGACCAAATACCTTTCCTGACTTTATCTAACCCTTCAGTGCTTCTCAAACCCAAAATCTTCCTTCTTCTCTTCAGTCAGCTTAACCACTTCTGCCTTCTTTATCTACAGCTGGAGAGAGCTTTGCAGCTGCCACCTCTGCTCCTCTGTCAGCCCCTTTTCTCCCTGCTTCCAGGGACCACCAACAGTTCCACATGCCTTTCTTCTGCACAATCATGCTCTACACATCGCCTACCATTACTACACATACTTGCCCTGCTGGAGTGATTTTCTGTTTTGCTCTGAGGAGATGGCAAGAGGTCTAAAAACTTTCCTAAGATAAGTTTAGGGAGGAATCTTCCCCACCCACTGTGGCTACCAGAGAGAAAATACAGAAATTTCTCACTATTACGCGCAACAAACTTCTATAAAACATATGAACGTGAATGTCTTACAACTTAGCAAGATAAAGACATGTAAACACTCAATGCAGCGAAGAACAGCACTTCTTCAGTCCTGTCACCACTTCATCTTTCCATGAAACAGCTCTCGAAGAAGAAAACTCAGTCCCACTTGGACCTACTTCAAACAGAGGAACTATCCACTTGGCATTCTTTTGTGTTCTCTGCCTGAGAAAGTTTTGGTGATGCTTTAATCAAACCAACAGTAAAAGTCTGTAAAAAGAAACTTAGAAGACCTCAACAAAGTGGCAATCACGAAAAACCTTTATTTGGCAAGAGTTATCTTATTTTAATTTTCCAGTACCTTTTCAATACTGATGAGGGTTCTTAGCACCATGTAGGCAAACTTGAGCTGAAGTAGGCAACCGTCCTTCTGAGACCTTTTCAGATTTAGGTAACTTGGGTTTTTTGTTGGATCTACACATTCTGTTCCATTCCAGTTTGCAAATTTGGACTGAAGTCTAGAAACGCAACTTTCTTTTCCAAGGGTCAGGTAGGATTTTTTCTGTGTATGTGATGTTAAGAGAGGTCCTTAGGGAGAAGGACATGGCTCTCTTTTCTTTCTTGGTCTCTTCCACCCTCTGGCACTCAAAGCCACACTTGCTGTTGTAGTCATTAGGTACAAGGTCCTGCTAGGATGGTTGACTGATTCAGAAACAAACAGCCATGCTGCCATACTAGGGACATTGCTCTGGAAATGAGCAGAAAGATAAACCATTTGATGTTTTTCACTTTAGACATGTTGCATTGCAGCTTTATCTGCAGCGGGGTCACATTTCCTGTACTGTCCAATACAGTTCCGTGTGTCCAGACCTAACTTGAATCACATCATTTAGGAGTCTCCCGCTGTAAAGCTCACAGCCATGGGATCAAAAGTCCTCTCCACCTCTGCTTAAGTGGCTCTTGATTCCAGGTCTGGACATACACCCAGTCTCCTGACTGGTGAGGATACACTTGAACATTCAGGGTTATTAGTGTTAAGAATGAGGTCTCATATGTCCAATTCCATAAACCACATACTTAAAATTTAGCAGCAGTTTTCATTGAGGTCAGCAATTTTAACTGAGATGAAATAATACAATCAGGTAAAATTCAGTCGTTACAGAAATTTGGTAGTGCTTCGGACAAAGCATAAGCAAAAACCGATTGATCGGGCTACGGGGAGGGTTTCCCACCCTGCCTCACGTACGAAGGCAAAAGGATCCAGACACAACTTACATACAGTATGCTAATACATATTCATCAGTAGTTTCCCATAAATCTCCTCCTATTTTCCATTCTTGCAATCTGTGTCACTCTCCTGCACAGCGCATGCTCCCAGTGTTGCCATGGGGTCTTCTGGTCTCTTTGGGGTCTTCTTGGAGGAAGGCTGAAGGTCTTCCTCACATGTCCTCTGGATAACCTGGCAGGTGGTGCATGCAGATTAAGCTTGGTGTTATAGAAGTAAGCATTATGTTCCAATTAACCCTTATTTATTTCATAGATAAGACCACTATTTTAGACTCCCCATCTGGAATTGCCCCCACTTTATTCATATCCAAAGCTGGTCCTGCACAGGGAGTTGCCTTAACTTCAGTTGCTGCCAATTTTGGTTTGGGAGTCAGTTCCTGACCTAGTCCATTCCCAAGGTCAAATCCAATCCCTCTATCCTGTCTCCTTGTAGATGTATCAGCTCAAAAAACCCATCTGCTCCATAATACTGATCACATATACTTTTCCCCATTATTTTCCAAAACTATTGATATACTTTTTGCAATTTTGTTAGCAAAATCACATCCATTTATCACATTAGCGAGACCAAAACAACAAACTTGCACCTTGATGAAAGCATTTGCTCCTAAAGGTTACAGATTCTCTAGCCAGCAGCATTTCGGCCTCCAGCCGCTGGTGGCAGACAAGGCTCAATGCCCACGGCCGCCAGGAGGAGGCACAGAAGGAGCAGTTTGCAAAGCTTCATTGAGAATCCAGGGAAACTGAGTCTCCATTTCTTCCCCATTTTCTTTCCAGAGAGCGTCTAGGGATATTTGAATTCACCACCCACCCTCTCCCAACTCACTTTGTGGAGGTGGTGCTGAGATTTTGTTTTCTCAGCCTTCATCCATAAATTTGATCAATAACACAGAAGGAGGTGAATGGGACGTCAGCTGTTTCTCATGCATTGCTTGCAGGTTCTCCCCTCCCCACGGGGTCCAAACTTTGCAAACCACAGGTTGTTGCCCTTCTCCAAAAGATTTATTTCATTCCTCCCAATAGCGAAATTCTCAAAACACTCTCCATTTCACTTTCTTTGGGATCATCGCTAATTTTCCCGTGTGATTCAACCACTTCTGTCGCAGACTGAGGTACCACTACCGGACACGGCCTCCTGAAAAGCGAATTCCTTCTTTATCCGCGGGCAGGGTTGGGATGAGGAGGAGGAGGGAAGAAGATTGGCTGTGCAGAGTGGAACGCGTCCTGCAGGGAGCAGAGGAAGGTGACATGCCCTTGGGGCCGTCCCGCCTCTGTGTTTGTGAGGGGCGGGCGCAGTTGAGGCTGAGGGCCGGGCTTGGACTCTGAGGCGTTAAAGGCCTGCCCGGGGCTGCGGGGCTGGCCTTGCAGGCAGGGCGGCCCGGCTGTTGCTGGCGTGTGGAAGACGCTGCTTCCAGGCCTTCCCCGGCAGTGTTAAATTGCAGCTCTAAAGCTCTTTGGCTTTGCACCAGCGTGTTTCAGTGGTTTCTCATGTTTTGGGGGCTGCCTTCATCCCGGCATTCAGTTGCTGCTCGGGCCTGAGGCCGGCTGTTGTTTCAGGCCCTGAGGCAATTTGCAACTGGTTCAGCTCCTTTTCTAGCTGTGGGCAACATTCAGCTCTCTGAGTCAAACCTCCATGCCTATGGGTACCAGGCATGGTCCTTTCCTGGGAATGTTTAATTTTCTTCTACCAAAGGTCATATTTGCTGCACAAGTAACTTTGGATGGTGCCAGTTTCCCTCAGTCACCGTCTCTCTTTAGGGCTGGACAAGCTTTCTATTGAAGCTTTTAGCAAGTCTGTCAGTGGAGAAGAGTTCAGATCAGTTTCTGGGAGGGATTCCATTACTTTTCTGCCAGAAAATAGCAGCGTTGACTGAAAACTTATTTCTCCTTTATTATGTCACGAGCAGTTCCTGCTGTATGGAAAAGGCCCATGTCACCTCAAGAGTACCCTGCTTGCTGTGCCAATTAAGGTGAAAGGCCCCAAAACGTTGCTCTATGAGAGGCTTTAAGAGGACTTAAACTTGTTCATGTATTCTGAGCTAGAAAAGCAGGATAGATACTGAAGCGATGTTCTCAAGGGGTTGGAACAACAGAAAACCCTTCCCTGGCAACTTTTGAAAATCAGAGAACTTTAAAGGCAAAAAAAAATTTTGATCAAGATTTAATCCATATAAAGCATTCCCTGAAGCATTAACTTAGCCCATTCAACTTAACAAACTCCAAGTCTGTTAGATTTTAAATTTCTCAAAAATCTGAGAGGATGGAACTGGGAGAAGAAAGAGAAAATGACCAAAAAGAACCAACAGAGCTACCACTCGAGGTTCCAGTGCTGTTCAGCTGATAGAAATTCCAAGAGGAGGTAGTGTCAAGAGATGTGGTGGCCGCACATCCCGAGGTAAATAGCCTTTGGCTTTCCTGGGGCCTTGCCCCACATGGGGCTCCCACTCTCCTGGCCATTTAGGAGTTGGGTTAGGGGCTCCAGACACAGGTGTGGAGCATTGTCTCCGGTGTGCCAGGGATCAGCGGCCACAGCTGGGCTGGGATGGGGGCCTGGGGGTGTGGGGCGTGCAGAGTAGGGCATCGCCTCAGCAGAGCAAGGCTTGATCTGCCCCTTTCCCCACCTACAAGCGCCCGAAAGGTTTTGAGGCAGCAGTGTCCTCTAGTGTCTCACAACAAGGTTTCCAGGTTTCTGTGCTTCTTGGCTGTCAGGACTCCAGAGATTTGCGGAGGGATATTAAGAAACTTTCACTTTTACTCCTTCTAAAAGAGGCAGCATGAGGGTTGTTTTTCCTTTCTAAGGCCTTCCCTCCTTTCTTTGTCCTCTTCTTGAGGTAGTCCTTGTCAAGCCAGTCCTCTCTCACCTTCTCCATGACAATGGAGGGGGACAATGGAAAAAACAATCTGTGAGAATCTGAGATTGTTAGAGTTACAATGTAGTGAGGAGAAAAAAAAAAGAGCAGTACACAAGAAGAAGAAGAAGAAAATTGTGCAAAAGAGGTAATGGCTTAACCAAGCAAGGTGAAGTGTCACATGGGGCCCCTGGAGCAAAGACAGGATGGCCAGGGCTTCCAGAATGGTTCCGATGGTAGATTGGAGCTGCTGGTGCTGCCTGGAGCAGCTCTGGAGCTGCAGTGGCAGCTTGCTGCTCCCTCTCTGTGGCAGTGGTGGTGGCAGTGGCGATGGTGATGGGTGTCTCTCTCTCCCTGCGGAGCTCTGTTTGGCACTGCTGCTGCCATCAGTCTGCCACGCTGGGCTTGTGTGTGGGAATGGGATCTGCCGCTTCGCTGCCTCTTCCTGCCACCCTGCTGGGCTGCGCTTGGCTTGGCTGGACTCCCTTTGGGCTTGGCTGAACTCACTTGGTATCAGTGTCACCACTCTGGGTTGCCTTGTTCTGCTGGAGCAGAAAAGCAGTCCCACATGCCACCCTGGCCCTGATGGTTTCAGCTGTGTGTCAGAGCTGTCACTTCAGTGCCACCCATCTGAGCCCCGTGTCCTAAAATTTACTGTTGAAGGACAAAAGTGGGGGGAAAACATGGTGGTGCTGCGTTGGTGCCAAGGCCTCTCTGCTGGAGTGAGTCAGAGAGAAGGATCCTCCTTGCATTTTGTGCCATGGCATTTCCCTGCTGAAACCACACCCATGGCTGTGGTGTAAAATGCTTTGAATAAATAGTGCTGAAAGATGCATGGCCTTGCCTCTGTACTGAAGCCCTCTGGTCCTTTCCTGGGTAGTTGGCCAGTGGCTTTCCTGAGAAACGGCCCTGGTGACTTTGATGAGCGAGACTGCTTGATCCAGTTGTTCACAAAAGCACCTTAATTGTACTAGCACAACAACAAACTAAACAGTGTGCACAGTACAAAGAACGAAGCAGAAAAAGCCGGGGTCTAGGGTCTGCAGCAATACTTATACATTTTCAGAAGGGGAGGGGTTAAGGTGGGCTTTGAAGAATGGATCCAACAAGAAGGAATGGTTTGAAATTTTACAAGTAATGCAGTAATAATTATCCAATGGTAATGCAGAGAAATCAGAACTTTCTAGTAATCATTTGAATAATTGAACAAGAGGATCATGGGTGGGTGTTCTGACTCACACTAAATACAAGGGTTTTCATATTGCCTCAAGTGGAAGTCTCCTGAATTTTTCAAACCGGCTTCAACACTGCACCTGGGAGAGACCTCTAAATGTAATTGAAGTAGTGCTTCTCCTGCTTTCTAGAACTAAGGAAGGTCCAGCTGGAAGAAGCCTTCTGGGTTTTGCTCAGAAGCAATAATGGCCAAAGAGCAGTAATGGGGTTCCTCACATCCTGGTCCCTTCTCGGTGCTCGTCTTCTCAGTGTGGGCTAGAGGGGCTTAGTGTGATTTTAATTTTAGATGCCTTGAGCAAGAGGTTATGGACCGGGAGGGCTTTTTGTGTTGCTTTGTAGCAGAGGAGAACTCTGCAGGGTTTTTTTGGCATTCTCTGTAGAGAAGGTGTGGTTCTGTGCATGAACTCACAAAGCAGCCCAGGGCACTGCTATTGTGATGTCAGCGGCCGCATGGCAGCGTTGTCAGGCAGAGTTGCTGTGCCGAGGCCCGGAAGGGCTCAGTGTGCAGAGCAGCTCTGTGCACGCTCACTGCAGGGGAACCTGCTCATCGACGAGGTCTCTGCCAGCACGACTCTGAATATTTTTCTTTTCTTCCTACAGGTCTTGTCTGGTGCAGACTTGACCGGCGCCGCTCAAGCCATGGAGGGAGTGTGTGCTGCAGCTTTCACGGCCTTTACTGTGGCTTATTCCGGGTACTTTTTCACCCACCTGGCACGTAAGTAGACGTTTTTGTTCAGTGCAGCATATGGAAACCCAAATGCCACAAAGAGGCCTTCAGCTGGATAATGCCCCTGCCCCGAGCTCCAGCTAAGAAGGGGGTGTCTCTTGCCAGTGGGGCGCGGGCAGCATTTGTAATGTAGCCTGCAGGGGTTCCGCTCCTGCCGTGGCAATGGAGTCTGGAGTCTCCTCAGTTTGGTGGCTCCAGCAAGACAACTTCCAGGATGGGAAGACTGGGAGAGCTTGGCAGGAGTCCTTGTAAAAGCTGTGCGCTGCTCTCCAGGACTGAGGGGAAGTCCCTCAGTTCAAGTCTTCTTGTCTGCATTCCCTCATCCCAGCATGTGCCTGTGGAACTTGACGCTTCCTGCACGCTAAAAGAGCCGTTTGTTCTGTGATGAAATTACAGAACGCGCTTGGAAAAGGCCTCTGAGATAGACATTTTAGAGGAGTTCTTGTATGCTCCCAGACACAGGAGCTGTTCCACTGCTGTGTCACCATAGAACAGCCACCATGGCTCAGGGGGACAGGGGTGAAGCCTCCCTGGGGAAAGGTTTTCAGTAAGCTCATGGCAATTGCTGCATGCAATGTCTTGAGAAAATTGAAGTACAGGAAAGAGAGGAGCTGTAGCTGCTGCAGGCTGGGGTGGGGCAGAAGCAATGACTGTTAGAGAACCACTTGGAGATTTTCTCAGTCTCAGGTTTCTGTGGGTTGAGTGGCCAAAGAGGACAAAAGGTAGACACCAGGCAGTATTTTGTGCTGCTGTTGTCTTGCTTGCTGTGTGCCACAAGGGATGCTGCTGGAGTGATGCAGTGAAAGCAGAATGCTCTGTCTTTGGGTTGACTTTTTGGTGGGCTTGGCCAGCACAGGCAGTTTTCTTACAGCATCTGGTTCTTTTTCCCTTGTGTGTTGCAGGTCACATCAGCCTTGCCTGGAGAGAATCCGGTCTTTGGGTGAGTGGCAAAGGAGCCTCTGGCGTTGGTGGCATTTGACACTTGTGGAGCAAGCTGTGAGCTGGGCCTGTTGCAGTCCAGTGCCAGCCTGGCTGGATGAATGAAAGTACAGTCCAGGCCCTTTGCAGCCTAGGCAGCAGCAGGAGCTGGAGAAGCCCAGGCTGTTTTCTCCAGTTCCTTTCCAGAGCTTTTAAGCAGCTGAAAGTGGGGCTGCTGGGTGCTTTAAGCCATGATGGAATTTCTCCTGTACAAGAGAGTGCAGTCCCATCAAACTGGCCCGTTTTACTTGAGTTTGAGCACCTTAGAATCCCATTTCTCTGCAGATGCTTTCTCCTTAGTGCATCTGGCTCTGGAGCTGAATATAAAGAAGGTTACGTGTCCCTGACAGTGCTGTCTGTCTGCAGAGCCCAAAAGGAACCTCGGAGCCTCCTGTGGCTGCGTGTCTTCCTGAAGAAGAGGCCAAAGGGGAGGAAGATGCCCAGCAAAGTGCCCCTGCAGGGCCTGAGCATCCAGCATCAGTAAGTGGCAGCTCTGGGTATTCCTGTGGCTGGAGCAAAGCATAGCTGCAAGTTTCTGATCAGACAGCACCTCCCGTGCCTGGCTGAAGATGCTGAGGGCTGGAATCTTGCCTGCCCTTCCCCCAGGCTGTGAGGCCTGGAAAAGGGGCGTGGAACTTGGATGTTCAGGCATCACCTTCCTACTGTTCTGAAAGGGGCTGTGATTTTTTCTTAGCAAGAGAAAAGAAGGTAGCATTAGGATGTCTTTGGATGCTCCTGGGGTACAAGTGAGGCCCTTGGTGCCCAGTGGCTGTGCAGGCTCCCTGTCCCCAGTGAAGAGAGCAGTGCAAAGGTGCAGTTCAGAAGCTTGCAGGATATTTGGAGACACTGTCCCCAGGAGGGACCTGGCCCTGCACAGAGAGCAGCTGTCAGTAGCTAAAGGATCAGCTGAGATGCAGCGGGGCCTGTAGCTGAATATAGGTAAGGTTGTGAAGGACAGGTTCTTTCCTGTCCCTCATGCTGCTGTGTGTCCACAGAGCAGAAGGGCAGCGTCAGCACCTGCTCTGGCTGCCTCTGTACCCGAGGAAGAGGCTAAAGAGGAGGAAGGTGCCGATGAACCTGCCCCTGCTGTCAGCCCAGGGCCAGAGCAAAGATCATCAGTAAGTGCCTGCTTTGGTTAGCAGTGTCTGTGGTGTCATTTTGTGCGTGGTGTAAAAGCAGCCTTTGGATTCTGGGCCTTGAGCTGGAGAAGCGGGCTGCAAAAGCTGAGAGGTGAAGAGCCCTGGATGTGGCCAGCAGCATCTTCCTAGGGGCTTGCATTTGAAATGGGATGGGAGGGGCATCTCTGCCAGGCACATTTGTGACCCTCATTCATTTCTTGTCCCAGAGCTCCACCTCCTCTGTCCTGGCACCTGCAGGAGCTGCAGCAGAAGGCTCTGAAGGAGCCTCCAGTCCCCAAGCTGGCAAGTCAAGCGTGAGCAGCTCGTGCATCTGGAGCACGAGTAGCTCCTCTGGCAGCAGAGAGCAGCTGGGAGAGAGGACAGAGGACAAGTGCCTGGCCATGCTGAGTAGGTCCTTTGTGATCCTTGTCTGCTGGAGCAGTGCCCTGTGTGTGCGTGTGTGTCGGCATGAGCTGTGCCAGCTCCTGTTCCTCCTCAGCTGAGCGCCAGGTGCTGAGGCCTCCACACAGGACCTGTTGTTGTGCTTTGAGGTGGTGAGGGGTCACCGGGCTGTTGCTCCTGCCTCTGAGAGCAGCTCAGCCTGGCTAGGCTTTGCCTGAGCTTCCCTGGAGGCAAAAGGCAAACCAGAGGTTGTTTCTGGCTGAGCAGGAGGCCGTGACCCAGCCAGTGAGTCTCAGGCCTCAAGGAGCTCCTGTGGGGCACGGCCAAGGTCATGTTCAGAACTCAGCCTGTCCTAAGGGCTGAGGCACCTCATTCCTAAGGCCCATCACAGTAGGTTGGAACATGAGCTCCTGCTCCTGAAAGGCAGAAGACCATTGTTTAGGCAAAATTGTCCTGCTTAAAGCTGGAGATTGCACTTCTGCTGGAAGCACTTTGCAATATTCTTGCTGTGCTGCAAAGGGCAGCTGTTGAGAACAATGATGCCAGGAGCCAAGATGCCTTTGATGTTTGCAAGGATTCAAGGTTTGGCTGAATGTCACAGAGTGTTGGTTGCCAAGAACAGCAAGGTTTTGTTTTTCCTGCTGCCCTTAATGTTTCCAGACAACAATCACTTCTCTTGGTTACAGGTTTGTGATCCCCGTCTGCTCTGACTGTTTCTGCATGTGCTTAGGTTTTAGTTTAGCCTTTTAGTTTGGTGCAGGCCATCTGTGCTGCAGGGCTGCTTGTCTTGCTGCTGTTGTTTTTGAGGTGGTGGCGGTGCGGTGGTGTTGTTGCTTCCCGACTGCCTGAGTTGAAAGGGCCCAGTGTGGCAGAGAGTGGGGCTGCCTTTCTGATCTGCTGCAGGGTGGGATCTCTTTTGAAGTGAGCATCTTTCCTTGGGTTTTTACAGAGATGCTGGTGAGCGAGGGAGATCCTGAGGCTGTCTACACAGAACTGGAAACTATTGGCAAAGGGTGAGTGCAGCCACAGCTCCTTCTTCAAAGGGAGGGCCTGTGCATTTTGCTGGTGTCACATCTGCCCAGAGCGACGTCAGGCAAGCTCCAAAGCTGTTCAGACACTGCGTTAAGATGATGCCTGATGATCTCTCAGTACGGGTCAGCATTTATAGCTGTGGTTCGAAGGCATGGCAAAGACACCTGGATGCTGGCAATGTCTTTTCTGCAGCAAAGAGCAGCACCTGGCAGATCTCCTGCCCCTCAAGTGTGTTGCACCTGTTTGCCGCTTTTCCCAGGAGAAATCGTTTTTGCATGTCTCAAAAGAACACAGAATGCGTGGGCATGAAAAGAGGAGAAACTTTGTTGCCTCAAAGGTCAAGTTAGCAGCTGACAGCTGTCAGGGAACAGCTCTCGGTAACATTTCTTTCCAGTAGTTTGCTGAAAACAGGGTTCAGTGGTCAGGATGGCCACCGCCTAGTCTACAAGGCAAAAGCCGAAATGAAAGAAGCAGCTGTCTTTTGTAGCTGAGGTGGCAAAAGACAAAGCTTCAGGGCAATGCCCAGTGCCAACGCACTCCAGAGGAAAAGGCATCATCTGGCTGATGGCAGACCCCTGGTGGATCCTGTTGGGTTGAGGCCTTTCCTGCAAAGAATCCACCAAGCTGTTCCCTTTGAAAGCCGGCTCTGCTGCCTGGAAATGGGACTGATTTGCAACATTTCCTCTGTGAGAAGCCAAATGTACAAGAAGTCTGCAGAAAAGTCGAGTCCTCCCTGTGTCTGATGCATTGAAGAGAAGCAGCTGCCAAATGCTCTGGACCCAGAACACAGCTGTCCAGGGATGCTGTGTTTTGAGGACTTCTCCATTTGTGTGTGCAGCAATGGAAGCCTTTGCCTGCTCTGGCTGTTGCTGGACACTAAATTGCTTGCAAGCTGAAGAAGGAATCTGTGTCTAGAGGCTTTCCTCCATGGCTGTTACATGGCTTCAGGCTTCTCAGGAGGCCTGAGTGGTGGTGCTTGAGTTTGGCAGACAGACTCCAAGGAGAGGTGGGAGAAGGCCCAACCAGCAAGTTCCTGGAAAAAACCCACACATGTACAGATACAGAAAGAGAAAAGGGGGAAAACATCAAGACGAGAATCGGTCCTGTTCCATTTACTGTTTGCCCACGGGCTTTTTTCCCATTGGACTGCAGTGTCTTGCCCTTGCAGGGACTAAAGGTCTTCTTCTTTCTCTGCTGCTGTTTTGTTTCTAGGGGTTTTGGCCTGGTGTGCATGGCAGTGGAGACTGCCACAGGAGAAGAGGTAAGCGTCAAGCAGCGCTGCAGCTTCTGCAGCTCTCGAGTGCCCTCCCCTCGGCTGTGAGCTGTGGCTGAGCTTTGGGTGGCCAGTAGAGCTTTGCTGCAAAGGGAAATGAAGTGCAGAGCAGTGTCCGCCTGCCAAATGCAGCGGGGACAGATTTTGTCCTCCTCAGCTGCCCCAGGGAATGCAAGGAGGCCAGGCGGTATCTGTCAGAGGAGGACACGCTGCCTGGGTCTTAGTGCCCAGCTGGCGTCTCAGAGCATGGCACTGCTCTTTGGGGCTGCAGGGTTGCTGAGTTCTCATTTCTGGCTGTCAGCAAGTACATGGGAATGGTGCTGGTCCTTCTGTAGGCACCTGCAGTGCTGCCCTTGGAAGTGTGCTCAGAGAGAGTGGTCTGCAAGGAGTCTCTCAAGGGCCCAAGCCCTGCTCAGAGCCTGGTGTATACGCCTAGGAGATCAAGGCAGGAGTTATGTCTTTTGGCAGTCAGGCAGTAATTGCAAATGTCAGTGGTGTGAAGGAAAATATTTTAGTGGAGCAAAATAAAAGTTCCTGAAGTGAGGAAGTGCTAGGATTGTCCTTTTTGGAGGCATTTTTTCCGTGAAGTATGTAGGGGTGTATTTCTTAAAGGGAAGAAGCCTCAGAATGTTTTATGGACGGCATTTTTTCTGTCGTGTCTGTAAGAGCTGGGTTTGTTGTTGTGCAATAGAGAATGCCAGTGGTTGCTGCAGGAATGACCAAACACCCTAGAAGTGCCAAAGGTTTCCCAGCAGTTTTGCTCCATTTCTACCAGCACAAAATGGCTTCCTGCTTGCAAGAGGTGTGTGAATGAGCATGGGGATGATAAAGTAATACCTTGGGAGAAGACTGGCCCTGGGGCAGAGTGAGGGTTGTTAGAGCTTGGAGGTGGAGAGCTTAGAGCGTGTTTCTCCCAGGTTTCCAAGGCAAAGGATATGTGGCTCCGTGTCTTGGGAAGTGCCCAAGCAGGCGCTCTGATGTCCTGTCACAAGGCAGCTTGGCCCAGCCCAGCACTATCATCCCATAATCACTGTCTCCATGTTGCCTTTGTGGTCCTGTGCCACAGACTTCTTTGGTTCATGGCTTTCTATGTCGTTTTAGGTGGCCATAAAGAAAATCAGTCTCTTGCAAGAGAGCGGCAGCGAACTGTGCCTGAATGAAATCCAGGTCATGCGTGGCAATAAGCATGCCAACCTTGTCAACTATGTAGACAGGTGAGTGGTTCTGCTGTTCTGCCGCGAGAGGTCATTCACATCCTGCAAGCCAGAGGTTCCGCCACTCCTTTGGTGGCTGGCAGAGGATGGAGCTGTTCATTCCTGTTTCTGGGCTGATCTACAGCGTCTTGGGAGGAGATTGCATTGGGGCTGTGTTAATCATTCCTGGCATACCGAGTTTGAAGGGCGCCTTCAAAGGCCAGACTCGGCTCTATCTTACCGAGCCAACAGCCTCAAAGTTCCTGTGCTCTCTCCCCATGGTTTTATTTGGTTTGGGGTTTGATTTTTCCCCCATGCGTCTGAAGTGCTGACAAAGCACTGTAGATTGTATTTCCCTTGGCCTGTTGCGTTGGTGTGGATACCAAGCAGTCTTTTAGACTGCCCAGAGTTCAAGGCCTGTAGAGCATAGTGAATGACTCCTCACTTCCTCCTGTCTTCCTCTGAGAGAGACACAGAAACGAGAATGCATCAGGTGGTGTGAGTGCGCACATTCATCTCCAGGCTGTTGTTTCCTCCTTTCAGCTACCTGCTGGACGAGGAACTCTGGCTGGTGATGGAATACATGGACGGAGGTTCCTTACACGATGTCATCAGGGAGACTCATCTGGCAGAAGGAGAGATAGCAGCTGTCTCTCGGGAGGTAAGGCACGGTGCTTGTGCTTCCCATGGCTTGGTCGCGATGGTCCTTCCAAACAAGTGGTAAGGAGAGGAGAGATTTCATCTCCTGAGCCTCCTTGCTGCCTTTCTCTTATGACTGGCAGTAGTAAGAGCACCTGAAGTGCCTGCCAGTGTCCCTGCCCTTCTTCTAGTGTGTTTGTGTTTGCCTCTCTAAACACTTGCCTGGAGCCTGTGTGAGCTGCATTCCTGCATCCCTGAAGGGCAAAAGTGCTGGTGGTGCAATGTCAAGCAAGTGGCAAAGACAAAGAGATACTTGCAGGACTCTCAGAGAGCTGAGCCTCAAAGGAGAGCCTTGCACCCAAAGTGGTGTTTGCAAAAGCATCCACTGTTGCCTGACTGGAGAGAGCACAGCCACTGCAGCAGTGCTCCGTCAGTCTGTGGTTGCAGGGCACGGCCGGAGGAACAATTGCCCTTTCTCTTTCAGAAGCAAACGCACCCTCACTTAGAAAGGCACTGCTGTCCTCGTGTTGGAGCAGCAAGCTCTTGCCCTTGCCAGCAGCCTGTCCTGCCATGGCTCAGCGTGGCCCAGGAATGTGGCAGTGTTGCAGATGTGCCACTTCCCTGCTTGTGGGATGAAATCCACTTAGGCTGGTGTTTCTTTTTCCTCTCTCAGTGCCTGCAAGGCCTGGATTTCCTTCACTCCAAGCAAGTGATCCACCGGGACGTCAAAAGCCGCAACATTCTCCTGAGTCTGGACGGATCTGTCAAGTTGGGTGGGTGTTGCTGACCAGGCTCCGCCGTGGCAGGCTGTGGTGTGGGGCTGCCTTTGGGTGACTGCCGGTTCCCTTGCAGCGCAGGCTGCCCTGCTGCAAGCGCAGAGCACAGCCACAAGGTGCAGGGAGGTGTTGCTGGGAACAAGGGCTCAGGAGTGCCTTTGGCTTGTGGATGTGTCCCTTCCCAAGCAAGGCACTCACAGTCTAATAGCTTCAGGGCACTAAAAGCCACTGTCTGAAACTGGGGGCTTTTGCTAAGTGGCCAGTTCTGCATTTCTTTTGCTGCAGGCCCAAGGAATGGCAGCATGGCCCCTTTATGGCAGCTGGGTTCCACGCTGCCTTCTTGGACATGGGTACAGTGGGGACTCCTTTTGTTTGCTTTCCTCACTCACGCTGCCTCCTTTTTTCTCCTCAGCTGATTTTGGCCTTGCTGCTGAGCTCACCGCTGAGCAGAACAAACGGAGATCAGCTGTCGGGACCACTTACTGGATGGCGCCTGAAATCTTCACCAGGAAGCTCTATGGCCCCAAAGTGGACATCTGGTCCTTTGGCATTGTGGCGATCGAGATGGTGGAAGGGGCGCCTCCTTACTGGAATGAAACCTCCCGCACGGTGCGCTGCAACTGCTCTCAGATTCTGCTGTCACCCAAACAAAATCTGCTCCCATGCCTCTGCCTGGCAAGCTTGCTAACACCTTGAGATGAGAGGTTCCAGGCTGCACAGTGTCTCGTGCTCCTTGTCCAGATCATCCCCTCTGCCAGTTCAGTGCAGGAACAGCACAAAGAATCGTGATGCCTTTTGCTTGACGGAAGCTTTGCCTAAGGGAGCAGTGAGCCGTGCTGAGCTGCATTGTATGGAATAATCCTTGGAAACAGTAGAGTTAGACCAAAGTTCATCCTCCAAATCGCCTGTAGAGCTGGTGTCAGTTCTCAGAGAAGCCAAGTGTGCTTTTGCTGATGGAGTTGCTCTTAATTGCATCAGCCAGTGAAATCAGGGGTGAAGGCAAGAGCCTTTGCATATTGGACTGGCTAGGGCTGCTTTGGGTCCTCTCAGCAGGGGCTGGAAATGTATCTCCCAGGATCTAGCAGGGAGTGAAGTGCCACTGGAGAGTGGAGGCTGTCCAGTGGGGTGTGTGTGAGCAGTTTGGGGTGCGAAGGAGACAGGTAGAGTGTGGCATTTCCTTCTTCTCTAGGTTCAAGAGCTGATCAGCAGCGGGGGCAGGCCGAAGCTGCAGAAGCCCAGGCAACAGTCGGCGTGGTTGCGAGACTTTCTGCACTGCTGCCTGGAGAGGGACGAGGACAGGCGCTGGTCTGCCCAGGAACTGCTGCAGGTAAAAGGCAAAGCGGCTGCAGGCTGCGCCAGCTGCCCGCTGCCAGGGGCTCCTCATCTGCTCAAGTCCAAGGCGTCTGATGGGCCCCGCTCCTAAGTATCTCCAGTCTGGGGGCTTGCAAAGGAAAACAAAGGAGAATCGTGGCCTAGGATGCCTTGGAGGGAGCCTTTCAAGGTCACCTAGACCAAATCTCCTCATCTGGATTCATGGATTTGTGGGATTGGGAGCCATGTTTGCCTCATGTAGCAAGGTCCTGGATGTGGAGACAGAGGTGCCCAGAATGCCCTCCTTTCTGCTTTCTGTATCTTTCTGGTAGCCAGAGAAAGCCTGTTTCAGCCTGTGAGGAAAGGTCAAGTTCATGTTTTCTTTTTCTCTTTGGGCAGCATCCGTTCGTAACATCAGCCAAGCCAACCTCTGACCTGACGCCTCTCATCATGGCCACGCAGCAGTTTATGGCCGACAGGAGATACTAGCCCTGGAAGAGGCCATTGTTGTAGTTTGTAGTTTGTAGTTTGTAGTTTATAGCTCGTAGTTTGTAGTCTGTAGTTTGTAGTTTGTAGTTTATAGCTCGTAGTTTGTAGTTTGAAGATTATAGATCATAGGTTGTAGTGTGTTGAGACTGGTAGTCAAAATAAATACTGTCATAAATAAAACCTTGACTGTGCAGGAAGCTTCCCTTTGTTCTCAGCCTCTGAATAAGCTCTAAATTTGCTTCTGAATGGGCAGGTGTTTCTTCAATGTGGGAAGACCCATGGATGGGGTTTGTGGCAGGGTTTGGAAGCCTGTTAGAAGGTCTTCTTCCTTCACTGCCCCCAGGCCATAACCTCTTGTAGAGATACCGGCTTGCAGCTGTGACTAGAGGAGATACAGGCTTGCAGCTGTGACTAGAGGAGCAGAGTAGGGCAAAGTGGAGCAGAGCAGTGGTGTCACTGCTGGGGATGCTGCTGTGGCTGTGGGCAGAGGGGGAGGGAGCCGGGCTTCTCCACGGGCTCAGGTGCAGGCGAGTGTCCAGCGGGAAGGCAAGTTCTGCCACGGGAACTAAGGCCAACGTGAGGGAGTGAAAACTTGTGCAGCTGGGATCTGCCTGAGCCACTGTGGAGGCCTGTGGGCCTGCTGGGGCACTTCCTGGGGCTGTGGCCTGGAAGAATTTCCCCTAGACTTTAACCTCTCCCATGGATTTCTGTTTATCGTTTCAAGATACGTTCGATACAGTGATTCTTGAAAATCATTTACTTTGCGATGTTTGGCGGTAACTGACGGTCTAATTGACAACCATTTAAATTTAAATTGTAGTTGCAGAATATTCAACAGACTTCCTTTCCCAGTTTTTGTGGTTTGCCCCTACTTCCCTGAGCCCACAATCCCTGAGAAGGACAGGCCGGGAGATGGAACCTGCTCAAGAGCAGCGGCGAGCCACCAGCCATCTGCCATCTCCCCTCCTTTTCTGTCTCCTTGCCAGGACGGCACCGGCCATGGTGTCCTGGATTCTACCCTAACCCACTTTCTGAGAGCCCTCAATCCTGCCCCTGCTTTCCTCTTGTATTAGCAGTCCCCCATTTTTGTTGTAATACATGTTTCAGGGATCAAACCTACAGGAAAAGCTGACAATAAAACAGCTGGAGGACCGACTCTGTTGCCCCCACAAGGAGTCCTGTGCCCTGCCCCACCAGAAGGTCCCCCCCCGGTCTAGTCCCCCATGAAACCTTTTCTTTTGACTTGTGCGTTTGCTGAAGGGCACCAGGGAATGGTGCCACTACAAGTCCTTTTGATTTTGTGTTCTCTTTTGTTTTGTGGCTAAGTGAGGGGGAATGAAGTGGTGGGAAGGCGCCCAGCACTCAGGCCCTGAGAAGCGAGGGGGAATGAAAATTGTATTGACGTATTGCTTGGTTATGCTCTGCAATACGAACCCACCTGTTTATTTTAATTCTCAAGTTTAGGTAAAGTCTATTAAATATTGTATTGGTTTTAGTTAAGAGAAGATTATTATTTTTACTATGATTGTTATACTTTGAATTTTAAATAAAACAAAAAAATGGGCAGTTGTGGGGGTTTGTTCTGGAGGGCACGGGCCAAGAACTGACCACACAGCCACACATCAGACAATCAACCACCAACACCAAGCCTCAGGAGAAGAGAAGCCACAACGGGTGACAGCCAGACAGCTTATGGTGAGCTTATCATGGAGAGCAGAGGACTCGAGGGCTGACTGGGAGTGGCCATGCAGATCAACAGCCTGCCTGGACCCATCAGGGCAGAGGGAAAACAGGTGATGGCTTTGGGATGGGCACCCAAATCTGCCGACACTATTCCCCAGTGCACCATCCAGCACCAGGAGAAGACTTGCTTAATTTTTTCCGTATTTTATCCAATTACTCTTTTTTGTTTTCTTTTTGCTACCTTCAACTTCTGTACATAGTCCTCTCATTCCTTTGATGTTTCTACCTCTTCCTTTCTTTGCACCTTCCCCTCCCGGATTGTCCGCTAAGCTATTCACAGAGGGCTTTTTTTTCACCCACCTGGTACCTGACGTGCCAACACCAAAATAATTCTCATTCTTTTGCCCCTAACCGCCTTCTCTTTGGGCCACTGTCCCAGCTGGCAAAGCTTCAGTCTTTCACATGTGTTTTTTGAGCAGTAGGTGGGTAAGGGCTGGCAAAGCGACTTCCTAAGGCCTACAGAGCAATGCTCTGCAAGCCAGACCTGTTCTCTTTCCGGCAAGGCTTCTTTGAAAGGACTTGACAATTCCCATCATGGAACTCAGGTAGTGTTGACAGAGCACTAGACTGTGAAAGGGTTTGAAAGGGGATAGGAAGCTCAGCTTGCAAATGAGACACAAGAAGCTTTCTCCCCACCAGAATTTTGGCATCCCAATAGCAGTGCTGCATGCTGGCCAGCTGTCCCCAGGACATCCTCCATTTGCACACCCCTCCCGCTGGCAATGGACTCACTTTGGCTGTCATGTGGGCCAGAGAAGGGAACAGGCACCCAGAGAGAGATCCTCTCACTGTGTTTCAGAAAATGACAGCACAGCAGCCTTTCTCAGGAAGGTCATATGAAATGACTTCATAGTCGTAACAGGCTGGATTGCCTCGGGGTGGGGGATCAAAGACATCACAAAACTCAAGAGGCTCCAACCTCCTCAGCATATCATTTCACTCAAGGTACTGGGTTCAGACCAAATACCTTTCCTGACTTTATCTAACCCTTCGGTGCTTCTCAAACCCAAAATCTTCCTTCTTCTCTTCAGTCAGCTTAACCACTTCTGCCTTCTTTATCTACAGCTGGAGAGAGCTTTGCAGCTGCCACCTCTGCTCCTCTGTCAGCCCCTTTTCTCCCTGCTTCCAGGGACCACCAACAGTTCCACATGCCTTTCTTCTGCACAATCATGCTCTACACATCGCCTACCATTACTACACATACTTGCCCTGCTGGAGTGATTTTCTGTTTTGCTCTGAGGAGATGGCAAGAGGTCTAAAAACTTTCCTAAGATAAGTTTAGGGAGGAATCTTCCCCACCCACTGTGGCTACCAGAGAGAAAATACAGAAATTTCTCACTATTACGCGCAACAAACTTCTATAAAACATATGAACGTGAATGTCTTACAACTTAGCAAGATAAAGACATGTAAACACTCAATGCAGCGAAGAACAGCACTTCTTCAGTCCTGTCACCACTTCATCTTTCCATGAAACAGCTCTCGAAGAAGAAAACTCAGTCCCACTTGGACCTACTTCAAACAGAGGAACTATCCACTTGGCATTCTTTTGTGTTCTCTGCCTGAGAAAGTTTTGGTGATGCTTTAATCAAACCAACAGTAAAAGTCTGTAAAAAGAAACTTAGAAGACCTCAACAAAGTGGCAATCACGAAAAACCTTTATTTGGCAAGAGTTATCTTATTTTAATTTTCCAGTACCTTTTCAATACTGATGAGGGTTCTTAGCACCATGTAGGCAAACTTGAGCTGAAGTAGGCAACCGTCCTTCTGAGACCTTTTCAGATTTAGGTAACTTGGGTTTTTTGTTGGATCTACACATTCTGTTCCATTCCAGTTTGCAAATTTGGACTGAAGTCTAGAAACGCAACTTTCTTTTCCAAGGGTCAGGTAGGATTTTTTCTGTGTATGTGATGTTAAGAGAGGTCCTTAGGGAGAAGGACATGGCTCTCTTTTCTTTCTTGGTCTCTTCCACCCTCTGGCACTCAAAGCCACACTTGCTGTTGTAGTCATTAGGTACAAGGTCCTGCTAGGATGGTTGACTGATTCAGAAACAAACAGCCATGCTGCCATACTAGGGACATTGCTCTGGAAATGAGCAGAAAGATAAACCATTTGATGTTTTTCACTTTAGACATGTTGCATTGCAGCTTTATCTGCAGCGGGGTCACATTTCCTGTACTGTCCAATACAGTTCCGTGTGTCCAGACCTAACTTGAATCACATCATTTAGGAGTCTCCCGCTGTAAAGCTCACAGCCATGGGATCAAAAGTCCTCTCCACCTCTGCTTAAGTGGCTCTTGATTCCAGGTCTGGACATACACCCAGTCTCCTGACTGGTGAGGATACACTTGAACATTCAGGGTTATTAGTGTTAAGAATGAGGTCTCATATGTCCAATTCCATAAACCACATACTTAAAATTTAGCAGCAGTTTTCATTGAGGTCAGCAATTTTAACTGAGATGAAATAATACAATCAGGTAAAATTCAGTCGTTACAGAAATTTGGTAGTGCTTCGGACAAAGCATAAGCAAAAACCGATTGATCGGGCTACGGGGAGGGTTTCCCACCCTGCCTCACGTACGAAGGCAAAAGGATCCAGACACAACTTACATACAGTATGCTAATACATATTCATCAGTAGTTTCCCATAAATCTCCTCCTATTTTCCATTCTTGCAATCTGTGTCACTCTCCTGCACAGCGCATGCTCCCAGTGTTGCCATGGGGTCTTCTGGTCTCTTTGGGGTCTTCTTGGAGGAAGGCTGAAGGTCTTCCTCACATGTCCTCTGGATAACCTGGCAGGTGGTGCATGCAGATTAAGCTTGGTGTTATAGAAGTAAGCATTATGTTCCAATTAACCCTTATTTATTTCATAGATAAGACCACTATTTTAGACTCCCCATCTGGAATTGCCCCCACTTTATTCATATCCAAAGCTGGTCCTGCACAGGGAGTTGCCTTAACTTCAGTTGCTGCCAATTTTGGTTTGGGAGTCAGTTCCTGACCTAGTCCATTCCCAAGGTCAAATCCAATCCCTCTATCCTGTCTCCTTGTAGATGTATCAGCTCAAAAAACCCATCTGCTCCATAATACTGATCACATATACTTTTCCCCATTATTTTCCAAAACTATTGATATACTTTTTGCAATTTTGTTAGCAAAATCACATCCATTTATCACATTAGCGAGACCAAAACAACAAACTTGCACCTTGATGAAAGCATTTGCTCCTAAAGGTTACAGATTCTCTAGCCAGCAGCATTTCGGCCTCCAGCCGCTGGTGGCAGACAAGGCTCAATGCCCACGGCCGCCAGGAGGAGGCACAGAAGGAGCAGTTTGCAAAGCTTCATTGAGAATCCAGGGAAACTGAGTCTCCATTTCTTCCCCATTTTCTTTCCAGAGAGCGTCTAGGGATATTTGAATTCACCACCCACCCTCTCCCAACTCACTTTGTGGAGGTGGTGCTGAGATTTTGTTTTCTCAGCCTTCATCCATAAATTTGATCAATAACACAGAAGGAGGTGAATGGGACGTCAGCTGTTTCTCATGCATTGCTTGCAGGTTCTCCCCTCCCCACGGGGTCCAAACTTTGCAAACCACAGGTTGTTGCCCTTCTCCAAAAGATTTATTTCATTCCTCCCAATAGCGAAATTCTCAAAACACTCTCCATTTCACTTTCTTTGGGATCATCGCTAATTTTCCCGTGTGATTCAACCACTTCTGTCGCAGACTGAGGTACCACTACCGGACACGGCCTCCTGAAAAGCGAATTCCTTCTTTATCCGCGGGCAGGGTTGGGATGAGGAGGAGGAGGGAAGAAGATTGGCTGTGCAGAGTGGAACGCGTCCTGCAGGGAGCAGAGGAAGGTGACATGCCCTTGGGGCCGTCCCGCCTCTGTGTTTGTGAGGGGCGGGCGCAGTTGAGGCTGAGGGCCGGGCTTGGACTCTGAGGCGTTAAAGGCCTGCCCGGGGGTGCGGGGCTGGCCTTGCAGGCAGGGCGGCCCGGCTGTTGCTGGCGTGTGGAAGACGCTGCTTCCAGGCCTTCCCCGGCAGTGTTAAATTGCAGCTCTAAAGCTCTTTGGCTTTGCACCAGCGTGTTTCAGTGGTTTCTCATGTTTTGGGGGCTGCCTTCATCCCGGCATTCAGTTGCTGCTCGGGCCTGAGGCCGGCTGTTGTTTCAGGCCCTGAGGCAATTTGCAACTGGTTCAGCTCCTTTTCTAGCTGTGGGCAACATTCAGCTCTCTGAGTCAAACCTCCATGCCTATGGGTACCAGGCATGGTCCTTTCCTGGGAATGTTTAATTTTCTTCTACCAAAGGTCATATTTGCTGCACAAGTAACTTTGGATGGTGCCAGTTTCCCTCAGTCACCGTCTCTCTTTAGGGCTGGACAAGCTTTCTATTGAAGCTTTTAGCAAGTCTGTCAGTGGAGAAGAGTTCAGATCAGTTTCTGGGAGGGATTCCATTACTTTTCTGCCAGAAAATAGCAGCGTTGACTGAAAACTTATTTCTCCTTTATTATGTCACGAGCAGTTCCTGCTGTATGGAAAAGGCCCATGTCACCTCAAGAGTACCCTGCTTGCTGTGCCAATTAAGGTGAAAGGCCCCAAAACGTTGCTCTATGAGAGGCTTTAAGAGGACTTAAACTTGTTCATGTATTCTGAGCTAGAAAAGCAGGATAGATACTGAAGCGATGTTCTCAAGGGGTTGGAACAACAGAAAACCCTTCCCTGGCAACTTTTGAAAATCAGAGAACTTTAAAGGCAAAAAAAAATTTTGATCAAGATTTAATCAATATAAAGCATTCCCTGAAGCATTAACTTAGCCCATTCAACTTAACAAACTCCAAGTCTGTTAGATTTTAAATTTCTCAAAAATCTGAGAGGATGGAACTGGGAGAAGAAAGAGAAAATGACCAAAAAGAACCAACAGAGCTACCACTCGAGGTTCCAGTGCTGTTCAGCTGATAGAAATTCCAAGAGGAGGTAGTGTCAAGAGATGTGGTGGCCGCACATCCCGAGGTAAATAGCCTTTGGCTTTCCTGGGGCCTTGCCCCACATGGGGCTCCCACTCTCCTGGCCATTTAGGAGTTGGGTTAGGGGCTCCAGACACAGGTGTGGAGCATTGTCTCCGGTGTGCCAGGGATCAGCGGCCACAGCTGGGCTGGGATGGGGGCCTGGGGGTGTGGGGCGTGCAGAGTAGGGCATCGCCTCAGCAGAGCAAGGCTTGATCTGCCCCTTTCCCCACCTACAAGCGCCCGAAAGGTTTTGAGGCAGCAATGTCCTCTAGTGTCTCACAACAAGGTTTCCAGGTTTCTGTGCTTCTTGGCTGTCAGGACTCCAGAGATTTGCGGAGGGATATTAAGAAACTTTCACTTTTACTCCTTCTAAAAGAGGCAGCATGAGGGTTGTTTTTCCTTTCTAAGGCCTTCCCTCCTTTCTTTGTCCTCTTCTTGAGGTAGTCCTTGTCAAGCCAGTCCTCTCTCACCTTCTCCATGACAATGGAGGGGGACAATGGAAAAAACAATCTGTGAGAATCTGAGATTGTTAGAGTTACAATGTAGTGAGGAGAAAAAAAAAAGAGCAGTACACAAGAAGAAGAAGAAGAAAATTGTGCAAAAGAGGTAATGGCTTAACCAAGCAAGGTGAAGTGTCACATGGGGCCCCTGGAGCAAAGACAGGATGGCCAGGGCTTCCAGAATGGTTCCGATGGTAGATTGGAGCTGCTGGTGCTGCCTGGAGCAGCTCTGGAGCTGCAGTGGCAGCTTGCTGCTCCCTCTCTGTGGCAGTGGTGGTGGCAGTGGCGATGGTGATGGGTGTCTCTCTCTCCCTGCGGAGCTCTGTTTGGCACTGCTGCTGCCATGAGTCTGCCACGCTGGGCTTGTGTGTGGGAATGGGATCTGCCGCTTCGCTGCCTCTTCCTGCCACCCTGCTGGGCTGCGCTTGGCTTGGCTGGACTCCCTTTGGGCTTGGCTGAACTCACTTGGTATCAGTGTCACCACTCTGGGTTGCCTTGTTCTGCTGGAGCAGAAAAGCAGTCCCACATGCCACCCTGGCCCTGATGGTTTCAGCTGTGTGTCAGAGCTGTCACTTCAGTGCCACCCATCTGAGCCCCGTGTCCTAAAATTTACTGTTGAAGGACAAAAGTGGGGGGAAAACATGGTGGTGCTGCGTTGGTGCCAAGGCCTCTCTGCTGGAGTGAGTCAGAGAGAAGGATCCTCCTTGCATTTTGTGCCATGGCATTTCCCTGCTGAAACCACACCCATGGCTGTGGTGTAAAATGCTTTGAATAAATAGTGCTGAAAGATGCATGGCCTTGCCTCTGTACTGAAGCCCTCTGGTCCTTTCCTGGGTAGTTGGCCAGTGGCTTTCCTGAGAAACGGCCCTGGTGACTTTGATGAGCAAGACTGCTTGATCCAGTTGTTCACAAAAGCACCTTAATTGTACTAGCACAACAACAAACTAAACAGTGTGCACAGTACAAAGAACGAAGCAGAAAAAGCCGGGGTCTAGGGTCTGCAGCAATACTTATACATTTTCAGAAGGGGAGGGGTTAAGGTGGGCTTTGAAGAATGGATCCAACAAGAAGGAATGGTTTGAAATTTTACAAGTAATGCAGTAATAATTATCCAATGGTAATGCAGAGAAATCAGAACTTTCTAGTAATCATTTGAATAATTGAACAAGAGGATCATGGGTGGGTGTTCTGACTCACACTAAATACAAGGGTTTTCATATTGCCTCAAGTGGAAGTCTCCTGAATTTTTCAAACCGGCTTCAACACTGCACCTGGGAGAGACCTCTAAATGTAATTGAAGTAGTGCTTCTCCTGCTTTCTAGAACTAAGGAAGGTCCAGCTGGAAGAAGCCTTCTGGGTTTTGCTCAGAAGCAATAATGGCCAAAGAGCAGTAATGGGGTTCCTCACATCCTGGTCCCTTCTCGGTGCTCGTCTTCTCAGTGTGGGCTAGAGGGGCTTAGTGTGATTTTAATTTTAGATGCCTTGAGCAAGAGGTTATGGACCGGGAGGGCTTTTTGTGTTGCTTTGTAGCAGAGGAGAACTCTGCAGGGTTTTTTTGGCATTCTCTGTAGAGAAGGTGTGGTTCTGTGCATGAACTCACAAAGCAGCCCAGGGCACTGCTATTGTGATGTCAGCGGCCGCATGGCAGCGTTGTCAGGCAGAGTTGCTGTGCCGAGGCCCGGAAGGGCTCAGTGTGCAGAGCAGCTCTGTGCACGCTCACTGCAGGGGAACCTGCTCATCGACGAGGTCTCTGCCAGCACGACTCTGAATATTTTTCTTTTCTTCCTACAGGTCTTGTCTGGTGCAGACTTGACCGGCGCCGCTCAAGCCATGGAGGGAGTGTGTGCTGCAGCTTTCACGGCCTTTACTGTGGCTTATTCCGGGTACTTTTTCACCCACCTGGCACGTAAGTAGACGTTTTTGTTCAGTGCAGCATATGGAAACCCAAATGCCACAAAGAGGCCTTCAGCTGGATAATGCCCCTGCCCCGAGCTCCAGCTAAGAAGGGGGTGTCTCTCGCCAGTGGGGCGTGGGCAGCATTTGTAATGTAGCCTGCAGGGGTTCCGCTCCTGCCGTGGCAATGGAGTCTGGAGTCTCCTCAGTTTGGTGGCTCCAGCAAGACAACTTCCAGGATGGGAAGACTGGGAGAGCTTGGCAGGAGTCCTTGTAAAAGCTGTGCGCTGCTCTCCAGGACTGAGGGGAAGTCCCTCAGTTCAAGTCTTCTTGTCTGCATTCCCTCATCCCAGCATGTGCCTGTGGAACTTGACGCTTCCTGCACGCTAAAAGAGCCGTTTGTTCTGTGATGAAATTACAGAACGCGCTTGGAAAAGGCCTCTGAGATAGACATTTTAGAGGAGTTCTTGTATGCTCCCAGACACAGGAGCTGTTCCACTGCTGTGTCACCATAGAACAGCCACCATGGCTCAGGGGGACAGGGGTGAAGCCTCCCTGGGGAAAGGTTTTCAGTAAGCTCATGGCAATTGCTGCATGCAATGTCTTGAGAAAATTGAAGTACAGGAAAGAGAGGAGCTGTAGCTGCTGCAGGCTGGGGTGGGGCAGAAGCAATGACTGTTAGAGAACCACTTGGAGATTTTCTCAGTCTCAGGTTTCTGTGGGTTGAGTGGCCAAAGAGGACAAAAGGTAGACACCAGGCAGTATTTTGTGCTGCTGTTGTCTTGCTTGCTGTGTGCCACAAGGGATGCTGCTGGAGTGATGCAGTGAAAGCAGAATGCTCTGTCTTTGGGTTGACTTTTTGGTGGGCTTGGCCAGCACAGGCAGTTTTCTTACAGCATCTGGTTCTTTTTCCCTTGTGTGTTGCAGGTCACATCAGCCTTGCCTGGAGAGAATCCGGTCTTTGGGTGAGTGGCAAAGGAGCCTCTGGCGTTGGTGGCATTTGACACTTGTGGAGCAAGCTGTGAGCTGGGCCTGTTGCAGTCCAGTGCCAGCCTGGCTGGATGAATGAAAGTACAGTCCAGGCCCTTTGCAGCCTAGGCAGCAGCAGGAGCTGGAGAAGCCCAGGCTGTTTTCTCCAGTTCCTTTCCAGAGCTTTTAAGCAGCTGAAAGTGGGGCTGCTGGGTGCTTTAAGCCATGATGGAATTTCTCCTGTACAAGAGAGTGCAGTCCCATCAAACTGGCCCGTTTTACTTGAGTTTGAGCACCTTAGAATCCCATTTCTCTGCAGATGCTTTCTCCTTAGTGCATCTGGCTCTGGAGCTGAATATAAAGAAGGTTACGTGTCCCTGACAGTGCTGTCTGTCTGCAGAGCCCAAAAGGAACCTCGGAGCCTCCTGTGGCTGCGTGTCTTCCTGAAGAAGAGGCCAAAGGGGAGGAAGATGCCCAGCAAAGTGCCCCTGCAGGGCCTGAGCATCCAGCATCAGTAAGTGGCAGCTCTGGGTATTCCTGTGGCTGGAGCAAAGCATAGCTGCAAGTTTCTGATCAGACAGCACCTCCCGTGCCTGGCTGAAGATGCTGAGGGCTGGAATCTTGCCTGCCCTTCCCCCAGGCTGTGAGGCCTGGAAAAGGGGCGTGGAACTTGGATGTTCAGGCATCACCTTCCTACTGTTCTGAAAGGGGCTGTGATTTTTTCTTAGCAAGAGAAAAGAGGTAGCATTAGGATGTCTTTGGATGCTCCTGGGGTACAAGTGAGGCCCTTGGTGCCCAGTGGCTGTGCAGGCTCCCTGTCCCCAGTGAAGAGAGCAGTGCAAAGGTGCAGTTCAGAAGCTTGCAGGATATTTGGAGACACTGTCCCCAGGAGGGACCTGGCCCTGCACAGAGAGCAGCTGTCAGTAGCTAAAGGATCAGCTGAGATGCAGCGGGGCCTGTAGCTGAATATAGGTAAGGTTGTGAAGGACAGGTTCTTTCCTGTCCCTCATGCTGCTGTGTGTCCACAGAGCAGAAGGGCAGCGTCAGCACCTGCTCTGGTTGCCTCTGTACCCGAGGAAGAGGCTAAAGAGGAGGAAGGTGCCGATGAACCTGCCCCTGCTGTCAGCCCAGGGCCAGAGCAAAGATCATCAGTAAGTGCCTGCTTTGGTTAGCAGTGTCTGTGGTGTCATTTTGTGCGTGGTGTAAAAGCAGCCTTTGGATTCTGGGCCTTGAGCTGGAGAAGCGGGCTGCAAAAGCTGAGAGGTGAAGAGCCCTGGATGTGGCCAGCAGCATCTTCCTAGGGGCTTGCATTTGAAATGGGATGGGAGGGGCATCTCTGCCAGGCACATTTGTGACCCTCATTCATTTCTTGTCCCAGAGCTCCACCTCCTCTGTCCTGGCACCTGCAGGAGCTGCAGCAGAAGGCTCTGAAGGAGCCTCCAGTCCCCAAGCTGGCAAGTCAAGCGTGAGCAGCTCGTGCATCTGGAGCACGAGTAGCTCCTCTGGCAGCAGAGAGCAGCTGGGAGAGAGGACAGAGGACAAGTGCCTGGCCATGCTGAGTAGGTCCTTTGTGATCCTTGTCTGCTGGAGCAGTGCCCTGTGTGTGCGTGTGTGTCGGCATGAGCTGTGCCAGCTCCTGTTCCTCCTCAGCTGAGCGCCAGGTGCTGAGGCCTCCACACAGGACCTGTTGTTGTGCTTTGAGGTGGTGAGGGGTCACCGGGCTGTTGCTCCTGCCTCTGAGAGCAGCTCAGCCTGGCTAGGCTTTGCCTGAGCTTCCCTGGAGGCAAAAGGCAAACCAGAGGTTGTTTCTGGCTGAGCAGGAGGCCGTGACCCAGCCAGTGAGTCTCAGGCCTCAAGGAGCTCCTGTGGGGCACGGCCAAGGTCATGTTCAGAACTCAGCCTGTCCTAAGGGCTGAGGCACCTCATTCCTAAGGCCCATCACAGTAGGTTGGAACATGAGCTCCTGCTCCTGAAAGGCAGAAGACCATTGTTTAGGCAAAATTGTCCTGCTTAAAGCTGGAGATTGCGCTTCTGCTGGAAGCACTTTGCAATATTCTTGCTGTGCTGCAAAGGGCAGCTGTTGAGAACAATGATGCCAGGAGCCAAGATGCCTTTGATGTTTGCAAGGATTCAAGGTTTGGCTGAATGTCACAGAGTGTTGGTTGCCAAGAACAGCAAGGTTTTGTTTTTCCTGCTGCCCTTAATGTTTCCAGACAACAATCACTTCTCTTGGTTACAGGTTTGTGATCCCCGTCTGCTCTGACTGTTTCTGCATGTGCTTAGGTTTTAGTTTAGCCTTTTAGTTTGGTGCAGGCCATCTGTGCTGCAGGGCTGCTTGTCTTGCTGCTGTTGTTTTTGAGGTGGTGGCGGTGCGGTGGTGTTGTTGCTTCCCGACTGCCTGAGTTGAAAGGGCCCAGTGTGGCAGAGAGTGGGGCTGCCTTTCTGATCTGCTGCAGGGTGGGATCTCTTTTGAAGTGAGCATCTTTCCTTGGGTTTTTACAGAGATGCTGGTGAGCGAGGGAGATCCTGAGGCTGTCTACACAGAACTGGAAACTATTGGCAAAGGGTGAGTGCAGCCACAGCTCCTTCTTCAAAGGGAGGGCCTGTGCATTTTGCTGGTGTCACATCTGCCCAGAGCGACGTCAGGCAAGCTCCAAAGCTGTTCAGACACTGCGTTAAGATGATGCCTGATGATCTCTCAGTACGGGTCAGCATTTATAGCTGTGGTTCGAAGGCATGGCAAAGACACCTGGATGCTGGCAATGTCTTTTCTGCAGCAAAGAGCAGCACCTGGCAGATCTCCTGCCCCTCAAGTGTGTTGCACCTGTTTGTCGCTTTTCCCAGGAGAAATCGTTTTTGCATGTCTCAAAAGAACACAGAATGCGTGGGCATGAAAAGAGGAGAAACTTTGTTGCCTCAAAGGTCAAGTTAGCAGCTGACAGCTGTCAGGGAACAGCTCTCGGTAACATTTCTTTCCAGTAGTTTGCTGAAAACAGGGTTCAGTGGTCAGGATGGCCACCGCCTAGTCTACAAGGCAAAAGCCGAAATGAAAGAAGCAGCTGTCTTTTGTAGCTGAGGTGGCAAAAGACAAAGCTTCAGGGCAATGCCCAGTGCCAACGCACTCCAGAGGAAAAGGCATCATCTGGCTGATGGCAGACCCCTGGTGGATCCTGTTGGGTTGAGGCCTTTCCTGCAAAGAATCCACCAAGCTGTTCCCTTTGAAAGCCGGCTCTGCTGCCTGGAAATGGGACTGATTTGCAACATTTCCTCTGTGAGAAGCCAAATGTACAAGAAGTCTGCAGAAAAGTCGAGTCCTCCCTGTGTCTGATGCATTGAAGAGAAGCAGCTGCCAAATGCTCTGGACCCAGAACACAGCTGTCCAGGGATGCTGTGTTTTGAGGACTTCTCCATTTGTGTGTGCAGCAATGGAAGCCTTTGCCTGCTCTGGCTGTTGCTGGACACTAAATTGCTTGCAAGCTGAAGAAGGAATCTGTGTCTAGAGGCTTTCCTCCATGGCTGTTACATGGCTTCAGGCTTCTCAGGAGGCCTGAGTGGTGGTGCTTGAGTTTGGCAGACAGACTCCAAGGAGAGGTGGGAGAAGGCCCAACCAGCAAGTTCCTGGAAAAAACCCACACATGTACAGATACAGAAAGAGAAAAGGGGGAAAACATCAAGACGAGAATCGGTCCTGTTCCATTTACTGTTTGCCCACGGGCTTTTTTCCCATTGGACTGCAGTGTCTTGCCCTTGCAGGGACTAAAGGTCTTCTTCTTTCTCTGCTGCTGTTTTGTTTCTAGGGGTTTTGGCCTGGTGTGCATGGCAGTGGAGACTGCCACAGGAGAAGAGGTAAGCGTCAAGCAGCGCTGCAGCTTCTGCAGCTCTCGAGTGCCCTCCCCTCGGCTGTGAGCTGTGGCTGAGCTTTGGGTGGCCAGTAGAGCTTTGCTGCAAAGGGAAATGAAGTGCAGAGCAGTGTCCGCCTGCCAAATGCAGCGGGGACAGATTTTGTCCTCCTCAGCTGCCCCAGGGAATGCAAGGAGGCCAGGCGGTATCTGTCAGAGGAGGACACGCTGCCTGGGTCTTAGTGCCCAGCTGGCGTCTCAGAGCATGGCACTGCTCTTTGGGGCTGCAGGGTTGCTGAGTTCTCATTTCTGGCTGTCAGCAAGTACATGGGAATGGTGCTGGTCCTTCTGTAGGCACCTGCAGTGCTGCCCTTGGAAGTGTGCTCAGAGAGAGTGGTCTGCAAGGAGTCTCTCAAGGGCCCAAGCCCTGCTCAGAGCCTGGTGTATACGCCTAGGAGATCAAGGCAGGAGTTATGTCTTTTGGCAGTCAGGCAGTAATTGCAAATGTCAGTGGTGTGAAGGAAAATATTTTAGTGGAGCAAAATAAAAGTTCCTGAAGTGAGGAAGTGCTAGGATTGTCCTTTTTGGAGGCATTTTTTCCGTGAAGTATGTAGGGGTGTATTTCTTAAAGGGAAGAAGCCTCAGAATGTTTTATGGACGGCATTTTTTCTGTCGTGTCTGTAAGAGCTGGGTTTGTTGTTGTGCAATAGAGAATGCCAGTGGTTGCTGCAGGAATGACCAAACACCCTAGAAGTGCCAAAGGTTTCCCAGCAGTTTTGCTCCATTTCTACCAGCACAAAATGGCTTCCTGCTTGCAAGAGGTGTGTGAATGAGCATGGGGATGATAAAGTAATACCTTGGGAGAAGACTGGCCCTGGGGCAGAGTGAGGGTTGTTAGAGCTTGGAGGTGGAGAGCTTAGAGCGTGTTTCTCCCAGGTTTCCAAGGCAAAGGATATGTGGCTCCGTGTCTTGGGAAGTGCCCAAGCAGGCGCTCTGATGTCCTGTCACAAGGCAGCTTGGCCCAGCCCAGCACTATCATCCCATAATCACTGTCTCCATGTTGCCTTTGTGGTCCTGTGCCACAGACTTCTTTGGTTCATGGCTTTCTATGTCGTTTTAGGTGGCCATAAAGAAAATCAGTCTCTTGCAAGAGAGCGGCAGCGAACTGTGCCTGAATGAAATCCAGGTCATGCGTGGCAATAAGCATGCCAACCTTGTCAACTATGTAGACAGGTGAGTGGTTCTGCTGTTCTGCCGCGAGAGGTCATTCACATCCTGCAAGCCAGAGGTTCCGCCACTCCTTTGGTGGCTGGCAGAGGATGGAGCTGTTCATTCCTGTTTCTGGGCTGATCTACAGCGTCTTGGGAGGAGATTGCATTGGGGCTGTGTTAATCATTCCTGGCATACCGAGTTTGAAGGGCGCCTTCAAAGGCCAGACTCGGCTCTATCTTACCGAGCCAACAGCCTCAAAGTTCCTGTGCTCTCTCCCCATGGTTTTATTTGGTTTGGGGTTTGATTTTTCCCCCATGCGTCTGAAGTGCTGACAAAGCACTGTAGATTGTATTTCCCTTGGCCTGTTGCGTTGGTGTGGATACCAAGCAGTCTTTTAGACTGCCCAGAGTTCAAGGCCTGTAGAGCATAGTGAATGACTCCTCACTTCCTCCTGTCTTCCTCTGAGAGAGACACAGAAACGAGAATGCATCAGGTGGTGTGAGTGCGCACATTCATCTCCAGGCTGTTGTTTCCTCCTTTCAGCTACCTGCTGGACGAGGAACTCTGGCTGGTGATGGAATACATGGACGGAGGTTCCTTACACGATGTCATCAGGGAGACTCATCTGGCAGAAGGAGAGATAGCAGCTGTCTCTCGGGAGGTAAGGCACGGTGCTTGTGCTTCCCATGGCTTGGTCGCGATGGTCCTTCCAAACAAGTGGTAAGGAGAGGAGAGATTTCATCTCCTGAGCCTCCTTGCTGCCTTTCTCTTATGACTGGCAGTAGTAAGAGCACCTGAAGTGCCTGCCAGTGTCCCTGCCCTTCTTCTAGTGTGTTTGTGTTTGCCTCTCTAAACACTTGCCTGGAGCCTGTGTGAGCTGCATTCCTGCATCCCTGAAGGGCAAAAGTGCTGGTGGTGCAATGTCAAGCAAGTGGCAAAGACAAAGAGATACTTGCAGGACTCTCAGAGAGCTGAGCCTCAAAGGAGAGCCTTGCACCCAAAGTGGTGTTTGCAAAAGCATCCACTGTTGCCTGACTGGAGAGAGCACAGCCACTGCAGCAGTGCTCCGTCAGTCTGTGGTTGCAGGGCACGGCCGGAGGAACAATTGCCCTTTCTCTTTCAGAAGCAAACGCACCCTCACTTAGAAAGGCACTGCTGTCCTCGTGTTGGAGCAGCAAGCTCTTGCCCTTGCCAGCAGCCTGTCCTGCCATGGCTCAGCGTGGCCCAGGAATGTGGCAGTGTTGCAGATGTGCCACTTCCCTGCTTGTGGGATGAAATCCACTTAGGCTGGTGTTTCTTTTTCCTCTCTCAGTGCCTGCAAGGCCTGGATTTCCTTCACTCCAAGCAAGTGATCCACCGGGACGTCAAAAGCCGCAACATTCTCCTGAGTCTGGACGGATCTGTCAAGTTGGGTGGGTGTTGCTGACCAGGCTCCGCCGTGGCAGGCTGTGGTGTGGGGCTGCCTTTGGGTGACTGCCGGTTCCCTTGCAGCGCAGGCTGCCCTGCTGCAAGCGCAGAGCACAGCCACAAGGTGCAGGGAGGTGTTGCTGGGAACAAGGGCTCAGGAGTGCCTTTGGCTTGTGGATGTGTCCCTTCCCAAGCAAGGCACTCACAGTCTAATAGCTTCAGGGCACTAAAAGCCACTGTCTGAAACTGGGGGCTTTTGCTAAGTGGCCAGTTCTGCATTTCTTTTGCTGCAGGCCCAAGGAATGGCAGCATGGCCCCTTTATGGCAGCTGGGTTCCACGCTGCCTTCTTGGACATGGGTACAGTGGGGACTCCTTTTGTTTGCTTTCCTCACTCACGCTGCCTCCTTTTTTCTCCTCAGCTGATTTTGGCCTTGCTGCTGAGCTCACCGCTGAGCAGAACAAACGGAGATCAGCTGTCGGGACCACTTACTGGATGGCGCCTGAAATCTTCACCAGGAAGCTCTATGGCCCCAAAGTGGACATCTGGTCCTTTGGCATTGTGGCGATCGAGATGGTGGAAGGGGCGCCTCCTTACTGGAATGAAACCTCCCGCACGGTGCGCTGCAACTGCTCTCAGATTCTGCTGTCACCCAAACAAAATCTGCTCCCATGCCTCTGCCTGGCAAGCTTGCTAACACCTTGAGATGAGAGGTTCCAGGCTGCACAGTGTCTCGTGCTCCTTGTCCAGATCATCCCCTCTGCCAGTTCAGTGCAGGAACAGCACAAAGAATCGTGATGCCTTTTGCTTGACGGAAGCTTTGCCTAAGGGAGCAGTGAGCCGTGCTGAGCTGCATTGTATGGAATAATCCTTGGAAACAGTAGAGTTAGACCAAAGTTCATCCTCCAAATCGCCTGTAGAGCTGGTGTCAGTTCTCAGAGAAGCCAAGTGTGCTTTTGCTGATGGAGTTGCTCTTAATTGCATCAGCCAGTGAAATCAGGGGTGAAGGCAAGAGCCTTTGCATATTGGACTGGCTAGGGCTGCTTTGGGTCCTCTCAGCAGGGGCTGGAAATGTATCTCCCAGGATCTAGCAGGGAGTGAAGTGCCACTGGAGAGTGGAGGCTGTCCAGTGGGGTGTGTGTGAGCAGTTTGGGGTGCGAAGGAGACAGGTAGAGTGTGGCATTTCCTTCTTCTCTAGGTTCAAGAGCTGATCAGCAGCGGGGGCAGGCCGAAGCTGCAGAAGCCCAGGCAACAGTCGGCGTGGTTGCGAGACTTTCTGCACTGCTGCCTGGAGAGGGACGAGGACAGGCGCTGGTCTGCCCAGGAACTGCTGCAGGTAAAAGGCAAAGCGGCTGCAGGCTGCGCCAGCTGCCCGCTGCCAGGGGCTCCTCATCTGCTCAAGTCCAAGGCGTCTGATGGGCCCCGCTCCTAAGTATCTCCAGTCTGGGGGCTTGCAAAGGAAAACAAAGGAGAATCGTGGCCTAGGATGCCTTGGAGGGAGCCTTTCAAGGTCACCTAGACCAAATCTCCTCATCTGGATTCATGGATTTGTGGGATTGGGAGCCATGTTTGCCTCATGTAGCAAGGTCCTGGATGTGGAGACAGAGGTGCCCAGAATGCCCTCCTTTCTGCTTTCTGTATCTTTCTGGTAGCCAGAGAAAGCCTGTTTCAGCCTGTGAGGAAAGGTCAAGTTCATGTTTTCTTTTTCTCTTTGGGCAGCATCCGTTCGTAACATCAGCCAAGCCAACCTCTGACCTGACGCCTCTCATCATGGCCACGCAGCAGTTTATGGCCGACAGGAGATACTAGCCCTGGAAGAGGCCATTGTTGTAGTTTGTAGTTTGTAGTTTGTAGTTTATAGCTCGTAGTTTGTAGTCTGTAGTTTGTAGTTTGTAGTTTATAGCTCGTAGTTTGTAGTTTGAAGATTATAGATCATAGGTTGTAGTGTGTTGAGACTGGTAGTCAAAATAAATACTGTCATAAATAAAACCTTGACTGTGCAGGAAGCTTCCCTTTGTTCTCAGCCTCTGAATAAGCTCTAAATTTGCTTCTGAATGGGCAGGTGTTTCTTCAATGTGGGAAGACCCATGGATGGGGTTTGTGGCAGGGTTTGGAAGCCTGTTAGAAGGTCTTCTTCCTTCACTGCCCCCAGGCCATAACCTCTTGTAGAGATACCGGCTTGCAGCTGTGACTAGAGGAGATACAGGCTTGCAGCTGTGACTAGAGGAGCAGAGTAGGGCAAAGTGGAGCAGAGCAGTGGTGTCACTGCTGGGGATGCTGCTGTGGCTGTGGGCAGAGGGGGAGGGAGCCGGGCTTCTCCACGGGCTCAGGTGCAGGCGAGTGTCCAGCGGGAAGGCAAGTTCTGCCACGGGAACTAAGGCCAACGTGAGGGAGTGAAAACTTGTGCAGCTGGGATCTGCCTGAGCCACTGTGGAGGCCTGTGGGCCTGCTGGGGCACTTCCTGGGGCTGTGGCCTGGAAGAATTTCCCCTAGACTTTAACCTCTCCCATGGATTTCTGTTTATCGTTTCAAGATACGTTCGATACAGTGATTCTTGAAAATCATTTACTTTGCGATGTTTGGCGGTAACTGACGGTCTAATTGACAACCATTTAAATTTAAATTGTAGTTGCAGAATATTCAACAGACTTCCTTTCCCAGTTTTTGTGGTTTGCCCCTACTTCCCTGAGCCCACAATCCCTGAGAAGGACAGGCCGGGAGATGGAACCTGCTCAAGAGCAGCGGCGAGCCACCAGCCATCTGCCATCTCCCCTCCTTTTCTGTCTCCTTGCCAGGACGGCACCGGCCATGGTGTCCTGGATTCTACCCTAACCCACTTTCTGAGAGCCCTCAATCCTGCCCCTGCTTTCCTCTTGTATTAGCAGTCCCCCATTTTTGTTGTAATACATGTTTCAGGGATCAAACCTACAGGAAAAGCTGACAATAAAACAGCTGGAGGACCGACTCTGTTGCCCCCACAAGGAGTCCTGTGCCCTGCCCCACCAGAAGGTCCCCCCCCGGTCTAGTCCCCCATGAAACCTTTTCTTTTGACTTGTGCGTTTGCTGAAGGGCACCAGGGAATGGTGCCACTACAAGTCCTTTTGATTTTGTGTTCTCTTTTGTTTTGTGGCTAAGTGAGGGGGAATGAAGTGGTGGGAAGGCGCCCAGCACTCAGGCCCTGAGAAGCGAGGGGGAATGAAAATTGTATTGACGTATTGCTTGGTTATGCTCTGCAATACGAACCCACCTGTTTATTTTAATTCTCAAGTTTAGGTAAAGTCTATTAAATATTGTATTGGTTTTAGTTAAGAGAAGATTATTATTTTTACTATGATTGTTATACTTTGAATTTTAAATAAAACAAAAAAATGGGCAGTTGTGGGGGTTTGTTCTGGAGGGCACGGGCCAAGAACTGACCACACAGCCACACATCAGACAATCAACCACCAACACCAAGCCTCAGGAGAAGAGAAGCCACAACGGGTGACAGCCAGACAGCTTATGGTGAGCTTATCATGGAGAGCAGAGGACTCGAGGGCTGACTGGGAGTGGCCATGCAGATCAACAGCCTGCCTGGACCCATCAGGGCAGAGGGAAAACAGGTGATGGCTTTGGGATGGGCACCCAAATCTGCCGACACTATTCCCCAGTGCACCATCCAGCACCAGGAGAAGACTTGCTTAATTTTTTCCGTATTTTATCCAATTACTCTTTTTTGTTTTCTTTTTGCTACCTTCAACTTCTGTACATAGTCCTCTCATTCCTTTGATGTTTCTACCTCTTCCTTTCTTTGCACCTTCCCCTCCCGGATTGTCCGCTAAGCTATTCACAGAGGGCTTTTTTTTCACCCACCTGGTACCTGACGTGCCAACACCAAAATAATTCTCATTCTTTTGCCCCTAACCGCCTTCTCTTTGGGCCACTGTCCCAGCTGGCAAAGCTTCAGTCTTTCACATGTGTTTTTTGAGCAGTAGGTGGGTAAGGGCTGGCAAAGCGACTTCCTAAGGCCTACAGAGCAATGCTCTGCAAGCCAGACCTGTTCTCTTTCCGGCAAGGCTTCTTTGAAAGGACTTGACAATTCCCATCATGGAACTCAGGTAGTGTTGACAGAGCACTAGACTGTGAAAGGGTTTGAAAGGGGATAGGAAGCTCAGCTTGCAAATGAGACACAAGAAGCTTTCTCCCCACCAGAATTTTGGCATCCCAATAGCAGTGCTGCATGCTGGCCAGCTGTCCCCAGGACATCCTCCATTTGCACACCCCTCCCGCTGGCAATGGACTCACTTTGGCTGTCATGTGGGCCAGAGAAGGGAACAGGCACCCAGAGAGAGATCCTCTCACTGTGTTTCAGAAAATGACAGCACAGCAGCCTTTCTCAGGAAGGTCATATGAAATGACTTCATAGTCGTAACAGGCTGGATTGCCTCGGGGTGGGGGATCAAAGACATCACAAAACTCAAGAGGCTCCAACCTCCTCAGCATATCATTTCACTCAAGGTACTGGGTTCAGACCAAATACCTTTCCTGACTTTATCTAACCCTTCAGTGCTTCTCAAACCCAAAATCTTCCTTCTTCTCTTCAGTCAGCTTAACCACTTCTGCCTTCTTTATCTACAGCTGGAGAGAGCTTTGCAGCTGCCACCTCTGCTCCTCTGTCAGCCCCTTTTCTCCCTGCTTCCAGGGACCACCAACAGTTCCACATGCCTTTCTTCTGCACAATCATGCTCTACACATCGCCTACCATTACTACACATACTTGCCCTGCTGGAGTGATTTTCTGTTTTGCTCTGAGGAGATGGCAAGAGGTCTAAAAACTTTCCTAAGATAAGTTTAGGGAGGAATCTTCCCCACCCACTGTGGCTACCAGAGAGAAAATACAGAAATTTCTCACTATTACGCGCAACAAACTTCTATAAAACATATGAACGTGAATGTCTTACAACTTAGCAAGATAAAGACATGTAAACACTCAATGCAGCGAAGAACAGCACTTCTTCAGTCCTGTCACCACTTCATCTTTCCATGAAACAGCTCTCGAAGAAGAAAACTCAGTCCCACTTGGACCTACTTCAAACAGAGGAACTATCCACTTGGCATTCTTTTGTGTTCTCTGCCTGAGAAAGTTTTGGTGATGCTTTAATCAAACCAACAGTAAAAGTCTGTAAAAAGAAACTTAGAAGACCTCAACAAAGTGGCAATCACGAAAAACCTTTATTTGGCAAGAGTTATCTTATTTTAATTTTCCAGTACCTTTTCAATACTGATGAGGGTTCTTAGCACCATGTAGGCAAACTTGAGCTGAAGTAGGCAACCGTCCTTCTGAGACCTTTTCAGATTTAGGTAACTTGGGTTTTTTGTTGGATCTACACATTCTGTTCCATTCCAGTTTGCAAATTTGGACTGAAGTCTAGAAACGCAACTTTCTTTTCCAAGGGTCAGGTAGGATTTTTTCTGTGTATGTGATGTTAAGAGAGGTCCTTAGGGAGAAGGACATGGCTCTCTTTTCTTTCTTGGTCTCTTCCACCCTCTGGCACTCAAAGCCACACTTGCTGTTGTAGTCATTAGGTACAAGGTCCTGCTAGGATGGTTGACTGATTCAGAAACAAACAGCCATGCTGCCATACTAGGGACATTGCTCTGGAAATGAGCAGAAAGATAAACCATTTGATGTTTTTCACTTTAGACATGTTGCATTGCAGCTTTATCTGCAGCGGGGTCACATTTCCTGTACTGTCCAATACAGTTCCGTGTGTCCAGACCTAACTTGAATCACATCATTTAGGAGTCTCCCGCTGTAAAGCTCACAGCCATGGGATCAAAAGTCCTCTCCACCTCTGCTTAAGTGGCTCTTGATTCCAGGTCTGGACATACACCCAGTCTCCTGACTGGTGAGGATACACTTGAACATTCAGGGTTATTAGTGTTAAGAATGAGGTCTCATATGTCCAATTCCATAAACCACATACTTAAAATTTAGCAGCAGTTTTCATTGAGGTCAGCAATTTTAACTGAGATGAAATAATACAATCAGGTAAAATTCAGTCGTTACAGAAATTTGGTAGTGCTTCGGACAAAGCATAAGCAAAAACCGATTGATCGGGCTACGGGGAGGGTTTCCCACCCTGCCTCACGTACGAAGGCAAAAGGATCCAGACACAACTTACATACAGTATGCTAATACATATTCATCAGTAGTTTCCCATAAATCTCCTCCTATTTTCCATTCTTGCAATCTGTGTCACTCTCCTGCACAGCGCATGCTCCCAGTGTTGCCATGGGGTCTTCTGGTCTCTTTGGGGTCTTCTTGGAGGAAGGCTGAAGGTCTTCCTCACATGTCCTCTGGATAACCTGGCAGGTGGTGCATGCAGATTAAGCTTGGTGTTATAGAAGTAAGCATTATGTTCCAATTAACCCTTATTTATTTCATAGATAAGACCACTATTTTAGACTCCCCATCTGGAATTGCCCCCACTTTATTCATATCCAAAGCTGGTCCTGCACAGGGAGTTGCCTTAACTTCAGTTGCTGCCAATTTTGGTTTGGGAGTCAGTTCCTGACCTAGTCCATTCCCAAGGTCAAATCCAATCCCTCTATCCTGTCTCCTTGTAGATGTATCAGCTCAAAAAACCCATCTGCTCCATAATACTGATCACATATACTTTTCCCCATTATTTTCCAAAACTATTGATATACTTTTTGCAATTTTGTTAGCAAAATCACATCCATTTATCACATTAGCGAGACCAAAACAACAAACTTGCACCTTGATGAAAGCATTTGCTCCTAAAGGTTACAGATTCTCTAGCCAGCAGCATTTCGGCCTCCAGCCGCTGGTGGCAGACAAGGCTCAATGCCCACGGCCGCCAGGAGGAGGCACAGAAGGAGCAGTTTGCAAAGCTTCATTGAGAATCCAGGGAAACTGAGTCTCCATTTCTTCCCCATTTTCTTTCCAGAGAGCGTCTAGGGATATTTGAATTCACCACCCACCCTCTCCCAACTCACTTTGTGGAGGTGGTGCTGAGATTTTGTTTTCTCAGCCTTCATCCATAAATTTGATCAATAACACAGAAGGAGGTGAATGGGACGTCAGCTGTTTCTCATGCATTGCTTGCAGGTTCTCCCCTCCCCACGGGGTCCAAACTTTGCAAACCACAGGTTGTTGCCCTTCTCCAAAAGATTTATTTCATTCCTCCCAATAGCGAAATTCTCAAAACACTCTCCATTTCACTTTCTTTGGGATCATCGCTAATTTTCCCGTGTGATTCAACCACTTCTGTCGCAGACTGAGGTACCACTACCGGACACGGCCTCCTGAAAAGCGAATTCCTTCTTTATCCGCGGGCAGGGTTGGGATGAGGAGGAGGAGGGAAGAAGATTGGCTGTGCAGAGTGGAACGCGTCCTGCAGGGAGCAGAGGAAGGTGACATGCCCTTGGGGCCGTCCCGCCTCTGTGTTTGTGAGGGGCGGGCGCAGTTGAGGCTGAGGGCCGGGCTTGGACTCTGAGGCGTTAAAGGCCTGCCCGGGGCTGCGGGGCTGGCCTTGCAGGCAGGGCGGCCCGGCTGTTGCTGGCGTGTGGAAGACGCTGCTTCCAGGCCTTCCCCGGCAGTGTTAAATTGCAGCTCTAAAGCTCTTTGGCTTTGCACCAGCGTGTTTCAGTGGTTTCTCATGTTTTGGGGGCTGCCTTCATCCCGGCATTCAGTTGCTGCTCGGGCCTGAGGCCGGCTGTTGTTTCAGGCCCTGAGGCAATTTGCAACTGGTTCAGCTCCTTTTCTAGCTGTGGGCAACATTCAGCTCTCTGAGTCAAACCTCCATGCCTATGGGTACCAGGCATGGTCCTTTCCTGGGAATGTTTAATTTTCTTCTACCAAAGGTCATATTTGCTGCACAAGTAACTTTGGATGGTGCCAGTTTCCCTCAGTCACCGTCTCTCTTTAGGGCTGGACAAGCTTTCTATTGAAGCTTTTAGCAAGTCTGTCAGTGGAGAAGAGTTCAGATCAGTTTCTGGGAGGGATTCCATTACTTTTCTGCCAGAAAATAGCAGCGTTGACTGAAAACTTATTTCTCCTTTATTATGTCACGAGCAGTTCCTGCTGTATGGAAAAGGCCCATGTCACCTCAAGAGTACCCTGCTTGCTGTGCCAATTAAGGTGAAAGGCCCCAAAACGTTGCTCTATGAGAGGCTTTAAGAGGACTTAAACTTGTTCATGTATTCTGAGCTAGAAAAGCAGGATAGATACTGAAGCGATGTTCTCAAGGGGTTGGAACAACAGAAAACCCTTCCCTGGCAACTTTTGAAAATCAGAGAACTTTAAAGGCAAAAAAAAATTTTGATCAAGATTTAATCAATATAAAGCATTCCCTGAAGCATTAACTTAGCCCATTCAACTTAACAAACTCCAAGTCTGTTAGATTTTAAATTTCTCAAAAATCTGAGAGGATGGAACTGGGAGAAGAAAGAGAAAATGACCAAAAAGAACCAACAGAGCTACCACTCGAGGTTCCAGTGCTGTTCAGCTGATAGAAATTCCAAGAGGAGGTAGTGTCAAGAGATGTGGTGGCCGCACATCCCGAGGTAAATAGCCTTTGGCTTTCCTGGGGCCTTGCCCCACATGGGGCTCCCACTCTCCTGGCCATTTAGGAGTTGGGTTAGGGGCTCCAGACACAGGTGTGGAGCATTGTCTCCGGTGTGCCAGGGATCAGCGGCCACAGCTGGGCTGGGATGGGGGCCTGGGGGTGTGGGGCGTGCAGAGTAGGGCATCGCCTCAGCAGAGCAAGGCTTGATCTGCCCCTTTCCCCACCTACAAGCGCCCGAAAGGTTTTGAGGCAGCAGTGTCCTCTAGTGTCTCACAACAAGGTTTCCAGGTTTCTGTGCTTCTTGGCTGTCAGGACTCCAGAGATTTGCGGAGGGATATTAAGAAACTTTCACTTTTACTCCTTCTAAAAGAGGCAGCATGAGGGTTGTTTTTCCTTTCTAAGGCCTTCCCTCCTTTCTTTGTCCTCTTCTTGAGGTAGTCCTTGTCAAGCCAGTCCTCTCTCACCTTCTCCATGACAATGGAGGGGGACAATGGAAAAAACAATCTGTGAGAATCTGAGATTGTTAGAGTTACAATGTAGTGAGGAGAAAAAAAAAAGAGCAGTACACAAGAAGAAGAAGAAGAAAATTGTGCAAAAGAGGTAATGGCTTAACCAAGCAAGGTGAAGTGTCACATGGGGCCCCTGGAGCAAAGACAGGATGGCCAGGGCTTCCAGAATGGTTCCGATGGTAGATTGGAGCTGCTGGTGCTGCCTGGAGCAGCTCTGGAGCTGCAGTGGCAGCTTGCTGCTCCCTCTCTGTGGCAGTGGTGGTGGCAGTGGCGATGGTGATGGGTGTCTCTCTCTCCCTGCGGAGCTCTGTTTGGCACTGCTGCTGCCATCAGTCTGCCACGCTGGGCTTGTGTGTGGGAATGGGATCTGCCGCTTCGCTGCCTCTTCCTGCCACCCTGCTGGGCTGCGCTTGGCTTGGCTGGACTCCCTTTGGGCTTGGCTGAACTCACTTGGTATCAGTGTCACCACTCTGGGTTGCCTTGTTCTGCTGGAGCAGAAAAGCAGTCCCACATGCCACCCTGGCCCTGATGGTTTCAGCTGTGTGTCAGAGCTGTCACTTCAGTGCCACCCATCTGAGCCCCGTGTCCTAAAATTTACTGTTGAAGGACAAAAGTGGGGGGAAAACATGGTGGTGCTGCGTTGGTGCCAAGGCCTCTCTGCTGGAGTGAGTCAGAGAGAAGGATCCTCCTTGCATTTTGTGCCATGGCATTTCCCTGCTGAAACCACACCCATGGCTGTGGTGTAAAATGCTTTGAATAAATAGTGCTGAAAGATGCATGGCCTTGCCTCTGTACTGAAGCCCTCTGGTCCTTTCCTGGGTAGTTGGCCAGTGGCTTTCCTGAGAAACGGCCCTGGCGACTTTGATGAGCGAGACTGCTTGATCCAGTTGTTCACAAAAGCACCTTAATTGTACTAGCACAACAACAAACTAAACAGTGTGCACAGTACAAAGAACGAAGCAGAAAAAGCCGGGGTCTAGGGTCTGCAGCAATACTTATACATTTTCAGAAGGGGAGGGGTTAAGGTGGGCTTTGAAGAATGGATCCAACAAGAAGGAATGGTTTGAAATTTTACAAGTAATGCAGTAATAATTATCCAATGGTAATGCAGAGAAATCAGAACTTTCTAGTAATCATTTGAATAATTGAACAAGAGGATCATGGGTGGGTGTTCTGACTCACACTAAATACAAGGGTTTTCATATTGCCTCAAGTGGAAGTCTCCTGAATTTTTCAAACCGGCTTCAACACTGCACCTGGGAGAGACCTCTAAATGTAATTGAAGTAGTGCTTCTCCTGCTTTCTAGAACTAAGGAAGGTCCAGCTGGAAGAAGCCTTCTGGGTTTTGCTCAGAAGCAATAATGGCCAAAGAGCAGTAATGGGGTTCCTCACATCCTGGTCCCTTCTCGGTGCTCGTCTTCTCAGTGTGGGCTAGAGGGGCTTAGTGTGATTTTAATTTTAGATGCCTTGAGCAAGAGGTTATGGACCGGGAGGGCTTTTTGTGTTGCTTTGTAGCAGAGGAGAACTCTGCAGGGTTTTTTTGGCATTCTCTGTAGAGAAGGTGTGGTTCTGTGCATGAACTCACAAAGCAGCCCAGGGCACTGCTATTGTGATGTCAGCGGCCGCATGGCAGCGTTGTCAGGCAGAGTTGCTGTGCCGAGGCCCGGAAGGGCTCAGTGTGCAGAGCAGCTCTGTGCACGCTCACTGCAGGGGAACCTGCTCATTGACGAGGTCTCTGCCAGCACGACTCTGAATATTTTTCTTTTCTTCCTACAGGTCTTGTCTGGTGCAGACTTGACCGGCGCCGCTCAAGCCATGGAGGGAGTGTGTGCTGCAGCTTTCACGGCCTTTACTGTGGCTTATTCCGGGTACTTTTTCACCCACCTGGCACGTAAGTAGACGTTTTTGTTCAGTGCAGCATATGGAAACCCAAATGCCACAAAGAGGCCTTCAGCTGGATAATGCCCCTGCCCCGAGCTCCAGCTAAGAAGGGGGTGTCTCTCGCCAGTGGGGCGTGGGCAGCATTTGTAATGTAGCCTGCAGGGGTTCCGCTCCTGCCGTGGCAATGGAGTCTGGAGTCTCCTCAGTTTGGTGGCTCCAGCAAGACAACTTCCAGGATGGGAAGACTGGGAGAGCTTGGCAGGAGTCCTTGTAAAAGCTGTGCGCTGCTCTCCAGGACTGAGGGGAAGTCCCTCAGTTCAAGTCTTCTTGTCTGCATTCCCTCATCCCAGCATGTGCCTGTGGAACTTGACGCTTCCTGCACGCTAAAAGAGCCGTTTGTTCTGTGATGAAATTACAGAACGCGCTTGGAAAAGGCCTCTGAGATAGACATTTTAGAGGAGTTCTTGTATGCTCCCAGACACAGGAGCTGTTCCACTGCTGTGTCACCATAGAACAGCCACCATGGCTCAGGGGGACAGGGGTGAAGCCTCCCTGGGGAAAGGTTTTCAGTAAGCTCATGGCAATTGCTGCATGCAATGTCTTGAGAAAATTGAAGTACAGGAAAGAGAGGAGCTGTAGCTGCTGCAGGCTGGGGTGGGGCAGAAGCAATGACTGTTAGAGAACCACTTGGAGATTTTCTCAGTCTCAGGTTTCTGTGGGTTGAGTGGCCAAAGAGGACAAAAGGTAGACACCAGGCAGTATTTTGTGCTGCTGTTGTCTTGCTTGCTGTGTGCCACAAGGGATGCTGCTGGAGTGATGCAGTGAAAGCAGAATGCTCTGTCTTTGGGTTGACTTTTTGGTGGGCTTGGCCAGCACAGGCAGTTTTCTTACAGCATCTGGTTCTTTTTCCCTTGTGTGTTGCAGGTCACATCAGCCTTGCCTGGAGAGAATCCGGTCTTTGGGTGAGTGGCAAAGGAGCCTCTGGCGTTGGTGGCATTTGACACTTGTGGAGCAAGCTGTGAGCTGGGCCTGTTGCAGTCCAGTGCCAGCCTGGCTGGATGAATGAAAGTACAGTCCAGGCCCTTTGCAGCCTAGGCAGCAGCAGGAGCTGGAGAAGCCCAGGCTGTTTTCTCCAGTTCCTTTCCAGAGCTTTTAAGCAGCTGAAAGTGGGGCTGCTGGGTGCTTTAAGCCATGATGGAATTTCTCCTGTACAAGAGAGTGCAGTCCCATCAAACTGGCCCGTTTTACTTGAGTTTGAGCACCTTAGAATCCCATTTCTCTGCAGATGCTTTCTCCTTAGTGCATCTGGCTCTGGAGCTGAATATAAAGAAGGTTACGTGTCCCTGACAGTGCTGTCTGTCTGCAGAGCCCAAAAGGAACCTCGGAGCCTCCTGTGGCTGCGTGTCTTCCTGAAGAAGAGGCCAAAGGGGAGGAAGATGCCCAGCAAAGTGCCCCTGCAGGGCCTGAGCATCCAGCATCAGTAAGTGGCAGCTCTGGGTATTCCTGTGGCTGGAGCAAAGCATAGCTGCAAGTTTCTGATCAGACAGCACCTCCCGTGCCTGGCTGAAGATGCTGAGGGCTGGAATCTTGCCTGCCCTTCCCCCAGGCTGTGAGGCCTGGAAAAGGGGCGTGGAACTTGGATGTTCAGGCATCACCTTCCTACTGTTCTGAAAGGGGCTGTGATTTTTTCTTAGCAAGAGAAAAGAGGTAGCATTAGGATGTCTTTGGATGCTCCTGGGGTACAAGTGAGGCCCTTGGTGCCCAGTGGCTGTGCAGGCTCCCTGTCCCCAGTGAAGAGAGCAGTGCAAAGGTGCAGTTCAGAAGCTTGCAGGATATTTGGAGACACTGTCCCCAGGAGGGACCTGGCCCTGCACAGAGAGCAGCTGTCAGTAGCTAAAGGATCAGCTGAGATGCAGCGGGGCCTGTAGCTGAATATAGGTAAGGTTGTGAAGGACAGGTTCTTTCCTGTCCCTCATGCTGCTGTGTGTCCACAGAGCAGAAGGGCAGCGTCAGCACCTGCTCTGGCTGCCTCTGTACCCGAGGAAGAGGCTAAAGAGGAGGAAGGTGCCGATGAACCTGCCCCTGCTGTCAGCCCAGGGCCAGAGCAAAGATCATCAGTAAGTGCCTGCTTTGGTTAGCAGTGTCTGTGGTGTCATTTTGTGCGTGGTGTAAAAGCAGCCTTTGGATTCTGGGCCTTGAGCTGGAGAAGCGGGCTGCAAAAGCTGAGAGGTGAAGAGCCCTGGATGTGGCCAGCAGCATCTTCCTAGGGGCTTGCATTTGAAATGGGATGGGAGGGGCATCTCTGCCAGGCACATTTGTGACCCTCATTCATTTCTTGTCCCAGAGCTCCACCTCCTCTGTCCTGGCACCTGCAGGAGCTGCAGCAGAAGGCTCTGAAGGAGCCTCCAGTCCCCAAGCTGGCAAGTCAAGCGTGAGCAGCTCGTGCATCTGGAGCACGAGTAGCTCCTCTGGCAGCAGAGAGCAGCTGGGAGAGAGGACAGAGGACAAGTGCCTGGCCATGCTGAGTAGGTCCTTTGTGATCCTTGTCTGCTGGAGCAGTGCCCTGTGTGTGCGTGTGTGTCGGCATGAGCTGTGCCAGCTCCTGTTCCTCCTCAGCTGAGCGCCAGGTGCTGAGGCCTCCACACAGGACCTGTTGTTGTGCTTTGAGGTGGTGAGGGGTCACCGGGCTGTTGCTCCTGCCTCTGAGAGCAGCTCAGCCTGGCTAGGCTTTGCCTGAGCTTCCCTGGAGGCAAAAGGCAAACCAGAGGTTGTTTCTGGCTGAGCAGGAGGCCGTGACCCAGCCAGTGAGTCTCAGGCCTCAAGGAGCTCCTGTGGGGCACGGCCAAGGTCATGTTCAGAACTCAGCCTGTCCTAAGGGCTGAGGCACCTCATTCCTAAGGCCCATCACAGTAGGTTGGAACATGAGCTCCTGCTCCTGAAAGGCAGAAGGCCATTGTTTAGGCAAAATTGTCCTGCTTAAAGCTGGAGATTGCGCTTCTGCTGGAAGCACTTTGCAATATTCTTGCTGTGCTGCAAAGGGCAGCTGTTGAGAACAATGATGCCAGGAGCCAAGATGCCTTTGATGTTTGCAAGGATTCAAGGTTTGGCTGAATGTCACAGAGTGTTGGTTGCCAAGAACAGCAAGGTTTTGTTTTTCCTGCTGCCCTTAATGTTTCCAGACAACAATCACTTCTCTTGGTTACAGGTTTGTGATCCCCGTCTGCTCTGACTGTTTCTGCATGTGCTTAGGTTTTAGTTTAGCCTTTTAGTTTGGTGCAGGCCATCTGTGCTGCAGGGCTGCTTGTCTTGCTGCTGTTGTTTTTGAGGTGGTGGCGGTGCGGTGGTGTTGTTGCTTCCCGACTGCCTGAGTTGAAAGGGCCCAGTGTGGCAGAGAGTGGGGCTGCCTTTCTGATCTGCTGCAGGGTGGGATCTCTTTTGAAGTGAGCATCTTTCCTTGGGTTTTTACAGAGATGCTGGTGAGCGAGGGAGATCCTGAGGCTGTCTACACAGAACTGGAAACTATTGGCAAAGGGTGAGTGCAGCCACAGCTCCTTCTTCAAAGGGAGGGCCTGTGCATTTTGCTGGTGTCACATCTGCCCAGAGCGACGTCAGGCAAGCTCCAAAGCTGTTCAGACACTGCGTTAAGATGATGCCTGATGATCTCTCAGTACGGGTCAGCATTTATAGCTGTGGTTCGAAGGCATGGCAAAGACACCTGGATGCTGGCAATGTCTTTTCTGCAGCAAAGAGCAGCACCTGGCAGATCTCCTGCCCCTCAAGTGTGTTGCACCTGTTTGCCGCTTTTCCCAGGAGAAATCGTTTTTGCATGTCTCAAAAGAACACAGAATGCGTGGGCATGAAAAGAGGAGAAACTTTGTTGCCTCAAAGGTCAAGTTAGCAGCTGACAGCTGTCAGGGAACAGCTCTCGGTAACATTTCTTTCCAGTAGTTTGCTGAAAACAGGGTTCAGTGGTCAGGATGGCCACCGCCTAGTCTACAAGGCAAAAGCCGAAATGAAAGAAGCAGCTGTCTTTTGTAGCTGAGGTGGCAAAAGACAAAGCTTCAGGGCAATGCCCAGTGCCAACGCACTCCAGAGGAAAAGGCATCATCTGGCTGATGGCAGACCCCTGGTGGATCCTGTTGGGTTGAGGCCTTTCCTGCAAAGAATCCACCAAGCTGTTCCCTTTGAAAGCCGGCTCTGCTGCCTGGAAATGGGACTGATTTGCAACATTTCCTCTGTGAGAAGCCAAATGTACAAGAAGTCTGCAGAAAAGTCGAGTCCTCCCTGTGTCTGATGCATTGAAGAGAAGCAGCTGCCAAATGCTCTGGACCCAGAACACAGCTGTCCAGGGATGCTGTGTTTTGAGGACTTCTCCATTTGTGTGTGCAGCAATGGAAGCCTTTGCCTGCTCTGGCTGTTGCTGGACACTAAATTGCTTGCAAGCTGAAGAAGGAATCTGTGTCTAGAGGCTTTCCTCCATGGCTGTTACATGGCTTCAGGCTTCTCAGGAGGCCTGAGTGGTGGTGCTTGAGTTTGGCAGACAGACTCCAAGGAGAGGTGGGAGAAGGCCCAACCAGCAAGTTCCTGGAAAAAACCCACACATGTACAGATACAGAAAGAGAAAAGGAGGAAAACATCAAGACGAGAATCGGTCCTGTTCCATTTACTGTTTGCCCACGGGCTTTTTTCCCATTGGACTGCAGTGTCTTGCCCTTGCAGGGACTAAAGGTCTTTTTCTTTCTCTGCTGCTGTTTTGTTTCTAGGGGTTTTGGCCTGGTGTGCATGGCAGTGGAGACTGCCACAGGAGAAGAGGTAAGCGTCAAGCAGCGCTGCAGCTTCTGCAGCTCTCGAGTGCCCTCCCCTCGGCTGTGAGCTGTGGCTGAGCTTTGGGTGGCCAGTAGAGCTTTGCTGCAAAGGGAAATGAAGTGCAGAGCAGTGTCCACCTGCCAAATGCAGCGGGGACAGATTTTGTCCTCCTCAGCTGCCCCAGGGAATGCAAGGAGGCCAGGCGGTATCTGTCAGAGGAGGACACGCTGCCTGGGTCTTAGTGCCCAGCTGGCGTCTCAGAGCATGGCACTGCTCTTTGGGGCTGCAGGGTTGCTGAGTTCTCATTTCTGGCTGTCAGCAAGTACATGGGAATGGTGCTGGTCCTTCTGTAGGCACCTGCAGTGCTGCCCTTGGAAGTGTGCTCAGAGAGAGTGGTCTGCAAGGAGTCTCTCAAGGGCCCAAGCCCTGCTCAGAGCCTGGTGTATACGCCTAGGAGATCAAGGCAGGAGTTATGTCTTTTGGCAGTCAGGCAGTAATTGCAAATGTCAGTGGTGTGAAGGAAAATATTTTAGTGGAGCAAAATAAAAGTTCCTGAAGTGAGGAAGTGCTAGGATTGTCCTTTTTGGAGGCATTTTTTCCGTGAAGTATGTAGGGGTGTATTTCTTAAAGGGAAGAAGCCTCAGAATGTTTTATGGACGGCATTTTTTCTGTCGTGTCTGTAAGAGCTGGGTTTGTTGTTGTGCAATAGAGAATGCCAGTGGTTGCTGCAGGAATGACCAAACACCCTAGAAGTGCCAAAGGTTTCCCAGCAGTTTTGCTCCATTTCTACCAGCACAAAATGGCTTCCTGCTTGCAAGAGGTGTGTGAATGAGCATGGGGATGATAAAGTAATACCTTGGGAGAAGACTGGCCCTGGGGCAGAGTGAGGGTTGTTAGAGCTTGGAGGTGGAGAGCTTAGAGCGTGTTTCTCCCAGGTTTCCAAGGCAAAGGATATGTGGCTCCGTGTCTTGGGAAGTGCCCAAGCAGGCGCTCTGATGTCCTGTCACAAGGCAGCTTGGCCCAGCCCAGCACTATCATCCCATAATCACTGTCTCCATGTTGCCTTTGTGGTCCTGTGCCACAGACTTCTTTGGTTCATGGCTTTCTATGTCGTTTTAGGTGGCCATAAAGAAAATCAGTCTCTTGCAAGAGAGCGGCAGCGAACTGTGCCTGAATGAAATCCAGGTCATGCGTGGCAATAAGCATGCCAACCTTGTCAACTATGTAGACAGGTGAGTGGTTCTGCTGTTCTGCCGCGAGAGGTCATTCACATCCTGCAAGCCAGAGGTTCCGCCACTCCTTTGGTGGCTGGCAGAGGATGGAGCTGTTCATTCCTGTTTCTGGGCTGATCTACAGCGTCTTGGGAGGAGATTGCATTGGGGCTGTGTTAATCATTCCTGGCATACCGAGTTTGAAGGGCGCCTTCAAAGGCCAGACTCGGCTCTATCTTACCGAGCCAACAGCCTCAAAGTTCCTGTGCTCTCTCCCCATGGTTTTATTTGGTTTGGGGTTTGATTTTTCCCCCATGCGTCTGAAGTGCTGACAAAGCACTGTAGATTGTATTTCCCTTGGCCTGTTGCGTTGGTGTGGATACCAAGCAGTCTTTTAGACTGCCCAGAGTTCAAGGCCTGTAGAGCATAGTGAATGACTCCTCACTTCCTCCTGTCTTCCTCTGAGAGAGACACAGAAACGAGAATGCATCAGGTGGTGTGAGTGCGCACATTCATCTCCAGGCTGTTGTTTCCTCCTTTCAGCTACCTGCTGGACGAGGAACTCTGGCTGGTGATGGAATACATGGACGGAGGTTCCTTACACGATGTCATCAGGGAGACTCATCTGGCAGAAGGAGAGATAGCAGCTGTCTCTCGGGAGGTAAGGCACGGTGCTTGTGCTTCCCATGGCTTGGTCGCGATGGTCCTTCCAAACAAGTGGTAAGGAGAGGAGAGATTTCATCTCCTGAGCCTCCTTGCTGCCTTTCTCTTATGACTGGCAGTAGTAAGAGCACCTGAAGTGCCTGCCAGTGTCCCTGCCCTTCTTCTAGTGTGTTTGTGTTTGCCTCTCTAAACACTTGCCTGGAGCCTGTGTGAGCTGCATTCCTGCATCCCTGAAGGGCAAAAGTGCTGGTGGTGCAATGTCAAGCAAGTGGCAAAGACAAAGAGATACTTGCAGGACTCTCAGAGAGCTGAGCCTCAAAGGAGAGCCTTGCACCCAAAGTGGTGTTTGCAAAAGCATCCACTGTTGCCTGACTGGAGAGAGCACAGCCACTGCAGCAGTGCTCCGTCAGTCTGTGGTTGCAGGGCACGGCCGGAGGAACAATTGCCCTTTCTCTTTCAGAAGCAAACGCACCCTCACTTAGAAAGGCACTGCTGTCCTCGTGTTGGAGCAGCAAGCTCTTGCCCTTGCCAGCAGCCTGTCCTGCCATGGCTCAGCGTGGCCCAGGAATGTGGCAGTGTTGCAGATGTGCCACTTCCCTGCTTGTGGGATGAAATCCACTTAGGCTGGTGTTTCTTTTTCCTCTCTCAGTGCCTGCAAGGCCTGGATTTCCTTCACTCCAAGCAAGTGATCCACCGGGACGTCAAAAGCCGCAACATTCTCCTGAGTCTGGACGGATCTGTCAAGTTGGGTGGGTGTTGCTGACCAGGCTCCGCCGTGGCAGGCTGTGGTGTGGGGCTGCCTTTGGGTGACTGCCGGTTCCCTTGCAGCGCAGGCTGCCCTGCTGCAAGCGCAGAGCACAGCCACAAGGTGCAGGGAGGTGTTGCTGGGAACAAGGGCTCAGGAGTGCCTTTGGCTTGTGGATGTGTCCCTTCCCAAGCAAGGCACTCACAGTCTAATAGCTTCAGGGCACTAAAAGCCACTGTCTGAAACTGGGGGCTTTTGCTAAGTGGCCAGTTCTGCATTTCTTTTGCTGCAGGCCCAAGGAATGGCAGCATGGCCCCTTTATGGCAGCTGGGTTCCACGCTGCCTTCTTGGACATGGGTACAGTGGGGACTCCTTTTGTTTGCTTTCCTCACTCACGCTGCCTCCTTTTTTCTCCTCAGCTGATTTTGGCCTTGCTGCTGAGCTCACCGCTGAGCAGAACAAACGGAGATCAGCTGTCGGGACCACTTACTGGATGGCGCCTGAAATCTTCACCAGGAAGCTCTATGGCCCCAAAGTGGACATCTGGTCCTTTGGCATTGTGGCGATCGAGATGGTGGAAGGGGCGCCTCCTTACTGGAATGAAACCTCCCGCACGGTGCGCTGCAACTGCTCTCAGATTCTGCTGTCACCCAAACAAAATCTGCTCCCATGCCTCTGCCTGGCAAGCTTGCTAACACCTTGAGATGAGAGGTTCCAGGCTGCACAGTGTCTCGTGCTCCTTGTCCAGATCATCCCCTCTGCCAGTTCAGTGCAGGAACAGCACAAAGAATCGTGATGCCTTTTGCTTGACGGAAGCTTTGCCTAAGGGAGCAGTGAGCCGTGCTGAGCTGCATTGTATGGAATAATCCTTGGAAACAGTAGAGTTAGACCAAAGTTCATCCTCCAAATCGCCTGTAGAGCTGGTGTCAGTTCTCAGAGAAGCCAAGTGTGCTTTTGCTGATGGAGTTGCTCTTAATTGCATCAGCCAGTGAAATCAGGGGTGAAGGCAAGAGCCTTTGCATATTGGACTGGCTAGGGCTGCTTTGGGTCCTCTCAGCAGGGGCTGGAAATGTATCTCCCAGGATCTAGCAGGGAGTGAAGTGCCACTGGAGAGTGGAGGCTGTCCAGTGGGGTGTGTGTGAGCAGTTTGGGGTGCGAAGGAGACAGGTAGAGTGTGGCATTTCCTTCTTCTCTAGGTTCAAGAGCTGATCAGCAGCGGGGGCAGGCCGAAGCTGCAGAAGCCCAGGCAACAGTCGGCGTGGTTGCGAGACTTTCTGCACTGCTGCCTGGAGAGGGACGAGGACAGGCGCTGGTCTGCCCAGGAACTGCTGCAGGTAAAAGGCAAAGCGGCTGCAGGCTGCGCCAGCTGCCCGCTGCCAGGGGCTCCTCATCTGCTCAAGTCCAAGGCGTCTGATGGGCCCCGCTCCTAAGTATCTCCAGTCTGGGGGCTTGCAAAGGAAAACAAAGGAGAATCGTGGCCTAGGATGCCTTGGAGGGAGCCTTTCAAGGTCACCTAGACCAAATCTCCTCATCTGGATTCATGGATTTGTGGGATTGGGAGCCATGTTTGCCTCATGTAGCAAGGTCCTGGATGTGGAGACAGAGGTGCCCAGAATGCCCTCCTTTCTGCTTTCTGTATCTTTCTGGTAGCCAGAGAAAGCCTGTTTCAGCCTGTGAGGAAAGGTCAAGTTCATGTTTTCTTTTTCTCTTTGGGCAGCATCCGTTCGTAACATCAGCCAAGCCAACCTCTGACCTGACGCCTCTCATCATGGCCACGCAGCAGTTTATGGCCGACAGGAGATACTAGCCCTGGAAGAGGCCATTGTTGTAGTTTGTAGTTTGTAGTTTGTAGTTTATAGCTCGTAGTTTGTAGTCTGTAGTTTGTAGTTTGTAGTTTATAGCTCGTAGTTTGTAGTTTGAAGATTATAGATCATAGGTTGTAGTGTGTTGAGACTGGTAGTCAAAATAAATACTGTCATAAATAAAACCTTGACTGTGCAGGAAGCTTCCCTTTGTTCTCAGCCTCTGAATAAGCTCTAAATTTGCTTCTGAATGGGCAGGTGTTTCTTCAATGTGGGAAGACCCATGGATGGGGTTTGTGGCAGGGTTTGGAAGCCTGTTAGAAGGTCTTCTTCCTTCACTGCCCCCAGGCCATAACCTCTTGTAGAGATACCGGCTTGCAGCTGTGACTAGAGGAGATACAGGCTTGCAGCTGTGACTAGAGGAGCAGAGTAGGGCAAAGTGGAGCAGAGCAGTGGTGTCACTGCTGGGGATGCTGCTGTGGCTGTGGGCAGAGGGGGAGGGAGCCGGGCTTCTCCACGGGCTCAGGTGCAGGCGAGTGTCCAGCGGGAAGGCAAGTTCTGCCACGGGAACTAAGGCCAACGTGAGGGAGTGAAAACTTGTGCAGCTGGGATCTGCCTGAGCCACTGTGGAGGCCTGTGGGCCTGCTGGGGCACTTCCTGGGGCTGTGGCCTGGAAGATTTTCCCCTAGACTTTAACCTCTCCCATGGATTTCTGTTTATCGTTTCAAGATACGTTCGATACAGTGATTCTTGAAAATCATTTACTTTGCGATGTTTGGCGGTAACTGACGGTCTAATTGACAACCATTTAAATTTAAATTGTAGTTGCAGAATATTCAACAGACTTCCTTTCCCAGTTTTTGTGGTTTGCCCCTACTTCCCTGAGCCCACAATCCCTGAGAAGGACAGGCCGGGAGATGGAACCTGCTCAAGAGCAGCGGCGAGCCACCAGCCATCTGCCATCTCCCCTCCTTTTCTGTCTCCTTGCCAGGACGGCACCGGCCATGGTGTCCTGGATTCTACCCTAACCCACTTTCTGAGAGCCCTCAATCCTGCCCCTGCTTTCCTCTTGTATTAGCAGTCCCCCATTTTTGTTGTAATACATGTTTCAGGGATCAAACCTACAGGAAAAGCTGACAATAAAACAGCTGGAGGACCGACTCTGTTGCCCCCACAAGGAGTCCTGTGCCCTGCCCCACCAGAAGGTCCCCCCCCGGTCTAGTCCCCCATGAAACCTTTTCTTTTGACTTGTGCGTTTGCTGAAGGGCACCAGGGAATGGTGCCACTACAAGTCCTTTTGATTTTGTGTTCTCTTTTGTTTTGTGGCTAAGTGAGGGGGAATGAAGTGGTGGGAAGGCGCCCAGCACTCAGGCCCTGAGAAGCGAGGGGGAATGAAAATTGTATTGACGTATTGCTTGGTTATGCTCTGCAATACGAACCCACCTGTTTATTTTAATTCTCAAGTTTAGGTAAAGTCTATTAAATATTGTATTGGTTTTAGTTAAGAGAAGATTATTATTTTTACTATGATTGTTATACTTTGAATTTTAAATAAAACAAAAAAATGGGCAGTTGTGGGGGTTTGTTCTGGAGGGCACGGGCCAAGAACTGACCACACAGCCACACATCAGACAATCAACCACCAACACCAAGCCTCAGGAGAAGAGAAGCCACAACGGGTGACAGCCAGACAGCTTATGGTGAGCTTATCATGGAGAGCAGAGGACTCGAGGGCTGACTGGGAGTGGCCATGCAGATCAACAGCCTGCCTGGACCCATCAGGGCAGAGGGAAAACAGGTGATGGCTTTGGGATGGGCACCCAAATCTGCCGACACTATTCCCCAGTGCACCATCCAGCACCAGGAGAAGACTTGCTTAATTTTTTCCGTATTTTATCCAATTACTCTTTTTTGTTTTCTTTTTGCTACCTTCAACTTCTGTACATAGTCCTCTCATTCCTTTGATGTTTCTACCTCTTCCTTTCTTTGCACCTTCCCCTCCCGGATTGTCCGCTAAGCTATTCACAGAGGGCTTTTTTTTCACCCACCTGGTACCTGACGTGCCAACACCAAAATAATTCTCATTCTTTTGCCCCTAACCGCCTTCTCTTTGGGCCACTGTCCCAGCTGGCAAAGCTTCAGTCTTTCACATGTGTTTTTTGAGCAGTAGGTGGGTAAGGGCTGGCAAAGCGACTTCCTAAGGCCTACAGAGCAATGCTCTGCAAGCCAGACCTGTTCTCTTTCCGGCAAGGCTTCTTTGAAAGGACTTGACAATTCCCATCATGGAACTCAGGTAGTGTTGACAGAGCACTAGACTGTGAAAGGGTTTGAAAGGGGATAGGAAGCTCAGCTTGCAAATGAGACACAAGAAGCTTTCTCCCCACCAGAATTTTGGCATCCCAATAGCAGTGCTGCATGCTGGCCAGCTGTCCCCAGGACATCCTCCATTTGCACACCCCTCCCGCTGGCAATGGACTCACTTTGGCTGTCATGTGGGCCAGAGAAGGGAACAGGCACCCAGAGAGAGATCCTCTCACTGTGTTTCAGAAAATGACAGCACAGCAGCCTTTCTCAGGAAGGTCATATGAAATGACTTCATAGTCGTAACAGGCTGGATTGCCTCGGGGTGGGGGATCAAAGACATCACAAAACTCAAGAGGCTCCAACCTCCTCAGCATATCATTTCACTCAAGGTACTGGGTTCAGACCAAATACCTTTCCTGACTTTATCTAACCCTTCGGTGCTTCTCAAACCCAAAATCTTCCTTCTTCTCTTCAGTCAGCTTAACCACTTCTGCCTTCTTTATCTACAGCTGGAGAGAGCTTTGCAGCTGCCACCTCTGCTCCTCTGTCAGCCCCTTTTCTCCCTGCTTCCAGGGACCACCAACAGTTCCACATGCCTTTCTTCTGCACAATCATGCTCTACACATCGCCTACCATTACTACACATACTTGCCCTGCTGGAGTGATTTTCTGTTTTGCTCTGAGGAGATGGCAAGAGGTCTAAAAACTTTCCTAAGATAAGTTTAGGGAGGAATCTTCCCCACCCACTGTGGCTACCAGAGAGAAAATACAGAAATTTCTCACTATTACGCGCAACAAACTTCTATAAAACATATGAACGTGAATGTCTTACAACTTAGCAAGATAAAGACATGTAAACACTCAATGCAGCGAAGAACAGCACTTCTTCAGTCCTGTCACCACTTCATCTTTCCATGAAACAGCTCTCGAAGAAGAAAACTCAGTCCCACTTGGACCTACTTCAAACAGAGGAACTATCCACTTGGCATTCTTTTGTGTTCTCTGCCTGAGAAAGTTTTGGTGATGCTTTAATCAAACCAACAGTAAAAGTCTGTAAAAAGAAACTTAGAAGACCTCAACAAAGTGGCAATCACGAAAAACCTTTATTTGGCAAGAGTTATCTTATTTTAATTTTCCAGTACCTTTTCAATACTGATGAGGGTTCTTAGCACCATGTAGGCAAACTTGAGCTGAAGTAGGCAACCGTCCTTCTGAGACCTTTTCAGATTTAGGTAACTTGGGTTTTTTGTTGGATCTACACATTCTGTTCCATTCCAGTTTGCAAATTTGGACTGAAGTCTAGAAACGCAACTTTCTTTTCCAAGGGTCAGGTAGGATTTTTTCTGTGTATGTGATGTTAAGAGAGGTCCTTAGGGAGAAGGACATGGCTCTCTTTTCTTTCTTGGTCTCTTCCACCCTCTGGCACTCAAAGCCACACTTGCTGTTGTAGTCATTAGGTACAAGGTCCTGCTAGGATGGTTGACTGATTCAGAAACAAACAGCCATGCTGCCATACTAGGGACATTGCTCTGGAAATGAGCAGAAAGATAAACCATTTGATGTTTTTCACTTTAGACATGTTGCATTGCAGCTTTATCTGCAGCGGGGTCACATTTCCTGTACTGTCCAATACAGTTCCGTGTGTCCAGACCTAACTTGAATCACATCATTTAGGAGTCTCCCGCTGTAAAGCTCACAGCCATGGGATCAAAAGTCCTCTCCACCTCTGCTTAAGTGGCTCTTGATTCCAGGTCTGGACATACACCCAGTCTCCTGACTGGTGAGGATACACTTGAACATTCAGGGTTATTAGTGTTAAGAATGAGGTCTCATATGTCCAATTCCATAAACCACATACTTAAAATTTAGCAGCAGTTTTCATTGAGGTCAGCAATTTTAACTGAGATGAAATAATACAATCAGGTAAAATTCAGTCGTTACAGAAATTTGGTAGTGCTTCGGACAAAGCATAAGCAAAAACCGATTGATCGGGCTACGGGGAGGGTTTCCCACCCTGCCTCACGTACGAAGGCAAAAGGATCCAGACACAACTTACATACAGTATGCTAATACATATTCATCAGTAGTTTCCCATAAATCTCCTCCTATTTTCCATTCTTGCAATCTGTGTCACTCTCCTGCACAGCGCATGCTCCCAGTGTTGCCATGGGGTCTTCTGGTCTCTTTGGGGTCTTCTTGGAGGAAGGCTGAAGGTCTTCCTCACATGTCCTCTGGATAACCTGGCAGGTGGTGCATGCAGATTAAGCTTGGTGTTATAGAAGTAAGCATTATGTTCCAATTAACCCTTATTTATTTCATAGATAAGACCACTATTTTAGACTCCCCATCTGGAATTGCCCCCACTTTATTCATATCCAAAGCTGGTCCTGCACAGGGAGTTGCCTTAACTTCAGTTGCTGCCAATTTTGGTTTGGGAGTCAGTTCCTGACCTAGTCCATTCCCAAGGTCAAATCCAATCCCTCTATCCTGTCTCCTTGTAGATGTATCAGCTCAAAAAACCCATCTGCTCCATAATACTGATCACATATACTTTTCCCCATTATTTTCCAAAACTATTGATATACTTTTTGCAATTTTGTTAGCAAAATCACATCCATTTATCACATTAGCGAGACCAAAACAACAAACTTGCACCTTGATGAAAGCATTTGCTCCTAAAGGTTACAGATTCTCTAGCCAGCAGCATTTCGGCCTCCAGCCGCTGGTGGCAGACAAGGCTCAATGCCCACGGCCGCCAGGAGGAGGCACAGAAGGAGCAGTTTGCAAAGCTTCATTGAGAATCCAGGGAAACTGAGTCTCCATTTCTTCCCCATTTTCTTTCCAGAGAGCGTCTAGGGATATTTGAATTCACCACCCACCCTCTCCCAACTCACTTTGTGGAGGTGGTGCTGAGATTTTGTTTTCTCAGCCTTCATCCATAAATTTGATCAATAACACAGAAGGAGGTGAATGGGACGTCAGCTGTTTCTCATGCATTGCTTGCAGGTTCTCCCCTCCCCACGGGGTCCAAACTTTGCAAACCACAGGTTGTTGCCCTTCTCCAAAAGATTTATTTCATTCCTCCCAATAGCGAAATTCTCAAAACACTCTCCATTTCACTTTCTTTGGGATCATCGCTAATTTTCCCGTGTGATTCAACCACTTCTGTCGCAGACTGAGGTACCACTACCGGACACGGCCTCCTGAAAAGCGAATTCCTTCTTTATCCGCGGGCAGGGTTGGGATGAGGAGGAGGAGGGAAGAAGATTGGCTGTGCAGAGTGGAACGCGTCCTGCAGGGAGCAGAGGAAGGTGACATGCCCTTGGGGCCGTCCCGCCTCTGTGTTTGTGAGGGGCGGGCGCAGTTGAGGCTGAGGGCCGGGCTTGGACTCTGAGGCGTTAAAGGCCTGCCCGGGGCTGCGGGGCTGGCCTTGCAGGCAGGGCGGCCCGGCTGTTGCTGGCGTGTGGAAGACGCTGCTTCCAGGCCTTCCCCGGCAGTGTTAAATTGCAGCTCTAAAGCTCTTTGGCTTTGCACCAGCGTGTTTCAGTGGTTTCTCATGTTTTGGGGGCTGCCTTCATCCCGGCATTCAGTTGCTGCTCGGGCCTGAGGCCGGCTGTTGTTTCAGGCCCTGAGGCAATTTGCAACTGGTTCAGCTCCTTTTCTAGCTGTGGGCAACATTCAGCTCTCTGAGTCAAACCTCCATGCCTATGGGTACCAGGCATGGTCCTTTCCTGGGAATGTTTAATTTTCTTCTACCAAAGGTCATATTTGCTGCACAAGTAACTTTGGATGGTGCCAGTTTCCCTCAGTCACCGTCTCTCTTTAGGGCTGGACAAGCTTTCTATTGAAGCTTTTAGCAAGTCTGTCAGTGGAGAAGAGTTCAGATCAGTTTCTGGGAGGGATTCCATTACTTTTCTGCCAGAAAATAGCAGCGTTGACTGAAAACTTATTTCTCCTTTATTATGTCACGAGCAGTTCCTGCTGTATGGAAAAGGCCCATGTCACCTCAAGAGTACCCTGCTTGCTGTGCCAATTAAGGTGAAAGGCCCCAAAACGTTGCTCTATGAGAGGCTTTAAGAGGACTTAAACTTGTTCATGTATTCTGAGCTAGAAAAGCAGGATAGATACTGAAGCGATGTTCTCAAGGGGTTGGAACAACAGAAAACCCTTCCCTGGCAACTTTTGAAAATCAGAGAACTTTAAAGGCAAAAAAAAATTTTGATCAAGATTTAATCAATATAAAGCATTCCCTGAAGCATTAACTTAGCCCATTCAACTTAACAAACTCCAAGTCTGTTAGATTTTAAATTTCTCAAAAATCTGAGAGGATGGAACTGGGAGAAGAAAGAGAAAATGACCAAAAAGAACCAACAGAGCTACCACTCGAGGTTCCAGTGCTGTTCAGCTGATAGAAATTCCAAGAGGAGGTAGTGTCAAGAGATGTGGTGGCCGCACATCCCGAGGTAAATAGCCTTTGGCTTTCCTGGGGCCTTGCCCCACATGGGGCTCCCACTCTCCTGGCCATTTAGGAGTTGGGTTAGGGGCTCCAGACACAGGTGTGGAGCATTGTCTCCGGTGTGCCAGGGATCAGCGGCCACAGCTGGGCTGGGATGGGGGCCTGGGGGTGTGGGGCGTGCAGAGTAGGGCATCGCCTCAGCAGAGCAAGGCTTGATCTGCCCCTTTCCCCACCTACAAGCGCCCGAAAGGTTTTGAGGCAGCAATGTCCTCTAGTGTCTCACAACAAGGTTTCCAGGTTTCTGTGCTTCTTGGCTGTCAGGACTCCAGAGATTTGCGGAGGGATATTAAGAAACTTTCACTTTTACTCCTTCTAAAAGAGGCAGCATGAGGGTTGTTTTTCCTTTCTAAGGCCTTCCCTCCTTTCTTTGTCCTCTTCTTGAGGTAGTCCTTGTCAAGCCAGTCCTCTCTCACCTTCTCCATGACAATGGAGGGGGACAATGGAAAAAACAATCTGTGAGAATCTGAGATTGTTAGAGTTACAATGTAGTGAGGAGAAAAAAAAAAGAGCAGTACACAAGAAGAAGAAGAAGAAAATTGTGCAAAAGAGGTAATGGCTTAACCAAGCAAGGTGAAGTGTCACATGGGGCCCCTGGAGCAAAGACAGGATGGCCAGGGCTTCCAGAATGGTTCCGATGGTAGATTGGAGCTGCTGGTGCTGCCTGGAGCAGCTCTGGAGCTGCAGTGGCAGCTTGCTGCTCCCTCTCTGTGGCAGTGGTGGTGGCAGTGGCGATGGTGATGGGTGTCTCTCTCTCCCTGCGGAGCTCTGTTTGGCACTGCTGCTGCCATGAGTCTGCCACGCTGGGCTTGTGTGTGGGAATGGGATCTGCCGCTTCGCTGCCTCTTCCTGCCACCCTGCTGGGCTGCGCTTGGCTTGGCTGGACTCCCTTTGGGCTTGGCTGAACTCACTTGGTATCAGTGTCACCACTCTGGGTTGCCTTGTTCTGCTGGAGCAGAAAAGCAGTCCCACATGCCACCCTGGCCCTGATGGTTTCAGCTGTGTGTCAGAGCTGTCACTTCAGTGCCACCCATCTGAGCCCCGTGTCCTAAAATTTACTGTTGAAGGACAAAAGTGGGGGGAAAACATGGTGGTGCTGCGTTGGTGCCAAGGCCTCTCTGCTGGAGTGAGTCAGAGAGAAGGATCCTCCTTGCATTTTGTGCCATGGCATTTCCCTGCTGAAACCACACCCATGGCTGTGGTGTAAAATGCTTTGAATAAATAGTGCTGAAAGATGCATGGCCTTGCCTCTGTACTGAAGCCCTCTGGTCCTTTCCTGGGTAGTTGGCCAGTGGCTTTCCTGAGAAACGGCCCTGGTGACTTTGATGAGCAAGACTGCTTGATCCAGTTGTTCACAAAAGCACCTTAATTGTACTAGCACAACAACAAACTAAACAGTGTGCACAGTACAAAGAACGAAGCAGAAAAAGCCGGGGTCTAGGGTCTGCAGCAATACTTATACATTTTCAGAAGGGGAGGGGTTAAGGTGGGCTTTGAAGAATGGATCCAACAAGAAGGAATGGTTTGAAATTTTACAAGTAATGCAGTAATAATTATCCAATGGTAATGCAGAGAAATCAGAACTTTCTAGTAATCATTTGAATAATTGAACAAGAGGATCATGGGTGGGTGTTCTGACTCACACTAAATACAAGGGTTTTCATATTGCCTCAAGTGGAAGTCTCCTGAATTTTTCAAACCGGCTTCAACACTGCACCTGGGAGAGACCTCTAAATGTAATTGAAGTAGTGCTTCTCCTGCTTTCTAGAACTAAGGAAGGTCCAGCTGGAAGAAGCCTTCTGGGTTTTGCTCAGAAGCAATAATGGCCAAAGAGCAGTAATGGGGTTCCTCACATCCTGGTCCCTTCTCGGTGCTCGTCTTCTCAGTGTGGGCTAGAGGGGCTTAGTGTGATTTTAATTTTAGATGCCTTGAGCAAGAGGTTATGGACCGGGAGGGCTTTTTGTGTTGCTTTGTAGCAGAGGAGAACTCTGCAGGGTTTTTTTGGCATTCTCTGTAGAGAAGGTGTGGTTCTGTGCATGAACTCACAAAGCAGCCCAGGGCACTGCTATTGTGATGTCAGCGGCCGCATGGCAGCGTTGTCAGGCAGAGTTGCTGTGCCGAGGCCCGGAAGGGCTCAGTGTGCAGAGCAGCTCTGTGCACGCTCACTGCAGGGGAACCTGCTCATTGACGAGGTCTCTGCCAGCACGACTCTGAATATTTTTCTTTTCTTCCTACAGGTCTTGTCTGGTGCAGACTTGACCGGCGCCGCTCAAGCCATGGAGGGAGTGTGTGCTGCAGCTTTCACGGCCTTTACTGTGGCTTATTCCGGGTACTTTTTCACCCACCTGGCACGTAAGTAGACGTTTTTGTTCAGTGCAGCATATGGAAACCCAAATGCCACAAAGAGGCCTTCAGCTGGATAATGCCCCTGCCCCGAGCTCCAGCTAAGAAGGGGGTGTCTCTCGCCAGTGGGGCGTGGGCAGCATTTGTAATGTAGCCTGCAGGGGTTCCGCTCCTGCCGTGGCAATGGAGTCTGGAGTCTCCTCAGTTTGGTGGCTCCAGCAAGACAACTTCCAGGATGGGAAGACTGGGAGAGCTTGGCAGGAGTCCTTGTAAAAGCTGTGCGCTGCTCTCCAGGACTGAGGGGAAGTCCCTCAGTTCAAGTCTTCTTGTCTGCATTCCCTCATCCCAGCATGTGCCTGTGGAACTTGACGCTTCCTGCACGCTAAAAGAGCCGTTTGTTCTGTGATGAAATTACAGAACGCGCTTGGAAAAGGCCTCTGAGATAGACATTTTAGAGGAGTTCTTGTATGCTCCCAGACACAGGAGCTGTTCCACTGCTGTGTCACCATAGAACAGCCACCATGGCTCAGGGGGACAGGGGTGAAGCCTCCCTGGGGAAAGGTTTTCAGTAAGCTCATGGCAATTGCTGCATGCAATGTCTTGAGAAAATTGAAGTACAGGAAAGAGAGGAGCTGTAGCTGCTGCAGGCTGGGGTGGGGCAGAAGCAATGACTGTTAGAGAACCACTTGGAGATTTTCTCAGTCTCAGGTTTCTGTGGGTTGAGTGGCCAAAGAGGACAAAAGGTAGACACCAGGCAGTATTTTGTGCTGCTGTTGTCTTGCTTGCTGTGTGCCACAAGGGATGCTGCTGGAGTGATGCAGTGAAAGCAGAATGCTCTGTCTTTGGGTTGACTTTTTGGTGGGCTTGGCCAGCACAGGCAGTTTTCTTACAGCATCTGGTTCTTTTTCCCTTGTGTGTTGCAGGTCACATCAGCCTTGCCTGGAGAGAATCCGGTCTTTGGGTGAGTGGCAAAGGAGCCTCTGGCGTTGGTGGCATTTGACACTTGTGGAGCAAGCTGTGAGCTGGGCCTGTTGCAGTCCAGTGCCAGCCTGGCTGGATGAATGAAAGTACAGTCCAGGCCCTTTGCAGCCTAGGCAGCAGCAGGAGCTGGAGAAGCCCAGGCTGTTTTCTCCAGTTCCTTTCCAGAGCTTTTAAGCAGCTGAAAGTGGGGCTGCTGGGTGCTTTAAGCCATGATGGAATTTCTCCTGTACAAGAGAGTGCAGTCCCATCAAACTGGCCCGTTTTACTTGAGTTTGAGCACCTTAGAATCCCATTTCTCTGCAGATGCTTTCTCCTTAGTGCATCTGGCTCTGGAGCTGAATATAAAGAAGGTTACGTGTCCCTGACAGTGCTGTCTGTCTGCAGAGCCCAAAAGGAACCTCGGAGCCTCCTGTGGCTGCGTGTCTTCCTGAAGAAGAGGCCAAAGGGGAGGAAGATGCCCAGCAAAGTGCCCCTGCAGGGCCTGAGCATCCAGCATCAGTAAGTGGCAGCTCTGGGTATTCCTGTGGCTGGAGCAAAGCATAGCTGCAAGTTTCTGATCAGACAGCACCTCCCGTGCCTGGCTGAAGATGCTGAGGGCTGGAATCTTGCCTGCCCTTCCCCCAGGCTGTGAGGCCTGGAAAAGGGGCGTGGAACTTGGATGTTCAGGCATCACCTTCCTACTGTTCTGAAAGGGGCTGTGATTTTTTCTTAGCAAGAGAAAAGAGGTAGCATTAGGATGTCTTTGGATGCTCCTGGGGTACAAGTGAGGCCCTTGGTGCCCAGTGGCTGTGCAGGCTCCCTGTCCCCAGTGAAGAGAGCAGTGCAAAGGTGCAGTTCAGAAGCTTGCAGGATATTTGGAGACACTGTCCCCAGGAGGGACCTGGCCCTGCACAGAGAGCAGCTGTCAGTAGCTAAAGGATCAGCTGAGATGCAGCGGGGCCTGTAGCTGAATATAGGTAAGGTTGTGAAGGACAGGTTCTTTCCTGTCCCTCATGCTGCTGTGTGTCCACAGAGCAGAAGGGCAGCGTCAGCACCTGCTCTGGCTGCCTCTGTACCCGAGGAAGAGGCTAAAGAGGAGGAAGGTGCCGATGAACCTGCCCCTGCTGTCAGCCCAGGGCCAGAGCAAAGATCATCAGTAAGTGCCTGCTTTGGTTAGCAGTGTCTGTGGTGTCATTTTGTGCGTGGTGTAAAAGCAGCCTTTGGATTCTGGGCCTTGAGCTGGAGAAGCGGGCTGCAAAAGCTGAGAGGTGAAGAGCCCTGGATGTGGCCAGCAGCATCTTCCTAGGGGCTTGCATTTGAAATGGGATGGGAGGGGCATCTCTGCCAGGCACATTTGTGACCCTCATTCATTTCTTGTCCCAGAGCTCCACCTCCTCTGTCCTGGCACCTGCAGGAGCTGCAGCAGAAGGCTCTGAAGGAGCCTCCAGTCCCCAAGCTGGCAAGTCAAGCGTGAGCAGCTCGTGCATCTGGAGCACGAGTAGCTCCTCTGGCAGCAGAGAGCAGCTGGGAGAGAGGACAGAGGACAAGTGCCTGGCCATGCTGAGTAGGTCCTTTGTGATCCTTGTCTGCTGGAGCAGTGCCCTGTGTGTGCGTGTGTGTCGGCATGAGCTGTGCCAGCTCCTGTTCCTCCTCAGCTGAGCGCCAGGTGCTGAGGCCTCCACACAGGACCTGTTGTTGTGCTTTGAGGTGGTGAGGGGTCACCGGGCTGTTGCTCCTGCCTCTGAGAGCAGCTCAGCCTGGCTAGGCTTTGCCTGAGCTTCCCTGGAGGCAAAAGGCAAACCAGAGGTTGTTTCTGGCTGAGCAGGAGGCCGTGACCCAGCCAGTGAGTCTCAGGCCTCAAGGAGCTCCTGTGGGGCACGGCCAAGGTCATGTTCAGAACTCAGCCTGTCCTAAGGGCTGAGGCACCTCATTCCTAAGGCCCATCACAGTAGGTTGGAACATGAGCTCCTGCTCCTGAAAGGCAGAAGGCCATTGTTTAGGCAAAATTGTCCTGCTTAAAGCTGGAGATTGCGCTTCTGCTGGAAGCACTTTGCAATATTCTTGCTGTGCTGCAAAGGGCAGCTGTTGAGAACAATGATGCCAGGAGCCAAGATGCCTTTGATGTTTGCAAGGATTCAAGGTTTGGCTGAATGTCACAGAGTGTTGGTTGCCAAGAACAGCAAGGTTTTGTTTTTCCTGCTGCCCTTAATGTTTCCAGACAACAATCACTTCTCTTGGTTACAGGTTTGTGATCCCCGTCTGCTCTGACTGTTTCTGCATGTGCTTAGGTTTTAGTTTAGCCTTTTAGTTTGGTGCAGGCCATCTGTGCTGCAGGGCTGCTTGTCTTGCTGCTGTTGTTTTTGAGGTGGTGGCGGTGCGGTGGTGTTGTTGCTTCCCGACTGCCTGAGTTGAAAGGGCCCAGTGTGGCAGAGAGTGGGGCTGCCTTTCTGATCTGCTGCAGGGTGGGATCTCTTTTGAAGTGAGCATCTTTCCTTGGGTTTTTACAGAGATGCTGGTGAGCGAGGGAGATCCTGAGGCTGTCTACACAGAACTGGAAACTATTGGCAAAGGGTGAGTGCAGCCACAGCTCCTTCTTCAAAGGGAGGGCCTGTGCATTTTGCTGGTGTCACATCTGCCCAGAGCGACGTCAGGCAAGCTCCAAAGCTGTTCAGACACTGCGTTAAGATGATGCCTGATGATCTCTCAGTACGGGTCAGCATTTATAGCTGTGGTTCGAAGGCATGGCAAAGACACCTGGATGCTGGCAATGTCTTTTCTGCAGCAAAGAGCAGCACCTGGCAGATCTCCTGCCCCTCAAGTGTGTTGCACCTGTTTGCCGCTTTTCCCAGGAGAAATCGTTTTTGCATGTCTCAAAAGAACACAGAATGCGTGGGCATGAAAAGAGGAGAAACTTTGTTGCCTCAAAGGTCAAGTTAGCAGCTGACAGCTGTCAGGGAACAGCTCTCGGTAACATTTCTTTCCAGTAGTTTGCTGAAAACAGGGTTCAGTGGTCAGGATGGCCACCGCCTAGTCTACAAGGCAAAAGCCGAAATGAAAGAAGCAGCTGTCTTTTGTAGCTGAGGTGGCAAAAGACAAAGCTTCAGGGCAATGCCCAGTGCCAACGCACTCCAGAGGAAAAGGCATCATCTGGCTGATGGCAGACCCCTGGTGGATCCTGTTGGGTTGAGGCCTTTCCTGCAAAGAATCCACCAAGCTGTTCCCTTTGAAAGCCGGCTCTGCTGCCTGGAAATGGGACTGATTTGCAACATTTCCTCTGTGAGAAGCCAAATGTACAAGAAGTCTGCAGAAAAGTCGAGTCCTCCCTGTGTCTGATGCATTGAAGAGAAGCAGCTGCCAAATGCTCTGGACCCAGAACACAGCTGTCCAGGGATGCTGTGTTTTGAGGACTTCTCCATTTGTGTGTGCAGCAATGGAAGCCTTTGCCTGCTCTGGCTGTTGCTGGACACTAAATTGCTTGCAAGCTGAAGAAGGAATCTGTGTCTAGAGGCTTTCCTCCATGGCTGTTACATGGCTTCAGGCTTCTCAGGAGGCCTGAGTGGTGGTGCTTGAGTTTGGCAGACAGACTCCAAGGAGAGGTGGGAGAAGGCCCAACCAGCAAGTTCCTGGAAAAAACCCACACATGTACAGATACAGAAAGAGAAAAGGGGGAAAACATCAAGACGAGAATCGGTCCTGTTCCATTTACTGTTTGCCCACGGGCTTTTTTCCCATTGGACTGCAGTGTCTTGCCCTTGCAGGGACTAAAGGTCTTCTTCTTTCTCTGCTGCTGTTTTGTTTCTAGGGGTTTTGGCCTGGTGTGCATGGCAGTGGAGACTGCCACAGGAGAAGAGGTAAGCGTCAAGCAGCGCTGCAGCTTCTGCAGCTCTCGAGTGCCCTCCCCTCGGCTGTGAGCTGTGGCTGAGCTTTGGGTGGCCAGTAGAGCTTTGCTGCAAAGGGAAATGAAGTGCAGAGCAGTGTCCGCCTGCCAAATGCAGCGGGGACAGATTTTGTCCTCCTCAGCTGCCCCAGGGAATGCAAGGAGGCCAGGCGGTATCTGTCAGAGGAGGACACGCTGCCTGGGTCTTAGTGCCCAGCTGGCGTCTCAGAGCATGGCACTGCTCTTTGGGGCTGCAGGGTTGCTGAGTTCTCATTTCTGGCTGTCAGCAAGTACATGGGAATGGTGCTGGTCCTTCTGTAGGCACCTGCAGTGCTGCCCTTGGAAGTGTGCTCAGAGAGAGTGGTCTGCAAGGAGTCTCTCAAGGGCCCAAGCCCTGCTCAGAGCCTGGTGTATACGCCTAGGAGATCAAGGCAGGAGTTATGTCTTTTGGCAGTCAGGCAGTAATTGCAAATGTCAGTGGTGTGAAGGAAAATATTTTAGTGGAGCAAAATAAAAGTTCCTGAAGTGAGGAAGTGCTAGGATTGTCCTTTTTGGAGGCATTTTTTCCGTGAAGTATGTAGGGGTGTATTTCTTAAAGGGAAGAAGCCTCAGAATGTTTTATGGACGGCATTTTTTCTGTCGTGTCTGTAAGAGCTGGGTTTGTTGTTGTGCAATAGAGAATGCCAGTGGTTGCTGCAGGAATGACCAAACACCCTAGAAGTGCCAAAGGTTTCCCAGCAGTTTTGCTCCATTTCTACCAGCACAAAATGGCTTCCTGCTTGCAAGAGGTGTGTGAATGAGCATGGGGATGATAAAGTAATACCTTGGGAGAAGACTGGCCCTGGGGCAGAGTGAGGGTTGTTAGAGCTTGGAGGTGGAGAGCTTAGAGCGTGTTTCTCCCAGGTTTCCAAGGCAAAGGATATGTGGCTCCGTGTCTTGGGAAGTGCCCAAGCAGGCGCTCTGATGTCCTGTCACAAGGCAGCTTGGCCCAGCCCAGCACTATCATCCCATAATCACTGTCTCCATGTTGCCTTTGTGGTCCTGTGCCACAGACTTCTTTGGTTCATGGCTTTCTATGTCGTTTTAGGTGGCCATAAAGAAAATCAGTCTCTTGCAAGAGAGCGGCAGCGAACTGTGCCTGAATGAAATCCAGGTCATGCGTGGCAATAAGCATGCCAACCTTGTCAACTATGTAGACAGGTGAGTGGTTCTGCTGTTCTGCCGCGAGAGGTCATTCACATCCTGCAAGCCAGAGGTTCCGCCACTCCTTTGGTGGCTGGCAGAGGATGGAGCTGTTCATTCCTGTTTCTGGGCTGATCTACAGCGTCTTGGGAGGAGATTGCATTGGGGCTGTGTTAATCATTCCTGGCATACCGAGTTTGAAGGGCGCCTTCAAAGGCCAGACTCGGCTCTATCTTACCGAGCCAACAGCCTCAAAGTTCCTGTGCTCTCTCCCCATGGTTTTATTTGGTTTGGGGTTTGATTTTTCCCCCATGCGTCTGAAGTGCTGACAAAGCACTGTAGATTGTATTTCCCTTGGCCTGTTGCGTTGGTGTGGATACCAAGCAGTCTTTTAGACTGCCCAGAGTTCAAGGCCTGTAGAGCATAGTGAATGACTCCTCACTTCCTCCTGTCTTCCTCTGAGAGAGACACAGAAACGAGAATGCATCAGGTGGTGTGAGTGCGCACATTCATCTCCAGGCTGTTGTTTCCTCCTTTCAGCTACCTGCTGGACGAGGAACTCTGGCTGGTGATGGAATACATGGACGGAGGTTCCTTACACGATGTCATCAGGGAGACTCATCTGGCAGAAGGAGAGATAGCAGCTGTCTCTCGGGAGGTAAGGCACGGTGCTTGTGCTTCCCATGGCTTGGTCGCGATGGTCCTTCCAAACAAGTGGTAAGGAGAGGAGAGATTTCATCTCCTGAGCCTCCTTGCTGCCTTTCTCTTATGACTGGCAGTAGTAAGAGCACCTGAAGTGCCTGCCAGTGTCCCTGCCCTTCTTCTAGTGTGTTTGTGTTTGCCTCTCTAAACACTTGCCTGGAGCCTGTGTGAGCTGCATTCCTGCATCCCTGAAGGGCAAAAGTGCTGGTGGTGCAATGTCAAGCAAGTGGCAAAGACAAAGAGATACTTGCAGGACTCTCAGAGAGCTGAGCCTCAAAGGAGAGCCTTGCACCCAAAGTGGTGTTTGCAAAAGCATCCACTGTTGCCTGACTGGAGAGAGCACAGCCACTGCAGCAGTGCTCCGTCAGTCTGTGGTTGCAGGGCACGGCCGGAGGAACAATTGCCCTTTCTCTTTCAGAAGCAAACGCACCCTCACTTAGAAAGGCACTGCTGTCCTCGTGTTGGAGCAGCAAGCTCTTGCCCTTGCCAGCAGCCTGTCCTGCCATGGCTCAGCGTGGCCCAGGAATGTGGCAGTGTTGCAGATGTGCCACTTCCCTGCTTGTGGGATGAAATCCACTTAGGCTGGTGTTTCTTTTTCCTCTCTCAGTGCCTGCAAGGCCTGGATTTCCTTCACTCCAAGCAAGTGATCCACCGGGACGTCAAAAGCCGCAACATTCTCCTGAGTCTGGACGGATCTGTCAAGTTGGGTGGGTGTTGCTGACCAGGCTCCGCCGTGGCAGGCTGTGGTGTGGGGCTGCCTTTGGGTGACTGCCGGTTCCCTTGCAGCGCAGGCTGCCCTGCTGCAAGCGCAGAGCACAGCCACAAGGTGCAGGGAGGTGTTGCTGGGAACAAGGGCTCAGGAGTGCCTTTGGCTTGTGGATGTGTCCCTTCCCAAGCAAGGCACTCACAGTCTAATAGCTTCAGGGCACTAAAAGCCACTGTCTGAAACTGGGGGCTTTTGCTAAGTGGCCAGTTCTGCATTTCTTTTGCTGCAGGCCCAAGGAATGGCAGCATGGCCCCTTTATGGCAGCTGGGTTCCACGCTGCCTTCTTGGACATGGGTACAGTGGGGACTCCTTTTGTTTGCTTTCCTCACTCACGCTGCCTCCTTTTTTCTCCTCAGCTGATTTTGGCCTTGCTGCTGAGCTCACCGCTGAGCAGAACAAACGGAGATCAGCTGTCGGGACCACTTACTGGATGGCGCCTGAAATCTTCACCAGGAAGCTCTATGGCCCCAAAGTGGACATCTGGTCCTTTGGCATTGTGGCGATCGAGATGGTGGAAGGGGCGCCTCCTTACTGGAATGAAACCTCCCGCACGGTGCGCTGCAACTGCTCTCAGATTCTGCTGTCACCCAAACAAAATCTGCTCCCATGCCTCTGCCTGGCAAGCTTGCTAACACCTTGAGATGAGAGGTTCCAGGCTGCACAGTGTCTCGTGCTCCTTGTCCAGATCATCCCCTCTGCCAGTTCAGTGCAGGAACAGCACAAAGAATCGTGATGCCTTTTGCTTGACGGAAGCTTTGCCTAAGGGAGCAGTGAGCCGTGCTGAGCTGCATTGTATGGAATAATCCTTGGAAACAGTAGAGTTAGACCAAAGTTCATCCTCCAAATCGCCTGTAGAGCTGGTGTCAGTTCTCAGAGAAGCCAAGTGTGCTTTTGCTGATGGAGTTGCTCTTAATTGCATCAGCCAGTGAAATCAGGGGTGAAGGCAAGAGCCTTTGCATATTGGACTGGCTAGGGCTGCTTTGGGTCCTCTCAGCAGGGGCTGGAAATGTATCTCCCAGGATCTAGCAGGGAGTGAAGTGCCACTGGAGAGTGGAGGCTGTCCAGTGGGGTGTGTGTGAGCAGTTTGGGGTGCGAAGGAGACAGGTAGAGTGTGGCATTTCCTTCTTCTCTAGGTTCAAGAGCTGATCAGCAGCGGGGGCAGGCCGAAGCTGCAGAAGCCCAGGCAACAGTCGGCGTGGTTGCGAGACTTTCTGCACTGCTGCCTGGAGAGGGACGAGGACAGGCGCTGGTCTGCCCAGGAACTGCTGCAGGTAAAAGGCAAAGCGGCTGCAGGCTGCGCCAGCTGCCCGCTGCCAGGGGCTCCTCATCTGCTCAAGTCCAAGGCGTCTGATGGGCCCCGCTCCTAAGTATCTCCAGTCTGGGGGCTTGCAAAGGAAAACAAAGGAGAATCGTGGCCTAGGATGCCTTGGAGGGAGCCTTTCAAGGTCACCTAGACCAAATCTCCTCATCTGGATTCATGGATTTGTGGGATTGGGAGCCATGTTTGCCTCATGTAGCAAGGTCCTGGATGTGGAGACAGAGGTGCCCAGAATGCCCTCCTTTCTGCTTTCTGTATCTTTCTGGTAGCCAGAGAAAGCCTGTTTCAGCCTGTGAGGAAAGGTCAAGTTCATGTTTTCTTTTTCTCTTTGGGCAGCATCCGTTCGTAACATCAGCCAAGCCAACCTCTGACCTGACGCCTCTCATCATGGCCACGCAGCAGTTTATGGCCGACAGGAGATACTAGCCCTGGAAGAGGCCATTGTTGTAGTTTGTAGTTTGTAGTTTGTAGTTTATAGCTCGTAGTTTGTAGTCTGTAGTTTGTAGTTTGTAGTTTATAGCTCGTAGTTTGTAGTTTGAAGATTATAGATCATAGGTTGTAGTGTGTTGAGACTGGTAGTCAAAATAAATACTGTCATAAATAAAACCTTGACTGTGCAGGAAGCTTCCCTTTGTTCTCAGCCTCTGAATAAGCTCTAAATTTGCTTCTGAATGGGCAGGTGTTTCTTCAATGTGGGAAGACCCATGGATGGGGTTTGTGGCAGGGTTTGGAAGCCTGTTAGAAGGTCTTCTTCCTTCACTGCCCCCAGGCCATAACCTCTTGTAGAGATACCGGCTTGCAGCTGTGACTAGAGGAGATACAGGCTTGCAGCTGTGACTAGAGGAGCAGAGTAGGGCAAAGTGGAGCAGAGCAGTGGTGTCACTGCTGGGGATGCTGCTGTGGCTGTGGGCAGAGGGGGAGGGAGCCGGGCTTCTCCACGGGCTCAGGTGCAGGCGAGTGTCCAGCGGGAAGGCAAGTTCTGCCACGGGAACTAAGGCCAACGTGAGGGAGTGAAAACTTGTGCAGCTGGGATCTGCCTGAGCCACTGTGGAGGCCTGTGGGCCTGCTGGGGCACTTCCTGGGGCTGTGGCCTGGAAGAATTTCCCCTAGACTTTAACCTCTCCCATGGATTTCTGTTTATCGTTTCAAGATACGTTCGATACAGTGATTCTTGAAAATCATTTACTTTGCGATGTTTGGCGGTAACTGACGGTCTAATTGACAACCATTTAAATTTAAATTGTAGTTGCAGAATATTCAACAGACTTCCTTTCCCAGTTTTTGTGGTTTGCCCCTACTTCCCTGAGCCCACAATCCCTGAGAAGGACAGGCCGGGAGATGGAACCTGCTCAAGAGCAGCGGCGAGCCACCAGCCATCTGCCATCTCCCCTCCTTTTCTGTCTCCTTGCCAGGACGGCACCGGCCATGGTGTCCTGGATTCTACCCTAACCCACTTTCTGAGAGCCCTCAATCCTGCCCCTGCTTTCCTCTTGTATTAGCAGTCCCCCATTTTTGTTGTAATACATGTTTCAGGGATCAAACCTACAGGAAAAGCTGACAATAAAACAGCTGGAGGACCGACTCTGTTGCCCCCACAAGGAGTCCTGTGCCCTGCCCCACCAGAAGGTCCCCCCCCGGTCTAGTCCCCCATGAAACCTTTTCTTTTGACTTGTGCGTTTGCTGAAGGGCACCAGGGAATGGTGCCACTACAAGTCCTTTTGATTTTGTGTTCTCTTTTGTTTTGTGGCTAAGTGAGGGGGAATGAAGTGGTGGGAAGGCGCCCAGCACTCAGGCCCTGAGAAGCGAGGGGGAATGAAAATTGTATTGACGTATTGCTTGGTTATGCTCTGCAATACGAACCCACCTGTTTATTTTAATTCTCAAGTTTAGGTAAAGTCTATTAAATATTGTATTGGTTTTAGTTAAGAGAAGATTATTATTTTTACTATGATTGTTATACTTTGAATTTTAAATAAAACAAAAAAATGGGCAGTTGTGGGGGTTTGTTCTGGAGGGCACGGGCCAAGAACTGACCACACAGCCACACATCAGACAATCAACCACCAACACCAAGCCTCAGGAGAAGAGAAGCCACAACGGGTGACAGCCAGACAGCTTATGGTGAGCTTATCATGGAGAGCAGAGGACTCGAGGGCTGACTGGGAGTGGCCATGCAGATCAACAGCCTGCCTGGACCCATCAGGGCAGAGGGAAAACAGGTGATGGCTTTGGGATGGGCACCCAAATCTGCCGACACTATTCCCCAGTGCACCATCCAGCACCAGGAGAAGACTTGCTTAATTTTTTCCGTATTTTATCCAATTACTCTTTTTTGTTTTCTTTTTGCTACCTTCAACTTCTGTACATAGTCCTCTCATTCCTTTGATGTTTCTACCTCTTCCTTTCTTTGCACCTTCCCCTCCCGGATTGTCCGCTAAGCTATTCACAGAGGGCTTTTTTTTCACCCACCTGGTACCTGACGTGCCAACACCAAAATAATTCTCATTCTTTTGCCCCTAACCGCCTTCTCTTTGGGCCACTGTCCCAGCTGGCAAAGCTTCAGTCTTTCACATGTGTTTTTTGAGCAGTAGGTGGGTAAGGGCTGGCAAAGCGACTTCCTAAGGCCTACAGAGCAATGCTCTGCAAGCCAGACCTGTTCTCTTTCCGGCAAGGCTTCTTTGAAAGGACTTGACAATTCCCATCATGGAACTCAGGTAGTGTTGACAGAGCACTAGACTGTGAAAGGGTTTGAAAGGGGATAGGAAGCTCAGCTTGCAAATGAGACACAAGAAGCTTTCTCCCCACCAGAATTTTGGCATCCCAATAGCAGTGCTGCATGCTGGCCAGCTGTCCCCAGGACATCCTCCATTTGCACACCCCTCCCGCTGGCAATGGACTCACTTTGGCTGTCATGTGGGCCAGAGAAGGGAACAGGCACCCAGAGAGAGATCCTCTCACTGTGTTTCAGAAAATGACAGCACAGCAGCCTTTCTCAGGAAGGTCATATGAAATGACTTCATAGTCGTAACAGGCTGGATTGCCTCGGGGTGGGGGATCAAAGACATCACAAAACTCAAGAGGCTCCAACCTCCTCAGCATATCATTTCACTCAAGGTACTGGGTTCAGACCAAATACCTTTCCTGACTTTATCTAACCCTTCGGTGCTTCTCAAACCCAAAATCTTCCTTCTTCTCTTCAGTCAGCTTAACCACTTCTGCCTTCTTTATCTACAGCTGGAGAGAGCTTTGCAGCTGCCACCTCTGCTCCTCTGTCAGCCCCTTTTCTCCCTGCTTCCAGGGACCACCAACAGTTCCACATGCCTTTCTTCTGCACAATCATGCTCTACACATCGCCTACCATTACTACACATACTTGCCCTGCTGGAGTGATTTTCTGTTTTGCTCTGAGGAGATGGCAAGAGGTCTAAAAACTTTCCTAAGATAAGTTTAGGGAGGAATCTTCCCCACCCACTGTGGCTACCAGAGAGAAAATACAGAAATTTCTCACTATTACGCGCAACAAACTTCTATAAAACATATGAACGTGAATGTCTTACAACTTAGCAAGATAAAGACATGTAAACACTCAATGCAGCGAAGAACAGCACTTCTTCAGTCCTGTCACCACTTCATCTTTCCATGAAACAGCTCTCGAAGAAGAAAACTCAGTCCCACTTGGACCTACTTCAAACAGAGGAACTATCCACTTGGCATTCTTTTGTGTTCTCTGCCTGAGAAAGTTTTGGTGATGCTTTAATCAAACCAACAGTAAAAGTCTGTAAAAAGAAACTTAGAAGACCTCAACAAAGTGGCAATCACGAAAAACCTTTATTTGGCAAGAGTTATCTTATTTTAATTTTCCAGTACCTTTTCAATACTGATGAGGGTTCTTAGCACCATGTAGGCAAACTTGAGCTGAAGTAGGCAACCGTCCTTCTGAGACCTTTTCAGATTTAGGTAACTTGGGTTTTTTGTTGGATCTACACATTCTGTTCCATTCCAGTTTGCAAATTTGGACTGAAGTCTAGAAACGCAACTTTCTTTTCCAAGGGTCAGGTAGGATTTTTTCTGTGTATGTGATGTTAAGAGAGGTCCTTAGGGAGAAGGACATGGCTCTCTTTTCTTTCTTGGTCTCTTCCACCCTCTGGCACTCAAAGCCACACTTGCTGTTGTAGTCATTAGGTACAAGGTCCTGCTAGGATGGTTGACTGATTCAGAAACAAACAGCCATGCTGCCATACTAGGGACATTGCTCTGGAAATGAGCAGAAAGATAAACCATTTGATGTTTTTCACTTTAGACATGTTGCATTGCAGCTTTATCTGCAGCGGGGTCACATTTCCTGTACTGTCCAATACAGTTCCGTGTGTCCAGACCTAACTTGAATCACATCATTTAGGAGTCTCCCGCTGTAAAGCTCACAGCCATGGGATCAAAAGTCCTCTCCACCTCTGCTTAAGTGGCTCTTGATTCCAGGTCTGGACATACACCCAGTCTCCTGACTGGTGAGGATACACTTGAACATTCAGGGTTATTAGTGTTAAGAATGAGGTCTCATATGTCCAATTCCATAAACCACATACTTAAAATTTAGCAGCAGTTTTCATTGAGGTCAGCAATTTTAACTGAGATGAAATAATACAATCAGGTAAAATTCAGTCGTTACAGAAATTTGGTAGTGCTTCGGACAAAGCATAAGCAAAAACCGATTGATCGGGCTACGGGGAGGGTTTCCCACCCTGCCTCACGTACGAAGGCAAAAGGATCCAGACACAACTTACATACAGTATGCTAATACATATTCATCAGTAGTTTCCCATAAATCTCCTCCTATTTTCCATTCTTGCAATCTGTGTCACTCTCCTGCACAGCGCATGCTCCCAGTGTTGCCATGGGGTCTTCTGGTCTCTTTGGGGTCTTCTTGGAGGAAGGCTGAAGGTCTTCCTCACATGTCCTCTGGATAACCTGGCAGGTGGTGCATGCAGATTAAGCTTGGTGTTATAGAAGTAAGCATTATGTTCCAATTAACCCTTATTTATTTCATAGATAAGACCACTATTTTAGACTCCCCATCTGGAATTGCCCCCACTTTATTCATATCCAAAGCTGGTCCTGCACAGGGAGTTGCCTTAACTTCAGTTGCTGCCAATTTTGGTTTGGGAGTCAGTTCCTGACCTAGTCCATTCCCAAGGTCAAATCCAATCCCTCTATCCTGTCTCCTTGTAGATGTATCAGCTCAAAAAACCCATCTGCTCCATAATACTGATCACATATACTTTTCCCCATTATTTTCCAAAACTATTGATATACTTTTTGCAATTTTGTTAGCAAAATCACATCCATTTATCACATTAGCGAGACCAAAACAACAAACTTGCACCTTGATGAAAGCATTTGCTCCTAAAGGTTACAGATTCTCTAGCCAGCAGCATTTCGGCCTCCAGCCGCTGGTGGCAGACAAGGCTCAATGCCCACGGCCGCCAGGAGGAGGCACAGAAGGAGCAGTTTGCAAAGCTTCATTGAGAATCCAGGGAAACTGAGTCTCCATTTCTTCCCCATTTTCTTTCCAGAGAGCGTCTAGGGATATTTGAATTCACCACCCACCCTCTCCCAACTCACTTTGTGGAGGTGGTGCTGAGATTTTGTTTTCTCAGCCTTCATCCATAAATTTGATCAATAACACAGAAGGAGGTGAATGGGACGTCAGCTGTTTCTCATGCATTGCTTGCAGGTTCTCCCCTCCCCACGGGGTCCAAACTTTGCAAACCACAGGTTGTTGCCCTTCTCCAAAAGATTTATTTCATTCCTCCCAATAGCGAAATTCTCAAAACACTCTCCATTTCACTTTCTTTGGGATCATCGCTAATTTTCCCGTGTGATTCAACCACTTCTGTCGCAGACTGAGGTACCACTACCGGACACGGCCTCCTGAAAAGCGAATTCCTTCTTTATCCGCGGGCAGGGTTGGGATGAGGAGGAGGAGGGAAGAAGATTGGCTGTGCAGAGTGGAACGCGTCCTGCAGGGAGCAGAGGAAGGTGACATGCCCTTGGGGCCGTCCCGCCTCTGTGTTTGTGAGGGGCGGGCGCAGTTGAGGCTGAGGGCCGGGCTTGGACTCTGAGGCGTTAAAGGCCTGCCCGGGGGTGCGGGGCTGGCCTTGCAGGCAGGGCGGCCCGGCTGTTGCTGGCGTGTGGAAGACGCTGCTTCCAGGCCTTCCCCGGCAGTGTTAAATTGCAGCTCTAAAGCTCTTTGGCTTTGCACCAGCGTGTTTCAGTGGTTTCTCATGTTTTGGGGGCTGCCTTCATCCCGGCATTCAGTTGCTGCTCGGGCCTGAGGCCGGCTGTTGTTTCAGGCCCTGAGGCAATTTGCAACTGGTTCAGCTCCTTTTCTAGCTGTGGGCAACATTCAGCTCTCTGAGTCAAACCTCCATGCCTATGGGTACCAGGCATGGTCCTTTCCTGGGAATGTTTAATTTTCTTCTACCAAAGGTCATATTTGCTGCACAAGTAACTTTGGATGGTGCCAGTTTCCCTCAGTCACCGTCTCTCTTTAGGGCTGGACAAGCTTTCTATTGAAGCTTTTAGCAAGTCTGTCAGTGGAGAAGAGTTCAGATCAGTTTCTGGGAGGGATTCCATTACTTTTCTGCCAGAAAATAGCAGCGTTGACTGAAAACTTATTTCTCCTTTATTATGTCACGAGCAGTTCCTGCTGTATGGAAAAGGCCCATGTCACCTCAAGAGTACCCTGCTTGCTGTGCCAATTAAGGTGAAAGGCCCCAAAACGTTGCTCTATGAGAGGCTTTAAGAGGACTTAAACTTGTTCATGTATTCTGAGCTAGAAAAGCAGGATAGATACTGAAGCGATGTTCTCAAGGGGTTGGAACAACAGAAAACCCTTCCCTGGCAACTTTTGAAAATCAGAGAACTTTAAAGGCAAAAAAAAATTTTGATCAAGATTTAATCAATATAAAGCATTCCCTGAAGCATTAACTTAGCCCATTCAACTTAACAAACTCCAAGTCTGTTAGATTTTAAATTTCTCAAAAATCTGAGAGGATGGAACTGGGAGAAGAAAGAGAAAATGACCAAAAAGAACCAACAGAGCTACCACTCGAGGTTCCAGTGCTGTTCAGCTGATAGAAATTCCAAGAGGAGGTAGTGTCAAGAGATGTGGTGGCCGCACATCCCGAGGTAAATAGCCTTTGGCTTTCCTGGGGCCTTGCCCCACATGGGGCTCCCACTCTCCTGGCCATTTAGGAGTTGGGTTAGGGGCTCCAGACACAGGTGTGGAGCATTGTCTCCGGTGTGCCAGGGATCAGCGGCCACAGCTGGGCTGGGATGGGGGCCTGGGGGTGTGGGGCGTGCAGAGTAGGGCATCGCCTCAGCAGAGCAAGGCTTGATCTGCCCCTTTCCCCACCTACAAGCGCCCGAAAGGTTTTGAGGCAGCAATGTCCTCTAGTGTCTCACAACAAGGTTTCCAGGTTTCTGTGCTTCTTGGCTGTCAGGACTCCAGAGATTTGCGGAGGGATATTAAGAAACTTTCACTTTTACTCCTTCTAAAAGAGGCAGCATGAGGGTTGTTTTTCCTTTCTAAGGCCTTCCCTCCTTTCTTTGTCCTCTTCTTGAGGTAGTCCTTGTCAAGCCAGTCCTCTCTCACCTTCTCCATGACAATGGAGGGGGACAATGGAAAAAACAATCTGTGAGAATCTGAGATTGTTAGAGTTACAATGTAGTGAGGAGAAAAAAAAAAGAGCAGTACACAAGAAGAAGAAGAAGAAAATTGTGCAAAAGAGGTAATGGCTTAACCAAGCAAGGTGAAGTGTCACATGGGGCCCCTGGAGCAAAGACAGGATGGCCAGGGCTTCCAGAATGGTTCCGATGGTAGATTGGAGCTGCTGGTGCTGCCTGGAGCAGCTCTGGAGCTGCAGTGGCAGCTTGCTGCTCCCTCTCTGTGGCAGTGGTGGTGGCAGTGGCGATGGTGATGGGTGTCTCTCTCTCCCTGCGGAGCTCTGTTTGGCACTGCTGCTGCCATGAGTCTGCCACGCTGGGCTTGTGTGTGGGAATGGGATCTGCCGCTTCGCTGCCTCTTCCTGCCACCCTGCTGGGCTGCGCTTGGCTTGGCTGGACTCCCTTTGGGCTTGGCTGAACTCACTTGGTATCAGTGTCACCACTCTGGGTTGCCTTGTTCTGCTGGAGCAGAAAAGCAGTCCCACATGCCACCCTGGCCCTGATGGTTTCAGCTGTGTGTCAGAGCTGTCACTTCAGTGCCACCCATCTGAGCCCCGTGTCCTAAAATTTACTGTTGAAGGACAAAAGTGGGGGGAAAACATGGTGGTGCTGCGTTGGTGCCAAGGCCTCTCTGCTGGAGTGAGTCAGAGAGAAGGATCCTCCTTGCATTTTGTGCCATGGCATTTCCCTGCTGAAACCACACCCATGGCTGTGGTGTAAAATGCTTTGAATAAATAGTGCTGAAAGATGCATGGCCTTGCCTCTGTACTGAAGCCCTCTGGTCCTTTCCTGGGTAGTTGGCCAGTGGCTTTCCTGAGAAACGGCCCTGGTGACTTTGATGAGCAAGACTGCTTGATCCAGTTGTTCACAAAAGCACCTTAATTGTACTAGCACAACAACAAACTAAACAGTGTGCACAGTACAAAGAACGAAGCAGAAAAAGCCGGGGTCTAGGGTCTGCAGCAATACTTATACATTTTCAGAAGGGGAGGGGTTAAGGTGGGCTTTGAAGAATGGATCCAACAAGAAGGAATGGTTTGAAATTTTACAAGTAATGCAGTAATAATTATCCAATGGTAATGCAGAGAAATCAGAACTTTCTAGTAATCATTTGAATAATTGAACAAGAGGATCATGGGTGGGTGTTCTGACTCACACTAAATACAAGGGTTTTCATATTGCCTCAAGTGGAAGTCTCCTGAATTTTTCAAACCGGCTTCAACACTGCACCTGGGAGAGACCTCTAAATGTAATTGAAGTAGTGCTTCTCCTGCTTTCTAGAACTAAGGAAGGTCCAGCTGGAAGAAGCCTTCTGGGTTTTGCTCAGAAGCAATAATGGCCAAAGAGCAGTAATGGGGTTCCTCACATCCTGGTCCCTTCTCGGTGCTCGTCTTCTCAGTGTGGGCTAGAGGGGCTTAGTGTGATTTTAATTTTAGATGCCTTGAGCAAGAGGTTATGGACCGGGAGGGCTTTTTGTGTTGCTTTGTAGCAGAGGAGAACTCTGCAGGGTTTTTTTGGCATTCTCTGTAGAGAAGGTGTGGTTCTGTGCATGAACTCACAAAGCAGCCCAGGGCACTGCTATTGTGATGTCAGCGGCCGCATGGCAGCGTTGTCAGGCAGAGTTGCTGTGCCGAGGCCCGGAAGGGCTCAGTGTGCAGAGCAGCTCTGTGCACGCTCACTGCAGGGGAACCTGCTCATTGACGAGGTCTCTGCCAGCACGACTCTGAATATTTTTCTTTTCTTCCTACAGGTCTTGTCTGGTGCAGACTTGACCGGCGCCGCTCAAGCCATGGAGGGAGTGTGTGCTGCAGCTTTCACGGCCTTTACTGTGGCTTATTCCGGGTACTTTTTCACCCACCTGGCACGTAAGTAGACGTTTTTGTTCAGTGCAGCATATGGAAACCCAAATGCCACAAAGAGGCCTTCAGCTGGATAATGCCCCTGCCCCGAGCTCCAGCTAAGAAGGGGGTGTCTCTCGCCAGTGGGGCGTGGGCAGCATTTGTAATGTAGCCTGCAGGGGTTCCGCTCCTGCCGTGGCAATGGAGTCTGGAGTCTCCTCAGTTTGGTGGCTCCAGCAAGACAACTTCCAGGATGGGAAGACTGGGAGAGCTTGGCAGGAGTCCTTGTAAAAGCTGTGCGCTGCTCTCCAGGACTGAGGGGAAGTCCCTCAGTTCAAGTCTTCTTGTCTGCATTCCCTCATCCCAGCATGTGCCTGTGGAACTTGACGCTTCCTGCACGCTAAAAGAGCCGTTTGTTCTGTGATGAAATTACAGAACGCGCTTGGAAAAGGCCTCTGAGATAGACATTTTAGAGGAGTTCTTGTATGCTCCCAGACACAGGAGCTGTTCCACTGCTGTGTCACCATAGAACAGCCACCATGGCTCAGGGGGACAGGGGTGAAGCCTCCCTGGGGAAAGGTTTTCAGTAAGCTCATGGCAATTGCTGCATGCAATGTCTTGAGAAAATTGAAGTACAGGAAAGAGAGGAGCTGTAGCTGCTGCAGGCTGGGGTGGGGCAGAAGCAATGACTGTTAGAGAACCACTTGGAGATTTTCTCAGTCTCAGGTTTCTGTGGGTTGAGTGGCCAAAGAGGACAAAAGGTAGACACCAGGCAGTATTTTGTGCTGCTGTTGTCTTGCTTGCTGTGTGCCACAAGGGATGCTGCTGGAGTGATGCAGTGAAAGCAGAATGCTCTGTCTTTGGGTTGACTTTTTGGTGGGCTTGGCCAGCACAGGCAGTTTTCTTACAGCATCTGGTTCTTTTTCCCTTGTGTGTTGCAGGTCACATCAGCCTTGCCTGGAGAGAATCCGGTCTTTGGGTGAGTGGCAAAGGAGCCTCTGGCGTTGGTGGCATTTGACACTTGTGGAGCAAGCTGTGAGCTGGGCCTGTTGCAGTCCAGTGCCAGCCTGGCTGGATGAATGAAAGTACAGTCCAGGCCCTTTGCAGCCTAGGCAGCAGCAGGAGCTGGAGAAGCCCAGGCTGTTTTCTCCAGTTCCTTTCCAGAGCTTTTAAGCAGCTGAAAGTGGGGCTGCTGGGTGCTTTAAGCCATGATGGAATTTCTCCTGTACAAGAGAGTGCAGTCCCATCAAACTGGCCCGTTTTACTTGAGTTTGAGCACCTTAGAATCCCATTTCTCTGCAGATGCTTTCTCCTTAGTGCATCTGGCTCTGGAGCTGAATATAAAGAAGGTTACGTGTCCCTGACAGTGCTGTCTGTCTGCAGAGCCCAAAAGGAACCTCGGAGCCTCCTGTGGCTGCGTGTCTTCCTGAAGAAGAGGCCAAAGGGGAGGAAGATGCCCAGCAAAGTGCCCCTGCAGGGCCTGAGCATCCAGCATCAGTAAGTGGCAGCTCTGGGTATTCCTGTGGCTGGAGCAAAGCATAGCTGCAAGTTTCTGATCAGACAGCACCTCCCGTGCCTGGCTGAAGATGCTGAGGGCTGGAATCTTGCCTGCCCTTCCCCCAGGCTGTGAGGCCTGGAAAAGGGGCGTGGAACTTGGATGTTCAGGCATCACCTTCCTACTGTTCTGAAAGGGGCTGTGATTTTTTCTTAGCAAGAGAAAAGAGGTAGCATTAGGATGTCTTTGGATGCTCCTGGGGTACAAGTGAGGCCCTTGGTGCCCAGTGGCTGTGCAGGCTCCCTGTCCCCAGTGAAGAGAGCAGTGCAAAGGTGCAGTTCAGAAGCTTGCAGGATATTTGGAGACACTGTCCCCAGGAGGGACCTGGCCCTGCACAGAGAGCAGCTGTCAGTAGCTAAAGGATCAGCTGAGATGCAGCGGGGCCTGTAGCTGAATATAGGTAAGGTTGTGAAGGACAGGTTCTTTCCTGTCCCTCATGCTGCTGTGTGTCCACAGAGCAGAAGGGCAGCGTCAGCACCTGCTCTGGCTGCCTCTGTACCCGAGGAAGAGGCTAAAGAGGAGGAAGGTGCCGATGAACCTGCCCCTGCTGTCAGCCCAGGGCCAGAGCAAAGATCATCAGTAAGTGCCTGCTTTGGTTAGCAGTGTCTGTGGTGTCATTTTGTGCGTGGTGTAAAAGCAGCCTTTGGATTCTGGGCCTTGAGCTGGAGAAGCGGGCTGCAAAAGCTGAGAGGTGAAGAGCCCTGGATGTGGCCAGCAGCATCTTCCTAGGGGCTTGCATTTGAAATGGGATGGGAGGGGCATCTCTGCCAGGCACATTTGTGACCCTCATTCATTTCTTGTCCCAGAGCTCCACCTCCTCTGTCCTGGCACCTGCAGGAGCTGCAGCAGAAGGCTCTGAAGGAGCCTCCAGTCCCCAAGCTGGCAAGTCAAGCGTGAGCAGCTCGTGCATCTGGAGCACGAGTAGCTCCTCTGGCAGCAGAGAGCAGCTGGGAGAGAGGACAGAGGACAAGTGCCTGGCCATGCTGAGTAGGTCCTTTGTGATCCTTGTCTGCTGGAGCAGTGCCCTGTGTGTGCGTGTGTGTCGGCATGAGCTGTGCCAGCTCCTGTTCCTCCTCAGCTGAGCGCCAGGTGCTGAGGCCTCCACACAGGACCTGTTGTTGTGCTTTGAGGTGGTGAGGGGTCACCGGGCTGTTGCTCCTGCCTCTGAGAGCAGCTCAGCCTGGCTAGGCTTTGCCTGAGCTTCCCTGGAGGCAAAAGGCAAACCAGAGGTTGTTTCTGGCTGAGCAGGAGGCCGTGACCCAGCCAGTGAGTCTCAGGCCTCAAGGAGCTCCTGTGGGGCACGGCCAAGGTCATGTTCAGAACTCAGCCTGTCCTAAGGGCTGAGGCACCTCATTCCTAAGGCCCATCACAGTAGGTTGGAACATGAGCTCCTGCTCCTGAAAGGCAGAAGGCCATTGTTTAGGCAAAATTGTCCTGCTTAAAGCTGGAGATTGCGCTTCTGCTGGAAGCACTTTGCAATATTCTTGCTGTGCTGCAAAGGGCAGCTGTTGAGAACAATGATGCCAGGAGCCAAGATGCCTTTGATGTTTGCAAGGATTCAAGGTTTGGCTGAATGTCACAGAGTGTTGGTTGCCAAGAACAGCAAGGTTTTGTTTTTCCTGCTGCCCTTAATGTTTCCAGACAACAATCACTTCTCTTGGTTACAGGTTTGTGATCCCCGTCTGCTCTGACTGTTTCTGCATGTGCTTAGGTTTTAGTTTAGCCTTTTAGTTTGGTGCAGGCCATCTGTGCTGCAGGGCTGCTTGTCTTGCTGCTGTTGTTTTTGAGGTGGTGGCGGTGCGGTGGTGTTGTTGCTTCCCGACTGCCTGAGTTGAAAGGGCCCAGTGTGGCAGAGAGTGGGGCTGCCTTTCTGATCTGCTGCAGGGTGGGATCTCTTTTGAAGTGAGCATCTTTCCTTGGGTTTTTACAGAGATGCTGGTGAGCGAGGGAGATCCTGAGGCTGTCTACACAGAACTGGAAACTATTGGCAAAGGGTGAGTGCAGCCACAGCTCCTTCTTCAAAGGGAGGGCCTGTGCATTTTGCTGGTGTCACATCTGCCCAGAGCGACGTCAGGCAAGCTCCAAAGCTGTTCAGACACTGCGTTAAGATGATGCCTGATGATCTCTCAGTACGGGTCAGCATTTATAGCTGTGGTTCGAAGGCATGGCAAAGACACCTGGATGCTGGCAATGTCTTTTCTGCAGCAAAGAGCAGCACCTGGCAGATCTCCTGCCCCTCAAGTGTGTTGCACCTGTTTGCCGCTTTTCCCAGGAGAAATCGTTTTTGCATGTCTCAAAAGAACACAGAATGCGTGGGCATGAAAAGAGGAGAAACTTTGTTGCCTCAAAGGTCAAGTTAGCAGCTGACAGCTGTCAGGGAACAGCTCTCGGTAACATTTCTTTCCAGTAGTTTGCTGAAAACAGGGTTCAGTGGTCAGGATGGCCACCGCCTAGTCTACAAGGCAAAAGCCGAAATGAAAGAAGCAGCTGTCTTTTGTAGCTGAGGTGGCAAAAGACAAAGCTTCAGGGCAATGCCCAGTGCCAACGCACTCCAGAGGAAAAGGCATCATCTGGCTGATGGCAGACCCCTGGTGGATCCTGTTGGGTTGAGGCCTTTCCTGCAAAGAATCCACCAAGCTGTTCCCTTTGAAAGCCGGCTCTGCTGCCTGGAAATGGGACTGATTTGCAACATTTCCTCTGTGAGAAGCCAAATGTACAAGAAGTCTGCAGAAAAGTCGAGTCCTCCCTGTGTCTGATGCATTGAAGAGAAGCAGCTGCCAAATGCTCTGGACCCAGAACACAGCTGTCCAGGGATGCTGTGTTTTGAGGACTTCTCCATTTGTGTGTGCAGCAATGGAAGCCTTTGCCTGCTCTGGCTGTTGCTGGACACTAAATTGCTTGCAAGCTGAAGAAGGAATCTGTGTCTAGAGGCTTTCCTCCATGGCTGTTACATGGCTTCAGGCTTCTCAGGAGGCCTGAGTGGTGGTGCTTGAGTTTGGCAGACAGACTCCAAGGAGAGGTGGGAGAAGGCCCAACCAGCAAGTTCCTGGAAAAAACCCACACATGTACAGATACAGAAAGAGAAAAGGAGGAAAACATCAAGACGAGAATCGGTCCTGTTCCATTTACTGTTTGCCCACGGGCTTTTTTCCCATTGGACTGCAGTGTCTTGCCCTTGCAGGGACTAAAGGTCTTCTTCTTTCTCTGCTGCTGTTTTGTTTCTAGGGGTTTTGGCCTGGTGTGCATGGCAGTGGAGACTGCCACAGGAGAAGAGGTAAGCGTCAAGCAGCGCTGCAGCTTCTGCAGCTCTCGAGTGCCCTCCCCTCGGCTGTGAGCTGTGGCTGAGCTTTGGGTGGCCAGTAGAGCTTTGCTGCAAAGGGAAATGAAGTGCAGAGCAGTGTCCGCCTGCCAAATGCAGCGGGGACAGATTTTGTCCTCCTCAGCTGCCCCAGGGAATGCAAGGAGGCCAGGCGGTATCTGTCAGAGGAGGACACGCTGCCTGGGTCTTAGTGCCCAGCTGGCGTCTCAGAGCATGGCACTGCTCTTTGGGGCTGCAGGGTTGCTGAGTTCTCATTTCTGGCTGTCAGCAAGTACATGGGAATGGTGCTGGTCCTTCTGTAGGCACCTGCAGTGCTGCCCTTGGAAGTGTGCTCAGAGAGAGTGGTCTGCAAGGAGTCTCTCAAGGGCCCAAGCCCTGCTCAGAGCCTGGTGTATACGCCTAGGAGATCAAGGCAGGAGTTATGTCTTTTGGCAGTCAGGCAGTAATTGCAAATGTCAGTGGTGTGAAGGAAAATATTTTAGTGGAGCAAAATAAAAGTTCCTGAAGTGAGGAAGTGCTAGGATTGTCCTTTTTGGAGGCATTTTTTCCGTGAAGTATGTAGGGGTGTATTTCTTAAAGGGAAGAAGCCTCAGAATGTTTTATGGACGGCATTTTTTCTGTCGTGTCTGTAAGAGCTGGGTTTGTTGTTGTGCAATAGAGAATGCCAGTGGTTGCTGCAGGAATGACCAAACACCCTAGAAGTGCCAAAGGTTTCCCAGCAGTTTTGCTCCATTTCTACCAGCACAAAATGGCTTCCTGCTTGCAAGAGGTGTGTGAATGAGCATGGGGATGATAAAGTAATACCTTGGGAGAAGACTGGCCCTGGGGCAGAGTGAGGGTTGTTAGAGCTTGGAGGTGGAGAGCTTAGAGCGTGTTTCTCCCAGGTTTCCAAGGCAAAGGATATGTGGCTCCGTGTCTTGGGAAGTGCCCAAGCAGGCGCTCTGATGTCCTGTCACAAGGCAGCTTGGCCCAGCCCAGCACTATCATCCCATAATCACTGTCTCCATGTTGCCTTTGTGGTCCTGTGCCACAGACTTCTTTGGTTCATGGCTTTCTATGTCGTTTTAGGTGGCCATAAAGAAAATCAGTCTCTTGCAAGAGAGCGGCAGCGAACTGTGCCTGAATGAAATCCAGGTCATGCGTGGCAATAAGCATGCCAACCTTGTCAACTATGTAGACAGGTGAGTGGTTCTGCTGTTCTGCCGCGAGAGGTCATTCACATCCTGCAAGCCAGAGGTTCCGCCACTCCTTTGGTGGCTGGCAGAGGATGGAGCTGTTCATTCCTGTTTCTGGGCTGATCTACAGCGTCTTGGGAGGAGATTGCATTGGGGCTGTGTTAATCATTCCTGGCATACCGAGTTTGAAGGGCGCCTTCAAAGGCCAGACTCGGCTCTATCTTACCGAGCCAACAGCCTCAAAGTTCCTGTGCTCTCTCCCCATGGTTTTATTTGGTTTGGGGTTTGATTTTTCCCCCATGCGTCTGAAGTGCTGACAAAGCACTGTAGATTGTATTTCCCTTGGCCTGTTGCGTTGGTGTGGATACCAAGCAGTCTTTTAGACTGCCCAGAGTTCAAGGCCTGTAGAGCATAGTGAATGACTCCTCACTTCCTCCTGTCTTCCTCTGAGAGAGACACAGAAACGAGAATGCATCAGGTGGTGTGAGTGCGCACATTCATCTCCAGGCTGTTGTTTCCTCCTTTCAGCTACCTGCTGGACGAGGAACTCTGGCTGGTGATGGAATACATGGACGGAGGTTCCTTACACGATGTCATCAGGGAGACTCATCTGGCAGAAGGAGAGATAGCAGCTGTCTCTCGGGAGGTAAGGCACGGTGCTTGTGCTTCCCATGGCTTGGTCGCGATGGTCCTTCCAAACAAGTGGTAAGGAGAGGAGAGATTTCATCTCCTGAGCCTCCTTGCTGCCTTTCTCTTATGACTGGCAGTAGTAAGAGCACCTGAAGTGCCTGCCAGTGTCCCTGCCCTTCTTCTAGTGTGTTTGTGTTTGCCTCTCTAAACACTTGCCTGGAGCCTGTGTGAGCTGCATTCCTGCATCCCTGAAGGGCAAAAGTGCTGGTGGTGCAATGTCAAGCAAGTGGCAAAGACAAAGAGATACTTGCAGGACTCTCAGAGAGCTGAGCCTCAAAGGAGAGCCTTGCACCCAAAGTGGTGTTTGCAAAAGCATCCACTGTTGCCTGACTGGAGAGAGCACAGCCACTGCAGCAGTGCTCCGTCAGTCTGTGGTTGCAGGGCACGGCCGGAGGAACAATTGCCCTTTCTCTTTCAGAAGCAAACGCACCCTCACTTAGAAAGGCACTGCTGTCCTCGTGTTGGAGCAGCAAGCTCTTGCCCTTGCCAGCAGCCTGTCCTGCCATGGCTCAGCGTGGCCCAGGAATGTGGCAGTGTTGCAGATGTGCCACTTCCCTGCTTGTGGGATGAAATCCACTTAGGCTGGTGTTTCTTTTTCCTCTCTCAGTGCCTGCAAGGCCTGGATTTCCTTCACTCCAAGCAAGTGATCCACCGGGACGTCAAAAGCCGCAACATTCTCCTGAGTCTGGACGGATCTGTCAAGTTGGGTGGGTGTTGCTGACCAGGCTCCGCCGTGGCAGGCTGTGGTGTGGGGCTGCCTTTGGGTGACTGCCGGTTCCCTTGCAGCGCAGGCTGCCCTGCTGCAAGCGCAGAGCACAGCCACAAGGTGCAGGGAGGTGTTGCTGGGAACAAGGGCTCAGGAGTGCCTTTGGCTTGTGGATGTGTCCCTTCCCAAGCAAGGCACTCACAGTCTAATAGCTTCAGGGCACTAAAAGCCACTGTCTGAAACTGGGGGCTTTTGCTAAGTGGCCAGTTCTGCATTTCTTTTGCTGCAGGCCCAAGGAATGGCAGCATGGCCCCTTTATGGCAGCTGGGTTCCACGCTGCCTTCTTGGACATGGGTACAGTGGGGACTCCTTTTGTTTGCTTTCCTCACTCACGCTGCCTCCTTTTTTCTCCTCAGCTGATTTTGGCCTTGCTGCTGAGCTCACCGCTGAGCAGAACAAACGGAGATCAGCTGTCGGGACCACTTACTGGATGGCGCCTGAAATCTTCACCAGGAAGCTCTATGGCCCCAAAGTGGACATCTGGTCCTTTGGCATTGTGGCGATCGAGATGGTGGAAGGGGCGCCTCCTTACTGGAATGAAACCTCCCGCACGGTGCGCTGCAACTGCTCTCAGATTCTGCTGTCACCCAAACAAAATCTGCTCCCATGCCTCTGCCTGGCAAGCTTGCTAACACCTTGAGATGAGAGGTTCCAGGCTGCATAGTGTCTCGTGCTCCTTGTCCAGATCATCCCCTCTGCCAGTTCAGTGCAGGAACAGCACTGAATCGTGATGCCTTTTGCTTGACGGAAGCTTTGCCTAAGGGAGCAGTGAGCCGTGCTGAGCTGCATTGTATGGAATAATCCTTGGAAACAGTAGAGTTAGACCAAAGTTCATCCTCCAAATCGCCTGTAGAGCTGGTGTCAGTTCTCAGAGAAGCCAAGTGTGCTTTTGCTGATGGAGTTGCTCTTAATTGCATCAGCCAGTGAAATCAGGGGTGAAGGCAAGAGCCTTTGCATATTGGACTGGCTAGGGCTGCTTTGGGTCCTCTCAGCAGGGGCTGGAAATGTATCTCCCAGGATCTAGCAGGGAGTGAAGTGCCACTGGAGAGTGGAGGCTGTCCAGTGGGGTGTGTGTGAGCAGTTTGGGGTGCGAAGGAGACAGGTAGAGTGTGGCATTTCCTTCTTCTCTAGGTTCAAGAGCTGATCAGCAGCGGGGGCAGGCCGAAGCTGCAGAAGCCCAGGCAACAGTCGGCGTGGTTGCGAGACTTTCTGCACTGCTGCCTGGAGAGGGACGAGGACAGGCGCTGGTCTGCCCAGGAACTGCTGCAGGTAAAAGGCAAAGCGGCTGCAGGCTGCGCCAGCTGCCCGCTGCCAGGGGCTCCTCATCTGCTCAAGTCCAAGGCGTCTGATGGGCCCCGCTCCTAAGTATCTCCAGTCTGGGGGCTTGCAAAGGAAAACAAAGGAGAATCGTGGCCTAGGATGCCTTGGAGGGAGCCTTTCAAGGTCATCTAGACCAAATCTCCTCATCTGGATTCATGGATTTGTGGGATTGGGAGCCATGTTTGCCTCATGTAGCAAGGTCCTGGATGTGGAGACAGAGGTGCCCAGAATGCCCTCCTTTCTGCTTTCTGTATCTTTCTGGTAGCCAGAGAAAGCCTGTTTCAGCCTGTGAGGAAAGGTCAAGTTCATGTTTTCTTTTTCTCTTTGGGCAGCATCCGTTCGTAACATCAGCCAAGCCAACCTCTGACCTGACGCCTCTCATCATGGCCACGCAGCAGTTTATGGCCGACAGGAGATACTAGCCCTGGAAGAGGCCATTGTTGTAGTTTGTAGTTTGTAGTTTGTAGTTTATAGCTCGTAGTTTGTAGTTTGAAGATTGTAGATCATAGGTTGTAGTGTGTTGAGACTGGTAGTCAAAATAAATACTGTCATAAATAAAACCTTGACTGTGCAGGAAGCTTCCCTTTGTTCTCAGCCTCTGAATAAGTCTCTTTTTATAGTCCTCTACACTAATATATATTAGAGTGCATTCTACATTAATGCTTAGGTCTTTTCCCTCCCACTGATTGAATGAACTCTAATTGGTTGTATCTTCAGGCTGTACCAGTCCTCTCTCTGTACATCATCAAACTGTACATTTTCCACTAATGTCTTAGGCAGAAATTCTCTGAGGCATTATCAAAATTTTCCTCTTCTCATGTGATGAATGCCTGGTTAGTCTTCTACTGCTGATACCTCTGTAGCACACCCTGGTGTTTGTTCAAAAGCTTTTCAATCATCATGGTTGCAGCAGGATTTCCTGTGTGAGGAGGCTCTGCTGAAATGGCCCTAATGTCCTGGGAGCTCTTGGCTCTTGCTGATTGTAGAGCATGTGGTGCAGAGAAAGGCACCAGAACAGGGAGAAAGCAGCACTCAGAGACTTTGTCAGGGAAATTACCATTTATTTATTTCTTATTTTCTTGGCTGAAGAGTTCCTGGACATGTGCTAGTGCTGCTGGCGAGGTGGCCTCTTCTTGGGTCTGGGAGAATCCTGGAGGCTGGGGGTTCTCTTCCTCCGGGCATGCCGGGGCTCTCCAGAAGAGTGTTCCCTGCTCTGGTCAGGAGCAGAGGGGCTGCAGCCCTGAGCAGATGGACCTGCTGCTGTCACTGTCTGCTCCTGCTCTTCTTGAGGCTGGTCCTGCTCTGAGCAGCTGGTCATAGATGAGGGGTGGCTGGGACTCTGTTGGAGACCAGTTTCTTTTGTACCAGCTTCCTCCTCTGCCTCAGAGCCTGTGGGTTCACTGGCAAGCATCACCTCCTGGGAGCTAGTGTAGCTGGGGCTACTGGAGTTGGTCCTGGCATGATGGAAGCACAGCAGCCTCTGGGCTTCGTCCCTGCACTGGCCTGCGATGACATTGATGATGCCATAGACCAGTGATGCTGTGTGCCCATTGAGGAGAGGCTCCAGCAGCTCAACCAAGGTCTCTGCATTCAGACCACAGACACAGAGGCCATGCAGGATAGAGCCCTCTGCAGCCTCTGCTCGCCACCACTGGTCCTGATAGACTGCTGCCAGCCTCCAGCGGAGCCAGGGAAGCACAGGGTCCAGCAGTTGCTGTTGCCTTTGGAAAAGTTCTGCCCAGACCTCAGGTGGGAGGCCACCCATGAACTCTGGCTCTGTAGCCCCCTGCTCATCTGGAGAGAGCATCCTTTGTGGAGAAGGTGGAGGGGATACCCCAGGTTGATGGGGGCTGTTTTGGGTCAGGAGGAATGGAGCGCTCCCTGCCTGGCTGCTGTCCTCTGCCAACTCTTCTGAGGCTGTGATGGCAAACTGTAGGTAGTCCCATTCACTCCGCTCAGAAAACCTGACAATTTCCATAGGTCTGCTGCAGAGTGGGCACACTGGATTTGTCTTTGCCAACCGCAGGATGCAGCCCAGGCAGAACTGGTCATTACAAGGCAGAGCAGAAGCCACATCACTCCGAGTGTTGTGGCAGATGGGGCAGCTCCAGTCTGTCTCCGTGGCCATGTCTTCTTGCTGCAGCAGGCTGGGGAGAACCGAGGGCCAGAAGGAGCTCCCACTTGCAGGCACACTCCGTAGAAGTCCAGGCTTGAGCGAAACTGGGCCAGCCAGGCTCTGCAGGGCACACATATAACCAGCAAGGGATGTGATATCACAGTCCATCTCCTGGTGATGTTGTTCTCCACCACCCAGTGATGTCACAGTCAAAGGATGTCTGGCACCTGAATATAAGCAGTGAGGGATGTTAGGTTACAATCTCTCTCCTGGTGGTGTTCCTCCCACCCAGTGATGTTACAACAGGAGACCTGTCCCTGCATTTCCTTGTGCCTCTACACATACATCCAGGGCTACTGCAGCTCTGTGTTACCCTCTCTCTTCTCACCCATATCTTTGGCTCACCATCACAGTTAAATGCCAGTCACCAAGGCCTTGGCCATGTCTCCAGTTTTAGTATCAGTTCTTCACGGCATTTCTGTGGACATTCCTGTGAATTTTTTAGGTGAAGTTTAATTCCTTATTTTGAGCAGGATTTATGCTTATGGATCTGATCCACACTCAGTTTCACTTTTCCCTTTTCCTACCCAGCATTTCAGCACTCTAACAAGGCCACAGTAGTTTCTGGAATGAAGTAGTTAAAAGTTGTACAAGGTGGAAGCAACAGCGTCCTTTTAAGAGGAGAGACCAGGTCAAACCCCACAAAAATAATGACCTGAAAGAACAGATACTCAACTGGACAGTCAGATCCACAACCTGGCTCCATTCACAAAGGTCTTTGCCAAACCATTCTAAACTCATTTCCACACTAGAAGGATGGGTGTATCTCTTCCACTTCCTTTGTTCTCCACTTTCATTTGAAGTGGAGAAGTAGAACAACAAGAACAAATTTTAAATTTACCTTTTCTGATAAAGGAAACCCCACAACAAAATAGTCTCTTGCTCTGCTTCAATGTTCTCCCCTTTTAGGCTGCAGATTTTTTTCAGCTCACAATTCAATTGGACCAGGTGGACAGTATAAATTAGTGCTCAACAGGTGTTTTCCAGTAAATGCATGCTTGGGTTTACATCTGAAAATCAGTGTAAAGGGAGATGATTACTACAAAAGCTGTTCTCAGACGTAGAGAGAGTTGGGTAGAAAGGTAGGTGAGTAGGTGGGTAGCTAGATAGTTGGACAGACAGATGGACATATATAAAAGGTGCCTTTTGTTAAGTTTCAAACTATGTTACATACAAATTTAATACAATTTTGTATTAACCCTAGGATGCTTGGCCATTAGAAATGTAAATAAATAAATACATATATTAATTGTATATGTAATTGACAGGATCCAGTGACTAGATCTAAAAGGAAAAGCATAAAAGTTGGGCAATAACATCCCAGTTGCCCTTCGTCATGAGGAAAATTAGCAGTATTTAATCAAATAAGCAGTATTTCAGGAAAGGCCCCACACCTTTGATATGGAGGACTAAGAAAGAGTTTTAATGCACTATGCAGCTAAGAGTGCTTACTGAAGTAATGATAACTTGACTCCTTGTCAGAGACTCTGAAATGGATTTTCATCTTCCTAGCCAGCCTTGTGAAACAAGATTCATCACTTGAAAGAACAGCAATGGTAGCAGTAAACTCAATAGCATGTGGCAGAGGTGTATTGAAGCAATGATTAGCAAGTTCAATGTATAAAATGGATTGTTAGGCTCAAAATGGGGTCAAAAGTCCTTGAATTTCATGTCTCTGTAGGAATGTAAGAGGAATGGGAAAAAAAAAATCCTTGTTACAAGTAAGTGAGGGGGGGGATTGTTTTCTTGGAGTTTTTGTGCATGCACCCCCACATGCATAGGGATATTGTCCAAGCTGAAAATAACTGCAAATGATTCTGTGAAGACAGAACTTTCTTAGCAATCTTGCCACTTTCATGGTCTTTTGGATTGCAATAACCAAAACAGAAGTATAAAAACTTTTCATCTGAATTTTGATGACTGTAAACAATCAGAGTCTCTGATAAAATAAGGCAGAGGCACTGGTCACGCTAACAAAGGATCAGCAGTTTGGCTTTGACCCTTGTAGTATCTGTTTCTTCACACAATTGGACTTACTGCTGTGGGCAATCAACATGTTGGATGTGATTAACACAAATAGATTGAGATACCACTCAACACTTGCCCCACCAGACTAGCAGGAGATACATAATTTATCCTCCAGGTTTTCATGTCCTCAGTGTATATATCTGTGTTTTGTGAGAAATTGCTGGAAGATCAGATTTAAATCACACTTTGTTATTTATTTAGTAGTGTATGGAAGGAAGTCACAAAATATTGGGGAGAAAATATCTGTAAGCCATAAAAAAAATCTGACACAGCTCTGTCTAGGATTGCTAGATTAGCTTTCCTTATTCACTAGAAGCAAACTGTAATCCAACATCATGCTCTGCAGAATGTCAGCAGGATGTTCCCTGAGAAAACTGATTGCAACTAGTTCATCTGTTATAAGAAGTTTAAAAGGGACATTTTTCTCTATTACCAATTTTATATGCTGGTAGTATCCTTCTCTCTCAATTAAAAAATAAGTGGTAAAGAGTATTACAGAATGAAAAATTCAAATAAATATGTCTTATGTCTTCTCCAGCGCTGTTCTAGGCATGCCTAGTGAAATATGACTTTGCTTTTTGTTAATTAATAAATGACTCCTAATTTTATGTGTCACATGCAATTTCACATGTAATACAAGCTCTTTCAGTGTGCCTCTTTTCTTACATATGAATATTACAACAGATACCAACTCAGTGTTGCCAGGTGTGGATATTCATCATGGTACAAACACAAGAAAGTCAGTTAAATCCAATGCCCATCTGCTAGGACATTTAGATACAAAGAGAGCTATCAATCTGCAGCCTACAGCAGAAAAGTCCATGGAATGAGCATTCAAATGTTTGCTGTCAAACACATGCTAAAACAATGTGCAGAACTGTGATTGTATTCAATAGACAGACAAGGATTTGTGCAAGCATACTTTATAACATGGCACAAAGGCAAGAGCTGCTCATCACCCCAAATAAAACACTTGACATTCCTCACTCCAGGATATGGCAGTATTGAACAATTTGCATTGGAAAAGACCCTTAAGACCAAGTCCAACTGTAAACCAAAAACCTTGTTATAAGTACAAATCGAATTATTTAAACTTTACCATTTCCTGCAGGGTGAGGTGTTGCTTTCCCAGGTGCAGCAGAAATGCATACGCCAAGAATGATTCCTGACAGCAAAACAATGAAGGAAATATCTAGCAACAAGTGTGATCCAGCAGGGGCTCTAATCTGGGATGTTTCCTTTTAACTTGGGGGCAACGGGCAAAGCAAAGGAGAGCCATCGTGACACTGGCAGATGATTATAAAAAATTCAAGGGAAGAGGAGGAAGGGGCTTTGAATATGCACAAGAGCAGGGCTGCCATCCACAGGTACGAGAGCTGGGCACAAGAATGAGCTAAAAGGAATTCCATCAAATTCAGCAAAGACAAAAGGGATTATCACTTCTGCTTGGCACATGTCAGACCACAAATGGATCCTGCATCCAGGTCCTGATCCTCAAATTAAGATGGAAATTGGCAAAATAGGACTAATTCAGGGAAGGCCACCATGAGTAAGGGGCTGAGGCATTGACTGATAGATAGGTGAGGCCATGGGTCCAGGACTGGTTTGTTCTGGAGCAGAGACAGTTGTAAGGAATCTGAAAGCACCTTGAGGCTATAGGATGGGATCAAGGGGCTGAGGCCACTCTCTTCATAGAGGTGCCTGGTAGGAGAAAAGAGAAAGTGGCACCAGCTTAAGCTTCAGAGGCTAGGGCTGGAGATAAGGGAAAAACTTAGCACAATGTGGTGGAGTGAGGGCCCAGAGAGGCTTTGCATCCTTTAACTGGTAAAGACCCAGGCAGCCCGATCTGACCCGATGAATGACTGTGCTTTGAGCAGGAGGCTGAAGGGGAGACCTTGTGAGGTGACGTGCAGCCTGAACGATTCAGTTCTAAATTTTCCGTGATTGGCGACCTCATCGATGTTCCAGAGGTTCACTGCACGGCGGCCCCGAGCGCCTGAGGGACGGCGGAGCACAGCGCCCCCCGCCGGCCCGAGCCGTTACCCGGGCGCGTGCCGGCGGCAGGGGCCGGCGCGGCCCTCGCGCCACGGCCCTTGGGCGCCCCCGTGTGTCGCGACTGTCGCCGGCCGCGCGCGGTGGCGGAGCCGCCGCCCGCCGCCGCCAGCCCCGGCCCGGCCGACCTCAATCAAGGCTGTGCTTCAGGCCCTCAGCGAAAATGTTCCCTCGTCCCACCCTGAGCTGGCCTCCTCTTTAGAGGCGACTCTGCTCGATGGCGATGCTGGGGTGTCCCCTGAGAGCTTTCAGTGCCGTCACGTGCCTGAGAAGTAAAAGAATCTTTACTTAACTGCTTGTTTAAAAGCAAAATTTAAAAAAGAAAAGTGAGTCAAAACTATCCTGCATTCCAGAGCATGAGACCACTGCTTGTGTTGGCCAGATTCAGGTGCTCATTTTCAAGGGAAAAATTCACATTGTAGATTCATTCATGTGGAAGCTTTTTAGGTTATGTCTTTGATGCTAAAGAGTATTTTGAGAATTGCCACAGAAGACAAACATTTTTTGTTGAAAACTCAGGGAAATGGTTAGATGGAGTTACTAATTTTATGTCTTCTATGGAAAACACAATTTATAAACATTTGGTTGTTACAAAGCTTGTCCATACTTTATGGCACCTGACAAGGTGTGAGTGTCCTTTGCTCTACCTGTGGCTGGCTGGTGCTTCTTGTATAGAAAACAGTATGTCTCGTGCAGAGAGGGGAGAGGTCATTCTGTTATAGCACCAAATGCAGTCGCTCCTTTTGGTTTTGAACACAAAGGAAAAGAAAAAGGTTAGCTGCATTTCTTGCTGCTGCATGAGACTTAGCTAGTGTGTAGCCACTTGAAATGCCATGTTTGTGTATGTGTTGAAGCTACTATTTCTTTATTTTGTTCTCTCAATATCCTGGTGCCTTCAGTTAAGTTTCTAAATGGGAAATCTTCAGCTGGTGTAAAATTGCCACTCGTGCTCTCTGTGTTGCTACAATTTTCGTCTTTCTCTTGGGTGTCTTTCAGAAAGATGTATATTCTGATGAATCCCTTAAAAAGCTCCAGCCTGGCCTAGACTGCTGTGTTCAGTGCTGGGTAGAGAGGAGCCTGTCCTTGTGCCAGGGCACACAGAGGTGGCAGGACTCCTTCCTTAGTGCCCACTAAGTGAATTGTCTTGCTGGCACTTTGAACTTTGTTAGTTTTGACAGCTTTTGAACAATGTTTTTAGAAGTGTCTATTTTCCATTGTTGAAGGTTTTGTGAATTAGAGCCCAGATTTCATCCTTAGGAATAAAGGGATTAAGTCTGTGATTCAAGGAGTTGCAGGGGAACAGGTGTTTTGATTTTGAGTCTTCATGAGTATGTGATGAGAAGGTTATTGTTGTTCCTGGATGTGAAGTGGTTTAAGATTTGTGGCTTATTCGGTGTTGAGTAGTTCAGGGACTACTAGGCCTTTGGTTTGACAGCTTCCCTCTTTTGATTAAAAATGTCCTTTCTTAACTCTTGGCCCTTCCCAGACTTCCTTGGGTGTTTAGGTCTTGTATTGACCCAGGCTTTTTTCATCTTTTTATACAGCTTCATCAAAAAATGTCTATTTCTATTCATATACACATGCATTGCCCTTTAAATATCTGAGTAAGAGCAGACTAAAGGTGGGGAGTGTGATCTTTGGGAACTATCCATATTCTGTTACTCAGTGTGATGCCCTTTTTTCTTCTGTAAACTCACATGTACCACTTTTCAGAAGCCTTCTTTTCCTTAATAGAAGAAAATGTTGCAGGCTCTAAACAATCGTTCATCTTCAAGGTACTGATGACTAGCCAGTTTGCAGAAGAGACTTATATTCTATAACAGGTGATTATGAGAATATCTTTCTGTCTAAAGATAAATTCCAGGTACTTAACTTCAGATCTTTACTTCCTCAGTGGAACAGAAACCTAACTAGGTTGTCTAGCTTTATGAGGTTTTTTAACCCTATAGATTTTTGCCACATAATAATGGAAACTTACCCAAGAAGTAAATGGTTGCCTACAAAATACACATGCAGCAGGAGAGAAGAGCTCCAAAAGGCAAGCAATTGTTGTAATTTAATAATTATTAAATGTAATTTTAAATTGGTAATTAGATTTAGCAATTGGATGAGGTGGGGTGAGATTCACAACCAGAAATGTATGGCTCATGAATGTAGTTTGGCACCACACAGACTGTGCAGTGGTTTGAGCGAGATCTCTCAAAAGTAATAACACACCTGTAAGTCTAGTGATTACTAGGAAGGTACCTTGATTTCTCCCTCTGGGTTTCTTCTTGTTTCCTATAGCTAGTGCCATAAGCAAGGGCATAGTTCAGACTGTGAGGGCGTGTATTCTTACTTGCTGTATTCTGGTAGTTTTTTTTATTTTGTGTTTTGATTTATAGGTATTTTGTAAGAGTTTGAGTTTCCATTTGTCAAACATCTGAATTTAAAAGACTTGCTATGTTAACCATGTTAACAGTGTTAACTTTGTGTTACATGTCCTTCCAGGGTGGGGAAGAACAGTTATAACTGTGTCCCAAAAACAATTACAAGAAAATAACAAGTGATCTTTGGGTTTGCTTCTTTTTTATTTTTGTTTTTTATTCTTTTAAGAAGAATATTTTGGGTCAGTGTGAGTCTTCAGGAACTGAGCCTCTGAACATGGTGGTAGAAGAGAGAGCTTCACTTAACACACAAGCTGTGGGAACAGTTCCCTTGAGCCAAAGGACCCCGGTAAGAAGAGAGTCTACATGTTTTTAGAGATGACTGAGACAGCTACTCTGAGCCTGACTTCTACAGAACAAGGACATCAGAGTAATTGATCCAAGAGCTGAGGTAGAGTTGAAGGAGCAGTTACTGACTTCAAAAGGTAGTTTCTAGATCCCAGGTAACAATGTTAGTTAATAACTCATCTCACAACACCCATTAGTTTCTACCATGTAAGTAAGGCCTGAGGTCTCTTTGTCAGTACAGAGACGAAACAAGGCTGGAGTTCTTTTCATGAGATGTGAATGTCTCTGTTCAAAGTTCTTGTGGGTGCCATTTACAGTGCTAGTGTTGCAGCTTTTATCAGAGTACTTCAAAACTTTAACATTTTGAAATCTTGGAAGAATTCCTATTCTCTAAACAGCAGGCCTCAAATTCCCCAGGGGAGAACCTGCCTTTCAGGCCATGTTTTACAGTCTCTGGTAAAATTGTTAGGTGTGCTGCCAAGGGAGACACAAACTAGGTCCAGTGTTGACTCAATATTCCTTTTGCTTCCTAGATGTCCATCTGCTGTACCTTTCCAGAAGGGCTGCTCTGCATGGGAGGAAGCTACCGAGGGAAAGCCTGTGAAAATGGACTACCTGGGATCCCTCTCTATATAGTTATAGATGTGTTTTATGTTGTTATACTTGCACAGAGGTATGTGGATATTTAGATAGATATGCTGATATTTGCATGCTTACATATAGGCAGTACAGTTGTAGAAATCCGCAAAAAATTAAAATTTTAAACTGAAATTGATATTTGTATATTTATGTGTAGTCAGCAGACTCTCTGCTTATGTCTCTCTCCCGCACAGCATGTGCATCATGTCTTGTCCCTGAGAGTTCAGTTGAGTCTACCAGGGTGAGGAGGAGCAGCAGAATCACTGCCATCACTCTCTGTCATCCTTGCAGACCCTGAGAGCTGTGGGTGCCATGCTGGAAGCAATGGTGCTCACCTCTCCTGCCTCCAGAGTCAATGAAGTGCTGCATTACATCTTTAGCTTCTGGCCTGGGAAAAGAGTGGACATCACAGGGCTGTTCCTCACTCTAGGTAGGAGGGTGAGTGGTCCCCAGCCCAGTGTGCTGGTCAGTATGCTGTGGGGAGGGTGCTCAATTCCCCTGGGGGAGCATCAGGGGCTGACACCAAGCTCTTTTAGAGTACAGTGGCTGCAGAAGATGGCATCTGCCTTGCAGGAGGGTTGGCCTGGAGCCTTTGTCCCAGGCCTGCAAGGGATTCTTGGAGTAGGAGCCCACCAAGATTTTGCTCAAGGTCAGGGGAAACCTTGAGGGACCATGTAAGTCTTGCTCAGGAGTAGAGTCACACTGCTCCTGCTGGAGCAGGTGTTTGCTCCTAGGGCTTATTTACAGCTTCACTTTCCCCAGGTGCTGCTGGACTTCACCAGCTCTGAAACCACTGCTTTGCAGAAGAGGGTCTGAGAGAGGATCAGGAATCTGAGTCATGGGCTGGCTGACATTTCCGAATGGGAGATAAGGTATGGGAATCCTTAAAATCAGAGGGTTTTGGGAAAGCTGCAAAAGGCAGGCCTCAGATACAGCAGAACTGTGATTAGAGCTAAGCAGTAGCCCTAAGATTTGTCAGCAGAAAAATTATATAAGAAGTAGAAAAGTAAGGACAAATAGAATAATGGTCTGTGTATTAATGCTTGTCTAGAATAACTCCCTAAGCTGCAGAAAAGTATATCTAGTGAGATATTAGGAAGTTCTAAGCTTAATAATGGAGCTCTGTGCATTGTATCTTAGGGCTTACAAGCAGGTATTGTATTTGAAATAAGCAGGCATTGTTTTACCCAAGAGTACTTGTGCTTATAGTGGTTGGATAGAACTACTGTCAATATGCTTTTGCTTTGTGTGATTGGTCAAAATACTTTTAAAGTAAGTTGTAACATTAAGTTCTTGGTCTGCTGCCTGGGTGTGAGCTGCTGGCATCTCCCCATTGTCATAACCATGTAATGGGACTGATGCTGGAAAATAAACAGCTTGATTCATATTCCTCAGCAGTCCTGTCTCATTTGTGATTTGCACATGGACCCCTGGCCAGCAATAGTAAGGCCCAGGCACCTTCCAGCCAGGCCATGCCACCCTCGCTGCTGCTCTCTCCATGAGACTTCTATCCAGCTGGCTGCTTCTGAAGACCCACAGGGGCTCACACAGCCTGCTCTCAATCTGGATCTAGCCCTGAACCCTGCTGTTAAGGAAGCTTCCCTGTCTGGCCATCCAGGAGCCACTCTGGCAGCCACATTCCCACCACCTGAGCTGGGAATGAAGCCCCTTCACAGCTACACCCCTCACACTCACATTAAGCCCGGGATTCCTTACCAGCTCAACCCCATAGCAGAATCTCAGACATCCAGGTCCTTCAAACAGCTTAATCGTGGTGCAGTAACTAAATAACAGCTCCAGCTGGTGCCTCTGAGAAGGGGCCCCAAACAAAGGAACCCTGGGCTCTCATACCCTCACAGCACCAAAGTCTGGGGGTCTCAGCTGCTTCTGTGTCTCGGTGTCCAGTCCCCAGGCTGGTGCCACAGGTCCCTGTGCCCCTTCCTGTGCCAGGGGTTGGCAGTTCATGGCCTCTTGCCTCGGGCTCCCATCCAGAGCTCAGCCTGCAGCTCTCATTGCAACTGCAAATTCCTCAATAGCCTGCCTCCATAACAGGTAAATGCCAACCACAGTGGGGCACGAGGGGAAGGGGAAAGGTGGCAGAAAGGGGAGAAGGCAGCAGCCAGAGACTGTGTGAGAGAAATAATGAATTTCCTTTTTCCAGTCTAAAAATGTGCTGAAGCCCTGCTAGTTCTGTCAGCAAAGTGGGTTGCTTGCTGGATGGAATCCTGGAGCAGGCAGCCCTCCTCTTTTGGGGATGCCAGTGCCCCCTGTGACAGTGTTCCTAGCCCTGACAAGGAACCATGGGACGGTGGCTGCTGCCCTTGATGTCTAGAGATTTTTGCTTTCTATATGTTTTTCATGTATTTGTAGACTACTGATACATGGCTGTACTTTTCCTACTCTTTCTGCCTACCTTTCAGAACGGTAAGCTAACCTCCTAACACATTCCTGAAACACTGTTTAGTCGTGCTTTTTAGGCTAGCAAGGACACTGTGTTTTCTACTAGAACTTGGAAGGCATAACAAGAAAGCCCCTGGAACCACTCTAGTGGGGCAGAACCCAGGGGGAAATTACCTAACTGGTCTTCTAATTGGACAATATTTGTTAGATATGCTAATTTGTTAAACTTAAAAAAATTGTAGAAATCTACTGCAAGGTGTGCCCCATGGCCGTAGGGGCACCTGGAAGCTTCCAACAAAGACTTGGGGGCTTTTTGACTATTTCAAGAGTTTTGCAAGAGTTTTCTTTCTTGACATTAGGCAACATAGTTCCTGGGCAGAGGAACTTGGCAGCATCACCTCCCTCTGCTCTTTCTGGGGCTGCACCTGTTCTCTATCAATCTGCACAGATGGCTGGAGCATGCAGAGGGCACAGAGGGCAGCTTCTGATGTGCTGGGTTGATCCTCCATGTCAGAGCTTGCCGGGCTGCTGGCAGGACTTGGATGCCAGGTGGGAGTCTCTCCCTGGGAGCTGGTGGGGCAGGAACTGGCCTCAGGGCTGTTGCCCTCCTTCCCAGCAGCATGGGAGCGCAGCAGCCTGTGGGCCTCCTCACTGCATTGGCGCACAATGAAATTGACAGTGGCATCAACGAGCTGTTCGGTGTACTCCTCCAGGAGAGGCTGCAGCATCTGGACCATGACCTCCCCCTGGTCACGGATCAAGTGGAAGCTTCAGGCAAGCCCTGCCTTAAACTCAGATTTTTGGCAACAGCTTAAATTTAGGTTAAAATCACATAAAATCACTCTGGCCTGCAAGTTCTAAACATGGCAGATCAGGTCTATTTATAAAATGAGTTATTTATTGAACAAATAATCAAAACAAGGCCTTAATCTGAGTTACTTACTACATGGTATAAACCAAAAAGCTCATCTAGTACATTACATAAAACAGTACACAATATTATTGTACCTATAATAAAACTAGCAAAAGAAATAGTATAGATTAGGAGTCAGATGTAATTTACCACTGAAATGATGATAGTGTACACTAAATCCTTTCACTCAGCCTCGGAGGAGTGACATATCAGCTGTCCCTGCTCTGGAGGGAAATCCCACACATTTCCAGGGAATGTGCAGAAGATTCCCTGCTTTGTGAAAATTTGGTGTAGCTTTTATAGTTTGTAAGGTGAGGTGTCTATCAGTCAGAAATTCCAATTTATCTTTCCAGATGTCACTTCCAGAGCAAGATGTTTGCTATCAGGTGGGAGTGTTACTCCCATGGCACAAAAATAACTCACTACAAGAACAGCTTGTCATGTTTGCATTTTTTCACCAATTAGCACAAAACAGGTAAGTTCTGGGGCAAGGTGCTCTGTCATTCCACCATCTGAAAGCAGCAGATAAGCTCTTCTGGGGTGACATGCTCTGCTACACCCATCTGGACCACAGAGGCACACGGCATACAAGACTGTTCTCACTGCCAGCCACCATGAGGATGCTGCAGGCTCCTGCTTAGCTGAGGAAAGTGTCCCTTGCAAAGATTGAGGAACAACTGCAAGGCTCTGCTAGCTGTTTCTATCCAGGAGGCCAAGAGCTCCTGTCTGGATCCAGCCCTGCATCCGGCCTGGCTGCCGGTGTCTGGTGATTCTCCCTGGGGTGTGATGACACACTCTAGGTATTTTTGCTCTTGCAGAGAAAATCTGACAGACTCTATCAGCCTTCTGCAGAGTGGGCACTCTGGTTTCTTCTCTGCCCAACGCAGGATGCAGCCCATGCAGAACTCATGGCCACAGGGTGTCACATAAGCGACACCCTCTTGCTCATCATGGCAAATGGGACAGCTCCACTCTGCCCCCATGGCTTTGTCTGTTCTCCATGGTAATTCAGGGAGTCCTGAGAAGCTGCTCCCCATCACTGGCACTACAAAAGTATCTCACACACTGCAAAAAAACGGAGAAACCTTGGTCCCTTGTTTTCCCAAGGAGGAGATGAAGAAATGCCCAAGCCCCTGTAAAAGGATAACTTCCTGACACCTCAAGCTCTAGTGTCCTTCTCACTACCACCCTGGAGGGACTCAGCTTTCCAGATCTTACAGGCATGCTTAACAAGCTGTGACTTTTCTGAGAGCCTAGGAAGATGGTCTCTGGCAGCTGAAAATATGTAGAGTTGAGATGCCTGTGATAAACAGATATTGGGAATTAAGGGGTTCAATATCTCTGAGGTCCTGGATTTTTAATTAAATCTCAGGGCTGGAGGCTGGATTTTTCCTTTCTTTCTATTTTTTTTGTTTGTTTGTTTTAAGTTCACACTTGAATCAGAAAATGTCATTAATTTAATGCAGTTTTTATAAGGGGGAGGTTCTCTTCTTACAAAATAACACTGTGGACGAAATTCCAATGTGGCCTTATCAGACACTGTGCACATCAGCTGGGTATGCTGGTCAAGCATCACCTGTGCAGGTGATCTCTATTGAAGATGAGATGCAGGCTTTGCTCCCTCCTGACAGGTCTCAGGAACTCTGAGAACGTGTGCACCCTTGATGAGTAGAGCTGCAAAAAATATTGTAGGAAACTTAAAGATCACAGTTGCCTTAAACACTAATCGCAAAATCACAGAATCAACTAGGTTGGAAAAAACTTCTGAGACCATTGAGTCCAACCTGTGATCAAACACAGCAACCAGACCACAGCAATAAGAGCCATGTCCAGTCTTTCCTTAAACACCTCCAGGGACAGTGACTCCACCACCTCCCTGGGAAGCCTATTCCCATGCCCAAAATCACCCTTTCTGTGAATAATTTTTCCTAATGTCTGGCCTCAACCTCCCCTGGTACAGTTTAAGAGTTTGTCTTCTTCTTTTGTTGGTTGCCTGGGAGAAAAGACCAACCCCCACGTGGCTGTACCCTCCTTTTAGGGAGTTACAGAGGTTGATAAGGTCACCCCTGAACCTTCTCCAGGCTAAACAATCCCAGCTCCCTCAGCTGCTCCTCATAGAACCTATTACCCAGACCATTCACCAGCCTTGTTGCCCTCCTCTGGACACATTTGAGCATCTCAGTGTCCTTCCTGTACTGGGGGGCCCAGAACTGGACACAGCACTCGAGGTGTGGCCTCACCAGTGCCAGTACAGGGGCAGAATGACCTCCCTGCTCCTGCTGGCCACACTGTTCCTGACACAGGCCAGGATGCCCTTGGCCTTCTTGGCCCCCAGGGCACACTGCTGGTTCATGTCCAGCCAGCTGTGGACCAGCACCCCCAGGTCCCTTTCTGCCTGGGCACTGTCCAGCCACACTGTCCCTAGCCTGTGGTGCTGCAAGGGGCTGTTGTGACTCAAGGGAAGGACCCAGCACTTGGTCTTGTTAAACCTCTTACTGTTGGATTCAGTCCACCTATCCAGCCTGTCCAGTTCCCTCTGCAGAGCCCTCCTACCCTCTAAGAGATCAATATTTGCACCAAATTTGGTGTCATCTCAAATTTGCTAATGGTGGACTCAATCCCTTCATCCAGACTATTAATAAAGGTATTCAGCAGGACTGGCCCCAGAACTGATCCCTGGGAGGCTCCACTGGTAATCAGCCCCCATCTCTAGATGCAGCACTGTTCACCTCCACACCAGGCTTGGCTGTGCAGCCTATTCTGAACCCAGCAAAGAGTGCTCCTGTCCAAGCTGTGGGATGCCAGCTTTTCCAAGAGTGTGCTACGGGGAGATGGCGTCAAAGGCATTGCTGAAGGTCAGGTAGACACATCCACAGCCTTCCCCTCATCCACCAGTTGGATCACCTGGTCATGAAAGAGATCAGGCTGGTCAAGAACAATCTGTTCCTCCTAAATCCATGCTGGCTGGGTCTGATCCCTCAGCTGCCCTGTAGGTGTTGAGTCACCTCACTCAAGATGATCTGTGCCATAGCCTTACTTGGCACCAAGGTCAGGCTGACAGGCCTGTAGTTTCCCATGTGCTCCTTATGGCTCTTCTTATGGCTGAGCATCACATTGGCCAACCCAGTCATCAGACACCTCCCTGGTTACTCGGGACTGATGGTAAATGATGGAAAGCGTCTTGGCAAGGTCTTCTGCCATCTCCCTCATCAGCCTAGGATGGATCCTGTGTGGTCTCATAGATTTGTAAGCATCTAAGTGGCTCAGTAGGTCACTAACTGCTTTCTCCTGGATGACAGGGGAAGCTATTCTGTTCCCTGTCCCCATGTACCAGCTCAGTAGGCCTTTTGTCCTGAGGACAAGCTGTCTTTATTGTTGAAAACTGAAGCAAAGAATCAGTCAGTCTTTTCCTCATCTTTGGTAACTATATTCCCTGCCTTGTATAATAAAGAATGGAGGTTTCTTGCCCCTCCAAGATGTGTTAAGATCACTAAGGACTTTTCTCACCATGGCAAACTCTCCAAAGAAGCAACTGCTCATCTGTGATGACTGAAGCTCCCCCTCCCTGAACACACCTCTGTGAAATCCGGGCTGTAAGTTAACCCACCTTAGAGGAACATGAGATAAGATTGTCTGGGTGTTATCTCCAACTAGCAGAAGAAAAACAGATAGCGGAGGAGCACTGATACTGGACAGAAAAAATCCACACAGAAAGTCAACCCAGCAACTGTGCTGAAAATCAACTCTAAGTGTAGTCAATAAGCATTAATTCCTTTGTTTGCTAAAATGTATAGATAGCGAAAAGTTTTGAACACCTTGGGAACCACATCAGCAAGAAGACCAGGGTGAGGAAAGATGCAACGGGATGCTTCCTGGATCAAAGTGCGGTGATAGGTTTTTAGTTAAGCTGTCTCATTCTTTCTCTCCCTCTGGCCCTCCTCTCTGCTATTTCTGTCTGTCTCTCTACTGCACATTGACTGTTAAATAAAATCCATACTATTGGCTTTGGTGGTGTCTGCTCCTCAGGTGGAAGTGTCTGTCAGTAGCTGGATCATAACAGACATGCTGACACAAAAGACTGCTGCTGAGAGAGGGTGAGATGTGCAGCTGATCCTTAGCCCAGGGATTGGCACTGGAGAAGGCAGGTGCAGCTCCTGGAGTGTTTGTGCATTGGTGTTACATCCCACTTCTGTGTGGAAGGGGACAAGATTTGTAGATGTTCACAGATGAAAAGGAATGGCAAAACCCAAAAGGATCCAGAAAAACCTCACAAACTCTTATTAACAAACTACACATTCAGCATGGCAATTGGTATATGTTTTGCCACTATCTTCTAATAGTAAGAGAAACAAAAGAATAAAATAATAGAGGGAAGAAGAAGGGAAAAAGAAATCAGGTAGGGGAGGAAAGAAGTTCACGGTCCTGGGTCCAGCATTGACCCCGCCAACAGGTGTCCCAGGTCCTGAGAGAATGCCACCCAGCCTCTCTGGTGAAAGTTATATGGAGAAGTTAGATAAGTTTTATATAGATAACTATAGATAAGTTTTCCCCATTCTGGGATTAGGTTCCTCACTCTTCATACAAATGAGGTAGCATGTGCAGCCCAGTATTCTGGACTTTTCTGGAAATGGGCTGAGGGGCTTTGTGGATTTTTTGGTGTCGAACAGGAAATTCAGCTCCAGAATGGTGCTGCCTTACCTTCATACGGCTCCCCTTACCAGGCACATCTTGTTATAACTTGCCCGCTTCATGGTTGTTGGTGTTTAGGGCATAGCAATGCATTAACTCTTTCCTGCTTAGGTTTCTACATTGGTTAAAAAACCCAGTTACTATCTGATGGGGACAAAAATAATCCTTAGGGGAAAGGAGGACTTCACGTTCTTAATGACAGGGCACCATCTGCACCATTTTTTTCACTTTCTCTTGTTTCCCTAGTGTTGTGTTTCTTGCACTTGTAGTTGCAGACTTAAGGTGGCAGATGCTACTTTTCCACTGTAGATATATTAATATCTGTAGGGAAGGCATTGATCTGTACAGAAGGGAGTGTGAAATCCTATTCTTCCTAGATGAGGGTGAAGGGTTCCCTGAGTTAAGGGCTGTTGGGAAACGATCAAGCCAGTAGGATTTTATAAAATTTGGATGGAGAGTATTCTCAGAGCAGAAAATACAGGTATCCTTTGTTTTTTGCTTACAATTTAACATTTAATTCAGTTTAATGAAATTCAAATTAATATAACTCTGACGGAAAGGGTTGTGGTCCACTATAGCCTGAACTGCAGGTGATCCATTCTGCAGTTCAGAACAGTTTTCCCTTTAGGTACTGCAAGATATCCTTCAGCATAATAAAGAATTGCTTCAGCTTTTCACGTGGAAATGGACAGGGTTGTGCTGGCTCTGTAACTGTCGGCTGGGGGGCTGCGGTGTAGGTTGGTGCTGGCGCTGGAGTAGCTGTTGGAGTAACTGGCTTCCTTCCCGACATTTTCCAGATCCAGTTGTAGTAGTACTGAGTGGAGCCGAAGACTGAAGGCCGTTTGGGTCTGGCACAGCCTATTCCCCAGCTGGTCACACCAATTTGCCAGAAGACGCCAACGCGCTTGTCTTCACAGACAAGAGGCCCCCCACTGTCACCCTGTAGCAGAGCAGAGAGGATTAAGGTGCTTTTGCATGCCCCTGAAAGCAGTTAGAGCTGGCTCCTTTACTCTCCCAGCCCCTGCCAGAACTGCATTCCTGGCAGATCAAGGCTCTGCTCAAGTGGTGGGACCTGCAGAACCTTGACTCCCTTGGCAGCAGGATGGGGGCCCCCTGTAATGGGGGCTTTCTGTCTCCCCTGTGCTTGGATGTTTCAGGGTTCTGGACCCTCACTGAGCAAGGACCCATGGATGGGAAAGAGGACAGAAGCTCCAGTGGTGGTGCAGAGCTGGGGCTGGGAGAGCAACTGGCCAGGGAAAGCAGGTGCTAGGCTGTGCTTGGGCGGTGTGATGGGGCTGCCCATACTGCTGGGACTGGGGGACTATAGCATGCTCCTACCTGGCAGGTGCCAACACCGCCCTGCCCCGCACACACGTTGAAGTCGTAGATGTACCCATTGAGCCACTCGCTACTGTTGCATAGCTGGTTATTGATGTATTGAACCTTGGCCTGCTGCAGGATATCTCTACCTGATGCTGTGAGCAGAGAAAGGAATGAGTTCCCAGCAGCTCCTTGCCCATTCTCCTGGCCTGTGTGTTGAAATCGTTCCCTACGGCTTGGTTCTGCCTCTAGAGAGCTGTTGGAGTGCTGTGTCACTGCTGTCTGGCGTTGGGCAGCAGGTCAGGCCCATCTCTCCAGAGGCATATGTCCCACAGCCCAACTCTCATTTTGGCCTCTGCTGTCAGGAAGCCCCAGCCACCCCCCCCTGCTGTGCCAGCCATGCCCTCAGGGCACAGGTCCTTTATGGGAACTCACATTTTACAATTCTGTCACCCCAGCCTGCAACGTAGCAGTTTTTCATGTTTGACAATTTCACCGAAGGTGCAGGCAGGCAGGCGGTCTGAATGTTGGACCTGCACCGGACTGGCTTGTCCAATTCCACCAAGGCCATGTCATGGAACTCAAGATGAGGAACGTAGTCTTCGTGCATGATCAGTCGCTTAATCCGGCGCACTTCCACATCAGGGCTTGTTTGGGCCAATGAAGTGGCCCCAAGCACGATGGCCCACTCGCTGAGGGGGCTGGAAGGCAGATGGAGAGAGGGGTGAGGGGATGTAGAATTATGTGCTGTGACAGCCCAGCACTTCCCTGCCTTCTGCTTCCTGAGGCAGAGAAGAAAGACAGAACTACAGACAGTGAAAGTGGACTCGAGATATGTTAAGCTGGAGGCTGCTAGGAAGCAGTGGCATGAGCCCACTCTTCTGCCTGAGCAGTCTCTCAGCTGGGCCCTGCAATGGCTGGTGCTAGGCACACTGCAAGGAAATGGGATGGGAATAGCATGCACTGGTGGTGTGGGGATATCCCAGTACCCTGGTCCTCCTTACTTGGTACGGTTGACAAAGCAGTGGGCAGCTGAGAGGAGCCACTGTGAGCTGATGAGAGTCCCTCCACAGACATGCACGGACACAGGTGGGTTCCAGTAGCAACGGATACTGGCAATTCCTGCCCAGGCCCCAGTCCCTGGCAGGACATCTGAGCCACCCACAACGCGTGTAGAGCCGAGGGTACTACCCATGGGCCGGAGACCACAGGTGTCTCTGTAAGCAGAAAGTCATTACCGTCCTGTGAGAAGGCTTACACAAGGTTTGGTTGCAAAGCCAGCAGGGCCAGAGGTGGGTAGGCCTGGGCATATGTCGGCCCGTTTCTGCTTGAGCCCTGTAGACAAGCGGCGCCAGCAGCCTGGGCGCTGGTGATAAACTGAGGCTTCTGCTCAGGGTTTTGGAAACTGGTATGGCCAGTGGTGGCAAGTAGGCATCCTGAGGGAGCCCCCTCAGCCTTTGCCTGGGTCTCCTCAGGTCAAGCCTGGGGCTACTTACCCACAGGCGCCATGTGCAGGCCCGCACAGAGCCAGTAGGATGAGGACGCACAGCAGAATCATTGTGGTCAGAGACACAAGTCAGCTGCAAGGAGAGAGGTCTTGTCACCTCCAGTGCTGCTGCCAACGCAGTGCCCACAGAACTGGCACAGCCGCAGTGCCCTTGGCCCCGGAGCTGATGTCACAGAGGGACTGGTTCCATGTTCTGGGCATGGTGCTGACCTCTGGAGGCGGTGGGGGGAAGGGCAACATAGAGCCATAGAACAACAGAAAGGTCTGGATTGGAAAGTACCTTAAGGATCCACTAGTTTCAAACCCCAGCCCTGCACATGGATGCCTTCCACTACATCAGGCTGCTCAGAGTCCTATCCAAGCTGGCCTCAAATGGTAACAGGAATGGGGCATCCATAGCTTCTTTGGGCAGGCAACCTGTGCCAGCACTGTGACAATGAAACAAGATTTTACTTGTCATCCAAAAATCCTGCAGAATTTGCAGCAGCAACAATTAAAAGCAACACACATTTGGATTTTTAAAAACAATTTGTGAAATTGTTTTCATTTGCTTTACTTGAGACAGAAAAATCAACTAAACAAATGCAACTTGAGGCCTCAAGGAAAAGAAAGTCTCAATGCCTAAACTCTTTTGGTATTGTTTAGAAACTAACTGTGAAGAATTCTAATTAAAAGTCATTTTCCTTCAAGAAGCCAGAGCACCTTTACAGTTGAGCCTGTTCATTTAGTTGTTTCCATTGGACTGCTGAACAGCTTACCTCTATTTCAAGAGGTACAGCAGAGGCTGTGCATTTGATTGCCATTTCAGTTACTGCCAACAAATTCCTCTCTTTGATTACCAAACTCCAATTTTCTTAGCTTTCTTTGATGAAGTTCAGGGAGGACCAAAAAGATGGAAGGTTCCTGCCCAGATAGCCAGAGTCCAGTTTCAAGTTCCCTGGTGTGCTGCACAGCACACACACAGAAGGATCAGATGTCAGAAGCCTAAGACACTGCATTTCCAGCTGCTGTCTCCAAGACCTGAAAACCCCTAGGATTTGCATTCCCTTATCACACTGCACCCTTGCCCTCCTTTCTGAGGGGGCAGTTCCAGCCCTTTGGAGGGACCCTTTCACTTTGGGCATGACTTGCCTGCCCACAGCTGCATTTTGCAAATCCCAGCTCAGGGAGGCCTTGGCTCACACAGGAGAATGAGTGGGACTGCACACATGGCTATCTGTGAAAATAGGCCACTTTATTTCTACAGCAACTAAGTCACCATTGGCCCATTACACACATGTGGAGGAGTGTGGGCAGGACACAGTGGGCCTTTGCCACTGAGGCAACCTTTGCATCAGCAGGCCCCAGAAGGAAAGGGTTGTGGTCCACTGCAGTCCGAATTGCAGGCCATCAATCCCTCCCTAGCATGCCTTAGGCTCCAGGCTGCCCGCCTTCAAGCTGCATTTTGACTTAAGCCTGAGATGAGGCTGAGCTTTTGTGTCTTTGAACTCAGTAAATCTGACAAAGCCCTTCCCCTGCCTTGGTTACAGGAGAAAAGGGAAACAAAAAGATTTATTTCGGTTTGTTGCTGCATTTCTTTGGCTTTTAAGGCAGAAATGCTCTTCATGCCATGCCAACAGTGGTATTTTGGGCAAAGTGAGCATGAGTTTGATACCTTTGGCTTTTGCAAAGGAAAAGGAGAAAAAGAGGGGGAAAAATGAAAGAGAAAAGAGAGAAAAAAGAGGAAAAAAGACACAGAGAAAAAGGGAGAAAAAAAGGAGAAAAATAGGATAGGATAAAGGTTTTCCCTGGAAAATGTGTTTGAACCAAGGGAAGCCTGAACATCATGTGGTACATTTCACAAATTTCACCCTTACAGGTTCTTGAGGACCTTTGTTGTTCATGGCCCCATCCCATGGCCAAGTGTGATCTAAGGAGGTCTGCAGCTATCATCTTTGGACATTGAAAGTTGCTGTGGTCAAAACTGCAGGGTTTTGGTTTTGCTTTGATATTTCCCCCAGTTTGGAAATTCCCCATCCTCCCCTGCTCCCCTGGTTTTTTTTTTTCCCCTTAGGAACAGGGCAGGAAATTTATTTATGGTCTGAAACTCTCAGGCTCTCCCTCTGTAATAAATACTTTCAGGTTACTACTGCATTCAACATAGGGGATAGTACAGGGTGTTTTATATGGGTATGGGAAAAACTACAAGCCTGTGTTTTTAGAACTGCGCATGGAGAAGCCATGCCGAGGTGTGAATTGCACGTTATGGTTATGGATTGCACGGAGGCAGGAGTGGATGATGCCTGGGAGGACATAAGAGAATTGTACTTCCCCAGCCCCAGCTTGTACCTTCCCCCTGCTATACAGATGAAGAGGCAGCAACTAACTGGGGAATGATGAGCAATGCTGTCAGTACTCAGTATGAGAAGTCAGAAAGGGCTGTCTGCTAAGGGCCATCAGTAGAAGGGCCATCAGTGTTGTGGGTCTGTCCATTGCACACAGTCCCTACACCTGCTGCGCAGTGTTACAGCATGTGCAGCAAAATACGCTGTGATGCCACATTAATAAACAGTTATTTCCACAGTCTTTAAAAAAATATTAGAGCTTTTAAACCAAGGGAGAAAGCCTCCCCAGAAGCTCTAGTGTGAGCCTTCACCACAGGGCTGGACAGCTCATAGGCAGATTTCTCACAGAGGCTGCTCCTAACTTGGAGAGGTCAGAAGAATGATGTGATGGGGTGCAGACATTGTTCTGTGATTTTTTTTTTTATTCTTGAGTTGATCATCAGGGGGCTGATTTGATCTTGTCACTTTGTGCCATGCAAAGATTTTTCAACAAAACCTGAGTTCTTTATTTAATGAGTCATGAACAAATTGGAGTTGTTCAGCCAAAGCTGAAATTTGAGAAGAGGTTTAATTTCAGGAACACTTGCTGCCTGTGCTTGTTGCAAAGCTGGAGCAAACTGGACTTCAAAGAAAGGACAGGACTGCACCATTAAGGGATACAATGAATATGAAATCAAGAGAAGTTGGTATTTCTTCCTTGGATGGATGCACTGATTTAACTGCGGTTTCTGCATCAGCTGGCTCCCCAGTATCGAGAGCAGATGCCACTTTTTTGCAGACCTCTGAATCCTGTGCAAGGATGTGCAGATACCACTGATCAGGCACAACCACTGGCATCATGAACCCCACAGCTGAAAGCATCAGAAAGTGGAGGCCTTTACTCCAAAAGAGCAGGATGACTGCAACAATCCACATCACTCACTAATCTCCTGGGGGCTATGTGGGCACTATGTGAGTCTTCTGCAGGCAGGTCCATGTGGCTAGTTGTTCTTGTGAGGGACAAGTGATGTTGTTTAGCAAGATGACCTTTTCCCAGACTTTTTTTTTACATTTAGGGCAGTTTAAGCACGTATTTTAGCTAAACACAGCTTCCTTAGAGGGATCCTGCCTTTAAAAATGGAAGTGTGGGGAAGAAAGCAATCTATCCTTATGCAGAGATGAAACAGATGTTTCTCCTCCATGGCTCTGGGCAAACCTGCACAGACCTAGGGGTAAGGACCTAACCCAGTAATAATGGCTGAACTGGTGCACATCTAAAGCCCACTTTGAATGTGAGCACAATAGCCACAGTAACAGGATGGAGCTTTGTCTTCTGTCCCCAGGCACTCCATTCCAGTGGGTACAGTTCATCCTCAGGACCAAGTAGGATGAGCAACACATCCCTCATGACTTGTTCTCTGAGCTGGATGAAAGCTGTATAAGAGAGGCTGAGGATGCTGAGTGGAAAGAAATGGCAAGGTAAATCCCTGCTGCTGGCTGTGATGGGAGAGAAGTGCCCACAATGGCAGTATCCTTGGGCTCTGCCTTCTGCTCTCTGGAACACTTTCTGCAGCTGCAGGTGCTTGCTGATCTAAGCAGCCCTCTGCTCTTGCCACCACTGAAATTTAGCAATGGAGTTGGAGATCTGGAGCTGAAGAGGAAGTAAAAGACAGTATCAAGTGCAGGATCAAGCCCTGTGAGGCCTCTCTGTCCTTGCACAGCCTCTGAGTTGAGGAGCTGCACCACCAATGAAAGGGGGCTGCTGTGTCGATAGTATCAAAGGCACTGAAGGTAATGTGCAAGCCACATTCCTCTGGGAGTGGCCAAGCTTGGTTTGTCACACAGCCCTTCTCTCCCAAATCAACCCTGCCCCAATGCCACATCCTTTTTTGGAAGTCCTGCTGGATCTTCAAATTCTGTAGTTATCCCTCTAGCATTGCTAAGGCTGGCTCATTAAGTAAACTCCTAAGGCATCTAAGGAAACATTTGCTTACTACACTTCAGCCTATTAGTCTGCATTTTGTACAGCCCCTAATAGGTGGTGTCCTACATACATCTGGTAATCTCACTTACTAAGTACTACTTATCTATACTGAGAATTCCATAATCCTGCATTACCTTGAACAGTTCAAGTTTTTGAACTGCACCTATGGCTAAGCTTTATTAGCCTTACTCACACTACCTCTAACCAGAATCCAGCTAATGGGACATCCAACTCTCTCTGGCTCTCAGGGTGGAGTGGCAGTCCTCACCTTCCCTTGAAGGCTTTTTCCCAGTCCTCCTAACACTGGGTTTCTGCTCTCTGTCCTGCACTGACATCTCACCCTTTTCCTGACCCTCACCCTGCCCTAAGCCATATCCAACAAGAACTTTGCCAGCAAAGGCAGTCTGCCTTGCACCAGCCCTTTGATATTTCAGTCTTCATCAATTCCCAATACATTCAAAAAATGAGAATTGTATTTAAGCATTTCTCATGGAAGGAGGAACTGACTCCAATACAACTTATTAATAGGGCTGGAGACTCCCTAACAGAAAAACAATTCTAAAACCTCTACAACTGACATAACAAAAGTATGCATATGCTACAAATGGCAAAATGAAAAAACCTCCCCAACTTTCCAGATTTTATTTGTACACTTTCTTGTCTGAAACTCAGCTCCAAGTTATTGCTTCATAGTTGTCACTAAAGCATTTTAATAGAATAGTGACAATTTTTAGAATTCCAGCGCAGAAATGAGGAGGAAGATGGGATCCTCTTCCACAGTTTTGATTTTAAATTTTTAAAGACTCAATACTGTGGCCAGGAATGAAATAAAACACATGTGAGGGGGCAGCAGAGATAGAAAAGTGGTAGTTTACAATTGACTTCTAATTTAATTTAAGAAGTGACTAGGAAGAAAAAGATGGCATATATATGTATGTCGCTGACATTTTTTTACAGAAATCCTTTCTTTCAGATTTCTGCATTTTCCGGGAAGCTGAGGGCCCCCAGAAAGAGAATGTAAACAATTGTTAGCTGCTGTGGAATGCAATGGGATGCACCTTGATTGGCTCATGTTTCTATGTTTATAATTAAGGGCCAATCACAAGTGCAAGCTGGGGACAGAGTCCCTGGACACAACTTTGTTATAGATTCTTTCTTTCTATTCCTAGCTTAGGAAGCCTCTACAACTTCTCTCTTTATTCTTATTAGTATAGTCATAATGTATTATATATCATATATCAATAAATCCAGCCTTCTGATCAAGAAACAAGATTCTTGTCTCTCTCTCACCCCCAGCGACCCACTCAGGACGCTGTAATATATGTACATATACATACAAACACACACATAATATACACAAATATTCTAAGATGGAAACAGTATTTCTGTAGAATTTGAAAGATTTAAAATACAGAAGGAATCAAAGTAATAACACACCGAGTATAAAAATTCCAAGAATATACTTAATTGCAATTCTCATTCCATAATTTAACTGTTAGTTAGTTAGTTAGTTAAAGTTAGTTATAAATCGGCTAGCATGAAACCACAAAAGATACAATGGTAGTGAAATGAAAAGATAAAAAGTATGTTTATTCTTGCATGTATTGAGTATATATACACACTGTAACTCCAAAATGGCTTTTTTCACCACTTCTGAAAGACACAGATTGCACTGCAGGTATCTTTATAGTGTTGCACATTAGGGTTTTAGCTCCTATTCTTTAAAAGATTTTGAAGATTTGTCTCGCAAGATTTTTTACCATAGTAGAGAAACAAATCGTTAGGATCTAAATTAGAAGCTTTCCTAAAACTAAGGCCATGAAAAAGAACACAAATTACACTGTGATTTCCAAGTTATCAGGCAATGAAAGACCAGAAGCTTACAAAAATGAAGTGACTGACTAATCTATCAATGGCAAATGCTCTGCATCAAGTGGTGAAACTGGAAGTCAGTAGTGAAAAGGGCACAAATCAGTATCAGTCTAACAGATGAACTAACCTGAAAAAATACAACTCTGTGCAGCTGGTCAGAGACCAATACTGCAAAATCAGTTAAAGTTCAACAATTAATGATGAGATTCTCAAAACTATCTGATCAATTCAGAGCACAAGTTCCAAGGCCACACCACTGTTTCTGGAAATCTCATCTCTAAAATGCTTGGCTTTGCTGTTTCTTCTTTTCCATATTACCATCCAGCCACTTTTACATATCAAATTGTATATTGTTAGTATAAGATTTTTTTTAGTGTGTAATTCCTAAAGAACACCATGAAAATAAAAAATCCAAACTTAAATTGAATTGGAATTGTATTTATTTCGCCTCTTAAACTTTATAACATTCACTACTACTTACATATCTGAAATATAATTCTGTTTCACAACAGCTTCTATATCTACATATGTGGAAACCACATACAGTTTTGCATTAAGAAAAAATCTACTGCTCAATGGAGCAGCCTGCAAAGAAGTCACGGTAACTCTTTCTTTCTTACCTGTCAGTATTAACCCTCTGCCAAGAAACTATAACACAACTTCAAAGGAAAGGGCATAAGTTTCACATACAAAATTATATTTAATCATTTGTGCAGATGTTTGGTCAACAGATGAAAACAGTTTTAGGGTAAGTACTTATATATTGCTCAAAATGCTTCAAGGAAAATAAAAATTTTTCTGAGACATGCCCTGAGCAATCTAGATTCCTTAATAGTGCAATGTTGCAGTGATCCTCGTTTCACCCTGGCTTTTGCAAATGAAACACAATAACTGCTGACAGAGCTCCTAAATGGCTGACACAGCACAGTATTATATGTACTACAGCAGTTCTTGTAGCTTTGCCAAGTTTCTCTCCATCCACTGGATATTGAGCTGAATTGTGTCAATTGCCTCTTTTACACAATGCAGTTGAGAACTCTCTTCTGATTTTGACTCAAAAAATGACTTGACCTGCACAGCAAGAATAAAGAAAGAAAAATAAAATCTTAATTAAAATCAATATTAGCCAGATAAATAAGTTCTGCAGCAAAGGCTACACACACATGTTGCAGCAAATCTGTTTTTGAGAATTGTTTGTATCTATGCAGTAAGCAAACCTCTCAAAGGTTTCCCAAAATGCAAGGAAAGCATTTTTTCACACATACAGCACCAATAACTCATTTGGTTTCAATATGTCATTTCATCAATAAACAGATATTCATTTACCATATCACAAAGCCAACAGAAACTATGCAGAGTTCTGAAAAAGGAGTGCTATTCTGTGACAAAGAATTGGTTGTTGCAAGCAACCCTCTCCAGCATTCTGGAACAGCCACCACACCCAATCATCATTATAACTATCAATGCTAACACCTAAAATATTATGGATCAAACCATTAACACCAATCTCTACCAAATTATCTGAATGAAAACATTAGACTAAACCATAAATAATTCTTGATACATTAATTTCAAAGTCTTCTTAGGGAAGACAACAGAGCCTTCTGAAAGCTATTGAACAACTGACTGATACTCAACTTCCACAATAACTCTTTGCGATTGATGATGGAAAAAACCAGCAAAAAGCAGTTTTTATGGCACAGTATCACATTTCAGAGATACAGAAAGCAAATCTTGTCTACAAAATCTAGACCAAAATTACATATAGATCAAGTCATTACTTTGTGAGACAGTGTGTTCCAGTGTACAGGAAAACAGAGCAGTATAAACCAATAACTGGGTTCCACTCTGTAATGCAACTCTGTCACAGACTCAGTATATAATCTCCCAGTGTCTATGCATATATTTACCACATGTGAAATAGGGAAAGCACCTGATAGGGAAAGAAACTGATATACATACTCTCAACAGTATGTCAAGGATATAAATAAAATGCAAACATGTGTTTTCCTCATCCTTCAACTAAATGAAAACAGCATTGGCACTAGAAAATAACCCTTTCTGGTAGATTGTGCCACCAACCTCAAGCAGATGTGCCTTTGTTGCAAACTGAGAAGTTGACCAGGAAATAATATTCTGGATAGTATATGATCCTAGGTGAAACCTGTAAGATAAACAAATACTTTCAGCCAGGAGACACTTTAAGATGCAGTTTTGGCTTATGTATGCATTCTTTTCTACTTTTTCTAGTTTTTTGTTTAGTAGTTCGAAAATATTAAAAGCGCCTAAATACAATACCTTACATTACAATTACATACCTTATTTTTCAAAAGAAATAGATGTTCTTAGAAATACAAGCCTCTAGCTCCCTATTCCCTCTAAAATGTAACATCAGAGCAAGAGCCATGGAAAATTTTCAAACTTCTATCAGTAACAGATCAAATAGTAAAGAACTGAGGACACCACACAGTGAATATCAAGATCTGTATTTGTGGTACGTATATGTTCTAAAGCTCTACCAGAATTGAACTTGCAACCAGGTTTTCCTTCAAGTGAAATAACTGTAATATTGGTTATGAAGAGCTTGCTAGAGCAGAAGTTTTCATAGAGGACAAACTTTTCAATCAGAATGAAACTATTTAAAATCAAATCTGGGATTTAGAAACGGATGTTTCTAGTATTGTTGGCTTTCTGAAGACTTGGGGGGCCAGCTTTCCTGCTGGGTATCCTTCAAGGACAGTGAAAGACAACATATTTCTGAAGCAAGTGGGATATTTTGGTTATTTGCTTTTAGGAGTGGCAATTCAGAAACTATAAATGCTGAATTATTTCCCTGGAATCCATTTGAATCCGTTTGATCCACATAAATATCTTTCAACTGAACCAATCATTTTGGAGACAGCAACCTTTCAAGAGAAACTAGGATCAAGATTGTTCAGAATTACTGTGAGGCTCTAGGATGATTGTTGAGAGTTCAAATTTAATGTAGCAAGTTATATTTGCAAACTCTGATTTTAAAACATGATTTAGAATTTTAACATGAATATTCTTACATGAACACTCATATTTATGGTCTTGTTTGAAACAAAGAAACATGTGCTTTTGCCACTGAGAGGTTGAAAGTTTCAGCTGCATGAAAAGCCTTACTTTCGTGTAAGCTTTTCCCAGTTCTCTTTGACGAAGTCCCAGGCCAGCAAATATCCAGGCAAACTCTGGCTAATGGTTGATATGATATGTGAAAGCTCCTGTGACCTGATGATTTCTCCTTCAAGACTGTTCTGCATTAGCCTAAGAGACAAAGCATATGCAAAGAGACAGGAAAAATCCCCATGATTCATATGTTCACATGGGTTTTCTAAAAGTCCTCAATTAGATGGAAAAAATGATATAACACATCAAGCAAGGAAATTCTAGAACCTGGAAGAAATCAGTTACATTTTATTACAACAACTCTATTTACTTAAGATTTAATTTCCAGAAGTCAGAATGACCTTAGCAAGTACCTGAATTTTCACTGGGCTTGGAGAAGATGAAGTAAATTCTAATAACTTGTAAAAGAAAAACAACACATTGAAGATGGAAGAGAGGGAAGCCGAAGATGAAATTAGCAGACAAGTCTGCATTGTCCATGCAGTATTAAGATTTAGTCTACAGAGAGGAACATAATGTAAAGTCAAATTTTCACCCAAATAAGGAAATGGAAAAAGGAAGAGCAAAAAAACCCAAACAACAAATATACCTCAACTAGTTATTATTTTGATTATAAATATTTATCAATCTTTTAAGATTCTATAGAGCAGTCTGCAATTTTGCTACCTGCACTGCAAAATCTGAAATTCTGTGTTACCAGTAGTGCAAAGCCTGTAAATTAAATTCTTTTCTCTTTATGCATATTCAGAATTTGGTTTTTTTGTGTTGCTCTGTTACATTAGTTATTTTTAAGTGAAAAATACAAGGTTCTTTGTGTGTATGGAAGCCTGTGCAAAACATTTGGATGGATCTTCTTTAGCAATCAGAATTTTTTTCAACAATAGAAAAAAGGAAATGCACTTTTCCTGGAAGATTTTATCACTTGTAATTTACACAGCATACAACTTTTTGGCTCCTTCATACCAGATCAGCTTTCTGGCATCTTCTGTGCTGGCCAAGGCTTCAATCATTTTGCTTTTCTCTGCTTCAGAAACTGAAGAGAAATACATCTTCAGGAGGAATTCCCAGCCAGCATCAGACTTGGCACCAACTGCAAATATGGCTTTCATAACATCACTAGGCAGACTACAGGGAAAAGCAAAAACAACAAAACAAATAAACATAGGGGGTACAAAAAGGTTCACCTGAGGAAAGAAGAAAGAAGTCACAAAATTAAACTATTAACTTGAAGGAGATGCCTCTCTTTGGAGCAATTTGATTCTGTAGCAATTGTTAAGATTTGGCATTACTGAATTCATGCCAATCTAATACTTTCAGTCACTAGGAAAAAGCAAATCATTTAGCCACATGAAAACAAAGTAAATTGTACACAAAATTGAGAATTTTCTACAGTTAAAAATGCACATGGATCCACAGCAGAAGGAATTCTGCATGATAAAAACGTGTGCTTTGGCTTTGCCACTAAGTAATGTTCTTTCAGCATGCAGCTCAGGAAATGCAGATGAAAAAATATTTATGGCTGGTTTTGCAGCTAAAACTAAATGAGAATGGAGACAAGTCTGGCACAGTCACTCTCTCATTGTGAAACAGCTATTACTTCTACACATGGAACAGTTGAAGACAGAATCACATTCTTTATCAATACTAAGTCAGTTGTAGTGGTGTGGTGAGGTGGGGTTTTTTTTGATTGTTCTCTTTGCTATTGGGGTGCTTTTCCCAAGTACAATGGTGGCAATGTAACAAGAAAGGAGATGGGAAAAAGAAGTAGAAGCTCAGTTTTTGTGGTACCTTACTGTTCCATTAGACTTCATCCAAGTCTCAAACATCCTAGCCGCAGTTGTTCTACAGTTTCTTATATCATGGGTGCAGGCAAAAGCCAGCAGTGTTGACCGGAGCTCTCGTTCAGACAGGGTCCCATCATCTGTCCAGTGCTGTTGATCCATTTTATCTCCAAGCAAGTGCTCTATCCTATGCTAAAGGAGGAAAAAGTTACTAGCAATAGCTAATCCCTTCCAAGAGGATTTTCTATATAGAAAATTAGTTTAAAGTAAGAAAAAATAAAAATTAAAAGGTTGAGCTTTTGAACTGTGGAAGCTAAATATGGTAGTTTTTCATCTATATATTACAACTTACACATGCTATTTCTTAACTGTAGGAATGAGTATCAGATATCACATAAATCTTAAAGATGGGCCAGATTACATGTTAAACTGCACATGGAAACTGAAGACTCCTCTCTGAGCCTCCTGTAATCAGCTTACAATCACAAGCACTACAACTTCTGTATGTTCAACTGCTTTTAACTTCACCAAGGCACAGTAAATACTCCTTCATTTAGGACAAAGAAACAACTTTTGTATGTCTATAGGCCAAACACTCTTCAGTTTTGTAGTTCTGTTGCTTGCCAAAACCACAGCCAGATGTGTGATCAGCCACCATATTTCAGCTGAAAATTTTGAACTTAAATAAAACTGCATAGACACTGCATTGCAACCCAGAGCTTGGGCTGTTTATAGCAGATTCTTAACAACTTTGGGTAAATTAAAACACTGCTGTTTTCCTTATGTTTCCTTAAGCACTCATGAATTATCCCTTCCTAGCATAAAGAAAAAATGTCTGCTATTTTACCTAATAATTTAATAATTTTCTTATAGACTAAAACACTTTACTGATGTTTTATACTGCAAAGCAGCAAAGGTCATTTTAAACCAGTAAATGAATACGGACAAGAAGCTCCATAATTAGAAGGTATACAGAGAAATGAAAGATATATACTCATCAAGAACTGAACCTACAATATTGATTTCACTGTCAAGTCTGTAGAATTACATTGCATTATTCCTTTACACAACTGGAACAGGACAATGACAACCATCCTTGTGTTTCTATTTCTACAGAAAACAGTTCCAGTTTTTTATCTTGTCTCTCTACAAAGCAATTAGATCTACGATCTCTAGCCACTGTAACTTTTGAAAATAACTCTTCTGTACAAGAAAAGTATATGGAATCTGTTTAATTACATATTTGTACTAAACTGACCTGTACGGGCACTTTAAGATAGCCCCAGCCACCACTGCACCACACTCCCTACAAAACATTTTGGGGCATATGCGTACGGTACAGAAACAGGGGAAGGAGAGGGTAAGAAGCTGGTGCAAAAAATGTAACATTTTGGTAAGAGACCATTAGAAAAAGCTGTCAAGACTGGCAACTCTCCAGAATCCCCATCCAACTTAGTAAAATTAATGAATATGTTCAGCAGTCAACATGTAAAAAGAGAATGTAACTATAAAGAACATTACAGCTAATTATTTAGAATTATCATTTATGAAAACCTAAGACATACCATGACTCGTGCTGCCAGTTCTTGTTCACCTTTTTTGTCTAAAAGGCTGTATATAAAACTCAGCTGGAACAAAGCCTGAGTAAGTGGTGCAGTGCTGTTCTCTTTGTTGAGGTAATCAATCAACTCAAAGGCCTTTTCCAGAGACTCTCTTCCTAGACTATGGGTCAATGAACACAAAACATTAAAATGGATTACAAAACTAAAGCACTTCCTGAAACAAATCAGAAGTTATGCTTTCTATTACACTAATAGAGAGAGAAGTGAATAGAGGGGGTGACATAAGAAATAACTTACATGTAGAAATATTCACATTTTAACTTCAGCAAGATTACAACAAAGCAACAATGGCCACTAACATGCCTCCAGTTAACAAAAATTGAAAATGGGTAATGAAGTGTGGCAAGTAAGTCTGAAAATATTTATCACAAATAAGGGTATTCAGATAGAACAGCAGTTTCCGAAAAGACAATCCACTATGTTCCACCTCGCCTGCTTCTGATAGTGGTGGTGAAACACATGAGAGGGCACCAGTAAAAATTTAAGAGGGAAATAGCTTACTTTTCTAAAGTGAAGCACTAGAGTACAGGAAAACAGTTAGCAGGCAGATTACTGGTCACTAAAAAAACAGTATCTTCCACCAATGGAAACTATCATGTGACTCTCTGTGATCCAAACAAACAGATGATGCTATAAAGAAGAGGGAGATAACATCTAGAGCATCAGTGAACAGTTCCAACAAGGCTACTGAAGACTGAGTTAAACTTCCTCTAAAGCAGCTGTCTCTAGAAACTAAATTTGATCTCTGACTTGGAAAAAACTTGAAACACATATTAAATACCTTTTCCAATACCAAAGTCTTACCGTGCAAGGTTGAAGATATTGTTGATCAAATTTGCTCTGTCTTTAGGACTCAGAGCAGTGTGGTTTTTTTTCAAGAGATCAATCAGTGTTTTCCAGTCTTCAGCATAGTGTACTATGTAATAGCCATTCATGTCCACATTGAATTTTATCCATTCCACCTCTTCTGGAAGTTCAATGACAGCTAGTAGACAGACAATATGTTATCAGCTGAAACAAACATTTAACAACTGTTTGTCCAAATAAAAGTCTATGAAGTAGACTAGTACCAGAGAGACAGCAAATACTTTCCCACTATTTTCCCCTATAATGTCAAAGGAAAAGCCAGTAAGGTTTTGAAAGACAGCTTAAAAATTCCAGGCTGTACTTCCTCATCCCTCTTCCTACACCTGACTGAATGAACTTTATCACAGTCCGTCCCAAGTTGCAGCAGTTAATTTTTCTCCTTTTGTCCAGTTGTTCTTTCAAACAGCCCCACCTACAGTTCCAAATACAATATTTTCCCACACAGTTAAATAAAATAAACATTTCAGTGGAAAGTTACTTCCTAACATTTCAGCAACCTGGCAGATTAACTTTCACATAACTTCCTCTCTAAAGAACATTTGAGAGTTTGAGAGATTGTGTGAATGCATTGTGATGAAAAGCATAGGCTTTTACAAATTTCAAACCTATGATTCTGTTCCAGTTGCTGTCATGTATTTATACACAGAATGCTACAGGGAACCAGCTCTCTGATGATGACAACATCAGCAGTGCTCCGCTCCAGATCTCTGAAATTATTTTGTACTCTGTATGCCTTCAGCTTCACATCTTACTCAAGGGTGCTCTGAAATCATGTACCTGTAACACAAAATTAACTTACTACCAAAGCTTTTAGACACATACCTGACTTCTGATCCAGTAAATATGCATTAGTGCAATAGGTGAAGTTGCACCTATTTGTTATGTAAGTGAGAGGAATATGCCACAGGTAACTGCAAAGGAAAACAAATGTTTACTGCTGAGTTAGATACATATTATCTCCCTTGAATGGTTTGTTTTAATTTAATTTGCTGTAATATAATTTAATGTATATAATTTTGTATACTAATAATACTAGCATCACTGAATGCTGAGTAGAATAATGAAGTATAAATCTCCCTTACCTAATCAGAATATGATGAAAGTATAAATGCACAGCATGTACAGAAATTATTTTTTAAATCCCACCATGTTGAAAAATGAGTAAATTTTATAGAACAGACTAGATTCAAAGAGACCTTTTAAGATCAACTAGTTCAGGTCCCCTGCAATAAGTAGGAACACCTTCAACTAGATCATGTTGCTCAGAGTCCCATTCAACCTGGCTCTGAATGTTTTCAGGGATGGGGCATTGACCACCCCTCTGGGTCACCAGTGCCACTGTTCTACCACCCTTATCATAAAAATACTATTCCTTATATCTAGTCTAAACCTACCCTTTTTTATTTTAAAACCATTATTCTTTGTCCTATCATGACAGGACCTGATAAAAAGTCTGTTCCCATCTTTCCTTTAAGTACCTGAAAGAATGCAGTGAGGTTTCCCCAGAGCCTTTTGTTCTCCAGGGCGAACAGCCCAAATTGTCTGAATGTCCTTGTATAGGAGAGGTGTTATGTCCATCTGATTGTTTTTGTGAATCGACTCTGGACTCACTCCAACAGATCCATGTCCTTCCTGTGCTGGGACCCCAGAGCTGGCTGCAGGGCTCCAAGTGGGCTCTCACCAGAACAGAGTGGAGAGACAGAATCCCCTCCCTCCCCTGCTGCCCATATGGCTTTGGATGCAGCACAAGATACAACTGGAATTCTGGGCTGTGAATGCACGCTGCTGGCCTGTGTCCAGTACCATGACTCCCCCAAGTCCTCCATTGCAATGCTACTCTTGATTTGTTCATCCCCAAGCCTGTGTTGATACCAGAGGTTGGCCGGACCAAGGACCCAGTGCTCGAGCTTGTCCAGATTCTTCTGTATGGTATCCCTTCCCCCCCGCCACACCAACTGCTTGGGTGTTGGACCACTCGGCTTGGCGTCACCTACAAATTCTCTGCGGGAGCACTTGATCCCACTGTATACATCACCGGTAAGATCTGAAACTGCACTAGTCCCTGATGCATTCCACTTTTCCTTGCACTTCTTTCCCAGTTCCAGCACACTAGGTGGCTAGTCCAAAATCATACAGACAGTAAATCTCTGGCTGCATTAGAAATTCATCCAGTATGATTTTTACCTGAGTCCAACGTTGTTTTTCTGATCTTTTACAAGTTTTAACTAAAATTAAAAAATTATCCAAGTACAAGACTCAAATTCCAAATCATAGTATAGAAACCAAAATTCATTGTACAGCACAAAGACTTTAAGTGAACTGCAAGCTGGAAGAAAAATGCTAAGGAGGCTCATAACGATGATAAGGACTTGGCTATTTAGAGAAAAACATAAATCTGAGTGGGATGAAAGAAGCTGCACATATTAATCTGATTTTGACGGGGGTCCTCTCTATGTATGACTCACATAGACTACTCTTTTTGTGAACCTTTTCATACATGCCCCAAATTTACATCAACTAGAAGCAGAAATTACTTAGCTTAAAAATCCTTCCCTTCTTCCCTTACCTTTCAACCCCACATTGCTTTTGTTTCTCTGCATAACAATAATAAAACAGAGCCCTCTAAATTCCTACATTTCAAGAGACAAATTTCTTTCACGGACATATTTTTCTGCAAGATGATGCAATGGACTTAGCTCTTATTAAATGTAAAAAACTGAATAAAACCAGCAAAATATCAAAGAATTCACACTTATATATTTTTGTTAGAAGACGCTGTCAAGGGTCATAAGGTAAGTTACATTTGCAGTAAACAAAATTTTAAAACTACCAACTGCCATATCTTTGCTTCTTCAGTATCAGTGTACGTATTTCCCTTTAGGTTTTGGTACAATAGATATTGCCTCTGTTGTACATTCAGTCATTTGTTGTCATGTAGTAGTGTCATCTTAAAATTTCAAAGCCAAGAAAGCATTGATTCTAGTTTCTCTACATTCTTGTAGCAAAGCCCAAAGTATACAACTGAATTTTGGAAGTTAGAAACAGAGGCTCTGAAGTAGGATACATGCATCTCTAACTTCTGTGAAACTTCTGCAGCCTGCCTTTCTTTAGAGTCTTGTTAAACACACAAAACTTTCTCAAATGTAAAGAAACCTTTACTTATGAGATCTGCCTTTTGGTATTGAAAACCAACTCATGATGTCAAGCTTAAAAGCTTCAGGAGAAGGATGCATGTAATTCAGATTACAAAGGGTGTCCCTGATTTTTACCAGTTGCCTCAGTGGAAATAGACATGCACCTTCAGGCAGATACTAGATCAATCTCTGTTACTACCTGCCTACAAAGGAAACACTAAAATGCCTGAATACAAGACAGAAAGATGTACAAACTTAAGACAGCAGCTTACTTTTAATGGATAAAAGGTATTAAGAAGGTAATAACCTTGCATCTGATGTCCAATTTTCCGGTTCCACACGATACAAGAATTTCTCCTGTTGTACTGAAATAATCTTTCCCTTTCGGACAACCGTGACTAAAGGAAATCCTTTATGCACAATCCAAGTCTTCATCATTTTTTTTACATCTAGTGTTCCATTGGTAATCTGTAAAAACAATCATAACATAAAAAGCAAATGGAGAACACTTAATTTTCTTCTTAAGTTACCAAGTAAGTGGTTGCATGATTTTGCACCTGGAAACAATCTACTTTGACAGTGAACTTGAAAATTTCCCTCCACTCTCTGAGCTCCAGCCATCCAGACAGTTCTTAACCCAATAAAGAGTGCACCTGCCTGGGCCATGAGCTGCCAGCTTTTCTAAGGAAATGCTGTGGGATACAATATCAAAGGCTTTGCTGAAGGTCAGGTAGACAACATCCACAGCCTTTCCCCCATCCACCAGGTCATAAAAGGAGGGTCACCTGGTCATAAAAGGAGACCAGGTTGGTCAGGCAGGACCTGTCCCTCCTAAATCCATGCTGGCTGGGCCTGGTTCCCTGGTTGTCCTGTATGTGCCCTATAATGGTACTAAAGATGATTTAGTCCATGACCTTCCTTGGCACTCAGTTCCCGCCAATAATCTGTAGTTCCCCAGACCCTCAGTCCTTCCCTTGTCCTTCTTGACTTCTCTCCACCCTCCCTACCCTGGCCTCTCTGATTCCCACAGCCTTGCTGACTCTAGTCCTCACTCTCTTCTACCCAAGCCCTTGCTTTATTGACCCCTTTACAGTAGTTTTAAAATTAGACACAGCTTTATACCTGCCTTATAATTTGAGAGCTGCCTGTACAGTCTGCTTTCCTAAAATTTCATCACACTTTTTAAAACAGAAGCTATCACAAAGTAACATTAGTAGAGAGTAACCCAAGACACAACACAACACAAGACCTCTGTGAGGCTGGATATAGCTATTCCTTGAAAGCAAATCTTGTCCTGAATTTTATTACTTTCATTCTGGTCTTAACACACTACCCATGTAATTCTAGAGAGGATATGTCCATTCTGGATGGACATGCAGGGCAGTACATACTCACTCATAGTGCTTTTTTGGGATGGTATGCAATGTAGCCCTAGAAGCTTCAGTAAACTTCTCCCTACCTATATGAAAGAATTTTGGAATAAAATGAGCAAAAAATTCAGAGTGCTTACCTGCAGTTTATTATCCTATCTTTTTAATCAACAAGGAAATAAATAAAACCTATTATACTCTTTAGAGAAGTTGAGGGGAAAAAAAAAAAGAACAGTGTGTCCAAGATGGATACCTCATTCATGCTGTCCCACAGGTCATCACTCTGGGCAGTTCCATAGCTGTGATTATGCAAGTATACCTCAATGCCAGCTTGGAAAACATCCTTAGTGAGATAATGCTTCAGCATCAAAAGAAGTGAAGCCCCCTTTAGGTAGAAAAAAAAAGAAAATGTATCAGTAAATTCAAGTTACAGAACTTTTAAAAGCATATGCATATTATAGCTCTTTCACAGGAGTAAATCAGAAGCTAGCAGATTTTATTCCAAATAATAACCTTCAAATATTTACCTTTAAACTCAGTTTCCTTGGGAAAATATTCTTTTACTATTTCACAAACTCCAAATGCAGTTACAGAAAACACAATGTAGTTTGAAAATTTTCCCCAGCTGCTTAGGGAAAAATATTTTAAAGGCTCAAACTAAATTACAAAATGGACTAGTAGAATTTGACATTTTTTCCAATCAATATAATCTGAAAAATATTGCCTTCTTACTGATATGTGTCTGCTGGCTGCCATTTTTCATTAGTAATACTCATCTGTATGGTACAGAACTGCACTTGTGAGTAAGTGTTTAACAGTCATATGATGTTCATTTGAATCAAAAACCTAAAAATACATTAAAAATGTAAGATACACTTGGTAGGCTGGAATTGACTGCAGAAGAACAAGTATGTTTTGATGTGTTTAAATACAGCAACATCTTGTAAAGAAAAAAAAGAAAGTGTAGTTTTAGTATCAAAAAGGCTGTGAATGTTTCTATGTGAAAGCCACCAATAAGTAATTTGCCTGAGGACCTCCATATTGTAAAACTGAACACAGAGGAGCAGCCTGTGATCAAGAATAGTTTAAAGGTACACTTTATATTTTTGGTACTATTTCTAGGAAAGAAACAAGTAGAAGAAGATTTTATAGAGATAATGCATTGTTCTCACACATTCCAGTTGCACGTTCTGGAATGTGAGTAAGATCTTATCTGAAACTGAAGGCAGCCTGGTTATTTATTACTCATCAAATGTCAGGAATAGCCCTTACTACAGTTTTTAATAATATGGCCACTATTTCCCCTCCTGTATGCATCTATACTTGACCTACAGCTCTGCTTCCTTGTTTTTCCTACTGTCATATCCTTCCAGGTGGATCTTGTCCCACACATGGGTGTTAGGTTTACTGACAGTCCGCAAAACAGCCGGACTAAAAATTATATTGCACAATTATTTCTGTTCAAGACAGTACAATGCAGAGGTCACCTCCTAATCTGCGTCAGTTGGTAGTTCAGTAGAACAAATTACATTGTACAATTCAGTAACAGACAATCCTTTGCCTATCAGGGACTACATTACAAGTGTCTTCTCACATGAATTGCCAAGAACTCTACCTAAGCTATAAGGACAAGAATAGTATAACACATAAACTTCATGCATGAATGAAAAGCTATGCAATGAAATCCCCTGAAACACAGAAAGCAGCTGTGAAAACACTATTTCTGACAATGTGCAAAACCTCTTTTGATCAGCTCTTAAAGGTATAGGTTAGTACAATTCTATTCAAAATGTGCACATACTTATTAGTAGCAATGAAGTAATAAAATAATTCTCCAAATATAATGTTATACTAATTGACTGCAATTCCAATCCAATCACTTAGGAAACTTTTCCATTAAAATTATATAGAGAAGTTTCAATCAGTCCAAGACTGTCATAATTTGTATCTCTAAAGTTAGTTGGCTATAGACATGATTCTGCCAAATGCATAGCTTCCAGAAGCTCACTAAAAAGGGAATTACTTGAGACAGCACCTCTGAAGCATGAAACAACAGCCATGCCTTTTGATAAAAGGAGAGAATCCAAATTCATCTGGCAACCAAGGTAACCTGAAAATCACAAATATCTGTTCTTGCAGCTGAGAGAGCAGAGTCCAAAATAAATGGAAGCACATCACTACCGTAAGTCTATGTGGCATCCCAGACTATTCAAGGATGCCAGACAAGACATGTTGACCAGATGAGACTTGCAAAAGGAAACAAACCAAGACTGTCATGGGAACTGCATTCCACTGAGCAGAGGAAGATGCAGTATTTGACTATTTTTCAGCAGAAAATAGCTGTCCCCATGACTTCTAATTAGATGATAGTGATGGAAAAAAATGGCAGATAATCTAAAATGAACAAAGAAAGGGCTTTCCTCCAACACTACCAATATCTGGTATCTAAAACCTGAGACAATGTGAATAAAAATTTTGCAAATACAGGTACTTCTCTCATGCATTTTTAAGCAAGGCACCAAGATGCTTTAATAACATACGCCTCACACACAACTCTCACTAGACATTATAAATAATCGCATTTCAGACAACCAGGATATGCAGTAAAATAATTTGCATTCAGAGGCAAGTGTCCAGTTCAGGCTATCTCTAAAATCCTGGAGGTTTTTTAAACCAGAGAGAGTATAAGACTGAGTGACTACTTTGGTGTTTTGTTTTCACTCTTTTTTAAACCACTTGTTACATTCTGCTACCAAAAGAATATATGCCTAACCAGTTATGTTGCTTCATCTATTGGCTCCCCTCTTACATCTTCATGAGTATTATATTTAATGCTCAAGCACTGAACAAGATGTTAAGTAAAGCAACAAATACATATATATAATATTTTCCTAATTAAATGCTACATAGATCTCAAAAACACTATTGAAAAATCCCGCATTGTTTGAGTTGGGTGTAAATAACCAAAGGTCTGTCAGTATATGCCTATTTACTTGTGATTCCACATTCATATTTTCAATAGCTAATGTATCACTTTCCAAATATTTTGGAATATTTTTACAGTTACCTTGATGTAAGAAAGAGCATCAAACATTTCTTCAATTTGCTCTGAAGACTGAACAGAAGAAGAGACTGGATGTGAAGAATTCAAGGCATCCTTCATCATAGCCTTGAAAATTAAAGTAAGGAAATCTTCATCCTGGAAGAGAAACATTTTTAGCTGTTTAGGGAGCTGAAATGTACATGTTAAGCAGAAAAGTAAAAGTTGTCCCTGCTTTGCTCCTCCATTGTCCAGGCAGCAAAGAATTGTCAGGATACCTTGTCTAAAAGCTATTTCCCTGCCACATTTTAGCCATGGATTCTCACTTTTGAGTTTGCATCATTATGCAGACCTTTAAGCCCCTGTCTCAGGCAAGTGTGTCAATGGCACTAGACAAAAATGCACCTTCTAAATAAGTGTGTGTCAAATTTCACCGCTGTTTTCAGTTCATTTCCAGGAGGTAGGGAATACAAAAACATGACTTTCATGTCATGAAGTCTAGAGAAATTATTCATTATAATAATGTTTGGAAAATGTAAACAGCTGTTTATCTAGTGATTACCAAAATCTCTTTACTTCTTTTCTTCTAGAATGGGGATATTAGAATTTAACACACTGGTACCAGAACAAGAAAACTCCAAACACTGAAAAGAAGTTGATCATATTGGTATGTGTCCATTTCATTTCATCAAACAAGCAAACAATTCTCTGTACAGTAGAGAGTTAAAAAAACAACAAAAACCCCAACAATAACAACAAACAAACCCACAAAAACCCTCTGTGAAATACAATAAAAATAACTGTTAAAGTTTAAAATGTTAAGGCTACTCTTCTTGAATGGAGAAGTTCTGGGTAATGTCTTTTATTTTCACCAAAACACATTCTAGGACCATCAAACAATGAAATGAGATATTCGTAAAGGCAGCTTGTCAGAGAGCGTTTGGAATGAAGTACATAGATGTTAGATGTGTCCTTGTTAAAAAAGAACACTACTTTTTTGTCCCACCCTCAGCACATATGCCCCCAACAAGCAGAATGGCTGCATACTTTTGGTGACAATCCAACTAAACAACCAAGCTAGACCAAATGAAGAAGTTTTGAAACATCCAGTGCTGTAAAATAATTCTACTGGACCAGGTTAGCAACTCAAGTTTCTTAATACTAATAACAGTGATTTAAGAACTCAAACTCACACTTCTCCAGAATGCTGAGAAGATGATGATATCTACCAGGCAGGAAACACTCAGTGCAAATCAGGTGTTTAATCCCATGACTAAGGCAAATCTCGTAAACACTCCTAGAGGTTGATTTCAGGGCTCAGGTATGTCCTTTACTTGGAGCTATCTCTACCCAGAATGAAAAATTAGTCTCTCCACTACCCTCTACATTTAATTCCACTAACCTTTGTTTATCTGCCTGTCATTCTCACTGACAAAAAAGTTTTACGGCAGCAGTTGATACCTTTCCATTGGAAAATAGAGACCAAATTTGAATCCATCATGTTTTCCAGTGTCTGAAAAGCTAGGTCACTTAGCACTTGAGTGAGTTAGTAAGTAATCACTACATTATTATATCAGAAAGATTCTATCCTTCAGCCATATTTGTAAACAGAAGTGCTTGTGGGAGTAGCGCTTGTATTAAGTGTAACCCAGAATCCTCTATGGTGGACCATTTGGTATTTTTATGCCAGGTCTGGTCATTTGTGAAATTCAAACTGATTCAGACACAAGCAAGTACCACAATGATGAGAAGACAGGAGTTACTTCATGTAGGGAAAGAAAACTAAGGGAACTTATAACAAAGAGCATTTAGTTAGAAAGAAAAGACTATTCAGTCAAGGCAGAAGAGATATAATAAAGTTTTTAAAAATGTAACAAGCAGCAGGTGCACACTAGTTTGCAGAAAGAACTACTATATAAACATTTATCTTTAAGAGAAAAGTCTGATTTTGCTATTAGGGAACTGAATAATTGGTTAGCAAATTTATTAACAATTATACTATTGGCTTTCCAGGCTCACACTGTTCCAATCCAATGGTGAAAATATTATAAAAGCTATGTACACTTTTAATAAATGTGGTTATACCATGGCTGGCAACTGTGCTTCTTTCATGTGATTGCAACCTCAGGCATATTTAATAACCTAATGCTTCCTAGGTCTATTAGGAAAAGCAGAAGTAGACAAACTTGTTCAACAGCATGTCTGCACTTCTAAAAAGATTTTAAGGTATAATTTGATACATAGACATCTACATGTTTTAACACCTGCTATTTTGCACAGAACACTTTAACCTTCACAAAACACAGCAGACTGCCTGTAGGTTACTATCAAAAAAAAGCTAAAAAAATTTACAACCCACAGGAACAATGTACCCTTCTCAAAGCCTTTATCACTTTTTTTTAACCCTTTTATCACTTCCAATATGATAAAATGCAAAAGCAGAGATGCTTGATCTCAATGGTGCCCAAAATAAATTTTAATATCAGTTTATACGTATCAATCATTTATAGGCAGCACTTAAAAACAGCTAATAGTGAAGGTACTGAAAATGGGACTATAGAAATTACTTACTGAACGTAATTCTGGAAAAACCTCCTCCATGGCAAAGTATTCCATGAATGTGGCAAATCCCTCATTCAGCCAGAGATCATTCCACCATTCCATAGTTACTAGATTGCCAAACCACTAAGAAAGACCAAAAACATCATTATTTTCTTAGAATTAAAATCAAATAAGAAGTACTCCATCCATCCTCTACCTTATCTAAAATGAAGGTAAGGTAAAATGAAGGTCAGTCAAAACCACAGTGAAGCCTTTGCAGCAACATCTCCTTAAGCATGGCATGAGAGTTGAACTCTGCCTGCTGTGCTGTAGAAAATACACCTGCAGGTTTTCTAAACAGACACAATGCACTACCCAGTCGCAGTGAGGGGAGGGGTGAATTTAAGGACAGAACTGCACTTAAAAAGCAAAGAAATTAAAAAGGAAAAAACAAACAACTACCCAGACTACTACCTGATGGGCAAGCTCATGTGCTATCACTGCAGTTATTAGCTTTTTATCCCTTGCTGAAGAAGTGTTGTTGTCAAATAAGAGTGTTGTTTCTCGGAAGGTGATCAAGCCCCAATTTTCCATTGCACCAGACTGAAAATCAGGAATTGCTACCAGATCTGGAAAAGATTTGAAAAAAGATTTTGAAAATTGCTAGTTAAACCAATACTATCTTTCAAGACTACCTATTTTAATTATTTAAACACTGCAGTGTGGACATACACTCAAATCCCAAGTACAGATGCCCCATAGATTGATAATGATGTTTCTCTAGCAGTACTCTGACATAACTTAACAAGACTGTGCCTATGGATCCTGCAAAAGTAGCATAGAAATGAGATGGCCTGAAAAGTACACTACTGAAAAGTAGTGTCTTAAAAGACTGCATTTCACTATCTTTCCAGGCAAACTAATGCATGTAGAGGAGTCAAGCTGCAGGTCCTGTAGTTGTGAACATGGTACACAGATTGAGAATTTCCTCACTACTAAGCTCAGTAACACCGAAGAAATTCTTCTGTGTAAATTTATGTAAAAATATAAGCAATCTGTTTTCAAATGCTCACAAAAGCTTTCCAGCCTGGGAATCACTTAATACCTGCAGCTGGACAAGCATATATTTAGGTTTTTTATTTATCTTATAATAGTAATACTTTTTTTAAAAATGAAAATTCCCATGCATTTCTCAGTTCAGAGCTTCTTCTGTTTTTTTTTAATTAAAAAAAAAGTCTTAAAGAACTTACCTAATTTTTCAAGAGGGTATTTCATAAAAAAGTATTTTTGGTAAAATTCCAGAAGCTTCACTGCTGTGTCTAGGGCATACCCAACTTGGTTTAGATGCTGCGGTATGGCATAGACAGATACCTAATCCAAACAGAGAAGAAAAAATATTTTGAAACTTACAGCTACAAAAGATTTAGAAGTGAAGGAGGACCTGGCAAAGTTCCTGAAACAGGTAAGACACATTGAAAGTACATACACAAATTACATAGAGTAGTTATGAACTTGCTCATAAAAAGCTGATTTTTCTTATTAGAGCCTATTAACAGGTCAAAATACAGGGACATTGTCCTGTGTGTATGCAAGAACAATTCAAGGATGAGAGCTTTAAGGAATGTGTCCAAGAAGAGTCTACATGACACAAATTTTAAAATCCCTCATAAGTTATTAAGTGACCTTCCTTGTATGCCTCAACCAATCTTTAGTCTATGACAGCATTTATATATAGTATGATAGCAGTAGTATAATCTGCAAGAATTCTCTCTCTCAAAAAAAAATTGGCATAAAGCTCATCCCTATGGCCACATTAGACATGATGTAAGAAGCATTTATATCAAAATTGAGAGGTTACAATCTCCCCCTTATGTATCAAGAAAACATGTTTGATTAAGTTACAGGTACATTCATGTTTAGGACACCCTTCCGTACACAAACAAAGAAATAAGTGGACAACCATATTCCAGTTCTATAAAAAAGGAGTCGCTCTTCCTGTGCTATAAATTAATTCAACAAATGACATGTCAAACAGATGGAAAAGGTCACTTTTTAATTTTAGAGTTTGAATGAAGCACATATGAATAAGAATCCAGTCCAGTGTTCCTGGAGTACAAAAGCATAAGCATGAAGCAACTTTAATTCAACTCTGCACCATCTTAAAGCTTTCATGACAATAAACTTCTTCTGTGTGAAGCTCAAATTCTTTGTATCTCCCAATCACAAACAGCTGAAAGCATTCTGGGTCTCTATTTCCTGGGAAATGCCAATATATGCTTCCTTTTTACTGACTTCCTTGGCCTGCTGGACACTCATGAGACTACTTTAGACCTACTAAAACTCTGACCTTATTTGGTATTCTTATGCTTTCTCCCTTCATGGTGGCAAGTATTCTTAATAAGATTAAAATACTACTACATTTTTTAAAAAAGAAGATATTAAAAATAATAAATTAAATATAAATAAGAAGTATTCTTATTAAGTTAAAAAGTTATCTGCCTCAAAGAGCTGACTGTATGGTTTCAGCAGTATACAGTTCAAATAGACCTGAATAAAAGCCACAAAAGCAAAAAAAAAAAAAGTGTAACAATCTGTTCTATTAATCTTTCATTAGAAATACTTGTCTAGATCAGAATTAAAGCCTGTCTTGCATCTTTACTTGTGTTTATTTATGGGACTAAAGAGAGGGCTTTTCCTTCTACAATGCTACTAGCACTATTCCCTCTGGCATTTTCTTGGTACATAGGCAGTTCTGACATTTCACCACAAAGGGGCAGTTTTCGCTAAGGAGTCACCAAAGTCGTTGCCTATATGAAGCTTCTGCACTTACTAAAAAAAGATTAAGGAACAACTACTAATATTACCACGTTTATTCTTTAGTTTCTCTAACTGCACACATTACAGAAATAGGCCATACCCTTGCAAAGGACAAAGCTCAAGCGGGACCTACTCTTTGATGTCTGGAACCTTTGGAAAAACAAAATTAAATAACTGTATATAAGTGACTAAATGCAGATTTTAAAGTCCACCTAAATTTGCTTTACTGTAGAGCATGAGTTTTTCAGATACGTTATCTTGGCAGGTACTGATAATTTTTGTGGCAGTGGTTGAAACCATGTGTAGGTGTTTCTAGAAACTTGTCACATTTCTTTACATTCTCAGAACAACTCCTGGTTTGTATGACATTACTGTTGACAGATGAAGCATCGAAAAGAAGAGTTTAAAGCTGCTGGCTCTGAAAGCTCTTAAGAATTCTGCATTTTGTAAATTCCCACTTCTAACAAGACCTGACCCAGAGTCCCTTGTTGTAAAAGTGTATTCAGCCTGGTATCACCTCAGTCCACTTTACAGCATATAGCTTTTGTCCCCTACCTATGATGAGCATAATGAAACCAAGAAGATAAATAAATTTAAAAGAGACAGAGTTTGCTATTTTGCTTGGGGATCATTTTGTTTTGTTTAGTAGTCTGGTCAGCTTGGGAAGAGTGAAGCAGAACTTAAAGTGAAACAAACACATACCAGAGTCCCATTAGTTTCCCTGCTGATGTTTTTCAAGTCTGCAACAACAAAAGCTAGTAGATAGGTGCTCATCTTCAAACTCACAAAAAACTCATCTTGAACAATTCCATTTGTCACAGGTGTAGTGGCTTTCTGCAGGGGAAATTATTATTAATGCAGACAAAAGAACACTAAGACATAAAAGAAACCAATGCTAAGTAATTATTTCATGCCACAAACAGTTTATAGGCACACTTATATAATATCTTTGTACTTTTGTTATATTTCAGAGGGATTGATGATGCTTACAACAATGTAACAAGTTTAGGAAGACATGAAACATTTACACTTATATATACAAAAATTATTTGTCAAGTTTTATTATGCAGTATTACCAAACTACTACTCTGTTGGAGAAACTAACCTAATATGGATTGCATTTAAAATCCCAGTATAATCCAAAATCAACATATAGATCAGCACTGATTCAAGGGAGCATTAGGCTAGACCAGGGACACATTTCAGCATACCCTACTGAAAACACTGGTGTTACATCAGTCTCTTTCCATAAGTCTCAGCAAAACTAGGTAACCAGACATACTTACTATTTTAAAATTGAACAAAATATTAATCAGATGCACTTTTATAAATCAAAAGAGAATGCATTTCAAAAACTGAGGAAAACCTAAGACCAATTACTTCAAAGCCAAAAGATGCCCAGCTTAAACACATTGACAAAAGTGACCGTCTGCCCAGTTTTCTGAGCACACAGTAAAATACTATACAGAAGATACTGTACTGTACCTCAACTTACTGTCTGTGCAGTTTTCTTTAATACTAGTCCTAGAAAATCATGCTATATGTCTTTTTTCTATGTATTCCTTCACAAACATGAAATATAAAAAGAAGCAAAATTTTTAAAACCACTATAGTGCAAAATACTAAAGGTCTGGAAAGAAAGATGGCAGTTTATAAATTCTGAAACTTCATATATGATTTTATTTTTCGAATCCACAAACATTAAAAAAATAACAACAATATTAGTTTTAAACAAGACCATTTGAAACCAAACAATATTTTGACATTGAACTGTCACTGAAAATTTAACTGTCAGCCTTAAAGAGAAATGGATTTTTAAACTTGAAGCCATAACCACTATAATAACTGACCATTATGCATGAGCAGAATGCCATATTTCAATTTCTCTAGTGAATTCATAAATTTCTGCCTTTATTAGAGCTTTTGCTTCATAAGGAGATGACCGTCTGTTTAAGAAAGTCTGCTGCAGCTGCAGATAAACTGGTTTAAAAATTAGTTGTTCTCATTTAAAAAAAAAACAACAAAAAAACAAACAACACACCCAAACCAAAACCAGGACAAACAAAACCACAAAGGTAGCTCGACAGCCCCAAATACAGAGTTTATTTCTAGCCTTAATCCATGTCAAGACACGGTATGTTGCCAAGTTAGTGATGTACACACTAGCTGACAAGGCCTACTTTGGAGATCTCTTGGTCACGCAGGTACAGATGATTATTTCAGCAATGTCTGCTGCACACATTACAAAATATTCTGAGTTGGAAGGCACCTACAAGGACCACAGAATCCAAGTCCAAGTGATTGGCCCACACAGGGTTCTAATCTACAACCTTGGCATTATTAGTATCTTGACCAGCTTGACCAACACATTAACCACTTGCCCAGCTCCTAGCAGAGGAGATTGAGTGAGCACCCTTTCTTTTTTACATAAAACAGAAGAGTGGTCCACCAGAGTTCATTTCTTCCTGTATGGCTAAGAATCATTACAAATCCAAATAAATGTTTGTACGCTGTGAAAAGGTACCTGTTTCATAAGGTTGCAGTTATTACTTGGTTTTCAAAAACAAGGCATCTGCATCAGCACCCTGAGCTTTAGACAGCTTCCTGGAACCCAAGCTGCACAGTGTACATAAATGCACCAGAAACACCAAAGGTCTAATTTTCTCATTTACAGATTAGACCAATGTCAGTATTGAGTTTCTGCTGGATGATAAATGGTGGTAATGTTTTGATGAGAGAAAAACTAGTTCAGACACAGACTAGGTAATGTCAGTCTTTCTCGTCTGTCTAACTTGAATTAGGCTTCCATAAAAGTTTGTCAAAGGCATAATGACAAACTATCACCATAAAATTCAGATAAGCTCCTAAAAGATTTTGTCGGAAAATTTCTAGCCGAAGGAATGTCAGATTCCTCATTCACATTCTGGAGCTGACTCTGTGTTCGTAACACACCTCCCCTCATTTAGCCACAGAAGCACATCCTTCAAGATCAGACATATCTTTCACATAGACTGGTGCTAATTACACAAACTACTGCTGAAGGTACTCCAGTACTCTGCACATATGCAGCAGCAGCAAACATGGAAAACTCAAAAGCAAACCTCAAGGGCTGTTGAGACCAACATCACCAACAACATAGCCTTTGCAAAATAATAGTTCATTTAATTTCCAACAGGAATCCTTCAGTCATTCAACTGTCTGTAACATCCTACACTGTGCAATGCATTGAACAAGTGTTTTCTCTGCAAAGTTCGAGTCTTTGAGAACAAAACAGTTGATAAAGTCATACAGTTTATAGCTTACCCACTCAGGTAAATCACCTGGATATTAATGCAATAAACACTGAAATGGATTACCTAGGCAGCAGCTCTACTAAAATTCCCCTACAAAATCAGGTACCTTTGGCATATTTGACAGAGTGGAAAGTTTCTCATCCCTTCTGATCTTGATTAAAAAAGTAGCTTTAAGTGCTGGTTCATCAAAGCATGGAAAAGCAGACCTTGCTGCCAGAGGTTCAAACTGAGTTGCTGCAAACCACCTAATGGGAAGAGTGGAGAAGAGCAAAATAAGAATTATTAAAAGCATAAATGTCAGTTTAGTTACGATAGAACAGTTATTTCCCTTCCAAACATTCTAAGAGCTTGTTATGGGAATAACTTTTTGAAGACTGGCTGAGCCAGTCAGAATAAATGTTTCATTCACAATTTTTTCTTTAAAACTCAAGTAACATAGTTATTTGAGGAGTAATCTTCTTGGCTATTTTTTGCTTTCTGAACGAAGAAGAATACATCTGAAATAACCCACTTACAAAACAATTGCCAAAATATAAGCCAGCCAGTTTCCAGAGAGAGGGAGCAAAAAGAAGACTGAAAAATTAAACTATTTAATAGTTATGCTTGCTAATTTAATTTTTCAATCTCTGCAGTAGATAGGGCTGCAAGGGAGCCTTTTCATCTAATTGCCAGGCCATTTCCTGCAGATGTTCCCACAGTTCATCTAACAGTGTGCCTACTCCCTGTGCTGGCTAGTAGATGGATTCTGTCCAAGTTCATGTACTGTGTTGTCTCTAATACAACAGCTATTAATATTACAAGACAACTTCCCAGGAGTCTATCTTCCCTCTCCACTATTTTTACACTAACTAGCCATGGAAATTACAGCTTTTGATGGAGAGCATCTCTGACTTTCACACCTGCAAGACAACACAGAGTTAAGCAAGTCTACTAATTGAAGTACTTACTGGTGCTACACGGAGAAGATGGTACACATTTTTGGTTTTTTTCTTTCTTGCTTTTTTTTTTAACCTACTGCCAAACTACCCAGAAATGTTTAGGTGGTTTATTTGTTCTGCATTATGATTCAAACATTTTTGGATATACAGACTTTCTGAGAAGACACAGTGCTGACAACTCACAAGATGTCTGCTTTTAACTTCTAACTCTTTTCTTACCTCTGACAAATTAATGCAGTTTCACTGCAAGATTATGCAGAAGAAAAGCAAAGAATAAAGAACCATTGTGCATAAAAATAGAAATAAGGCCCTATTTATTTATTTTATATTTTGCTTTGGGCAACAAGCTAAGTGAGTTATTTTGCCATTTTGTAATTTTGTATTTTTGTGTCGATTTAAAAAATATTCAAAAGAAAGTAGAACTAAACTAAAGAAAATATATTTTCTTCCAAAATCAATTGATAGTTTGAGTTTTATATAGAAAGTACAGTAACAACAGAGCTTATCAGAGTAGTCTGCATTTGTAAAACTACAGACAACAGACAGACACAATGCCCCTGCAAAAAGAAGAGGCAGGCAAGGCAGTGAAAATGATGAAATCACTGAAGAGTTATCTGGGAAGGATTTACTGAAAAACATACACGTTAAAACATGTTCAACATACAGGTTAAAACAGCCTTTTCCTGAACAAAAGCAGGTAGCACTGGACTGAAGGGGGACAAAATCTCAAAAAACTACTCACAGGTCGTATTTTTCCTCTGTGAACAATTAAGCATTCTCTTTCTACTACAGTAAATACAAACAGAAAAGAAAGCTGCAGCTACATCAGAATAGGAAAAAAATCCACTGAATTTCAATCATCTAGGTAATGTTTGCCTTCTACACTTGGCCACTGCACTCTTACGTCTGCTTACTTCGTGGGAATTCAAGTTTTTAATGCCTGCAATAAGTTGCTTAGCTAACCCACACTGCTCTTCTTGTCTCTTTTTTATTGCATCACACTGTTTCTAGAAGACCTGCACGGATAGTTACTTGCCCACAAAGGCATGAACACTCTTAAGTACATGACCAACATAAGGCCCATCTAAAGTGGGGACGGAGGGCCAATTTTTAATAATCTTGATAAAAAGCACTAATTTACTCTTTGTAAAAGTAAGTGTGATGTTTCCCTTTTCTCCAGTCATGTGAGACTGCCTGACTGCTGTGACTTTTTCATATATGATTGAGAGTGTCTTGGCACTGACATCTCTCCATTCCCTTACGACTGCGTGGTGCATCCCTTTGGGCCCCACTGGGTTCCTCTGGTGGTCTTGAACCCGGCATCTTTTTATGAGGACAGGACTTTGTTTCCTCAGTCCCTGCCTTGAGACTTAAGGGTTCAAGAAATGTGGGAAGAATTTCCAAAGAGAGAAATTAAAAATTTAACAAACCAAAAAAGCCACACTACAACCACCTACAACCTCCACACTGAAGTACACTTCACTGTAGGAGAGGCTGCCCTGACTTAAGGAACTCATCCATGAAAGACATTTTCCAAGTAGATTAATCAAGAGATAAAAGACTGGTTTTTCTCAATGGGAATAAGTTGCATAAAATGTCCAATAAAAAAAGCAACCTTTTTATTTCTGTTATCAAAGCACAATCTAGAAGTGACAGAACAGAGAAGATGTATTAGTGGGCATACCTTTGCTTAGAGTTCTCATCCTTGTAAGAAATTTTGTAGAAACCATAGTAGGTGTCTGATAAATTAGATGAATATTCCATGTCGACAGTGTAATTCTGTCCAGCAAGGAGAGCCTCCGGAGCCATGAGTGCAATCTGGTCATGCAATGGATATTCCAGGAATTCAACTGGCTTTGCTTGCTGCCCTTGTGCTGAAGTAATTGTCGCCTTGGTGATATTAAGTCCTGAGCTGTGAAGTACAATCTTCCGAGTTACATGGAGGATGTTGACCACTATTTTTACGGAGCCTGTAAATTTCAGAGTAGTTAAATTTGGCTGCAAGACAAGATCATAGTGCAGTGGTACAACATCAGGAGGAAGTCTAATTTTTGCCCATGGAAATAGTTTTCCATTGGTTGCCAAAGGATATATTAGTTCCATTGTATGATTTTTTTTATGGCAGCCTTCTTTGGTAAATGTACACTTGGGAAGAAGATAAATCACTATTATTAATGAAAATGCAATCACAAAAACAACTGTGCAAACCACTAAGGTCCTCGTAGAGGGAACTGAGCATGATCCATTTGGATTTTGTCTATATGCAGACATGTTATTCTGCAGACTCGAGCTTCTGTTCATGAAGGACATCCCCAACAATTTTGCTGATGACTCATAATCCTCCTCATCATCATCCATTTCATGCTCTCCAAGGCCACGCACCAAGAGACGAGAGCTTCTTGGTTCATATTCCACTTCATCAGACTCCAGTGGATGTAAACAAGGCTCTTTTGCCAGGTCAACCACATCGGGCTCCTCTTCAAACATACTATTCTCAATCATATTCCTGGGTAACTGGATTTGATCTGAAAAAGAAATGACCATATATTAAATCATAAACAACAGGCTTGATTTTAACATCTCCAAGAAATTTCACTGAATTACAGAATGGGAAACGTCTTTACAGTGTATACCATCAAGATCTCTTCCATTTTCTCTCCTAAGTTTGTTTCCTGGAAATATTTCTACGCTTTTCTGCCTACACTAACTTTGCTTTCAGTATCTTCAGAAGGATGCACTCCTTGGGCATAATGAAAAGCATCTTACACCATAACTGGAGGTCAGCTAGACCACAGCACTGCTCTCCCAGTCCACTGATGCCACTGGCTTGCCTGCATTTCCTCTACTCCAGTAAATTATATTTGTACTCAACTAAATTCTTCAAGTTGGATTATTTCTTATGTTGCACAGTAAAGCACAACAGTCAATACAGTTCTAGAAGTGTTTCAAATATGCTACTTTTTGAGTTCTTTAGCAGAGGAGAAAATCTGCCAATGTGAGGGCAGCCACACAAATAACACACTCATTAGACATTTTTAAACTTAATTTTTTCACAAACAAAAAAAAATTTCACAAATTTTTTTTTTCACAAAAAAACTATTTTTATTGCAAAAACAATAAAAATATTTCTCACAGAAAAACAGCAGTATAAAAGTCAGAGTTCCAACTGACATCTTCATTTAAGATAATCCTTGAAACAATCCACGCACCTAAGAAGTCAAATCAGTGCCAATCAGACTGTTTGCCTCCATAAAATTTGTCCTTAATAGATAATGGACCAGTGAATATAAATGAGGAATTGAAATTCATACCAAATTTTAAAATCACATTTTTACAATATACAGTTACATTTTGATCAAACTTCTGATTGTATCTTCCGTATCTTTGTTTATGCAAAAGGTTATCTTTTAGCTAATCACTCTCCAGACACAGTTCTATCTATCCAAGGGACTAGAAAACACTCTTGCCCAACTGCAAGGGTTCAGAAATTAATCTAGTATCTTTTGGACACGCCTGTCTACAGTCAACTGACCAATATTCACATCACACCTCTATCTTCCACATTATTTGTTTCCAGAAGAAGAAAGCTGAATTTTGCTCTGCATGTAAACTTACTATAAAGTAGGCTAACTTGTATTAATTTCTGGCAAGAATGCACATTTTGCCAATCTATAAACAACCTAGAATACAACTGTTCCTCCAATGTATAATTTATTTTATTTTTCATTTTATGAAAGTCAAGTTTCTATATGGCTGAAAATCTCAGAAGTGAAAATAAAACATTTTAAAGAAAAGATGGCAAGAATATTTTCAAACTAGATATACTAAGTTTCTCAACACTCACTCTAAATGTATCAAGACTTCCTGTTTCAAGGCCACAAAATCAGAAGAACTGGAGTTCAGTAGTTGTAGCAAAAAAAAGGCCTTAAAATAAGGTAAAAAGAAAATTTTAAAAATCCTTCCCCAGAAAATCCAGTAAGAGAAATGTACTAGTTAACCTGAACAGGAGATATAGCAATGTATGAAAGCAGGGAGTTTGGTGAAACTTGGATCTACCTTCTCTAAGAAGGAAAAGGATCAGAGGATCACAAGATATCTGAGGCTGGAAGGGACTTCAGGAAGCCATCTGCTCCAACCTCTAGGCAAAAGCAGCTTCCAGAATTTTCTATTCTTATGCCATTTCCCAGTACAGGGCTCACAAGCCAGCCTTCAGGCTGTGATTGCATTCAGTGGTCTAGCACCATGACTTCTACACTGGAACACATGCACTTGCATGTCAGACTGGGAGCCACACAGAACTGAGAGGACAGAAAGCTAAAGTTAAATTAGAAATGAAAACACATAGGCAAACTAGTGGAGGAAAAAAATGCGTAAAGAAAGTATTGTGCAGCAGAAACTCTTCTACAATTCCTCTTCTTCCAAGAACAGTTAATCAAAAATTCACTATAACTTTTAACATAATTTCTTGACTACTCGCCTCTGCTGGTTGCTTTCAAAATCTGCTGACTAGCTTCAATTGAATTTGAAAACAGGCTCAAGACCAAATTTCTTCAAGACCCAATGAAATCCCACCCCAAAACAACCAGCGGCTGGTAGAAGACACCCAAATCCGTATCTGCTATGTAGAAAAGGCAGGTATTAAGACTCACATCTTAACCACTCCAAAAGGTAGCAGTCAATCAGTACACAGCTCCAACCCCAGCCATGGCATGTGCAGCTGCATGGCCAGCAAAAGAGGTAGAAGACATGGGAGGCACTGCAGAGGGAAGGAGGAGAAAGATAAAGTGCATAAATCTAGCAGAAAGTAGGTTTCATTAGCTCTGAGGTTCAGAATACAGTTTGCTTTTTGAGGAACTTATTCTCTAGTAAATTACTTCTAAAGACAGTATTTTCAAAGTTGCATGCATGTAGTAACAACTTTTTCAGTGAAAAACAATTATACTAAAAAATCTCAAACTAAAACTAAGATAGAAAAGTTAAACTACAAGTTAGCTTCAAGACAATTCACAGTTTTAATACCTAGAGACATTATTTTCTAGGAAAACAAGAGTTATAGGCAATTTCTACAGAAGTATTTGCACAAATTGGAAGTAATCAAAATCTGCAAGATCAAAACTTTAATGCATATGAAAAGCATCACCAGACTAACTACTCTCCATTGGAAAGAACACAGACCAAGTATCAAAAGATTACTAGAGCTATTTATGCTGACATAAAAGTCTTTTTATTCTTTATTCACAGAACACATTTTTAGGAGATGAACCATAGAAAATTTGTTTAAAACTTTAACACTCAGATCAATTCTGAACTCTTTGCTTCCTGCTAGTTCACTGGCATTGCTAACATGATAGTGTGAGTGAACTGAACTTTTATGATATTTCTATTTTAGCCCATGAGCTGTTACAATATGAGATAAACAGCCACATGAAGAGGAAAACCCCAGTATTCTTAAACTGAAACATGCCACACGGAATAAGAAGCATCTCGAGGAGCATGATTGCATCACATTTCATGAAAGCATCACATTTCACAGTCATCTCATACCTTGTATGGCCAAGCAACAAACATTCCCATTTTAAAACACATACAAAGCAGATTAATTCATATTCCAAATATACCACAGGATAAATTATTATAAATTCAGGAGTAGGAAAATTAACCTGGAAAGAACTTGCAGGGTTCCAGTGAACTACCACTGTCATGCCAGAGGCTGCAGGTGAGCTAGAGACATTTGTGTTCACATGAGTCCACAATAATGGAAGTACTGATCTGAGCTGCTAAAATGTGCTACAAAAGCCATCTGCCATCAAGCATGGCAACTTGAATCTAAATCTTTGCTAAACACAAGTCTAGTATGAGCAAACAAGGAGGTAGAAGAAAAAAATCTTGGAAGTGAGTCTTGCAGTTCTCTAAAGAGTCCTAATAAAATGCTAAGAGCCTAAAGGTGAAAAGCTTAAGCTTTTAGCTACATCAGCTAAAAGCTTAAACATACCCAAACAAAAGAGATTTTACACAATTCTTCTACAAATTTTTATTCTGAAAGCAAGAGATTTTAAACATCTTCCCCAATACATGATCTATTATCACATTTAATGGTGAATAATATGAATACTCACAGTTAGAAACAATTCTGAGAAAAGATGTGAGGTTAACTACTATATGATTGACAAATCCAGAAAACTAATCTTCCTTATACTGAAAAAATTAGGGCAGGCAGATATTTTCTCAAAATTGATGGTTCTGAAAGTTTCTTTACAGCTGCCTCCTACAGCACAGATTCCCAAAAATATATTGCAAGATATCTCCTCATTACAATATTCAGGGATGGTAAAAAGCTGGGTCTATTATTTTCTTTGAAGAGGACAGAATGCTTAGGATGTGAACTTCAAATGCAGTTTGCGCCAAGACAACAGCACAATGAGCTTGCTGCGTGTACTGCGGTCTTTGACAATGTAATCCCCACAGGCTCTGATAAAGTGACCTAGGCTGTAAAGAGTGACTTAAGGACACAAAGGCAAGCACACAGCTTGCTCCTGCAAAACATACACTCTTCACTTCTCACAAATCAGTCCTCAAACTTACGAAGCAACTTCACCACAATACTCATGTTCAGCATGTCACATGATCCTACAGGAACAACCAGGTGTTGAAGTAAAACACTAGTCTAGCATTTGCTCCCAGCGCTTATTCTGTCTGAAGAGGTCCAATCTCATTAAGGAGAAGAACGTAAGCTTTTTTCCTGAAGTTTAATAGACAACACAATGTTTTGAATTTTAGTGTGTGCAACAACAAAATATCTCCTGATGTTTGGTTTTTAGAATACATTATAAATATTCCGCAGAATACAGAAAGAAATTATTCCTTTATATTTCAGAGACAGTATCTTCCTGTAATGCTACTGATATCTCTTTTTAGTTCTAGAAGTATGTACTTTTCCCTTGCAAAACAAAATCAGTTGTCTTTTGTCTATGTCTATCATGTCTGGGTATTCTACCTCAGAGCAGAAATCTCAATACTCAAATGTCTTATATGGATCTAAGTGACCTATTAATTGAGTTCATTCCTTTTTAAAAGATATGCAGAAAATCCTCAAAGGGATTTTTTCAATTTCTCAATTCTGATTAAGAGGCTAAAACTAAAAAAATCCTAAAAATCCTATTCCATTCAGACAGACTGTTCCTGCTTTCTGAGACTGAAATCCACCACAATACAATCTTAAAATAGCGAGAAGTTATAATAAAATATTTTAACTGAAAAAATGTTAGATGAATTACAGTAACACCTGACACATTATAGCAGTCAAACTCCCACTGAAAATAAGTGAGAACCTTTCTGTAATTCTGGAATAACCTAGGAGCAAAACAACTATTGGGTAGCATGTACCAGCAGAAGTAGCAAAACCCAGACCAAATTTGTAAAGGGGTATAAAGTGTGGCAACCAACTGGAATAAAAACTGATTCCCACTGAATGTAAACTACTTCAGCTGCATATAAATAATAGGAGAGAATGTGCAGAGTTAAGCCTGCCCAAAACAAGACATCCATGCATTGTGGGTCAAGAAAGAAAAACAGAAAAACCGTAAGCCAAGTTACTTGTTTTGCTATCAAGCAACTCACTGATAGTAGGTCAAAGAATAATTTTGCCCAATGATTTCAGGAATAGATGTTTAACAATGCCATTAGCTATTAAGAGCTATAATACTGTTTTGCATAGATAACTTTTATGTTCAAATTTAAAAGCATTGGCCCTTTTTTCTGCAGAAACAGCTGTTGACAAAACAGCAAATTCCATAAACAAACCACATAAATTTGCTCCTATTAAAAGCCTGGTTGCTTTGGTTAAATCCATTCAGCAGGGCAAAAAGCAACTCCAAGATGGATTTTTTTCCCTTTAAACATATTTTTTATCTTTATCTACCTGTCTAAATGCCACCTCAGCTAGAAGTAGTGGTGAAACACTTGCAAGGTTTCAGCACAGGTACTAAGATCAGAGTATGTTACTCCTAACACATGAATGAGCTTACCACCAGGACAATAAAGTGAGCTGGAGAAGATGCTGTTGGGCACAAATACTGTGTGACACAGTCTAAAACTAGAAGAACAAAGGCTCTACTAATACTTAGGAATTGGAGAATTAGTTCTACACTGTTAATGTTTGGCAAACAGCATAAAATTCCCTGTTTCCAGGACTCTGAGAAACTATCTGAACCACTTATGAGTACTTGCAAATATTTTGTGTATGGCACGTAAGCACGCTCCCAGCAGAGAAATGCATGCTTGTATGTATGTTTAACTCACCAGTAAAAATAGTAAGAATGGTTAGAGTATATGGAACCTGACCTTCTCTCTCTTACTTGGTCTTTGGGACAAACAGAAAGAAATGTGGTAGCTACGAATGAAGCAAGTCACTCATACATAGCCATGGATACAAAACTGAACAAACGCTACTGCTCTTTAAGTTGTTTAGTCCTTGTCAGTACTAACAGTAGGTCACTTGGAAAAGCCAATGAAGGAATTCTGCAGAAATAATGACACATACAGAATCACTGCCTTCTCCCATTTCAAAAGCAGTAAATTTAGTACAACTATTTCCCAGAAAAAGAAGATAAAACAAAGGTTGAAAATTAGATAGCAAAAAAATGCTTTCACTGTAACTTAAAATTTGTATTTTGCTTAGTGAAATAATAATTTCTCATTGTATCTGAAAAAAACCCAACTAGAAACAGCACAAATTTAGAAGAACCTACTAGCCATGACAGTTTTCTGCTACAATTGCACAGTCTTTAAGAGATAATATGACTTGTGCAGGCATGGCTCCAGAAAGTTTGCAAATAATAGGTATATCTGCTACAGAATCTGTTATTTTAGGGAAAAGATTAAGACATTATTCACAGCACAGTACTCATCTATATTTATGAGAGGAAACCAAAAATACACTTACTTAGTGAAATTTCTCTCACACATCTTATGTCTGTAGTCATGTCAAGCTAGTGACCAGAACAAGATGAAATATGAGACTCAATTAAAACCAGATGTACTTGTATTGTACAGTTTGCATACAAGAAGGAACAAAACTAGCTATAGGAAAAAAGTACAATGAATATTCAAAAAGCTTTCAGAAACATTACGTGTTTCTATTATTAGTTTCTATATAAATTTAAAATTACTCAATATTTTCCACAAACTAAGGCTGGCACTGTAAGAAAAAAATCTTAATGCTCCCTTCTTTCCTAGAAAGACTAGACTTGACTGTAGAAACAAAACTCTGATTTTTCACATTAAAGAGTCATCTAAAATGTGCTTAAGGACATCTGAGGCACTAAAAATTTGGAAACACTATTAAAGGTTTACACTTGTCTTCCTGAACTGTCTGATGCAAATCTGCATCTTCAACCTCAAATAGGAGGAGGGTAGAGACAGAGAAATATTTAATACACCAAATCTCTGAACTGTCCTATCTAAATTTCAGAAGTGTTGATGCGCCATGTAAGTACATAGAAGCACTATGGAAAAGCAACATAGCATATGGTATTCAGTCATCTCTTTTAAGTTTGGGGGATTTTTAAATTAAATTCAGCCTAGACCAAACTTCTACATATAACTTAAATCTATGTATTTATGCTGAGTTACTTAGTAAAAATATGATTTTAACAGAATTGTAAAAATTAAAACTATATCCTTGGGCTCTGCTCTTACTATGGCAGTTCACCAGTTCTACTTTACAGGAAGCAGCAGATCAATCACCCCAGTTCCAAACTGTGAAATATTAATGTTTTTATAGAAGACAGAAAGGAACATGCACTGTTACTTGTGCATCTTATGCTGGACTCATGGCTTGAGACTTCCTCCAAATCTTACAACCTATCCTCACCCATAACTATTGTCCTGGTTATTGTTTCTAAGCTGTCTGAGAGGAGAGAAGAGAGATGGACAGCCCAAAGGGGAGTTCTAAAACAGATTCATTGTCACAGATACTCAAACTGGCATACAAAGGCATTTTGAAGAAAATTTGATTCCAAATACTACACTGGAAATCCAAACTTGAGAAATATTTCAGAAAGTGCAATCACTTCCTCAATGGAAACCAAAAATCACTAGTTCCAAACATCATTAGTTAAGGGTTTTTATTACTGCAGATCAGCATTAGAGTTTTAAGTAAACAGAAATAAGAACATCCAGGGGTATAGGTAAAACACAATTGTCTATCAGATTCTTTTTTCAACAGATGAAGAATAAAATGGCCAGCAAAGAAGAAGTTTAATTGACAGCTACACATCTGAATTGGTAGACTTTGAAAATGGACACTTAAAACATTAATTATTAACATTTTTTTAGATATAAACTTCATCTTTCTAAACCTAAAGATGAAATAACGCTGGAAACTTTAGCTAATGCTGTTTATGAATTGCATAACCTAATACGACAGAAATGATTTTCAAAAATCCAGCAGAGATGGAAGCAACATTCTACCCTACTTAACTACTTCAGCAAATGAAATGAGAAAAAAACCAAAGATCAAGAAACAGAAGTGACAACTTAGAAAACTAACAGTATTTTGTATCAATAGTTTTGTGGAAGATAAATATTTTAAGAATAAAACCCTCAACACATTACATATAATATGTTTTTTTTGTTTTTCAGAGTCACACCTCCCTACTTATTTAGGCACTATTCAAATCCATATATGTCTATTATGTCCCGTCTATATGCAGTATTGTAAGGTATTTGCCATAGGATTTGAACACATAGATGACATTATCTCATCACTAGGTAATATCTAATTTTTTATTACAAAATTCTCAAAGAATACAAATAATTGGCATTGATTGATCCCTGGCAGTATCTGCCAGTAAATGCTCAGTCTACAAATAAGTGCTTACAATGAGAAAACCTCCGGCTATCAAAAGCCTTCTGTCACATTTGGAATGCAGATTCAGAATTTCAAAACCGACTGGTCAAATCCGAAATAACTGCCGCTCTGCAATAAAGCTTATGACAGGTTGCTTGCTCAGGCAAGCACTTCAAAATCTGAACAATTATACAAAAGACACTTAAATCAAATGGCTAAAAGCAACCATACTGGTATTTAACCTTTAAACTGTAATTCACTGTTGAAGCATCAGCAGCTAGGAAAAGGACAGCCAGGCTTTCTCACCATTGAGTATTAATATGAAGCCTGAATTTTTAAAGGCAGTTAAGCAAAAGGATAAACAAACATATGTACTCATACGCAGAACCGATTGTCATCTTAATGCTCATGGCAAGACCAGAACTATGGGTTGAAGCCTCTCAATCCACCTGAACACTAAGTACACGGAAGCTGCATTACCTTTTGACATTTGAAAGCAGACCATCTCCAAATAGAGGAAAAGCAGAATTGCATCCTATCTCTGCCCAATCAGAAAATTTAACAGTAGGAGTACAGTACTGACTGGACCCAGACTGGAGCTATGTAATACAGTTTTTGTCACAGACATGCAAAACAAGTGATGATCAATCAGACAGACTTTACACGCAATTCCATTCCCCTCAAAAGCAAAAAACTGAATCTGACGCCATATCTCACAACCTTTGCACACACAAAAAAAAAGGCACACTGAAAAATAAACATTCAGTAGCATCAGTAATGCCACAGACAGTCTTGGAAAGTTTCTGTAGCTTATTTGGTAGCAATATTCCATGTTCAGCATGCAATTATTCCCAGTACTGCCGGCTCCCTGCTACTACCTAGCAACCATTCTTTAAGGATTAAATTTGCCTTTTGTATGAACTGTTAATTGCTGTGGTCTAGTGACTTATTTTTACTTGATAAATTGTGTACATTAGCACAGTTAAAATCAGCACAGTGATTGCTGTAGATTGATTTAAAAAAACAAAGAACAAAAGTGTTGAAATCAAGCAAAAAAAAAAGGCAGGCATTTTATACATTTAGCAGAAAATGGTAGTAATAGTTGATCAGACCTGTGCTTATAGACATTTAGGAGAATTGCTATATGATTTTGTCTGAGAGGTATTTACTTTTGAAAGAACTTAGTTTTGAATTTTTCATTCACTGCTTGCTGATAAGTTTTTCTGGACAGTCTGAGCAAGCAGCATTCTATTATAAAAGAAAATCTAACTCATTTAAAATTGCTTTCCCTAGTTTACAAACTGTCTATTTCAGGACTGTTGTAATTCGTCTAAAGATATTTGCTCTTACTCTAGCTGCATTTAGAGTAAGTTGCTCCAAGGCAACCCTTGGCCTACAGGTTTAGGCTGCAGGAGAGCAGACACCTTCAGTGACAGCTGTTAAACCAGAAGCAGCGCTCAGAGGTTTGAGCAAAAGTTAACTGAACACAAAAGGCTTCTAGTGGCTCAACAGGTCTTGAAGTTGTAGAATAAGTAGCACAAACTTATCTTCACACTGGTGCTGAAAGTCGCTGATGCAGACAATAGAAAAATAAAATCAAAGGCTATGCTTAACACCAGCTGTCTAATGATACCAGCTCTTAAAGACACAGGCCTCTCTTTTCTTCTTTAAAACAGAGGTTTAAAAAAGAGATAAAGGTGTTACTTGATAGTTCAACAATTATCTTTTCTGGAACTACTTTGAATCTCAGCAGTCCAACTGAAAACAGCATCTCATCTGAGCTCTCCTCTATGTAGCAGTTATTTTGATGTCCTCAAATTTCTCCCAAAACAGTCATGCAGTGTCTTGTGTTCGTGGATCGTTTTTTCTTGGCTCCTAGAGCCATTTTTCCAATTTCATTATATGCAAACTCCACCTAAGAGCAACAAAAACACTCAGAAAATTATTTGTTACTGACATTTCCACTTTTCAGCTGCTCTGCTTTTGTAGCTGTCCAATTTAAAACTTGGGTGAAAATACCCAGGCTGTGTTCATAACAATTTCTGCAGTTCAAATACATAAAATACAGGTAAAGAGTAGCTTATTTAAAAGAAAAAAAAAAGAAGCAAACAGAAGTCTAAAATTAATTTCTTGTTGAAAAACAAAAACCACAATTTGGAGGCAATTTTCCCATTTGCATTTCTATAACCAGTTCTCAGAGAGACTGAGTTACTGTCTGGGCTTGGGGTCAAAACACCTAAAGAAGTGTAGCTTAAACATTCAGTTGCTGTTACTTCTGGAAAAAAATGATGATCAGTAAGCAGTTTCTCTTCATAGGGATAAAAACGAAGCAGAACTTTGGTTAAAGTTATTACCTCATCAACTCACAGAGCCAGTGCTGAATGATGAAGGAACTGAGGTCAGTATAGAGATTTAATGTCTTCTATCCAGAAATTTAATTCTTATTTAGTTAAATCTGGTTTAGGATATTTCTTTTTTTGTTTACTCTATCAATGGGTAAATTACTCTAAATCTAAGTGATTTGAAATAACAAGGGAAAATTTAGAGCCAAAATGCTGAGTTAAGTTACTTAACTTTACAGTAGTTTCCATACAATATAGGGAATTCCTATTTTTACACCAGATTTCAACTACACATTCTGGAGAAAAACAAAAACCACATAAAACCACAAACCATACTTAAGTAGAACAGGAATTTTCCAAGTTACTTAGTTTCTTTCCAACCTACTGAAAGGAGGTTAGTGAGGTGGGGTGTTGGTCTCTTCTCTCAGGTAGCAAATGACAGCACAAGAGGAAATGGCCTCAAGTTAGGAAAAATTTCCTCATCAAAAGGTTTATCAAGCTTTGGAACAGGCTGGCCAGTGAAGTGATGGAGTCATCATCCTTGGAGGTACGTAAGGACACATGGATGCGGCACTAAGGAACATAGTTTAGTGGTAGACTTGCCAGTCTACCACTTAGTGGTTGCAATCCATGATCCTAAAGGTCTTTTCCAAAATAAATGATTCTATGATTTGATAAACAATTGCTTACCATGGGGACTTCTAATATTAGGTATAAATTCTATAATCTAATCTAATTAAGTAAATTGTACAATTTGTAGACCATCTCAATTTATTTGCTGATGCCATACTGTATTCCTAGCTGTTAAAACTGACAAAGCATCCCTCTGAGCATTACTGGGGCTATTCCCCCACCCAGCTCACCACTTCCTGTAACAGAAGGTACATCAACCCCTCAACACATCCCACTATCCTTTCCCAGATACCAGTGTTGAGGATAATGCAGACAGTGTTTTGTTTTTCATCCTCCTCTTTTCTCTTTTTCTCCTTTCATAACAACAGTTTTGGACATCCAGCTGCTGCTACCCAGAAGATTAAATAATTAAAAATGTGAGCAAGCTCTTCCTACTTCTCCTCTGAGCACTACATTCACTGACTCACTGTAGGACTGTATGCCTATTTCCAGGAGCAGTTAACACAGGAATTAGTGTAGTTCCTTATTCTTGCAAAGCTTGCAACAGTCACCAACTCTTAACTACCCCCTTCCTTACCTTGGTTTCCATGCAAAGATACAAGACTCGCTTAGCTCTTCTAACTCCCCGCTCTCCCTGCTCTGTCCCTGTATATGTCTTGTCCGGTCATAGCTTGAAAAGAAATGCCTCAAAACTTTGGAAGAAGCAATTAGAAAAAAAAACTTCGAAGTGGAAAAAATACTTAACTAACAAATATTAATTTTTAAAATTGTTTTTCTGTTCTTCTAAAATATCACCCCACAGAAGTTATATCAGTTTTGCTGAACTTTTCTCACAGACAATTGTTTTACAGCATAGTCAGTAAATAATCCCTGTTGCCACCTGCCTACTCTTTGGGACAAAGAAATTCAAAGGAAACCTATTCAAAATGCTAACTAAAGCCTCAAGCTTTCATGGGTCAGGGCAAGCAGTGGTGTTTGTAGTCCTATCCTCCCTCCCACAGAAGAAAGGAAGAGTGAGGAGGAACATCAAGCAAAAAGTTATATTTATTCAGAGTCTTCATGAAAGCAAATTACTCATGGCATTTCTGGACCCTGAACTCAACATAAAAACTCCGAAGACTGGCTACATGGATCTTACAGGAGACAAGTGCAACTCCTTAAATTCAAGACATGCTCAAATTTGAGTTCACACATTTACAAGCAAAAAAAAAAATCCTGAAGATTTACTTATGAAATCTAATTTTTGAAAGATAATGTACTTTGTTAGTGAACAATGTGTAAGTAAAACATAAGAATAAAACAAGTAAAAATCTTCATATTTTAAAAACCTAGAAGCAGGGATTAACGTCACTGTATTAACACTTAAATACTGCATTACACTATTTCATCTTGTGGGTAAGTGTCAACAGATACATCAAATCAGACATTAAAAATTTCTGAATTGTAATAAGCAGTGACTTCTGACAAGGCTGCCTTTTAATTTTATAATATTTTCAGCATGCTTCAAGAACTTGTTTGTTTATTATTATTCCTTGTCATATCAATTTAGCCCTTCCTTCTCTAATGCGAATTACTTCCTTCACTGTTATGCCCTGGGCTGTCTCCAACTCATCCATTAAAACTTCTGTGTTTGGAGGGAATCAAGAAAAGCTTATCTTATCTCTTCCAATAAGCTTGCTCAGCAAACAAAGCCCATGTCCACAAACACATTACTTATGTTAAGATCCTTACTAAAGATTTCCTTCTTCTCTACCATGTCTCCCTAAGCATTCCATACATTATAAGTTCCTCCTGAGCAAGAAAATAATTCAATTCTACACAGAAAAATTATTTGCTCTTACTAAAGCAGGACAGTACACAATTACTGTACAGTCATTCATGTAATTTCAAACCCGCATCTGTCTGCAGTAAGAAAACAGTTATAACCTTTACTCAGCTAACAAAGACAAAGCAAGCCACTGGAATGTCACAGAAATCACAAGTTCTACTGGAAAGCCCTCTGCCTTCATTTCACTGTGGTTTCACCTACAACTTTGGGGCTGGGGCTTCTTTTTGCTTGCATGTACACAGCTTTTGCTTTCCTCGTCTTCATCTCCCGACTTTTCCCTTTTTTTGCCCTTGGGATTCTTTCCCCCACCCAGCTGCAAGGAATTAAGCATTTGGCTACATGGGGATTAGCTGCCTATCACGGTTTACCTACAACAAGAAGATTTAAGCAGAATTTTTACTTACTGGTAAAGTCAATGTAAAGGGTTAATATGCAGCCACTCAGAGGAAAACATAAGTCTTTGCATTTAGGAACAAAATCTTTCATGCCGCAGTTATTTTAAATGTGTTAAACCTTACTTTAAGAACCTTTACAGGAGAACAATATTTCTGGGGAAAAAGAAAGGCTAGGCTGCTACAAAATAGATGTCACCATTTTTCTCTCGCAAATTACTGAATTCAAACAGAAAAAGGAAATAATCCAATGGGAAAAAAAACCCAAACAAATGAAGAAGTATTAGGCAATATGAAGCACTGCTATGAGAATCTGAATCATGCACGGGATTTGCCTGCTTTTTAGAGACAGAACAGAAGGTACAGGTAAGCTAAGAGCAAGTTCTTAATTCCCACTATGCAGCAAGATTATATATGCGTTGCATATTTTTAATAGACCAAAACTGGACACATATACATTTATATATACACTTTCATATGCTGAATGCAACTAAAAAAAACATTAAAGAAGCAATTTTTAAAAAGGCACACAGACTCCAGTAAAACAAAAGAGGATCTGTTGTTTTTTGTAGTATCAACATCTACATGCAAACAGATATGATGACTCCATATGATTTTAATAAATACTGTTATACTCTTTAATAAATACTCTTAAAAGACAGACCGTACCTAACATCTGCTCACAACTTGAACCACATATGCCACTCTGTAAGGGCTGATTTCAAGATACAAATAACTGGTAGAGGTTTAGAAGACTGTGTATAGTTAAGTATATATCATGACTTCTAATGGACAGACAAAAGGTCTTCAAAACAGATGCTGGTTTTGGGAGAAAAAAACCTCTTCTTTCTCAATAAAACCTCCTAACTTGAAAATGAATAGATTTTCCTGTATTGCAAAGGGGGACAAATTTTGCTTTCCACTCCAAACTACACAAGGGAACTCAAGCTCCAAGCCTTACAAGGTCACTTGCCCCTTCAAGCTATACTCCAAGGTCTACTTCTGCTTTTTACTTGTTTATGTGGGTTTTAAAAATCAATGTGAGATAAATAGTGCAGTGACAAGCTTCTGCACATAGACTGGAACAAAACCCTGCCAATTAACTGTATAACAGAAATTAAAACAATGTGTGATTATGCATTTTAAGACCCTCTCTTATCTGACGTTGCCATAACAAATATGAGCGAGGAGTGTAATTTCAAGGAAGTCAGTGTTTACTAGTCTTGGGTGCTTCTAAAAGGTTCTCTTCCTGATTTTTAAGCAAAGTACCATTGCATTTGCTTTGTCAGGACCTCAGATTGAAGAACTACATGGATCAATTACATTTCACCATTGACCAGTTAGATTTAAATGTAAATAGCCAGGATACTATGGAGCCTTCTATGTTAGCAACAAAAAAGAAAATATCATAGAAGGGGAAAAAGTGAATAGATCATTTAGTGAATACTCCACCTAAACAACTGGTAAAAATTTGTAACTTATTTTTGTCATAATTATTTATCAGACATGAAATTAATGGACAGGTGTTGTCCATTAGCAATGAGGAGCTATGAGGAAATAAGAGGAGAACTTAAGGCTAACCAAACCAAGGTTAGTCTGGATTTTGATATCCAAGAGATGCAATATCACGTCAGTTCACATTAACATAGATTTTCAAGTTTAAATCTGGTACCAGTTAGGTTTCCTATGAGAAAATGCAGGGGAAATGGAGGGAAGGAAAGAGGACATAGTTTTAAATTACATTTTCGTCTTTGGATATTTCTGAGAAGGAAAACCTTCCACAAGGTTGAGGCAGTGTTCAATCCTCAGCCACTTGTTGAACAAAAAATGGGATAGGAAAGAAGCTTCTGGCTTTAATTACAGAATACGGTTGCTTTAGTTTCCTGCTTCCAGTCTTACCAAAGGTGTATTTTGCAATTAAAATCACATAAAACGTTTAACCACAGGGGCCTAATGAAAAGGTCCTGAATATTAAGAGACACACAGGAAGTTGTGTCTCAGATTTCTTGAGCTACTCAACTCCTATATTCAGAACTGCTGACAATCCTCTTCACAACACCTGTCCATTAATTTCACGTCTGATAAAAACCTCGTTCATCACTGCTGAGAATACAAAACATCTCTCTGCTGGTACCAGTTGTTTTGAAGTAAAAAAAATTTTGAGAGTTTTCAGAAACATCTAACAGTTAGGTATAGAACCTGACAGACTATATACAAACTGATGGTTGCCTAATCTTTTCGTTCTCTTGTTTGCTTTTAGCAATAAATGAATAGAATCATATTCTCTTGTCTTGAACACTCTCTACAGAGGCAACCTGATATGCCTTCTGGATTACTACTGTTACTTAATACCCACTTGACAGCTCCAATCATCCCAAACTATCTGCAGTCACAAGCCCACGTTACGTATTCACTGCTCTGTAACTGGTAGTCCGATTCACAGAAAGCAAGATGCAATAATGGCTAGAGGTTATGGCCTAACACACTAAGTTTTGTATCAACTTAATGGAGCAAAAATACATCTATCTACATTTTTCTCAGTCTCATAATACAACAAGAGAAAGAGTATTGATAAGGAAAGAAGTAGCAGTGGGTCTGCCTGGTAGCTTAAGACATACTGAAATCTACATTGCTCCAAAACCCTATCCAGGTTTGGACAGCAACTGACAGTTTATATATGTTGTATTGACAGCCACAGTTTCTAAAAACCTACTGTCTGTTGTTCTCTTATAGTGGTTTACAGATCAGAATTATGAGGCCTCTAAAGCATATCAAAGCATTTTGATCTCCCACTAACAGAAGTCAGAACTTTTTCATCCATGAAAAATAGTAAAAGTGGTTCTACTAATGTGCTACCGGCTCATTGCTAATGAAGAAACTATATACAACAGAAAAGCTTACATAAAAATCACCATTGGGCCCTAGAATAGTAGGTGAATTAAGCACATTCTTAGTTTTGAACACAATCAATTCTCCATAAAAGTCAATGGCACTGTGGTAGAAGTATTGTTACACAAGAACTCCAGTTAACAGAAAATATTCCTTCAATGTCAGAGCGATTACAACCAAAGGAAAGCTCTCTGCACACAGTTATGCTTAGTAAAGCACGCCGAAACACTCCTTTAAACACCTTGGTGGTAGTTTTGATTGGAATAAAAAACAAATCCCAAAATCAAAACTCACCTTATTTCCACAAGAACAAAACAACTGACTGAAAGCATCTTGTGTTTCAGTGAAATCAGGATTCCACTTCTTCACTCTCCACCTGATGTGGTAAAGAAGACCTCTGCTTCAACAGACTACTGCATGCCCTAAATAATCCAGAAGAGCTGGCTCTAAGGTCTTCCTTGAACATCTATTTTGAGACAACACTCATGAAGCAATAAAGGATCAGCTGTGCCCCAGGGACACGAACTGCACAGAACCCAACACACCATATTACCCTGAAATTCCTGTCTGTTCAATCAACCAGATGAGTTTTCCAGACATGTTCCCTCCCTTCCTTACTCCAAATTTCCTTCAAGAGTATCCATCTTTCTGTGTGCAAGAAGGCACACAATTTTTTGTGATTATTACATTTTAAGGTTAATATACTTCCACTATGTAAAGCAGTATCATAAACAGTCAAAACACAACTTCAAAAGGCACATATGTACTCTTTAAAATACTTTGACGCAATTAAAACCCAGATCACACAAGATCTTGGTTTATTTTAAAAGTTAATATGATCTTATTTTAAGGTACTGTTGGACAGAAGTCTAAGCAGCAGCTACCATGCATATATTTCTCTGATAGACAAAGGAATAATACTGCTCCCAAACATAAAGAAATCTCAGTCTTTTTGCTCTTATACACAATCTTTGCTTTTGTACTCAATGAAAAAAAAAAAACACCATTGTGCAGGAGAACTGAAAATTAACTGGACTTTCTTAAATAACTGAGTAAAATATTAAAAACTTGAACTCTGAATTCATCACTACTTTAATCAGAGGATACATTAAATAAAGATAAATTCAGCTTCTTTATACATAATTGTTACACCAATGCCCATCTAATATGAAAATAGTATTCTGACTAGTGAAACAAACAGAGGTGGTTTTATCCTTGCTTTTATTTGTTTGTACTATTTTTATGGCAGTTGTTACAGAACTTTATGCAGCATTCACGTAGCCCCAGCAATGTGAAACATGGTTGCTCAACTTTACATCATCTTCCCAAAAAAGATGGCAAGACAGTCCTGGAATACTTTTACAGGTAGATACTGAGGTCAGCATAAGCTTTCATTGTTTTTTACTTATGAAGTAAACACACAGATACTCCATGGTTTCATTCTGCAAGTGGAAGACCAACTGCTTAATGGAAGAATACTAACAAATAGACAATAATGAGCACCTATACTCTCATCTTCAGACATTCTTTAACTCACTGAATTCCCCTTCTGAACATCCACTGTTTGGCAGGGGTTCACAGAGAATCAGCAAAAGCAAACACATATCAAATACATTGAAAAAACAGGTTTCTGCTCAGCTGACACAGGAACACAAGCACAGATACAACATGGCTTTGTGGAAAACTACAACCCAGCACAATGCACCTGGACAATGTAAAACTCACACTCAGGAACAGATTAAATCAGAATTTTTTCCAGTAGTAATTGATGGGATAGGCAAACCACAGGGCAGAAAAGAAGACATTAAGAACAGACCTCTTTCATGTTTTCTATCTACCATTGTACAAAAAAAAATTAAATTACCCAATCTGCTGTTTAGGACTGAGTAACAGTTTAAGACAAACAGGAACCCTTCTGCCCCATGACACAGCATTGTAAAACAATGGCAGTCAAGGCTATGCCTGCTGTCTCCGACAGAATTAAAGCTTTGCACACACAACATGCTCCTGCAACCTCCAGTACACTTCCGTACTGAAATTAACACAAAGAACAAAGTTATTTTAGAATTGACAGAACTACCTGAAATAACTAGACTTTGCAAGTAACATTTTCATTTTGTAAAGAACATTACCCAACTTGTTTTATTTCTACTTTCCAAAAACCCCCCCACTTCTTCCCATGAGAGTCTTTTTATTTTGCTCATCAATCTATTCCTGTAATTAATATCAAAGATTGCATCTGTTGTGTATGAAAAGGCTAAAAATAATTCAGGAATGTCAGTGAAAGTCAGTGCTATTTGCACTTCAGATCCTCACAAGTTATCCCATCTGCAGCTGCAAGTTCACGCATGTCACCTGTCTTAAATGAGAAACTCTGTAATAGCTCACTTCTCTCTTTTCCATACTAAGTAGAGAAGTGACATATTTAATGTAATAAACAGGAAATTATGAAATGACCTTTCAGAAACACATACAATCTAAAAAATAAGCAAAAGACTTGCAAAATAATTTCTACTGATGTCCAAGATACAGATGTCCAAAATCACATTACATATTTCCTTTAATCTGTATTTCACTTCTTTCACTTGCTTTTTTGTTTCTTTACATTTTAGTGAAACTGTTTAAGTAACAAATGACTAGTCAAAATAAAAAAAATTCTGCTCATTGATTCAAAGCAGAATTCAAAGGAATGGGAGACCATACATCTTAGGTGGAAAAATTCTGCGCAACAAATAAGCAAAACTTCTATGAGCTTTTAATTAAAGTTTGATTATTTGTTCTGGGGGAACAATCTCAAGTTAAGAGCAGTCATGCAAATAGAGGAATCCATCTCAAAAAAAATCCCACCAGTAACCATTTCTGGAACATTTACTACTTTATAGCATTCATAACTTTCAAGACGAAGTGCAGACGGGACATCAGGAAAATGTCATTCCCTTCACTGAGAGGGTGGCGGGTCACTGGAACAGGTTGTGGCATCAAGCCTACCAGAGTCTAGATGCCACTCTTAGTTACATGGTTTAGTTTTAGGTAGTCCTGAGAGGATCAGGGAGTTGGACTTAATGATCCTTATAGTCCCCTTCCAACCTGAGATATTCTATGATTAACTCAGTTATTCCAGGAGCTAAAAATAAATATGCAATTAACTGCTCTTCTAGAGCTACAGACCTCATACATCATCTCCACCCAAAGTCCTAAGCAGGGAAGAAGACACAGCCTAGATCTCTTCAGAGAGGTCCCAAACTAAGTTTACAGTGCAGGGAAGAGGGAAGAAGTAAAAAAAATAAAAATAAAAATCCCAAGTTTATTTACTTTATCTGAGCATTTCCACAGGAGGAGCCATTCAAAGAGTAAAGAGTTCAGCACACCCACTAGGATTTCAAGGAAAGGATAAGGGTTTCTTTGAACTTTGAAATACATTATGACTGTGTTTTTTCTTTTATTTAAGAAAAAGAATTCCAAACAAATACTGAACTAGAAAAGCAGGAATTTATATCCACTTTAGTACATTTGCTGCCTTAAAGTCTATTTTTAGACACATACTCATTCAGACACAGCTCTACTCCCACAAATAAAAACAAGAAATTGTCTCATTGCTAGTTTGACCAATGGGTATCAGAGTGCTGAATCCAACTAAAATGCTTTTGCAAAATCTTAAGATCCAGCCTGGTCCCTCTTCCCCACATTTTACAAGGGTTAAAAACCCCAAAGAACTGAGAGATCTATAAGTATAATATTGTAAGCCTCCTGTGATGCTTTCTTCTCAATTTAAACAGCGCTTTGCACAGGAAATCAACACGACTCACAAATAGAACTCATAAGTATTGGGTAAGACAAAACAAAAATCCAGTTTATTTGGAAAATTTGATGCCTACAAAAGGTTCCACACCACCAGGCATAAAAATAAAAATTCTATTCAAAAAGCCAATAATGTAAGCACCCTCTTCACTTCAGATTTTTTGCCACTGCTATTGAGCACCAAATATGCCCCAAGATCATCAGAAATAAGGTGCAACATTTTTGCTCTAATATTTGCATATTCTCTGCAGCATCCATTCCAGCACAGCCAGCCCTCAGGAAGAAACTTATTGACCAACTTCAGCTCCAAATTTTCTTCCAGTCTTACCATGATCTTTAGTGTTTTCATTTCAGGGAACAAAATTAGGAAGCTCAGTGCATGAATATTGCTTCTCGGCACCTTAAGCTACATGCTAAAGCCCACAGGTGCATTTCTCCCAGTTGCATGGAGCAGAATTTTTAAAACGTTTTATTGCACAGTGCAGCAATAGCATTATGCCAAACAGACATTTAAAACAACATTTAATCTCTTTGAAAAGGAATGGCCTTAGCAAGATGACTTCAAAATTAAATTCTCCCCCAAATTGCACTACTCTTAAAGACAAGATCTTTTTATGATGCATACAAGAATGCACAAAACAACGCTGTGACTGAAATAGGCTGTAGCTGAAAGACCTTACACTAAGGCCAGGATTAAATGGAGAACCAAAACATCAACTGCTTGTAAAAACTGTAATTTTAGCATGACAATACAAAAAGGGGAAAAAAAAAAGGGGGGGGGGGGCGCTCTTGCGAGTTACAACACCAAAATATGCCCAGAGCTCACGACTTTCAGTTTCTTTCAGATTCTAAACGGCAGCATCCAATGGCAGGGGATATTTCATGCATTTCAAAAAAAGAGAAATGCAAGGCAATGAACATATATTTATAGATTCACACACGGTTTATAGAACCTTAGAATGGATTAAAAGGAACCTTAAAGATCATTTAGGGCCAACCTCTTTGCCATGAGACAGAAAATTTTTTTTTTATCACATGGGGTTTTTTTAAAATACGATGCAGCAAACTCTACCTGATACTTTACCGATGGCTATCCAACATGCTTGCCATTTAACAGACCAAATCCCACCTGTAACAAAAGTGCTGCGTTTTCAGCAGGAAGGCTGTTGTTTTACCCACTGTCTAATTCCATATTTGGCCATGGTTGTGAATCTAACCAAACATACTTCAGTTTCAGTTTGATCTGAGAGCTTCATTTCCTACTCTGCCCTGGACGGGTAGAATGTGTTACAATTAGTAGAGGCACAAGCAACACGACTTTTCATGGCTTCATTTCAGGCACAAGCACAGGATGCACACACACTGCTGTATTACGATGCCAGCAAACGCTCCCGTATGCCTATCTCTGAGCCTATGCAACCACGTCGGAATTTCAAGCACTTCTGTCACTGCATGGGCGCTCTGAAAGCTTTCTGGGTTTCAAGAACACCCTGAAATGCTATTTCGTACACCGCTTATACTTCTGTATTTTATTTCTCCTTCCGCTCGGGTTTGGGGGGGGGGGGGGGGGGGGGCGGTTGGAGGTACGTTCTGATGAGAATGCCCCGATCAGGAAAACGCCATGAACAGGGGGGCTGGTGCCTACTTCCCATCAGAGTCATGATGGCTTTGGAACTCCAGACACCTATAAGGCGCCTTCGGTGGTGCCACACACGGCGAGTGTACACCTGGAGTTCAAGTGGCCCCGGCTTCCCAGTGTGAGACCCCGGCCGGGCATAAGAAGCGCAACAGCGCCGAAAAAGCGAGGGAGCTCCTTTCCCCTCTGTCGTTCAAAACACCTATTCCTAATTAACATGAGACAATTTTCAAGCCGCAAACAACGAGGGCAGCAACACTACGAAGCCTCCCGTTTTCCTCTGGACGCGGCTCCGCCGGGAGGCCCCGCGGCCCCGTCCCGGGCTCCGACGGCCGCCCAGGTACTCACCGCTGGGAAAGGGCTCCATCTTCCTCCCGGAGTCCGCTCTCAGCGGAGGCGCTGCCACGGCTCTTTACTCCTCCTCCTCCCGCCGCCGCATGCTCCTAGGGCTCAGTCCGTACCGCCCCACCGGGGCCGCAGCGCTATCAGCCCGCGGCTCCCTCCCCGCTCGGCAGCCTTTTCAGGCGAGGCAGCACCGGCCAACCACCGCCCGCCGCTGCCTCAGCGCTCGCTTCCTCCTCGCCCCTGGCTGGGCCCCGCGGCACCGCCTCCTGCCTGCATGGGCCCGCCTCACGCCGGGGATACCGGGGCGGGCTCCGCACCCCGAGGGACCAAGTGTCGGATCGCGGCGTCCCGTGCGCCGCTCCGCAGAGCGGGTGACCCGGCCGCTGCCGCACCGGGCTCGCCGCGCAGGCCGTGGCGCTGCTGCGGAGCCGGCTTTGCCTGCGTGTCCCTGCCGTGCGCCTTCCGTCGCAATTTAACCTTACTTTTTATTTAAACAAATAATTCCCTTATCATCCGGTAGTGTTCTGCTGTGCAAGACACAAGAATCAAAAGGCACAAGCGATTGTGTGAAATGTGATCAAACGATGCTACAGAGAAAGACTGGATAGTGTTCCAGGAACCAAACACAAAAGATCAAAACAATTAATTATACAAAGTGGACCTGGTATTTGTGAAAGAGAACCAGCCATACACGGTGGATGTCACCATGAAATACGGAAGTATTGAAACATAATTAGAAGTGGCTGCTGTGGGAAAAGTAAAGTATAAACATCTTCAAGAACAAATTCAATAACTAAAAAATGCTACAAATATTGTATTTATGGGTTTTCTGTTTGGCTCATATGGGAACTCTGAACTTTCGAAGGCCCTGGGTCTCTCTAGCTTAAGCACAGAGGACTGCCCATGCTTTGGTTTTCAGGGCACTTTTTACTTCTGTGGGCATTGTGTACATGTTTGCTGGTAAAGCATATAGCATTATATCATCTTAATCTATGCAATAGTGAATATCTACATAACATCTTGTACTACTGGGTTTATTGTAGTATGTATTAATGCCTATAATGAAGTATTGATAGATGACAATAAAACCTGCTGCCAAGCCCTGTACCCTCAGAGGAGTAGGGTCATGAGAGACAAAAGCTTGTTATTATGGCTGAACATCAACAAAGAGCCATGAGATTGAAGGTGAACACCATGAACCTAAAGACACTGTGATCCTCTTGGCATTAGGGAGGGATTGTATGTAGAGATGACAGAGGAATCATGGTGTGATATATCACATACCATCAATTTGGGACAAAGTTTTCCTGATGTTGATCAAAGTGGTCAGGCCATCTATACTTAACTTGGAAAGGAACTTACATAAATTATTATATGCTCAATATCTAGCCTCCTTTTTGACTTGCTTGTCCCCTGCTCCCTTACAGCTACGCTCCTGTTATCAATTGACTGGTCACGTTTTTTTCTTAACACAGGATGATTTTTGGGAAAGGAGAAAATGGAAACTGATTACTCCCAAAGAACACAAATTTAATGTCCCATATTTATTTTAAAAATGAAAAGAAATTGAGGTTAGTTGTCCAGGGATCCACAAGAGCCCAGGCACTGTGCAGCCCTGTACCTCTTCTCTGTGTTTCACAAACTGAGAAGTGCCCTTTTTCACACATGATCGTGTTTCACAGACTTAGTTATGGTGACAACCTTGTAGCACAATCTAGGTCAAAGTCATGTTTCACACGAAATCCTTGGAGTTTAACACCGGCTTTAATGTAAGCACAGAGCTAGGTGAGTTTTAATAACCATTTACATATTCTCTTAACATATCACAACAGCCAATCATAAAAAGAAAAAATAATTTAAAGAAAAACTTCTTTAAATTATTAAATCACCAAAGTATTTCTTTCAATAGGATGACACTCTCTAGATCTTTTTTTTCAAAGCACTAACCCTGTCTGGCATATATTTAAATATATTAGAGAAACATTACCTATGTAGCTAACTTTGCTGGGTTTCTACACAGTGTCATGCAGAGGCTGCAGAGAGGCCTGAATGGTGTTTTTTTGAGCACCTCATCACATGCTTTCACCATTCTTCATTTCTGCCAATCAAAAATCCTTAATTAGTATAATACATCTTTGGGAAGCTAAAAAGCTAAAATAAGATCAGGCTCTATTACATGTGCAGAGATTTCCATATCGAGATTTTCCTATTAACATCAAGTTTTAAGATAATACAATGGGAATTAGGCATACTGAATAAGTCAGGTATAGAGCTCATTTCACAGTAGCACTGTTTGTACTACAGTAGAAGAATAAGGGTTTCATTATAGTTTTGTATAACATCATTTAGAAAAAAAATTAATGGATTTGAAGGTCCATCTTTACTTGTGTTGGTAAAAAGCTAGAATTTCTACAAAAATATTTTCTTAAAAGTGCCTAAAAGTTACAGGTCCTTTCCACTACAAAATATATACAGTTTTTAGTTATAGCTTGTGAGTGATTTGTAGAAGTGAAGAACTTTAAATTGTTTCTTCTTCAGATTTTAAGTCAACTATTACCACAATTTCTCTCTCTCTTTTTTTTTTAATATGCAGAATAAAACATTTCTGTTATTGCTTAAAGCCCTAAATATATCCTTAGAGTATCTGCAATAACCTGTATTGTGCATTAGTTTGGTAGCCTCCATTCAACAATATCTTAAGTGAGACCTTTCCATGGGTTAAAATATGTTTGCCAGCAAACCTGCACCTTTTTTAACTTTGAAGACAAGACATCTCTAAAGAATGCTTTAGATCTTCCAGCTTTTAGACACCTGGAAATATGACTCAGGCTGTCTTTTTGCAGTTTATTTTTCTCGTGAAAGGCACAGAGATTTCATGAACAGTACAAGTGTCAGTAGACATGTAGGTTCTTTTGACCCAGTGGAAAGTCTTCAATTGTTTTCAACTAGATCTGCACATCAGAAGCAACTACACACAGTAAAGCTTTGTGGCTGAGAAGTTGCGTGGCCTCCGGGGGTTGGAAGGAGAGGAGGGTTCATCAGTCTTGCTAAAACATGTCAGAAGTAGCACAGACTTAGGCATAGAACTGGTGAATCATTTGTCTAACAACCTTAAAATACGATGAAAAAGTTGTCCCAACAAATACTTGTGCCTAAAGCTTGAGCTGAGAGATAAAGAACAGGGAAGTTCTTTCTGTTCACTGACTGAAATGGTTAATCCTACTGATTAATTTGTTAACTTCTTCCTGAATGTGAGGTTTGTATTTACAGCCAAAATTGTTTCTTTGGTGTGCACACCAAAGTACAAACCTGACACCCTCATCCCCTGTCAGCAGGAACTACAGCCACTTGTAACCACTTTTTGCACAGAGTACTGTCCCAAGCAATCCATAGCACTCTGTTTGCTAAATAAATATCCTTATCTATGTGCCCATCTATTTCTACAGGTGTAACCAGTTAAATAATTAAAGTAAATAATTTTGTAAATGGCAGAGCTAAATGAGGCATGGTTGTTTTCACATATCTCAACTCACTGCAGATTCTTGCTGGGAGAAGCAGCTGCTTCCACAGAAGTGTCATTGCTATCTGCTTTGTGTTGTCTTACAACCTACCTTTCAGCAATACTTCCTAGATATACGCTTCTCTTCTTAATAGAATGTGTTTAAGTTCACACTGTTACCTTGCCTCTGCATCTGTAATGCTACAATACAGATAAAAAACCCGCAAGCTATTGTAAGGAAGAGTCATAGCAGGACTAGAACACTGGAGCATTTTATTGTAGTATAGTCACTTCACCATAAATGCTTTTCTTGCTTTGCTGATTTTGTTTAAGTCATAAAAATAAATAACCTACTGTAAGAACTTTGAGGTCTTAAAATTAAGCCAATGTATTTTTATCTTTCTCTTGGAATATTGTTAACGTTTATATCTCAGTTCTAAAGACCTACATCTAGTGTTTCATTTCTTTTAAAAAGCATGTACTAGCTAGAAACTATCATGTAGTGTAAACATATCCACCAGGTAGCTCAGAAGTAATTTGCCAGTTTTTGTGGCTGGAATGCTATGCGGCATGATTCAAAAGTTGCTTTTTCCACAGGAGAATTTAGGATACAGTTATGTGTGATGATTTAGGCAGATCTAACAGCTTGCCGCTTCCCAAAACGGTAGAGTCCTTTTCCCCTGCTCAGTTCTTGCCTCATGTTTCACTGCTTACCTTACACCAACTCTAATGCTTGTTATCTTCCTCTACAGGCTGATTTCAACTTTTCAGCTGCCTAATCTGGCAGAAAACTAGTTCACCAAAATAGTAGATAATTTAATTTTGGGTCACAGAGTTTTATTGGAATCTGCAAAGTATCTGGATAACAATAGCAGCAGGAGGGCTCATAAATATGCAGCTAAGCAACCTCAGCTCAGAATTCTCCTTTGCTTCCATTAATAAACTGTCTATGCCAGTCTGCCTCTTGAGGCTCTGTTTGTCAGCTGATCCATGGATCATCCCTAGATTTGTCTCTCTTTCCAGTGATTCCATTCTCAGCTCAGCTCAGGAAGCAGTCATTTCCTCTTATCCACCATAAATTGAAGCTATACAGTATTGAAAATAACCATTCTTCAATACTGAGAAAAAATGGTAGCAAATTGATTCACTAAGACAGAAGTTTTATAAAGTAGGAAGTCTGCCCAGAATAAATCCACACTGAGCATTTTAAAACCACTTAGTATTGACAAGACTTATTTCTTCTTAAAATGAACACTAAATGACATAAACAGTAGTAAAGCAACAATGGTTATCGAGTTTTGAGAGCTTCAATTACTGTTCTTAGTGAATAAGATATAAACAGGATGATTAATAAATAAGATACAAGCATAAGCATCCCATTTTTTATAACCAGGATAACACTGAAATTTGAGAAGTCATCTGTGCTCATGACTCATATCCGAAGTACTCCATTTAGCAACTGAATAGTATTACTTTCTCCTTTTCAAACTGGAGAGCTGCTGAAGAGCTATGATCTTAAATTATCAGGCACTTATCAGATGCAGTGAAAAACTAGCACTATCTATTTCATGTATTTTTATTAATGTATTTGTTAATCTTTGTCTGGTACTACAAAGTTAGTGAACCAGGCAAGTATTGAATATGAGAAATATGAGACTGATGAACCATCCAAAGTAACTTTGCTCCTGATACACTGGGTTTGGTGAACACGCCTACCATAAGGTACTAAGCTAGTTGATGTGTTCTCGATCTTCCATGGAGCAGAAGTAAGCACAAGGTGTAGTGGAATGGTCAGTTCAAAACATCCATATTATTACACATACCTCTCTGAAGTGTTCGGTGTTGACACCCCTAATTTGATTCTATTTGCTTTCAGGCCAATGAGGGCAAAACCCCTTGCACCCATTAAAAAGATTATAAAAAGAAATTGTGCAAAAACAGTATGACTAATACTTCTGTACTAAAATACTCTCTCATAATCTTAAATTATTTAGTAAACTGCAGAGCTTTTACTTGAAACAAAAATGTAGCCTTCAGTCATAGCATATGTTAAAAGATAGAGAACATACCATATGCTAAAGGCGGTGCACATGCCAGAGGCATCTATTAAGCTGCGGTACTCTAACTTACAGCATCTCAAGATAACAAGGAACAAAATTCTGGCCAATGTGTTTGACCTCTAATTCAAGTATATATTCAGAAACTAGAGTTCTTTCCATTTGCTTGTGGTGAATTTTTCAGTGGTGTATTTATTTCACTGTAAGTATATCCCCATGTTGGCAGTGTTCCTTTAAGAGCAAATCTTCAAGAAAGGCAGGTAGGAAATTACTTGATAACACTGTGTTGAAGAGACATATCCTTGCTTCTGATCAAACATTGTAATTACTCTACTAACTTTTTACATAAAAATTGAAAACAATTTCAAGTATTAATACAATCCTTTTATTTTCTTTCTTTTAAGGAATAATGCTTAAATGGTAATGCTTTCATGCTAAATGCTAATGCCAATGCTTAAATCTTAATGCTTTTAGCCCCTTTTTATTCCTGTTATCCATTCTAAGCAGTAGATTGAACTTAATGGGGCTTTTGTGCTGCTGCTTGATGGACGTTATGTGCTATTGTGAGAAACTACTTATAGAATAGTTGCTGATATTAAAATTATAGTCTGCATCTGTCCTTTGAAAAGTCTCTGTTCACGCATTTTATCCACAACCACATTAAGAAATACTGGTTTCATGTGATTCTTCATAGCAGTATGTTTACAAGATTTCTGCAGAGAAAGTAAATGCAGTCTGAGAAACAAAATAATGGCATGAATCCTCATGGGTAAGAAATATGATCTCACACACACAGGTATGTGAAATTTACAGCTGATGGCAGATGGGAATGATAGTTCTAGGCAGAGTACAAAAACATTAATTTAAAACCAACTGGCCATTTGGTCAGGCTAACTTTGACCCAGTAGGTGATATAGATGTGCCCTGATAGACAATCCAAATAGCTGAAAAGTAACATCATTTACGGGACAGCTACCACTATCAGTTAGAAAAACTTGATATGGATTAGAAACCCATAATCCTCCCACTTCTGGCTCCAAATGCAGGGAATAATTACCAATAATGAAAGCACCATTAATGTACAAAACTGTTTCTGGGCATAAGACATAGTACCGAATAATGACATTTTTTCTGGAATACTTTTCAAGTATTGACAAGCCCTTGAACTAAAAAACCAAGTAATTTTGTAGTTCAGCTTTCCTGAGGGGATTTATCTGAAGTTCTCATGCACTATAAAGAGGTTGGTGCTTCTTTTATTTTCTTGACATCTTTCACTTTGGTAGTTCCTTTAAGACTGAGTCATACGATAAAAAAAGATATTGTTGCAGAGGGAAAAAAAAAGTCACAAGAAAGAAATAGAGCATAACTTGTTTAAGAATCAAATAATAATAAATGTCAGCCTAAGCACTCAGAGTTAACTAGTCCTGTCTACTTTTATTCCTTTATGCAATACTTTAAATATATCAATTTTTGAAAACTTGTTGGATAGACCGCAGTTCTCAAGAAAGACTGTGTGTGTATACTATAGTGTTAACAGGCCACACTGATGATATGATTGGGTATACTGATGTAGCTCAATTGGCCCCCAGTAGTTTTACAATTAATTATGAAAGCTAATGATTTAACTCTATAATTTCCAGACTGATGACTAGCTTTCGCATTGACTGATATGGGAGAGTAAAAAAATTACTATCCTGAAAATTGCTATTCCTGAAAATGAAGCCATGGGAATAAAACGTACGACCTGCACACTTCTTGAAAGATACGCTCAGCTCTCACTCAGATAATTTCTATGCAAGTGTAGAATCATCACCACTATGATCTAGCAATAACATGTCTCCAGGATAGCTGCCAGCCAGGGAGAGGAGAAACAGAGCTCTACATTTCACAGTATTTTTAATTGTCATGATTTGGTGAACTAGGATAGTCCATTGCACCAGTACATTTCCAACTCAGGAGAAGGCAAGGCAAGGCAAAGCAAGGCAATCATTCTCTAGAACAACTAACTGCTAGTGTACTTATGCAATTACTAAGCTGATGTTGCAACATCCTAGCTTGTTTTCCAAAATACCCACGGCATGTCTACACTTATCAGTCCCTATCATAATTAAAATGCCATTCTTTCTATCGTACTCTCTTCACCCATTTCATTAACCCCAAGAGTATAGGAAAACTAGACAGAAAACCTAAGATACTGTTCAGAAACCTTGGACCAAGCTCCTAAGTATGGTGTATAGAGAACATCTCACTTGAAGCCTACAACTTTGAGCTTTTCACACTTAACCCCGAGTCATCCACAGTGATGCAGCAACAACGGTGAACAAATAGTGGTTATAGTCACTTCAACAGTCTTATGAAGAGTGTATCTATTGAAAATAAGATAGATGGTTGTGAGTAACATCCAAGAATCTTGCAGTCCTGTTCCAGAGAAATTCACATGTCTTGGATTTTAAGTGCAGTAGCCTGTTTGTGCTCACTGTTCTGATAAGTTTAGCAGTCACCAGTGCTGCCTTGGAAAAATATCAGTTTCTTGAAGAAGGAGAACTGTGTAAAGGCTATTAAGAAGGCTTGTAAGACTATGCTGTATGTGAAACTTTCAAAGTACTTTGCATGTCTGGAGGGAATTTTACAAAACCCTTATGAATACCAGGAGATGCATGCAGTATTAGAACAGGATAATGCTTGATAGGAAGTCTGTCTGGAATGCAGAGCATGCATTTTGAAACAGCAGTGTTCTGTGAAGAGATATAACACAAGGAATATGCAATATAATCAGCACATAACAATGTCAAGGGTAGTGAACTGAACATCCAACAACTGCCTCGAATCATTAAGTTCTGATTCACAGCAGTATGTTTCAAACATAGATAATGCTTTACAACTGCCAAATGTGAAGACAAACTGCAAACAAAAAGAGTCACATTAATATGAGAAGGCTACTAAGGAGAAAAAAGTCTCCATAGGCAGCAGACAAGATGTCACTTCCATATTTAAAAAAAATACTGTGAGACGAGTGTGTGCCTGAAGGACGCTGGTGTCTAATAATAGCATTGCCTCACACGATCTCTTTCTATGGCAAAGGTTTGTGGGCACACCCACATGAGGAGAAATCTGAGCTGATCATAAACAAGCGAGGCTGGGGCTGGGAAGCGGTGGGAGCATACTGCCTCCCCAAGACAGTCAGCTTTATGGCACTAATGTGGCACCTGAGCTGAATCAAACCCTTGGACAAAATTCCTCATAAGGCACTGGAGTCTACTACAAAGGAATTTTCTTTCATCCAGATTCCCCTTCGAAAGAGTCTGGCAAACACAGGTGTTTAGCTTCTTACAAATCCAAGTGAAAAAGAAGTCAAGTAGAAAGACAAAAAGTTCTTAGGCTCTGAACTCTCCATGTATGATGAGGTGGTTTTACACGCACTCTTTATATGTGATGTTAGTTGGTTTTACAGTGTGTATTTGTTTGAGATTTGAATATACTTAGTTTTATTAAATTTTACTTCGATTGCAAAAAATGCCATCCAGAAAATACCATCCTACCAAAAAACAGATGCCAAGGAAAGGCACAGAACTTTTTCTTCATTCAGTTGTGATAAGACACCATCAAGAAGTTGGATTAAAGAAACTTTAAAAAAAAAACCCTGAGGTTATGCTAGCAAGATGATGTGACATCACGATGTCACATCAGGGTTTTTAATATCCCCCTTTCAAATGCTGACTGATGAATTGCAGGCCAGAAGTACAATATTCTTAGAACAAATTAATGTGTCACGTGCCTGATAATATTGAAATATTTCTACTTGCCTAACTACTTTTGAGATCCAATTATTTGGTATATTTCATCCTATGGACAATTTATTTAAGCTACAGAAAAAATTGTAGGCTTCAGCTGTTAAAAAATTGGGGTACACTGACATATGTCTTGTACCTTTATGCTTGGAAATACTGGGAGTGATAAATAGCCAAATATGAGAGGAAAACTCAGGCACTTCCTAGAACCAGTTGAGAGCTTTTAGAGTACAGTATATCATTTGGAAATGTACTGCTTGCCAAACTGCAATTTTCCCCCAGAATGTGCTGTTAGCAATAAAATGTTAGTTGGCAAAGTGTTTTGACATCTGATGTGGAATTCCTAGATGGATTTAAAGATAAATTAATCTAATTAATTACTTTGCAGTTACAATAGTCGTCTAAAATCCAAGTGTCTTAGGATATTTCTGCATTGGCTATTTAACTCAGCCTGAAGAAGGCAGTCTTTGTCTTTGCTGAATAAGAGGTACCAATGATTTGTTCTGTCCGTGTTAGGTTGTCCACTCTGTTCTCTCTGTCGTATCACTATGGGCAGAAACTGGGGACCAGGATAACTGGAGACAGAGAATTGTAGAACTTGGATCAGCCATGTTCTCTGGTTTAGGACATGCCTGTAAAAAACTCACAAAATGCTCATTATAAATCTAAAGAGTCATCTGATCCATCAAGATGTTACTGAGATATGGTGCTTAAATAATATATATGCATCGTATCAATAGATTTTAACTTGGATTCAGCAGCGAGTCTGAGGCTGATGAGATTTTTGCCCTGCTATCTAATGTGGCTAATGATGATATCTAATGATAATCCCATTGATTTACAGTCATAATCCACGGTTCTCCAGAGGCTTACAGACAACTAAATAAAAACATGTCAATCTGTGCCTGATCTGGGTCAGCTTTAGTCAAGCACCTCTACCAGAAGAACATTTTCTATCAAATACAGTAGACAAGGTAAACCATGACTTTAAAATATGTAACCACACTTGTGAGTTTTCCTTATCCTAACTTCTAAGGCTGTGCATGTGGAGAGGGTGCATTTTCCTAACCAGTGACTTGTGAAAATTTGTAAGATCACAGGAGTAAGGTAAGCTTGTTTTTCTGCAAAGCAATGCTCCAGCCCATTATGGCTCTAATTTTTAAGTTCTGCTCATGTCTTTTGATAGGTCTATGCCATGCTCATGTCTTTTGCTCATGTTCTAAAGATAGGTTTTATATCAAAGAACAGAGGATGTTATCCTGTCATGCAACAGAGCACCTACTGAGTTTTGTATAACTTTTTAATAGTGATTAAAATAACTCATTCTGGGGCAGTTTTCTCAATAAGAAATTCACTTTGATTTTAATAAGAGCTCACTAGTGTAAAAATTACATTTGGTTTTAAATCCTTTGGCACAGCATATGGTCCCTAAAGGTAACCTATTTCCAGTGTTTAATAAATAAGTATAGAAAACAAAGGAATAAATACAAACATTACTTTTTCAGCTTCCAGAAAACTTGTGCAAGACAGTGATTATTGATCATATGCATGTCTGTTTTGTGAGCTATGTATGTTTTCTAAAGTAAAGCCTGAGCACAAACACAATTATCAGAAGACTAAATTTCTTTCTGTATAATTTAAAAAGGGCTACACATACTGCAGTAGTAGGAAATATTGGCTATGGCAATACATTTGGAAGACACTAGCTCATATCATACTGCAGAGATGAAGACTGAACCAATAGAGAATTTGTGCTTAACTGTTACCCTTGATTAGCTAAATATCCAAACATCTTTCCTCTAATCATCCAGTCATGCTCCAATACTCTTAGACACAAATTTAATGGAATTATTGTGGTATTCTGGGCTTTTGGTTTTTTGGTGTGTGTAGACATCTTTGAACTCACCCCCAGAAAAAGTAAAAGCACTCCCAGTATAATTAGTTCTAACAGAGAAAAAAGCTGATTCAAATGTGTGAAGTTGAATATAAATATTTTTCAGCAATAATTATAATATTGGAACTGTGTCCTTGCAGTGTTTCTCATAATTGAGTTTCTTTTTAATTTCCCTGTATACACAGCAACATAATTCTAATTAAAAGCACTTCTTTACCATGACAGCCAGTAAGAGTGACTTGTCAGACAAAGTTTTTGTAAAATAAATTAATTTTTTGTTATTAGAATAATTACTCTGTATTAGTTTAATCTCCCTGTAAATTAAGTTGAAACTGTTGCCTTTATCTAATTCTTTGTTAATTTCCCAGAAGAATATATGGACTGAATGCTTACGTTTCTTCTGCAGTTGCAGTAGATAATCACCCATACTTTCTATTTTATTTCTCTCTGCCTCTATAATAGAGACAGATCCTTGGTCCTGACAGCTGTTTGCATTATGAACTGATATTTTTAAAAGTGCAAAAGAAAAAAAGATTAAAATACAGTTTATTAAACTGACTTACCTCAAAAAAAAAGCTAGAATCACATTGAGAAGCACTTCTCAGTAGTAAATCTGGCTAGTAGCTAGCTCAGCAGCTATTTGTCTGTCCCAGAAGGCTGATGCAACTTGGATTACACTACATTGCTTGTCAGAGGTAATGTAAGGAGAAGAGAAGCACCTACAGCTTCCTCAGAGTTTCGTTGGAGAGATGAACACCATCTGTGATAATCAGAGCATTATCATGTTGACAGGATTTTAGAGATTTGACATAATTTTAGAAACCTGTATTTGCAAGTGTATTTTTCCTTTGAAGGTTCAAAGAGCTGCAAATCACTTAAATCGGGTGAGAGCATATGCCATTGAGGACTACTTACTGAGCAGTTCAAAGTACAGGCCGCTTGTTGGTACTAGTTATCTCCAGCATTTTTAACTCTTTTGAGCTGAAGGAGCAAGAAGGGTACAGTATTACAGTAGAAAATCTGTCAGGAAGTAAAAAAAAAAAATTACTAAAATATAAATGAATTGAGTTGTAACCAAGTCACACAGAGACCAGAGACACAAAGAAAAAGGGAGATTCCCCTTGTTAAGTCACAAGTTTCAGAACAGGTCACCTTCCTTTCTAAACTCCTTATGAATCCTAGGGAGGGCCAAGTCCAATCTTAGTGTTGGGTTTATGTGCAATGAAATTAACCTATGCAACATTAGTAGTAGTAATAGTAGTAGTAGCAGTAATAATAATAATAATAATAGTCAGCTACATGGATTAGCAACATTTCATTGCTATTAAATCAGTATTATTTCAATTGCTTACCAAGGATCTGTCAAATATAAGGGATCTCTCCAACTTGGGTAGGAAAGGCTATCCTAGTCCAAGGTAAGGAATTTCAAACCTCATGAGGCATCCATGCTGAAGAGGGGAGTCACCTGCCATTCAGTTCAGCTACAGTTCAGGAAGAGCTCAAACTGGGCCCATCCTGACAGTGGTATTTGCAGAACGAAGTAGTTGGCTCCTAGTCAGTAATAAAGACAAGACAGATGTCTTCATTTTGGCTGTACTATCTTGTTCTGTGCTTTAGCTGACATGTAATTTTGGGGTTTGAAACCATCTCTGGAAATATTATCATGAGGCATTTTCAGTCCTTTATACACGGGCCAGGAGCTTAACAGCATTCAAGTTCACCATAGGGCGTGAGGCCTCTTGCTCCTGTTTTGCGGAGAAAAGAAGAAACCTCACAACTTTATAAAAGTTATTAAGCTCGGTATGTTTATTTACGGCGCCGGACACATGTGGAGAAAACTCTCCTCAAAAAGGCAGGCGTTACTCTGAGAATTTCAGATCTCCTTTTATCCCCCTCTCAAACACATATGCATACAGTTTCACAATAGGTTCATACATATTCATTTTTATGGGTTTCTTGTGACCTTTACCACTAGTTCCTTTTTATCAGAAAGAATTCTGAGGTCAGGTTGACTTGCCCTTACAGCAGTCCCTGTCTCTCTCTATCATCTTCTGTCTCCTCCCCTTTATCTCTGTCCTTCACTGAAGTAACTTCACTGAGCTTAGGCCTTGCAGTCTGGCTAAATAACTATGATTTTTAACCACAGACTCAAAAAATGTACATTTCACCTACATTAAAATGGATTTCTATCCTGGAAAATTTTCACTTTGCTTCAGTCTTTAGTCAGTCTGAACAAAGGCATGGTTGAGGGTCAAGTGTCTGTGACAACCATTTACATAATATTTGCTACGATTTTGTTTAATGCACTTTAATGTACTTGATATTTTTCTCTCATATTGACTTCATGGTGAAGCATTATAAAAGTCCGTCTTTGCATTCAGAAAATAGCTTGCAGCAAGATGACTGTCTATGATTTTGTAGGATTTTTCATGAAAATAATATGGATTTTATAAAAACTAAAGAAAATACTCAGAATTTTAAATCTGCAAAGTAAATATTTCACATGTATATAACAAGGTCATATTTTCACTCATTAATAATCTTCCATTGCATTTACACTTGACTAATACAAAAGGCAGCCAAGTTTTCATGTTAGGAGCTGACGATTCCAGTTCAAGTCAATACCTGAATGAACACACATACTGCATTTGTTCAAGCAGATGGAATTCTGCCCAATATACAAGACAGAGATGATTTCACCGGACATTTATTGCTCTGCCTTTCTGGCAATCTGTCCTTCCTGAGCAGGCTAATTGTTAGCCAGCAACGGCACTCACTGCTGAGCTGGGGTAGCACATATTAACACGTGAGCTAAAGCCTCTCAGTACATGAGATCACAGGAGCAGGAAACAGTGTTCTGGTCCATAAACAGAGTGGTGGACAGAAGAAAATACCTGATAAGATTTCATCACTCACCAAGAAGCAGAACTGCTACACTGTACTATAAGAGTACAGAGTACAGAGTGGTATAAACGTACCAGCCAGCAGAATCAAGGAATAAGAAAGGTCAGTGAAGGCATTAGCATTCCTATACTACATGGCAAGCATAAGAGCTGCAAATCAGAGAGATATGTTACTTTGGAAGCGGCTTTGTTTGACATTATTACAGCTGACAAGCAGCAGATGGGACAAAATAAGACTATACCTAAGGATAAACTGTTATTAAATATTAACCAAAATGTCAATTCCTTTACTCTAACCACTCTGGGAAAGTTCAGTTTACCTTCTAACAGAAGGCAAATTATTTCCTTGCCTAGCTGACCAGATGTTAATTTTTCTCTTTTCTCTTTTAAAATTCTTATTAACAAGTAGTTTTCTACTTGCTTTGCCTTTTGTGATTATTTTGCCAGGCATCTGTTACATAATCCATAGTGTAGTAATGAGAAGAGTAGCAATATGGTTAAAATCCATGTACTTTACCTTAACGGAAAAATCCACAAACCATAGGAAAAATACCTAAGAGGAGGAATACAAGAATGCATGACTTCTAAGATGCAGCTGCAGTTTGCAGATACAGGACTGAGGTAGCAGATCTTGGTTCAACTCCAAAGAGTCACGTGTGATGTCTGTGTAGTCTCTTTCCAGTCAAGTACTCCAAATAATCTGGAAAAGCTTTCCAGAACACTGGAAAGCAGGAAAAAAATTATGAATGGAAACAGGGAAATTGCTAAAAAGTATTTTATAATAATATATGAAGTTTTGATCTAATTGTAATTAAGACACATACACAAAAGTATTTCTCATTTGTTTCCTAATAACACATCTTTATGACTGCTTGAAAAGTAAACCAACTAGTAGAAGGCCTTATTTCCCACAATTTCCAATCCACTTACTGAAAAAATAACTTTTTAATTAAAAAAAGAATGAGGAGAGGAGAGGAGAGGAGAGGAGAGGAGAGGAGAGGAGAGGAGAGGAGAGGAGAGGAGAGGAGAGGAGAGGAGAGGAGAGGAGAGGAGAGGAGAGGAGAGGAGAGGAGAGGAGAGGAGAGGAGAGGAGAGGAGAGGAGAGGAGAGGAGAGGAGAGGAGAGGAGAGGAGAGGAGAGGAGAGGAGAGGAGAGGAGAGGAGAGGAGAGGAGAGGAGAGGAGAGGAGAGGAGAGGAGAGGAGAGGAGAGGAGAGGAGAGGAGAGGAGAGGAGAGGAGAGGAGAGGAGAGGAGAGGAGAGGAGAGGAGAGGAGATGGGAAGAGTGGAAGGCAGGGGAAAAAGAAGAGAGTGAGGGATGGGGTGGAGGTGCAGCACACCCAGAAATTTATTATATGCTAGAGGATATTGTAACCCAGAAAGCCTGTCATTAAGAAAGACAAGAACTCATAATCAGATTGGCAGAGCTGAATAGCTTGAGAAATGTCAGAACAAACCTTCAGGAGACAGTTTGTTACCAAACCTCTAATGCAGAGGTTTGGTGTGAGAAGACTTGCATTGGTTTTGATTCAGTCAGTGCTGTTGGAAGCACTGTGAGAAGCTGTTGGAAGTTTACCCTGTGCTGGACAGATCCAAAGCCATATGTCTCCAAGACAGATCCACTCCTGGACAAGGCTGTGCCAATAAGAAATGGTGGTAATGCCTCTGTGATAACATATTTAAGAAGGAAAAGAAAGTTATTATGCAGATCTAATTGTGGATAGAGAAGGGAGGGGTGAGAATATGTGAGAGAAGTGAGAATATGTGAGAGGAACCATTCTGAAAGCACCAAAGTCAGTGGAGATGGAAGGGTAGAAGATGCTTCAGACACTGAAGCTGACATTCTCCTGCAACCCATGGTGCAGACCATGGTGAAGGAGCTGTTCCCATGCAGCCCATGGAGATCCATGGGAATGTAGAGATTCATTTGCACGCCATGGAGGAGCCCCACGCTAGGGCAGGTGGATGCTTGAGAGGAGGATGTGACTCTGTGGGATGCCCATGCTGGAGCAGGGTCCTGGCAAGGACCTGCAGACCTGTGGAGCAAAAATCCATGCTGGAGCTGGTTTCCAGGCAATATTTGTGATCCCATGGGGGACCCATGTTGTAGCAGGGTGTGCCTGAAGGACTGCATCCTGTGGAAGAGTGACCCACATTACAGTGATTTGTGGAGAACTGTTGCCTGTGGGATGGGCTCACATTGGAGAAGCTCATGGAGAGCTGTCTTCTGTGGGAGGGACACCAGACTAGAGCAGGGAAAGGAAAGGATGCCTGTCCCTGAGCAGCAGCAGGAACATGTGGTGAACTGACCACAGCGCCCATTCCCTGTCTCCTTGTACCTCTGAGAGGGAGGAGTTAGAGCTGGGAAGGAGGGAAGTGAGGGAAGGTGTTTCTAAGGTCTTTTTTTATTTCTCATTATTGTGCTCTGATTTTGTTAGTAATAAATTCAATTAATATCTATAATTCAATTCTGTTTTGCTTGTGATAGTATTTGATGAATGATCCCTCCCAGACATTATCTCAAGTAATAAACTCTGTTATATTTTCTCTCCCCTGTCCAGCTGCAGAAGTGAGTGAGTGAGCAGCATTGGTGGGTGACTGGCATCCAGCTAGGGTAAATCCATTACAAAAAACTTCAAATTAATACTACTAACATTTAGACCTTTTCATTCTTACCAGTCTCCCAGGCAAAAATGTTGTCCAGCCAGGTGTGGTATTCAGACAGATATATATAAATATGTGAACTGTGGCAAGTTCCTGAGGTCACCAAAGTCCAGTTCTTAGCTAAAAAAGATAATCATGTTACATAATTTCTTCAATTTCTATGAAGAAAAAACTTCTGCAGGATTAAGTCTGTTTCTTTTCCCTGTAATTTTTTTCAATTAATATTATTACTCTTTGAAAATAGTTTTACACCAGTTATGCCATATGAAATATATTTACTTACTTAATTTGCTAGTTATGTTAAGGTTGAAAACAACCTTAAAGATCATCCAGTCCCAAGTCCTGCTGCCGTGGGGAGGGACACTTCCCATATACCAGTTTGCTCCAGGCCTTATCCAACCTCAGCTTGAATAGTGCCAAGAACACCCACAACCTCCCTGAGTAACCTGTTCCAGTGTTTCATCTCCTCGCAGTAAAGAATTTCTTTATAGTATCTAACCTAAATTTCCCCTCTTTCAGTTTGTACCTACTACTTCTTGTCTTATCACTCTACTACCTTATGAAGAATCTCTCTCCAGCTTCCATGTAGGACCCTTGAGATAATGGAAGGTTGCCATCAGGTGTCTACACAGCCTTCTCCAGGATGAACAGGTGCATATTTCCCAGCCTGTCTTTCTGGGGGAGGTGCTCCAGTCCTCTTTCCTACTTTATGGCCCTCCTCCAGACTTGTGCTGAGGACCCCAGAGCTGGACGCAGAGTTCTGGGTCTCCCCAGCACACAGCAGAGCAGAGGGCAGAATCCCCTCCCTTCCCTGCTGGCCACGCTGCTTTGGATTCAGCCCAGGATCCCATTACCTTTCTGGGCCGGGAGTGCTCATGGCTGGGTCATGTTGTGTTTTTCATCAACTACCACCCCCCAAAGTCTCTTTCCTCAGAGCTGCTCTCAATCACTTTTCCATCCAGCCTGTAGTTGCGGCTGGTATTGCCATGACCCAGGTGTAGGACCTTGCATGGCAAAGTAAATAACCCATCTTTCACCTTTGATATTTCAGGAATGCTTTGACTTTTAATGATGATTCACCAATTATATAATTAGGAAACGTCATTGTTTCTTATGAAAAAAATCTTCTCTTTTCCTTACTGTTCTATTACTAGAAAAGCAGCAATTACTTTGACTGCAAAAACACATATACTGTTGCAGCTGTGCAATTATATGGGGATACTTCTTCCTCTCATAATACCACATCACAATTTGGGAAAGCAGCAGATGACCATATGAGATTATAATGAGACAGGATTTTCTTTGGTTTTTTTATTAAATTAAAACAAATATTCAGACTCTATTAGAATGACTGGGAAATAATGCAAATTAAAGACATAAAGGCTATTACATGCCTTAAGTAAGTTTATGGTCATAACTGAGTAACTCCTGGAAAACAACCATCTGGACTCAGGGCCAGGAATTAAAAGGATATTAAGCTCTGGTACCTGAAATAATAATGTTTTACTGAGTTGGTGTAAAAGGCAAGTTCATGAGGGAATGTAATTTCATGAGTGAAAGAGTGATAAACAAATTGGTTAATGCATTAAAGTTACAAGTTGCAGTCTTGAAAAATAAATATATCTATACTTTCTAGTTAATTTTTATGACAGGAGTTATTCCTCAAAGCTGGATTCAGTCATCAGAGACTTGCACATATGATGCTTTTTTCAGCAGTAGGAAAGTCTGTGCCAGGAACCTCAGTAGTGGTCCACAATCCATACATAATCTAAAATCCTACCAAAACCTTTGTGACAGACAGAAAGCAGATTCCCATAATCCCAGCCACCACTGTTGTGCTGCTGAGCACGTGGTCAGGCAGCTTTCCAGTGGCCTGTAAGTAGAAGTGTTGTTGAGGAGAGGAAAAGCGCAGTGTGGGTGCAGAACATGCCTCTCTTTAGCAGTGCTGGTTCACTCTGGTGCTGGAGTACAGCAGATCCATGCTGGAGCAGGTGGATATGTCTAAAGAAGGCTGTGACCCTGCAGAAAATGTGCAGTGGAGCAGGCTCCAGGCAGGACCTGTGGCCCTGTGGAGAGAAGAGCCCATGCTGGAGCAGGTTTGCTGGCAGGACTTGTGACCCCATGGTGGAATCATGCTGGGGCAGTCTCTTCCTGAAGGACTGCATCCAGTGAAAGGACCCATGCTGGAACAGCTCATGATGAGCTGTAGATGAGACATTATGAAGAACTGTTTCCTCTGCAAGGCAACCTGCACTGGAGCAGTGTAGGACTGTGAGGAGTCCTTCCTGTGAGGAAGAAGAAGTGTAAGAGATGTGTGAAGAACTGACCTCAGCCCACATTCCTTGTCCTTTTGTGCTGCTAGGAAACAGAGGAGGTGGAGAAAATAGGGAGTGAAATTAAACTCAGCAAGGAAGGAAGAATGGGGGAATGTGTTTTAAAATTTATGTTTATTTGTATTTATCTTACTCTGTTTGGAAATAAATTAAACAAATTTCCCCAATTCGATTTTATTTCTAATGGTAATTAGTGAGTGATCTCTCCCCGTCCTTATCTTGACACATGAGCCTTTGGTTAGTTTTCTCTCTTCTTTTCAGCTGAGAAGTTGGGAAGTGATATAATGGCTTTGATGGGCACCATGAATGAAGCCAGGCTCAACCCATCACACTGGCTACTGAAAACTGAGGAACCATCTGTATACACTTGAGATCCCCTCTTCCAGGCAGCTGCATTGTGACCACAGTTGTGACAGTGTCTCCTCTGGGCAACAAATGGCACATTTCTTCTGTCTGTTTATGTGGAAATAGTAGCAAAGTCTATTCTTTAATTCTTTTTGCCAGCAGATGTCAAATAATGTCAGAACCAGTGTCACAGATAAGGCTCCATGAGATTCACAGCCTGCAGAGAAAATTTCTCTTTCAGTTCACTTTGAAAGCTTCGGTTGCACCTTCTCTCTGCTTCCAGAAGATGAATGATTGTTTGAGAAGCTAAGAATGAGTAAATATTTGCTGCTTCAGAGCAATGCAGAGTACAGGTACACTCTTATCTCATAGTTTCTGTCCACACAGCATTATGTTTCATGGCTAGCAATAGGTAGATAGAGCTCCAGTTTTGGTAGGTCTGTTCCTTCAAAGTGAGTGACTGTTGGCACTGACAAGATGGAATTTTGCCAAGTTATAATAGCTGATGTAATACTTCTTGCTTACTGTTCCACACATAATATTTTATAGGGGATTGAGATAGTTAAAGAGATGCAGTCCTCAGGAAAATTTTTGCAAACACTGGTTTTTTTATTTTTTTTGCTTTGGTCCATTTCAGAAGTGACCAGTTTGGACATAGCTCTGAGCAGCTTCATCTAGTTGAAGAATGTTGCTGCTCAGATGTGTTGCAGGCTGAGCTGGACTGGATAACCTTTAAATGTCCCTTCGAACCTTAACTATTCAAATTATTCAATACCTCACGTTGTGTTGTTGAAGAGGAACATCTAATCTATATTCTTTCAAGGTATCATTTATGTTTCGAGGTGAAAGTATAAAACACCCTAGAACTGTTTTTATATTTAAAAGACCACTGCATTTCACCATTCTTTTTTAAAAGTGATCACAGACACCAGCTGACAGACATTCTTCGCTCAAATTTGTAATGAAAGTTTTAAAGGGAGATAGCAAGGGTCACCAACACTTTTTCTCAAAAATAAATATTTCTTTGCCAAATATGGACTGTTAAGAAGTCCTCAGTAGATAATCAGCAGCCTCTTGTCTCTTTGTGGTTCAAACTATGAATATTTGGAAACTTGGTGAACTCTGGGGGCTTCAAGGTAACCGTGATATGGTAGATTGACCTTGTCTGGGAGCAGGAGTCCACCAAGCCTCTCTATGATTCTCCTCTGCACAGTGGGAGCAGAAAGAAAATAAGATGGTAAACAAACTCACATGGGTTGAGATAAAGTCAGTTTAATAAAACAAAAGAGAATGTTGCATGTGTGCAAGCAAAGGGGAGAAAAAAACAGAAAGATTTTATTCTTTCTTTCCCATTAGTGAATGATATTCAGCCACTTCCTAGGAAGCAAGGCTTCAGCACACACAGCAGATGATCCAGAAGGCAAACACCATAAGCAATGAAGGCCACACCTTCCTCCTCCTTTCCCTCAGGATTTGTACCTGCACAGACATCCTCTGATGAGGAATTCCCCTTTGGTCAGTTTGGGCTGGCTGTCCCAGCTCCGTGCCCTCCCAGCACCCTGCCCGCCCCCAGCCTCCTGCCTGTGTGGGATGGAACGCTGCAGAGAGAGGCTGGTGCTGTGCCAGCGCTGCTCAGCAGCAGCCAAGGCACTGCTGTGTTGACAACACCTTCCCAGCACTAATGCAAGCACAGAGCTGGGGGGGCTGCTGTGGGAAAATGAACTCCACCTCAGCCAGACCAAACGCAAGTATAAAGGCTGTAATAGGTGTGTGCAGAAGTCCCTGGCATCTGGGTGAGCTTTATTATTTGTGTGAGTTACATTATCCTAATTGACAAGTCAGACATTTGACTGCATTTGAACAATCTGACTCTGTTTAAAGCTCCTTTTGTGGTTTCCAAGCATGCTAAAATGCAAATATGCATCTGGATTACTCACAAGGCAATTGCAAAATCTCTCATTGTGTAAAATGGCCACATTTGGACATCCATAAGCCAGCAGACATTAAATGGGACCAATTAACCTTATATTGAGTCCAATGGAATGAAATGTCAGAGAAGAGGACAGTGACTCAAGGCATAGGAGTAATTTATTAAAAAATCAGAGCTGTCTTGGTTGCCTTGCAGCATGTGCCAGTATACAAGTCACCAAACTATCTCCCTCCATAGAGTCAGAATTTCAGGCTTCAGCAACTAGTGTGTATGCTTCCACTGTAGGAGCTTGATTATTATGAAACTCCTCAGTATTTGGTTTGGTTACAGATAATTTTTCTCTTTTGTACAAACTACAGAAGAAAAATGACCTACAAAATGTACTTATAGGAAAGTGCAGGTGTTGGGAGGCAAAGTCTTTTTTGTCAACACAGTGCATTCAGGAGCTACAAACATGGTTTGTGTTCCTGATGGATATTCAGAACCTGACAGGAAAACTGTGCATCAGGGAACTTGTGAACCAGAGAAAGACAATAGGAACTTTTTACTGCTCAGAAGAGCACAAAGACAGACAAACGTGTTGTAAATTACTGTTGCTGGCCCTCAGAGGCAGAAGCAACACTTGACACAGATTATCTGGAATAGAATTCTTTTTCATTAAATCCACAAACAGCAAGAAATTAACAGCAAAATCTGCAGGCCCATCTTCCAATATCAGTATTAGGGTACATGTATGGCCAATCTGAAAAATTGAACTGCAGAACTGTTCCTCTTTCTATGATAATGAAAACCTCATAAAAATGAGGTAGGACAAGACTTCTGAGACTCATTAATTCATTGTTCTGCTTGAAATAGGGAAATGTTACAACATAACCAATAACATAAGAAATACTCTGTCTGCACTGTAGATTTGGAAATGTTAGAAACTTAATTCAATATCTTATTTGCAGTTGCAATGATTTAGCCTTTAATTTCAGAATTATGCTTTGTGTTTTCATAGAATCCAGACTCAATTACTGCACCAGCTGTATGGATTGCTTGTTGGAAGCCTGTGTTCAATATTACTTTCCTGCTTCATAAAGACCAATTTGAAAAGAAGATTATGAAATTTCTCACATCTCTTGTCACAGTAGTTGCCACTAATGTATTTCAGAGGCATGATTACAGCCCAGTTGGTGAGTACTCACTGTGCTGCAGTGTCTGGTTCAACATTTCAGAGGAATGTTTATGGGTGCATGTGTTATTTTCCTGGAGTCTCTGTATTTGAGCTATACCTCTGTTCCCTGCAATTGATCAAGGCAGTTAAATATTTTTTTAGCATGCAGAACTGTCTCTGCTTCTGTTCTAATCCTCTGCTGAGAAACTTATTATGGAGAAATTTTTCCAATCTTTGACCAGTGAAAGTTGATCAATAATAAATGATAAGGATTATCCTGACGAGGAATTATCCTGATGGTCTGATATTATTCTGATAATTTTCTTGAGAAGTACACAGGTTGATGCCTCTGAAGTACTATTTCTTCTTCATTATCATATTGAAAAAGTAATTAGGTATTCCAAGCCTGATGTGAACAAGAGTTAAAAGGAATGGAGAATTTTTTCAGCAAATCTGGAAGCTCTTTGTGAGTCTCCAAATTGCTGCTTCCATAGATTCCAACAATATGATGTGAAATCCTTTAAACCAGATGTGTTTCCTAATTAGAAAACCTATTTAGTCCTCAGAAACTAGAAATAAGTTCAGAACAAAGGGGAATTTTTTAATAAATTAATTTAATTTTTTGTTACCAGAAGGCTCTGGAATTTAACTGTAATGATTTTAAAATTATGGTTCCTGAACAATGTACCTAAAGCAATGCAACAATACCACTGTCAGCAGGATTTTACATCTATTCCTGTGCTGTATCAAAATTTTCCCTCATTATTGAATCTAGGGGTCTGTCTTTTCCCCGCACAATTTCTGGTGCCCCACTCCTGTGCTCCTGACACATGGCAATATGGCTAGCATGACTCATGCCATTTAATATGGCAAAGAGCTGTTCCTGTGACTGATTGGTCACGTGTCAGCTCCCTTCCTCCCCCTTATCAACTCTTGAAGATACCACACACCAGGCAGACTTATCCACCTCCATGTCATCCTCAGTGTGCCTGGGCACAAGCCACCTTCTCACCTCCTTACAGCCTTGAAGGTCTCAGGCACCTGGACAAAGAAATTGTAATGACTCAATCACAGAAAAATGAAATGTAATACCACAGAGAGAGAGAACTATAAAATTGAGAAGTTACAAGCCCCAAGTGGGACTTGGCCCACAGCTGCTTTTTGACAGCAAAACCCATGGTCCCCCAGGGGCCAGGGACTCCTCCACTGTTGTCTGCTTCCTCTGAAGATTGACTACAGATTAGATTGTTTTATTTACACTGCAAGCCAGCCACCCGATCTGTAGAGAGCCCAGGCGATTAAGAAACATCAATTAAGATGTGATTTTAAATTTGGTGCTATACTACTTATATAGTGCTACACTGATACCATTTACAAAAAAATCCTGTGCTACTGTGATCATAAAATTCTATACTGTGCTGATCATAAAACGACGTTTTTAAAAACCAGATATTTAACTGTAATTACAATCTAGTGCCATCATTCCCTGAGGTTCTCCAAAGGAATCTGTTTGTCCTTACAGTTGGTAAGGGGAATTATAGGACAACCATTTTCAATTTAAGGTTGAATAGTGGCATCTCAGTTGGGTAGAAATCAGGCATATTCATATGGAAAATTGTCCTGCTGTGCCAGTGAGGGCTTTTGGTCTGTATCTTGCCTTATGCAGCACAGGAACACAAGAACTGGAAAGAATATGGATAGGACAACAGCTTCATTTTAGTTTGAATGGAACTTCCAGATGTCTCTGGACCACTGTCTTGCTGAAAGCTGGGCCAGTCTAAATCTGGGTATTCAGGGCCCTCTCTATTTGAGGTCTCAATTTCTGACAATGGAGATCACATTACCCCTCTGTACCAGTCCTCAACTTCTCTTCACTGTGCAGGAGGCCCTGTTGCTACCCAGAGGTTCTGTGTTGCACTGGAACACAGAGCAGGAAGGTCAGAATACTGAGATAATTGCACATTGCAATGTGTAACTGCAGGAAAAAAAAAAAAAAAAAAAAAAAAAAAAAACAACAACAACAAAAAAAAAAACCCCAAAACCAAAAAACAGCAAGGAAAATTGGTTGCACTGAAATGACTCCTTGCATCATTTATCTCGTTGAGTTCAAGCTAATTCAAGGCCCTAGACAAAATCTGCAATCAGTGGAGAACACTGTGCTGTTACAGCTGCATCTTTGCCAGAATTTGCCATTTTCATTTGCCTGCTACTGAAGAGTAGCTGGGATTGAAGTACATAACTCCAATGGCTACACACCACTGGTGCTCAAAGCACATCTATGATGCAGATCATACTGGTCACTTGAGCCAGAGCTTTCCAGAGAGGCACTGAAAAATGCAAGAAAATGACAAATGGAATGCTGTACTCTAAATCCAGCTGGCTTTATGAAGCTGCTTTTGCAAATTCTGCAGGATATCTGTAGGTGACAAAACCCTTCAAAATCTGATTTTGTACAGCCCATGTGGTTTAAGAAAACTAAAGATGATTGATGTGAACTTGTTATTGGAGGCAAAGCAATCATCATAGAAGTAGAATTCAAGAGGAGTGTCTGGTTAGGTTTTTTTCCCTGCAGTATGAGAATATGGGACAAATTGGGAGTCTTGCAACCCCCAAGAGACCCAGGTACTAGCCAGTCAAGAAACAGGACACTCACTGCTCAGGCTCAGGCTGAGAAGTTGCTCTGAGAAAAAAAACTGTAGTCAGAATTCAAGAGGAGTGTCTGGTTAGGTTTTTTCCCTGCAGCATAAGAATATGGGACAAATTGGTTGGACTTAAATAACTAACACATGCTCACAGTATAAGAATTTCTCCTTACTTGGGAATAAACTAATTGCAGGAAGATGTCATCCTGGAAAGTAGAAAAATCAGAACATCTTAATAATCCTATTTTTAGTCATACATATGAAAAAGAAGGAAAACGTTCAGCATTCTTACAGACTGTGGACAACAAATTGATCTCTAATCATTACATGGGTATGATTTTTGTGATGCAACATACACAAATAGGAGGAATCCAAATGTGTTATGGATGCTTTCCGAACTATCTGACACCAGTCACCAGGAAAGAAGTGCTTCAAAAAAGAGAACATTTCTCTGTTTTGTAATGGCTTAACATGGTGCATTTGATTTTTTTTATTTTTTTTTTTTGCATCGCCTAAAGCCATATTAACCACATGAATTATCTGCTTTCTATGTTTCTTGTGGATATCTCAGTGTGAAAGATTGATCAATACTAAAAATTTTGGATTTATTTTCTTCAAAGATAACTGTAAAGTTAGACTTTGCAGCACTGCTTGAGTGTTTATTAATACAGAAAGTATTTTGCTCTGCACGTTACTTGCTACTTTTTCTTCTTTATCCTAATTTAAAATGCACTGCATGAACTGCAATTCCTATTATACATGGAAATCAGGAGTGTGAGAGGAAACAGGACCTTATAAATTCCAGATTAGATGCTACTTAACTTCATTATTTCATTAAATGAATATGATTAGGAGTATGAACATTAGCACAAATTAGTGACTTGTGTGCAAGGATATGCCTGTATCAAAAGGTAAGAGACTCTTTTTTACTAATTCCCTAAGCTGAAAGAAACTGTGAATTATCTATGCTTCAAGAAATGCAGATCTGAGAAGAAGTAGATTTTCTATTCAGATAATAACATTTTAGGATTTGTTATTTCACAGAAAAAGTTCACTTTCTTAATCACCCCTTCCTCCTAATGTTTGGCAAAAAAAAAACCAAGCTGGAAATCTGCCAAGCAGAACTTAAAAATGTGGTCAAAGTTCTAGACAAAAAAAGACAAAGCCTGTTTCCTTCGAAAATAAGTGTGAAAATGACTCAGAGCAGGGACAGGAATCCTGCAGGTGTAGATGTACCCTGCATGAGCAGACTGAATTTAGAAAGCATCTTGTGCACATGCAAAAATATTGTGGGCCTTGCAGATTTGTATTGGAACAATCTCTGAGATTAGAGAGACAATGGAATTCTTGATTTTACTTCTCTGCTATGCCGGTTTTACAGATTATTCTGTAGGTATTCATATTATTCATTTGTAGGTTTGGGTGTTCCTAGGGTTATCCTGTACACCCATAGTTCCTATCCTCTCACACTTCTGAGTGGCAACTTTAGACAAATTTTGAAGTATTAGAGAAGCTTCCCTGCATCGATGTGCGTTTGTTCGCTTGTCACTTCACAAGGCGCCTGTAAATGCAGGGAAGAGAACGTGGTTCCTCACTGAGCCACAAGGGTGGGTTTGGAGCACTGCCGCGGCTTTCTTGCCCCTCCCCTGACTGGCAGAACAGGAATTAGGGATCTGCCAGACTTCTGGGTAATGAGATCCTTTGAGTTTTAAAGAAATTGACACTCGTCTTGCCTCAGGGGAAAAAAATCGCTCTCATACAAAGGACCTAAAATATAGCATTCCTGAATCAGCAGCTACTGGGAGCCTTGTAACCCCCTGCGAGACCCAGGTACTAGCCCGTCAAGAAACAGGACACTCACTGCTCAGGCTCAGGCTGAGAACTTGCTCTGAGAAAAAAATCTCTGTAGTCAGACAGGATGAATATGCTGAGCAGAGACAGGAGACCAACACGAAGGATGTAAAAAGAAAAATTTGCTAATGGCAGTAAAGGGAGCATGCAACCCTCCTTTCCACACAACCTGATGAAAATACTGGAGGAAGGAATTACAATTGAAGCCTGTGCTTACAGGGAAGGAGGTTTGTTCTCAGGTGCTCACTAAAACATACAGATGTGCCTATGTTGAGCAAACTGCAAGAATAATGCCCAAACTCAGAGAGAATGAGGCTTCTTGTAGAGAAATGTGTAGCCAAGAGCAAGGTTAAAAGGGTACATAAAGCCAGATAAAAACTTCATATGTAAATCTAGTCTATCTTTATTTCATAAGAGAATTAACTCATTAATATAGCTGAGTCCATTTTGCCCTCATAATTCATGACTGGCTGTGGATGTGTAAATACATTGCAGGTATGTGTCTGATACTGGGCTTCAATAATCCCAACAGGGAGCTAGACAGGTGTTTGCCAAAATGCAACAGGGCAATACAAAGACGACTTGTAGTAATAAGTAGATAAAGGTTTCCTCTTCCCTTCCCTCCACTATTCTGATTATAAAAAGGTTAAAAGAGCTGCAAGTCTGCAAATGATTAAAAACAACAGTGCAAACATACTGTGCCTGACATTTTCACACCCCTCTCCAAACTGTGCATGACATTGCCTTTCTTATCTTCAAAACAGGTTTGCATCTCAAGTCTAATTCTCAGCCACCCTTCTGTGCAGAAAGCATGTTAGGGAAGACAGATGTTAACACTCTGAACATCCCTCCCTTCCTTCTTCTCCCCCCAGTTTTATATGCTGAGTGTGATGCCATATGATATGGAATCATATGGTTGGTTGAAGTCAGTTGTCCTGGGTTGTGCCATCCCAAGCTTTTGTGCACCCCCAGTTTGCTCACTGCTGGGGTGGTGTGAGAAAACAAGGCCTTGGTTCTGTGTAAGCACTGCTCATCAGTAACCAAAACCGCCCTGGATAAATAATGCTGTTTTCAGCACAAATAGCACTGTAATAGCTATTGTGAAGAAAATTAACTGTACCTGAGCCAAAACCAGAACATCATATTAGGAATATGTCCACAGCTCCTAGTGAAACAGCAATGTTGTTGTGCAAATTTTTGAACTATATAATAGGGTTCCCCTTCTTGCTCATCTCTCTGCATTGATGGACTTTATAAAGCAATGGGGAAATGATGCTGTGCATGAAGGTATAGCTCTGAAAAACTCTGTCACAGATTTGCATTGGGGGAATTAAAAATTTTTTATTTCTTTTATTGATAGATCTGATATCTGATTAGCAGAAGATTTTTTAAAACGCAATTGTGAGGCATTCTCTATCTCTTCATTTGAAACTGCGTTCCACTATGCAGTGTAGACAGAACAAAACTGCAACAAACTCTCCTGTCACTGATCATAATGCACAATTGAAGCACCACAGGCCAAGCTATCATCTGAGTAGTTCTTCTGTTTGCTTAACTTTTTCATTGTGGCAGAGGCCAGAGTTAGGCCTGGAGAGATCAGCCTGCAGGTATTCCTATCCCCACTTGAACATCCATTCAATGCCTCCAGCATTCCTTAAAACCAGACCAAATCAGCACTAGGATGAGGACTAAAGATATAGTGAGACTATAACAGCTGGGCAGACAGAACTTAGGAAAACCTCCTGTAGTATATGGTTACCTTTGGGCAGATGGAAAAAGATTAAAAGAGCAATACTAAGTGGCTGCGACTGTGGTGGCGCAGCTGACAAATCCTTCTGGCAACACACAAGCTGAGCAGCATGATCCACACAAGTATCATCTCTGCATTTGATTTACTGTATCCCTTACCTAGGAACACACATGGCAAAAGTACCTACCAAAAAATATGCAACATCCTGTTTTTTAGGCTCAGCCCTGGCCAAAACCAGGGCTTGGTTCGTTTTTAGGCGCAAGCTGGAACCTCCTACCCCACCACAGGGGGAGGGGAAGGGGGACACACAGGTAGCAGTAGTAGAGAATTCAGAGTTCAAACTGTGCAGGTGGTGGCTGCAGGTCCCACGGCCCCTCCAGACGGCAGGCGGAGGCACCTAGGAAAGGAACGGGAAGGCACCAACGCCTTCCTGACGGCGGCAGCTCCCCCCCCCCCGCCCGTTAGAGGGCGCAGCGGAGAAGCCCCGGCGGATCCCGTCGCGCCGGAGTGCGAAGCGGGGCTGAGGCGACACCGGCGGCGACACCGGCGGCGGCACCGGCGCCAGTACCGGCCCCGACACCGCCCCGCGCAGGGCCGGCCCATCCGCACCGCCCCGCCGGCACCTGGCGCGGCCCCGCCCGGCCGCGGCGGTGGGCGGGCCCCGCATGCAGATGCGTCCCCCGCCTCTCCGGTGCGTGCTGAGGTCAGGCTGGGCTGCGCTGCCAGCGCGGAGCAGCGGGGTTGAGGTCGCGGCAGACCCGTAGTCGCGGGGGCGGGCGCGGAGCTACGGCGAGCGCCTGGCTCGGGCCGGGAGCGGCTCCCTCCCGCTGGGAAGCCAAGGGGCTCGGCGGGGCCCTTCCAGCCGCTGGCAGCGGGAGAGCGGGGAGTGCGCGGAGCGGGGCGCCCGGCCCGCCCCGCCGACCCGCTCCTCCATGCGGGCGGCGAGCGGGGCTGGGGCGCGGGGCGCCGGGGGCAGCGCGCAGCGGTGCTGAGGCCGCGACCGGGAGAGACGATGGCCAAATGGCTGAATAAGTACTTCAGCCTGGGCAACAGCAAGACCAAGAGCCCTCCGCAGCCCCCGCGGCCCGACTACCGGGAGAAGCGCAACGGTGCCGGCATCGCACCCCGCCCCGAGGGGCCGCCGCACCTCCACCACCACCACACCTCGCCCGGCTTTTCGCGCCGCCGTCCGCGCGACGACACCAGCGACCTGCTCCGCGCCTACCGCGCCCAGAAGGACCGCGACTTCGAGGACCCCTACAGCGGGCCCGGCTCGTCCCTGCGCAAGCTGCGCGCCATGTGCCGGCCGGACTACTCGGCGTCCGAGGACCTGGGCGAGGGAGCCCTCAAGGCTTCCTCCTCCTCCTCCTCTTCGTCGTGCTGTGCCACGCCTCCCACCACCGGGTCCCCGCACCTCTTCCGCAGCCACAGCGAGCGCCGCCCGGCGACGCCACCCGAAGTGAAGTACATTTCCCCCAAGCACCGGCTGATCAAGGTGGAGAGCGGCGGTGGAGGTGGCGACGGCGCCGGCAAGAAGCTCAGCAAGGGCTCCAAGCAGCCGACGGTTGCTGCCCCCTCTGTCATGAAAGATAAAGTAAGTGTTGTGTTCCTGTTCCTGCCCCTGTAGGCTAGGTGGTAGGGCTGGGGCTACGTTAGGCCCTGGAAGGACTGTTGGCCAGGGGACCAGCTGCTGCACATCTGGAGTTGCCTCTGTTCTCAGCCATCCTTCATTGGGTGGCCTGGCCCTCTTTAATGCTTTAGGTCATGCGGGGCATGTGCAGGAGTAGCACGTGAAGTGATGGTGCCCTGTCCTTATGGCTTCAAGCTCACTTTCCTTCTGATGGGGACATGTTCCCAGGTGTGTCTGGCCCTCCTTTGAGACACAGTTCACTGCCAGCCTCATGATGGGTACCAAAGCTCTTTTTGTGACCCTGCAGAACAGGATATGAATCGTTAGGGGGATGCTTGGGGAGTGCTAGAGGCCCTTGAAAAGCCTTGCGCTTGTGACCCCAGAGAGAGGCCTCAGCGACACTGCGTGTGGTATTGGACAGTCATATATGAAAAATGAACTGGTTTTATGGAGAGAGTTTGTAATTTGTTTATTTATAAACTTCTTACCTGTAGTTCATTGTTTAAGGTGGTTCAAAGTCCTGTGTTACAATAGCAGGGCAACTTCCATGATAGCTGTGTTTCCAACTGGTTTGTAGCTGAAGCAAATTCCATAGCTACTTGCCCAGTTGCAAACGTTATCCTGTCTTTTACTGGTCCTTCTCTTCAAATTTTAACAAAACATTCTAGACACAACCCTGGAAAGTACTGGCCTTGGGAACTGAAGTTAGAGAGGGAATAGCATTAATTTTTTTTTTTTAAGAACAGCACATCCTCTTGCCTGTGTTGGTCTTGTGAGTATAGTTCAGTTTCTCTCATGTATTGGAAATAAATGTTTCTCTATTTTGTTAATTGGCATTTTCAACTCCAGGATAATAGTCACATCACAGGAATGTCAGGTATGTTCTGAATGTTATCTGTCTGAATGATCTCTGTGTACATGTTTAAATATGCAACATGATTGCATTGCCACACTTCCATGACAACTTGATAAATTATATCTGTCCAGGTGGAATTCCAAAGAAATCTGCTTATGATGGTGATGATATAGGGTGAAAAATCTAGGATTTATTCTGTTGTCTTAGTAGGTGTTCCTGACTGGAAGCAACTGTTTTTTGTGGAACTGATTGATTAAAGGCCAGCATCTCTCTATGTTTTCCACTATATGTTACAATCTATTCAGTTTTCTTTAAATTTCCTACACTGATATTAGGTATCCTCTTTTAGGGAACGCCTTTCAGCAAAAACAAGTGCTTGGGGCAGAATGTATTTCTTTTTCTTTTTAAAAAATCTCTGTTCAGTTTTAGACCATACTGAAGCAATTTTTATCAGAAAATACGTATTTGTTGCTAGGTAACGTGCTGCTTTGTAACGGTCATAAATCGGTATGCTTGTCCCAAGGCCTTGTTGCAGGTTCTGAAGCTTGTAGGCAAAAATTCTCATATTTAGGGGTTTTTTTCCCAATTATTAAAAGAGAAAACTATATGTGACAAGCAGGAAATCTAAATGCGTCTGAGAAAAGCCAACTGTGGCTGCCTGCAATAGCATTTTTATGCAACATAGCTTGCCTTTTGTTCAATTGTGTTAGTTCATCCCAGCAATGGATGTGAAATCTCATTTATTTCGCAGCCCCAAAATGTAGAGTTTGACAGTTGAACTTGGTAAGTAGGGATCATAGTGGGCCAGCAAGGAACTGCTTCTCTTCTACACCTGTGATTCACTGAGGAAGAAAAATTGGAAATTTAGTTAACTGAGAGTTAACTGAGAGTTCATTAGCGAACAAAGCAATTGAAAATAAACTTCTCTAAGATATAATAGGAAGACAGTAAAGATAGAATAAAACCCCCCAAAGCTAGAGGTCTGCTTCATAAGAATTCACAGACATGATAAAAACATTTTAAAAACTGGGTTTTTTATGCTGTGTGTAAGATAGCATAAGCTAGTAAACAGTTTAGGAATAAAAAAATAACTAAGGGCCATATAGTTCTGTCTTCACAGAAGTATGTTAGTGTTTAATGATCCAGTAATGCCTGTTAAATGTTTGTGTTTCATTCCAGCATCACTGTTTCAGTATTTTGGTGGTGGGTTTTTTTCTGAATTCATTTACAAGGATAGAATGCTGTTTTCCTTTATGTGTTGATGGAGAAGTGAGAAGTAGGGGTTTTAGCATATTCAGTGAGCAATTTTATATCTTCTGTGGTTTGTCATCAGTAAAGAACTGGATGAAAATCTCAGTTGTGTGTCATACTTGAAAGAGTTACTGGAATGGGAAGGAGATTCATGGAAGTGCTTGTTTGGTGTGGTTACTTATAAAGGGCAAATGGCAAAGTACAGAGAGTGGCAGATTGGTTAGCTGAAATTCCCAAAGGAAAAGAAAAATTGTAAACTAGCTGATTCAGGGAGTAAAGGGGATGGAGATTTAAAGTGGTGGCAGACATGATTATATTATGCAAGATTTTAGACAAAGGCTGGTAAAGTAGCCAGAGAGATGTAATCTATCTGGGATTCAGGAAGTTTTGATATGTAGCAGTGGAAATACCAATTAAAGCTGAAACAGACAAATCCAAATTGCCATGCACCTTTTAGTAGTGAGGTGACTAACCTCTACAACAGATGCAGTGAGAGTCATCATTTCCAGATGTGTTTGAATTCATATTGTTGGGTGGATTTATTTTTTTTTTTTTAATTATGTAGGTAATACAATTAGGTGGGTTTGGGGACTTTAACTGTGGCGTTTACCTTCAGACAAGGGAGAGCAGGGTGTGTTACAATTAATGGCTGAAGGAGTTCAGGTCCTTTGGTATGGTGGATAAGGAAATTATTGACTCCTATCTTTAGTGCTGGTTTGTGAGAGCTTAATTTATTGGCTTGCTACAAAGAAGCTAGGGAGTGTGGGCAAGTTGAAACAACATGTGGTTGTATTCTAGATGAATCTGGCATCTCCTGTATTTGTGTAAGCATAAACACAAGACTTTGTTTAAGACCAGCTCACTAGGCAAACCACTTGTGAATGGAGATCAAAAGAAATAAGCTGAAATCTTTCTGAGTGATTGTCTTCTATCTGGATTTACACACACTTGGTGTGTGTAAATCCATGAAGTAATAACTGAGGGGGAAATGTCTGTGTGGAAGAATACTTCAGATATGTTTTCACCTATTATGTATTTGAACCTAACCATTTCTCTGCCAGGTTTAGCAGCTAAAGAACCTGAGATATTTCCCAAAAACAGCTGTGTCATACTTCATCACAGGAGGTTCTTAAGATTTAAACCTGGGTTCATAGCACATTGTCCTTTAAAAGACATTTATTTCATAATGAGCAGCATTTTGCACTATCTCTGTCCAGTAGAGACAGAACAATGTTAACAATCAATGTAATTCTTCATATTGAATGCAGAAGATGCTGCAAGTTGCAAGATCCATTTCCACAGGTGTTAAAGAAATTTTTGACATTAATCTCCCTTCTTCATTAGATAGGTTTGTTGGCACAGGTCAGTTATATATCTGGTAGTGCCTCAACACAGGGACTCTGAACAAATAAATCCCTAGGCAATTATACACTTACAGTCCAAACTCCCTATCCCTCACATGACAGTCTGGACAAACAGCAGCATTGGGGTCTGGGGTCTTCTTACTTCTGGTTTTCTGTTTTGTTACCAATTGCTTGCTGTATATTTTGTTGGTTCTGCCATCCTTGTTGTAATATGGTTGTTGCAGTCCACGAGCTGTGATCTATTATTTTTTAAATAATATTTAAAATGCTAGTTTTGTCCAGTTTAATTATTATTAATGTATATATTGTTAGCTCCAGGCTGTACTGTAATTGCTGTTCAACTTAGACAACATAACCTTATAGTTCCAATAAAGTTCAACCTACAGCCTAACAATTCTAGCTATTCTAGATATTTTTGTCAAGCAAGCACTCAGTACTTTCAAATAGTACAAATAGTCTTGAATGGTAAGACAGGATGTATCTGAAGCAGTAGAGAATAACTTGATTCTGCACAGAGTCGATCTAGTGCAAAATCATGTGAATGTTGTGCAGCAGCAGCAATTAACCAGGCAACTGTTCAGGACAGCAGAGCTGCTGACTTGATGTATGTACAAAGTTCTGAAAATACTATGTATGCGTAAGAAACATGTGCCTTTGCAGTAGACTAGCAAAGTAGTATACCTTTTTTAACTTCTGACATCTTGCACAGAAGTGATTAGACTCTGTACAGCATTATTAAGATCTTTATATTATTAAAACACTGTTTTAGGTTTGAGCAGATGCTTGTCTTATTTTTGTATATGGAAGGTCTATATTTTATTTGATCTTTAAATTGAGAATAAATCACGTGCATTTAAAACAATCTTGCAGCTGGTATTTCAAGGTGAAATACTGAGAAAACACTTGAAATGTCTAAACAGTGTTGAGGTTATTTGTATCAGAGAATATTATTTCTAGAGATCCTAAACTACAAATGTAACTCAGCGTCTTATTCCCGTGTTTCATCCATTGCAGCAGAGTTTCAAGCTGCCTCCATATGGTTGGTTCTGAAATAGTCCTCCTCTCTACATGTGGTTCCCATTGTTATATGGCTCTGTCTTTGAGTAAAAGAAAAGAAATAGTCATGGCTGCTGGTTGTGCATTAGTTGCTTAGGCAAGGCCATACATAAAGGCAGGAAGTTATAGTTTTTCTGCGTATCGATGTTGTTACAGGGCAGCTATAATGCAGCTAGAAATGCAATTTTTTCTCATATGTCAGTCTTATGATTAAGGGACTACAACAGTCTTGTGAAGAGGAGGATATTTAGATACAGCCTGAGACTTTGGAGTCTTGGCTTCAGAGCTTTTTTGGAATGATGCAGTAGGCTGTTCAGTTACCAGTATGCCTGGCATCTGCACTGTATGCACTGCTTGGAACACTCATGGCTTTGGAAGCTATCCAAATTGTCAGACTTCTGGACATAAAGAGATACAAGCAGAGAGGGACTATCAGGAAAGAGTATGAAGGAGTTGGATGACGTGAAGATTTAAGAAGGGAGTGGTAGACTTCTGGAAGAGTGTATCGTGTGTATACCTTTGCAGTAAGCATCTTAACTCCACTGTAAGAAAGTTCCTCAGATATTGCCTTTGAACAAGGGGATGGACTTGTTGTTCTGCTGCAACACTGGGGTCACCATAAATGCAGCTTTCTTACTACTGCATGATAGCACACATGTTACCTGCAGTCTTTCCTTGAAAACTGTCCAGATGAGGAAAGACATCTGTACTATGTTATTTTACATATCCAACTTGCACACCAACTGTTAGCATTAGACTGTTGTAATGTATATGTGTAAGTAAAACCTTCTATAGGCTAAATAAGGTTATGCAATTTACTATGATTCAAAGGGTATTCTAACTCTAAATGAGAAATTAGGAACAGCAAAAATTGTACGGGAATTCAAGTAAGTATTTTAGCCTGATTAATGAGGAGAAAGGATCTAGAAAGGAAAAAGATGAAGCTGTATTTCTCTTTTTAAACATTAAGTTTGCATGTAATCTTGTAGTTTGCTATCTGATCTTATGGCCAGTTTACCATTTTATTTCTTGGATCACTGAAGAAATGTCTAGTTTTATAAGATTCTTTGCTCCCCAGGCTCACTGACTGGTGTAAGAGAGATGTTTGTGTCTCTAAACACCTTTGTATATGTCCTTGCTTGTGCTAACCACTGCCTGGTGGCAAACAATATGGTTTGACTTTTTACTCCTTTGCTGTTCTGTGTCATTGTGGTTGTATCCTTAACTAACAGTATGGTAGGCATGGTTTGGAAGTGGAGGAAGTGATATGAGAATAAGCAGTTGAAATAGCATAATGATGGATTCTAGCAAGAGATAGGAAAGGACTGTGGTGCAGATCTTCCTGGATAGGCTGTTGTTTTTGTAAATGTTACTGTTAGACAGTCTATTTGCAAGGAAACAGGCATAAGGTGTGGTTTTGGAGTAGTTGTGCATTGTCAGGAAGTGTGGAAAATCGTTCAATTGTTTTACAAAATATATTCTGCTAATGACATAAAAGGGGTACAATTTTTTTAAGCTTATTTTTAAAAACTTTGTTTTCTAAAGAGAATATATCTTAATTTTTCTGTTAGTCTATCCTTCAACAACTCTTAGATCTACTGCAAAATCTTCAAAGCTGTATTTTCAGATTTAAAATACTTTAATGGATGGGTCAAGGAAGCACTTGTTTCTTTCTGAGGGGAAAGGTACAAACACATTTTTAAACTTTGAGCAGGAAGTGCTGCATTGCCTGCCATGTGTAGAGTGGTGTGCATTGCCCTTTGTGAAGCAGTGTGTCACATATGGGATGGCAGGGGACTTCAGTTACTGCCTGGGAATACAGGAGAGAAATGGAGGGCAAGAAGGCAGGAACTGTTATTTGTATCAACTTGTTAGCAGTTCAGTTTTGTCCCTGTGAGTGTGTGGACTTATAAAAACTCAAGAACAATTCACCTTCACTGAGCACCAAACCTTGTATGTGAAAGAATAGCTCTTGAAATCCTGTTATTAAATACTGTGGATTTTTCCCCCAGCATCTCACTATCAGTTCACAACTCTCTGAGAAATTTAGGCACCACATTTCCTAATCTGTGTTTCAATTACCGTTTAGATGAGATGTATCATTCTTTGGAAGTCACCGCTACGAATGAGGTCTGTGATTCTTTCCGGGGTTAGAGCTAGTGTTGGTCTTTCTTAATACCCAAATTTAGGATTAGGAGGAAAGACTCTATATACATTTTATCTGTAGGGTAGTCCTCTAGAATCATACCCTAAATTTCTGACTTGGTAGCAAGGTATTAAATGCCCTCGATATATTTCTCCTGATACTTTCAGGAATCTGGTCATGTATAGATCACTCCATTAGCATGTTTTCCAAGGCTGTGAAATTTATTTTTAATAAAAAGTGGTACTTGGTTACAGGGAGCGTTATCCAACAGGTTCCTGAATGCAGTGCTTCATGGAAGAAAAGTGGAAATCTTTATTAATATGGAAAATAGATCAAGACCAAACTTCACAGTCTTGCTGTATGCAGGCTGAGCTTTGTTCAGGTTTCAACATCAGAGATGTTTCTTATGTGTAGTTGCCTGAATTTTACATGAAAATATAATTATTTAGGAAACATCTGCTTAGGGCATATTTGGGATGTGAGACCTGGAGGTTCCTTGTGGTCAAAGAGAAAAATCTGATATTTGTCAAAAATATCATGTTGTGAAAAAACGCCAAACATACCCTGCAAAAAATCTGCAACCAGTACAACACAACACCAACCAAACAAAATAACAACACAACTCTCCCATTTAATATTGTTAATCACCGTTGGCCACCATGATGATTAGATGCATAGAGCACCTCTCATATGAGGAAAGGCTGAGGGAACTGGGGTTGTTCAGCTGGGAGAAGAGAAGGCTTTGGGGTCACCTAAATGGAGCCTTCCAATATCTGCAGGGACCCTACAAGAAATATGGAGAGGGACGTTTTTGCAAGGGCATATAGTGACAGAGCAAGGGAGAATGGCTTTGTAATGAAAGTAGATTTACATAACATTTTAGGAAGAAGTTCTTGACTGTGAAGCTGATGAGGCCCAGGTTGCCCAGAGAAGGTGTGGATGCCCCATCCCTGGAAGTGTACAAGGCCAGGTTGGGTGAGGCTCCAAGCAGCCTGGTCTATCTAAAGGCATCCCTGTCCACAGCAGAGGGGTTGGAACCAGATGATCTTTAAGGTCCTATCTAACCCAGGCCATTCTGTGATAATTTAGAGTGATTTCTACTGTAGCTAGGGACTAGTCTTTTGTGAATACAAATTCTCAGAGAGGATGAAGAATTTTCATTACATTGTGTTAAATGTGTTAACTGTGGTGTTCTCAGAGATATATTCACAGTTTTTAAGTGCCCTTGTCTTCTGTATCTTTGCTGATAGACACATGCTGTTATCTGCGATATTGGTGGGCTCAATTGCAACTCACAGAAGTTGAAAGAGGAATATATGGTCTGCCATTATACAGTTATTTAAGTATGTGCCTGCCCATGGCAAGGAGTTTGGAACTAGAGAGTCTTTAAGGTCCATTCCAACCCAAACCATTCTATTATTTAATACTGATAATATAATAATATATATTATTTAATAAAAAGAAATCTTTAAAGTAAATATCCCCTAATAAATTCCTCAAAGGTCTGGTGGACAGGAAAAGTATTTTAGATTTTTTGCTACATGTTGTGTATTATAATTTCTCTTGGATTCTTCTAGAACAGTGTGTCCTTAATCACAATAGCCACTAAATTAGTGAAATAGCTAACAGTTCTGTGCTGATGTTAGTGTTTTAAAGATAGCTTGCATTTTATTGCATCTTCTGTGTTTCTGTTCAATTAAAAACAGAGATTACCTCTATTTTTTCAGTGTGGTGAGTTCGTATTTGTTTCCTTCTTTTTCATTCCCTTTAAAATGTTTGGTTTAGTCAGATAGAGATACCTGTGAAATTATGTACTTAGGTGTGTTCTTTGGTTTCTTCCTGTGCCTGCATATGCACATTATGCTTTTGTATATCCAAATACTCATTTAAACTTGTGTTTAATATGATAATATTTGTCAGAGTTTTTTTAAGCCTGTAGAAGAACAAAGACTATGCATCAACAGTGAAGCTTGCAACTTAATTAATATATAATAGAAGGATAAACCAACCTCAATCTCAGCTTATATGTAATTTTCTGGGAGGTAGAGTGATTATTGGGCTTTTGATCTTGTATCTGCTGATGAACTTTTTAGCGAGAGTGATGGTTTTTAATTTGTCAACTTGTCTGGTAACTGAGCTGTACTCTTTTTCTCTGTCTTCTGACTTTTAACTAGCAACCTGCAAGGAAGAGCCCCTGCAAGTGTTCTCTAAATGGTTATTGACTTCTTTTAATAACTGTACTTCTATTTATGTGTTAGTTTCTTTTGCTTGATGTTACTGATGCCTCGAAGTACTACATCTACATATATACAAAAATAGAAAATAGTATCATATATGAATGGGATGTCATAGAACAGGCTTGAATAGAGCAGGGATCGGTAGTTGTAGGAGCTCCTAGCCCACACTCAGAATGTAGATCTCGCATTCTCTCAAGAGATAAGCCATAGGTCTTTGACAATAACCCTGACAAATGCAACTGACTTTGACATTATTTTGGAATCTGGATGACTGCCTTCTGGGGATTCCTGATAGCTGTGTTTTCATTTTGACAGACTGGACCTGTGAGGAAGGTGGCTGGATTTGGCAGAGCAGGGAGCCAAATTAAATATGTCCTGCTCCAAAGGTCATCCTCTGCGTATGAATGCTGTCTTTAGCTGTGCATAGAAAATTTCAACATGTTGCCATTCCTCTGATTATGTCCTGGGTAGGTGTGGCAAGTACAGAATTAGATCCTGGATAGTCTAACTAGCTGAGACTTCTTGGAGGGATGCATTTGTAGACAGTGGATGCTGTCCATTGTCTTTTACCTCCTGTCCAGTGTTTGTCAGTCAGTAACATGAAGGATCAGTTTGGAGACCAGTCAAACGAGTTTAGCCATTTGCCTTGGAAACGCACTAAATCAAAGCTGTGGAAGGGGCACTGCATGCAGGCCCTAACCTGAGATCTCCTGTGCTCTCCTTGGCCTCTGGACTGTAGAAAAGAAATGCCTGTCTGAGACCAGTTTGCTGGGCAGTGGTTGAAAGGTTGTTGGGAGAAATATAAACAAACACAATGCCTCTTTCTGGAAAGCTAATGAGCTCTGGTGAGCACAGGAGCACATTGGTTGTCACAAGACCTGCTCCTACATGCCTGTGGGGAAGAGGTGACAGCATGGTGTTCTCACAGTGGATCTTCCCCATGTGGCATGGAGGTGATCAAGATAATGATCTGCAGAGCCCCCACTGCATATGCAAGGCATGTACCGGTGATATTTGTTTAACATTAGAATGCTTTTTCTTTCTCAGGATAGCATGAAAGGAGTATGAGAACAGTGTATTGATACCATCTGTCATGAAGCAAGTGTTTTGTTTGACTAGAAAATTCATGTACTCGGAACCTTCTATTTCATCAAAAGTTTTTGTCTGTACTTTGTCTATACTTTGTCTCTCAAGCATAGAGGCTTGGAAGGTGAGCTCTTTAAGCTAAAAGTAGCTTATGTGGAGATGGCAAAAAGACTTGCAGAGTAGGAACTCTTTTTCTGCTTGAGATCTCTAAAAACAGGAAAAATAATCCTCTGAAATAGGGTTGTCAAAAGTAGTTCAGACATTTACAGTAAGTATAACAAAACCAGCAGTCATACTCATTTGAGGTTTTTTTTGAAAGAAATGGAAATACTTGAGACTTCCTAGAAGTGGAGAATTTATAGCTGTTAGCAAGTATAGAAGAAATCAAATTCTGGCACTGGCCAGCTGCTACATCTAGGCTGAGAATTACTGAATTTTATTATATATGGAAACAGTAACAGTCAGCTGGGGAGTCCTCTGACAGCTCAGCATTGTAAATCCACTTGTAATAAGACAGACAGTTCCAGGAATGGTAAAGCAGGTTGCTCTTTCTGCCGGAGTGCTGAAAGGTGGGTTTGGTATTTGCTGTGAGAGGATGTTGTTTAGGTTGGAGTTTTTTGGGTGGCTTTTTTTTGGGGGGGGGGGGGGGGTGGTCTTGTTTGACAGCATCTTTTATGTATAATTTTCCTCCTAGTATACTTTGGGCAAATGAAGAAGAAATGTCAAATAGCTGTGCTAAGTCTGCTTTCTGTTTTATGTTCTAGTACAGTTGTGCAAAGGATTGGCAAGTACTATGTGTCAACATTTGCAAAGGAGAGCAGCACAGAGCACATGCAGCCACCTAGCAGCTCTTGACAGGCTCAGAGCAGAAGGCAACATGGATGGCATTTCAGCTGCATCACTTTTGGAAAAAAAACTGCCCTTGTGACTAGGAGAAATTACTGCTGCATTATACACGTGTCCTCTTTGTCTCAAGGGTGTGCAGCTGCTGTCACTTGATTTGCTCCTTGGGCATATGTTGCCAGACAGGGGGGAGGGGACTTTTTCCCTTTGTGTTAACTGTTTTCGAAATAATGAGGGAGTAATTTTGGACACCAAGCGAAAGAAAGAATTATGTTTTCCTCTCTCGATGATCCACGTCAGTCTGGTGATTTCTGGTCAAAAAAAAAGCTTCCAGTCACTTTAAGCTCTGAGTGGAAGAAAACACGAAAAACCCATAATTAAAATGTCAGTCTTGGTAGTAAAATAAGCAAAATAAGTAGTATAAAATTGCTATGTGCCAGTGTTATGGGGCCTGAGTAATGACTCTGAAGTGTGTTAGGTGTTTTGTTTCCTAATCTTAAAGGAGATCTGTCTTTCCTAATAGAGTGTTCATTTATTCCATGGCACTTGTGCAGGTGTTTGATCTGTGAATACTTGTGTGTCCTGTTTTTCTTCTCTGACTGGTGGGATATGCTGGCAGCAGGAGACAGAAGCAGATGCCGCCTCAGTCTCTCAGCTGGCAGTGTACTCCAGGTTCTTTGTTGAAAATATTGAAACTGTTGGAATAGCACTGTGCTGTAAGTCTTACTAGTGCTTGTCTTAAAAATGTGAAGTAACTCAGTTGAAAAATCCCTTGTAAATAAAGTAAGCAGTCAGGGCAAAACCCCCAAGGCAAAACCCTTTGCCTTGCTTTGAGTGATGAGTTGGATAGGGTGATCTCTTGTGGTTCTTTCCCACCTGAATAATCTTAGGGTTTCATAGGGATTCTGATGTTGAAGCCTGCCTCTGCCTGCTTTTGTTTGCTTCAGACTCTTTTGCCTGCTGTAGATTCTATCTCTGTGCTCTGCAGTATTTCTCATAGGAGGATTTCTGCCTTTGCCCCAAGTCTGCTTGTCACATCCTAGAAACAAAGATTAGCTCTACCACTTCAATTATGGGGAGGAATGATTCCTGTGACTTTAATTGACTGATAAGAAACCTATAGATAGGTCCTACACAGCATACAATGATTTTGCAGTTGTCAGGAAAGCAGAGCAATGTAAGGTCAAATGTGAGATTTTCAAATCTTCAGATGTTTTTAGTCTCCTAGTGGAGAAGAAAATGTTTTCGGACAGATAATTTATTTTTGCTATCTTTTGTCTTGGTCCACAAAATATAAATAAAAATAATGTTCCTTTGAGCGAAAGAATGGCACAGATGGTTTTGAGGGTTTAAGTTTAGCCAAGAAGTTTTTGTCTTGCTTTTTTCAAGATCTAAAATTAAAAGGCTTCTTATTAATGCAGTGAAAAGAGTACCTTTAGAATGTTTATTTTTAAAGTTTCTAGCAATATTTTCAATTGTAGCTCATAAAACTTAAAAGCAGAGGAGATGAAGTATGTGCAAGGGAAGGAGTGGGTTTTTTTCCTGAATATTAGCAGACTTCTCTAATAAGATTCGCACTGGATTGAATTTGCTGACTGGTTGGCTCTTTCTAATTTGTCCATCTGAATCATTCCATTGCTTGTGCTAGTCAGAAATCCTTTTGACATGGAGTCTGCCCTCATGAGGTTTCTGGTGCACACTTGTATTTCAGTACCATTTAGTAACTAATCTGTGGCAATTGTGTATTTATCCTCTCTTAACCAAAACTGTACTTTGAAGATGGCATAGGATGCAGCCGAGTGAAGGTGTTTTTATTTGCTGATAGGATGTCATTGCCTTCTGCTTTGCACACTGGAGACTTTAGTAACAGTCTCCTTCCTGTCTTTCAGGTATTGATAGCTGATGACTACTCAGATCCGTTTGATGCCAAAAGTGAATTGAACAGAATGGGAAAAGGGGAGAACACCGGCTATATGGAGCCATATGAAGCCCAGAGAATAATGGCTGGTAAGGAAAGACAGTTGCATGTGTGAGCTCCAGTTGCATGGCAGTTCACATGCATATTATAGCTGCTGTGAAACAGAAATGTCCTTTGTCATGGAAAACCATGTTTCTGAAGATGCTTAGGCAGGCAGCAGCAAATTCCATAGAAGCACTGCATTTTCCTGCATATGCCTTTATACCTAAAAAATACCACTCTGTACCTCGCTTTTAAATGTAGAAGTTTTGTATTGTCAGGTAATAAGATGAAAAACTAAGAGCAATGGGAGTTGGAGTTTGTATTCCTCTTCTTGGCAATGTGAAGGCTGTCATCTGTGTATGTGGGTGAGATGGCCAAAGCATGACATTGTGTTATTCCACTTAAAAACAGTTGAACAGCTTGCTAATGGACTTTTTTCCTCAATCAGATTTGGTCTTGGTGTTGGAGGAGGGCTGCAGATCTACATCGTTCTGTAACTTCTTTCTTCCTTCCTTGCTTCTCTGATGTTTTTTTATCAGCAGTCAAAATGAGACACTATAGGATGCCAGTGGTGGTGATGTTGTATGCCTTTGAACTATTTAAATCTCTGGTACCAGCATTGTGCAACTCTATTTTCTCTGTATTTTCTTTATTAGAATCAATATCCTACTCGTTGGCTGTGCAGTCTGCAAAATGTTCTGTGGTATTGGGCCATATGTTTTTAATTTGTGATGATTTAACCAGTCAATACATATCTTTGTGCAGATCAAATGTACATTTCTTGGATTTGTACAGCAGGTGCTTTTTTTCTCATTTTGCAGTATAAGTCAGTCTTGTGCCCAGTTAAGTTGATTGTGTGCTTTCCTTTTCTATTGGCAGCTCCTGTTTTGGGCCCTCAGGAAAGATTAATCAGTGGGGGAAGATGAGGCTGTTGGATGCAAAGATCCTTTTTTCATGCAAGTGTTCCTATTTTTCTTTTCTTAAAGCATTTCTGAAGAGAGACCCAGGAAATGACATGGAAACAGTTCTTTGGAAGTTTTCAGTACCTTATAGAAGGGCTAGGAGCTGTTACTTCTCATTAGTGTAAATCTATTAATTTTAAGTCAAGGAATTTCTCAGCAAATCATATTAGTCCAAATAATTTCTTGCTCTTTATACAGCAGTGGTGAGCACTTGTAATTTAAATTATTAAGCTTATAGTGCATTGGCTTGTTTCTTCCTGCATTTAGGACTGGAGTTTGTTCTCTCTTCTTTTTCAGATTAGTCATAACAAATGAGATATTTAGTAGGTACTGGATGACTTATCTGCAGAAAGGGACAGTAGGTTCGTGAGCCATTGCAATTACGAGACATCCTTTTGCCTAATTGCTACTTGGTGCAACTGATAAGCTGTTATATCTGCTCCATGTCATTATAAAGGAAACATGAGGAGCTCTTCAAGATTCTAAAGGCACTTTTGAAAATAGGGTTTAATTGATTATAATGATAGAGCAAGTGTTTTGAATATTCATGTGACTGAGCAAGTAGAAGATGATTGATATACCTGTGAAGATGTTTTGTGTTTTGAGATCTGGGTATTTAGTTTCCAGTCATCTTGTCTTAATGTGGACAGAGAAGATCTCCCCATAAACCTCCATGGCATCAGGCTATGTTGACTGTATTCAAGCACATAGTTTTATGTGTGGGGATTTTGTAATTGCTCAGGTATTGCCTTTGCACTTTACTTGATAAATGAAAATCCAAAGGCGTCTTGTTGGAGAATTTTTAAAGGTTCTGTTTACTGAGTGAGTTCTATTATGTACGTGCTGCTACTGAAGAAGACCTTTTGACTGAAGTTTGACTTGCCTCAAAATATTTACTGCTTTATTACATTTGTTAGTTTTGTTGTCTGATGAATAGAAGAACATCAGATGGCTATCCATTTAGCCTGACTAATCTGATTAAATTCTTCTGATTGCATTTAAAGTGGCTTAATCCTAGAGAGCATGAATTTGCATAATCCAGCGGAATGCACTGTAGGAGAGATAGAAAATAAAACAGCTTTTTTTCAGTTATTCCGTGTTTACTGGTGCACCTTAACTCTTGAACTCTGGGGACCCAGTGTAAGGGTTGTTGAAATATGACCCTAAAACTTTTGTGCATGCTATGTGTTCCTTGAGTTAGTAGAGGATTAGGCAAAAGCAGGTGTCCATATGAAATAAGACCTTGTGATTTCAATATGAGAAAGTAAGCTTATATCTGAATAGAAATGTGTGATGTCTAAAGTAAGTAATATTTTTATTCAGAGCTTGTCCTTTCTTCCTAAAAGTTCTGTGGTCTTGCAGTTGTCAGGCAGTTTGTTCTGAGCTGATGTTTAATTTAAAAGAATAGGCAGTCCCTGAGTTGATTTATTTCAATTAATTATTGAAATAAATAATTTTATGTGTTCCCATGCTGTCTGTGGTTAGAATTGGGTTCGGTCAGACTTGAAGTTTCTTCTGCTGATAATGTTCCCCAAAAATCTGCAGATTTGTGGTTGTGATGACTGAAAAAACGAACAACCTTTATGACAAAGTTTGGAAGGACTTCTCAAGGAAAGACTTGACCTGAGGCCAAGTTAGAGTGTGTTGACAACATGATAAATGCATGTTGATAAGAAGCTATCATCTTTTGTCAACTGAACACATCTGCTGTGGTATTGCCATTCCTAAGTGTCTGTCCTTGTCTTCAGGAAATCCATGCCAGAGGTTCAAAGAGAATCCCTGGCAATCCAGTTCCTGAAGTGCTGTGTGGTGGGAATCTCAGCGTGGCTAGGTGTGCATCCAAAGCCACAGCAACAGTTGTTGCATCTTTGCCTTGACCACAACCTCTTTGGAGATTTGATGTCCCAGAGTAACTACATGAATATAAAGGAAGTTCTCTGTGATATATGATGTTAAGTATCCTGGACTGTGCATGGAATTGGTTGAAGATTCTGGACTGGATGCTACCAGTGACAGCAAACAGAGATAGCTGATTTCTAAGGATCCTGAGTAGTAGGTTGACCCTACTTCTCCCCTGGCATCAGTTTGTAGCTGCTGCAGTGGCATGAGGTCTGTCACAGAAACAAGCCTGTGCTGCTTTACCTAGGCTGTAGCCAAGCATCACTGCTTGGATCAGGTGTAGTATGTTCTTTATGCTTGAGAGAGGGCTCTGCAGACGAGCAGTGGCTGGAGATGCTGCATTTGAACAGAAGTGAATGGCTGAGACACTGTCAGGTTAGAGTGCTGGTGGTCATAATATCCAGGCCTCTCTGTCATCCATTTCTTTCAGGGAATGGTAGGGGAAGAGAAGTTATTTCCACTTGAATATTTACTCTCATCAGCCTGCACTGAATGTCAAATCCTGGAGAAAGGTCTGTTTGTTTTCTGTGGTAATCCCTTACCTGAGAGGAGAGAGGTTTCCTTAGTTGATGGATATATGACTATGGCAATGGTTGGGGAAAATGTGTTCTTTTTTTCCCCTTAAAATCCCCTAAAAGGCAGAAGGCCCTGTTCCAGCTATAGCCTTACAGCCACGCCTTTCCTCTTTCTCCTGACAGCTGTGCATGTTGACATAACTCTTCCAGGCATCTCTGCCTTTCAGAAAGATTTAACACCAGTCCTCAGATTGCATGAAACATTTGCCATCAAATGCTAGATCAAGGCTGCCTATACCACAGCCTTCTGTGTGCCGCATCATAGAGTGCATCTAAAACTTGTCTTTGGAGAAAGATCCAATTTTGGATCATCATTCAAATGGAGATATGCTGGTAGGCAAATTGTTGCACAAACAATTGAGTTATTTTAAGGTATGATAAGGAGTACTGCCTTTAGAAATTGAGGTAATAAACTGCATCTGTTGTCCTACTTGGTCCTTGGATTTGAAGAGAGCATCTTGCTTCCAAAAGGAGATATTTTATGCCCTGTGTAACCTCTAAAGTTACCCTCATCAGAACAAGTTATGATCTCTTGAGTATGAAGCACCTAGCATGATACATACTATAATATATAATTCAGCTTACTCAAACCACCATAAAATTAAGGTCATTGTAAGTCTCAAAATAATTTGAAACATAATGAAAAATGGCTGGGTGAGGGGTGGGGGTGTTTGGTGAGAGAGGAAGTAGAAAGCATTATCAGGATATGAGGCCTACCCTCAGAAAAGTGTGTGGCAAAATCACTTCTCTTTTTTCTGGATCAGGAATTGTATCTTCTGTTCTGTAGAATGGTCAGGGAAGGAGAAATTAAGCCCTTGAATTAGAACAGTGATTTGAAAGGTGAGATAAGCATGTGCTGCAATCAGTGCCCTGATTACTTAGAGATCTAGGAATGCCTCAGGTCCGTGCCCTGGTAGTCTTGATGTACATCACGTTTTTCCTTTGCTTTTATAAATATGACCTGGGGCTGTGCCAGAGACATCAGCCTCTTTACGAGGTTCTGGCCTCTAGTTCATGCATCTGCCTCAATGATGTGGTAGCCACATCATTGAGACACTCTTCTTGTGTCTCAGAACTCTGGAGATTTAAATGGGTAGCATTACTGAAAACAGTTGCTTTCCCTGAGATGTAACATACCATGTGGTATTCCTCATGGAGCAAATGCTATGTTATGTGCAGACTTAAGAAGGCTGCCATAGCACTATTGATAAAACATACGCTGTGCCTCTGTTCTGATCTGGGTAAATTGAGAGGTTCCTCAGGGCATTAAAGATCTCCTTTTGGGCAGCCGAAAGTAGGTGTTAAAGGAGGAAGGAATTCAATTTGTTATTGATGTATTTCTCACAAGAGTCTAGTCACACAATTGTCTGGGTACTGGACATGTTAGATCTTGTAGGTGGGATGTGCCAACCCATGAGATCAGGGAAAGTGCTCAATGTGCATTTGGTGAGTCTGAAATTGACACAAAAGCATGCTGCCACTACTCCTTGAACACTGGAAAATCTAAGTCATGAAAAGGCTTCTAGCCATAAATGGAAATCTGAATTCAAGTTTCAAACTGAAAAGATAAGCTTGTATGCATGCTCCAGGGATAGGTGAGTGATGTAGCAGAAGGATCTGTGTACTGGACTGAAGACCTAGGGAATCCCTAGAGCTTTTCCTAGGGATTCTCTAGAGCATTAGAATCATGGTACAGAGATACCTGTTTTCTTGCCTGTGTTGTTCAATGCTTTCATCAACCTGAGCAATTACATAATAGCAAAAGTGAGCACAAACTAAGCGAAGTGTGTGATGAGGCAGGGCAGGATTTTCATCCAGAGGGGCTTTAATGAATGTGAGCATTTTGTCAACAGGAGCTCTTTTAAAATTAAATGAGGGGTTATTAGAGAGAATTCTAAAAGAAAAATCACAGCTTTGTTCGTAGGCTCACAATATTAGCATCCTCTTATTTCTTCTTTTTCTTTGTATTTATCATCCTGACTCCATATGCATCATCCTGCCTGTACCATAGAACAGCAGTGATCAAGTCTAACTAGCTCATACTTAGAAATTTTGTGCTTGGGCTTATTTCTCTGAGGATGCAGAAAGCTGAGACTCCTCTGTAGGTGCAGACAATGCTAGAAGAGTAAATGCCTTCTTGCACTTCACTACTTCTTTCTATGGACTGAGGTAAGAGCCCATAGCTGCATCACAATGGAATCTCTAATGCATGACAGGTGGCCTAGCAAAAACAGTGCACCTGCCTTAACTGGGAGCTTCCCATAGACATGCTGGGAGAAGTAGCTCAGTCTTCATACAAGCTATCACAGAAATGCTGGGAATATGGAGAAAACAGGATTCCCATGAACGTGGACCTACTTCAAAAGGTCTTGGGTGTCAGTTTCCCTTGTAACTAGAAAGGCTGTTTTTTGTTCAGACATGTAACTTCATCTGAATAGTCACTAGAGCACATTGGTGGTGAGTCAGATCTTGTAAAATTCTTTACCAGGTGGCCTCTGGCGTGTTGCTTGTTGGCACCGGGTTTGCAACTGCAAATAATATAAGAAAAGCAATGATAACTACTTTGATAAAGGCTTTGATTAGAATGCCTGGATTAGCACATACAGATGGGAAGTTTAGGAAGAATATTTTTGGCTTATTGAAAATCACGAAGCCTAGCAAGCTAACCAGATCTCTAAGCACTGTAGTGGCTCTGTGTAAAATTTGCTGTCTGTCTGTACTTGAGCATGGCAGACAGCTGTAGTGAACACAGGAGAAGCAGTGTATTTGTCCACTAAGCTCAACAGCTGGCATCATTTTCAAAAAGCTTTAAGCTCCTTCTTTTGTTTCTACATTTATGTGTTTCAAGTCTAATTCTCTTTGAGGGTCTGACAATAGGCTAGCCATAACTGAAAATGAGCCCCAAATGAGAATCGATCTATTGTGAATTCCTCATTAGCACTATTATCATCCGGTTTCCAGATGATGTGAATAGACCACATGCTGGTCATTCTAGTAAAAAAATTAAGATTTTTATTTTTTCCTTTAAAAGTGTGGGAAAGTGCAAGGTAACAATTCACTCTTGAAATTTAATGTGCATATGCTCTCATCTCAACATTTGCAATGTGGAGAGCCACTGGGTAGGATTTGAAGATCAAAGATCAGTAGCACACAAAAATAAGTTTGTGATTGATAAGAAGATGGTTTTATTTGGTGTTGGGAGTTTCCTTTAGAGCAGCACTGGAAATCTTGGAGAGCTCTTCCTAGAAGTGACAAAGGAGGAATGTCTGATATGTTCTGAGCATTCCCCATCATTTGGAGCATAGTGCTAGTGTTACTGTCACCTGCTGCCATCCTGTAGTGCAGAACTCCCTGCGGCTCATGAGAAGTGAGGACATGTGCTCTGAACAGCTGTGCTTCTTCTTTAAAGTATGCTAGATGCAATTTTAATTAGAAACCTCCTGGGCTTCAGCATCTATTTCAAATTGTTTCTTACTTAATTTGGAATTTGGACAGACATTCTATTGGGCAATGATTTAAAGGAAAGAAATTGTCTAAGAACAATTACAGAAGAGAACATCTTCCTTGGCATTAGGTCTAAAGTGCATGAATTGAGTGATGTTTGAAATAGTGCTGGGCCTGCTTCAACACAAGTCCTTGTGTTCTCTGAGCAAAGCAGCAGATCTCACACGTGCCGTGAAACCCTACCAGTTTAGAAGCATGTCCAGTTGCCAAGATCATCAGTACTTCTCTTCCTGTCTTCATGAGCACTTGTACCCCATCAGTGACTGTGAGAAGATAAAGCCAGAAAGGGGAGAGCCTAGTTTCTCATGTAGTGAGAGACTGTGATGTGCAGTCGTTGCTGCAGCTGGGTGCATCACTGGGCTGGAAACCAGCTGTGCATAAAATTAATACAATTTCTTTATGTTTAAAGACGCTTCCTCCCCTAGAAAGATTTAAGGTGTTCTCTCTAATGTTTAATGCTACAAGCTTAATTTAATGTTGGTTTTGTTTGTGTTTCTACACCTTCACCTTGCGCTTTTGATTTGATATAGTTTGGAAATGGACTAAATGTGAAACTTGAATCACAAGACTGAATAAAAATTGAGTTTTTCACAGTTTCTTGACTCTTGTTCTCATTAAGACAAAAGTTTATGCCCAAAGTAATGGAAACAAGATGTCCAGAACTTTGGAAACATACATCAGAATTATAGTAGACTATCTGAGGATGCATGTTGATGGACTGTAACTTCATTTATTCAATTTCCTTGCTCACTGTCTGATGAACATGTACTTGCATAAAAAGCAAAATGAAGGAATGGATGTTTGGGAAAAAGAGACCAATGAGGTCAAGGTGCTATTTAACCTTTGCCTGCAATCTGGACGACTGGTGTTGGCAAAGGAGTCGTTTCAAGACACTTTTGATGAAGATGGTTAGTTTGACAAAATCTATCTGCTTTCCTAATATAAGCAACGTGTGTAATGTATGCAAGTATTTTTTCCTTGGTGCCTACCTGTGCTTTGCATACAGCGTTGCCTGTGGCATAGGGAGTTAGGTTTCTGTTTCTTAATATGCTGCTTTGATTCTATATCTGTTTTCACCTGCCAGTTACCACAGGGCTTCCTTCTATTCCATCCTTCTCATCCCCAGGTAAGTTTCACGATTCTGGACTGTTCTTCTTAAAAACAATGATACTTTTAATATAGAATGTGAATTGCCTGTCCTTTCAGGACAGCAATGCTTCTGGCAGCAGTTTGAGTAGCACTGAGGTCTCTGTGGTCCTAGAGGATCTTTAATTGTAGCACTCCAACAGTTGTGTCTTGGAAATATGAAAAAGAGAACTGTGACCCTAGAGTGAAAATAATTCAGTCAATTGGAATATTGGAACTCTTTTGGTTACAAAGGTGAAAGAGCTACTGTTTTTTCATTTTGTGTCCTGCTGACCTGTTTACATATCCCTCCCATCTCCCCTCTACCCTCCTCTCCCCAGCTCTTACCCTCTAGTACCACGTATGTTGAATTTGGAGGTGTCTCACTTCTCTGGTCATTGATTTGATCTTGGTACAAAGGATTCTCTTAGGTAGAATATGCCTGAATGTGAAAGTATATTGCCATGAAGGGATCCTCTGCCTGCCCTGTAGAGATTGGTGTGAGTTGTATAAACCTTTAAATTGGATAAAGTAAATAAAAAATGAAACTGTTCTGCATTTTCCCTTGTAATCAGACCTCTGTAGACTGTGATTCCTTCTGATTTAATCAGTGTTCCATCTGTTCTTTCCATGCCTGGAAAGACTTAGAGGCAGTAAACAGAAACTGAAATAACAGGTTCATTGAATACAGAGGGGAAAAAAAATCTCACTATGAGGACAGTCAGATTGTGGAGAAGGTTGCCTAGTGAGATTTTGTAGTCTCTATCTTCAGAATCTTCAGGACTGGACTGAAAAACCAGAATGTGAGTAACCTTGTCTGACTCCGTAGCTAAAACCTGCTTTGAGTTGGACATTGAACAGGATTGCTTCCACTTCCTGAGATTTTGTTTAACCGAACTTATTTTATGATCCTGCAACTGATTTGTGAAAGTGAGAAGTGGCTGTGAGAGTTAGCATATCCCAGACTAGATTGCTGGAACCCATGTTTGTTTAGTCTCAGTTGATTTCCAGCTTCATACCATGACAGTATGTTCCCAATACTGATCCTTTTAAACTGTATCTCTGGGAAGACCAGACAGGTGACTGTGAGGCACAAGGAAACAGTCTTCTGAGATGTAGCTTGAGCAGGGGCTTATGCACAAATATTCTGGTTTTGTGGAGGTAACCCTAGATGGGCAGACTCCATGCTGAAAGCATGCTATTGAAGCAAGGAAGTCTGACTCTTGACAGCTGTTCACTATCAGTTTGTGGGGGGGGAAGGAGCAGAGGCTGAACAGATGGGTTTCCAGACTGCACTCAGCCTGTATGTGTACTTCTGGACTCTGTTGGCAGGAATTGTGGGTGCTTTCCAGGTGGAGGTTATGATGGAAGCATAGGTGGCTGATGCCATTGTGACCACAGCAAAGGAACACTAAACTCATATTTGATCTGACTGGGAGGAGTGTTATTTTATTAGATAGGGGGACATCAGAGGTACATCTTGCCAGCATATCAGCTCTCAATCTTCTCAAGCTGATGCCAGCTCTATTGCTTCTTGCAACATGGCTCAAAAGCAGAATGTGGAGAATTTGTTACATGAATAATCAGCATTGTATGGTAGATGTAGACTGTTGCTGATGAGTTTTACAGGGATTTGTTATATGGAGATGTAATAGTGATATTAAAATAAAAAATGAGACATGCACTAGGGACAAAAAGTGATACAAAAATGCCTTGTCACTCTTGTATGTATCTTCAATTATGCTTTATTTTCCGTTTCTCTTTTATCCTTTTGCAAAGAGGCTTTTAGCCAAAGGAAATGTGAAAATGTTTAAGAGCAGCACGTTAATAAACAAGGTAGTGTCAGGATGACAACCCTGGGAATAGATATTTCTAGCCTAACCCTGATTTGTTGTATTTTAAAGGCAACTACTGGACTTTATGCATGCCATCAAGCCAGAAGGAATTTCTACCATTTCCCCAGCTAGCTGTGCTCAATTCAAAGGTCCTGCTTGGGGGTCCTTCCACCCCTCCCCCCACAAACTAGTGAGAGTTTTTTCTCAGAAGAACTTTCTTAATCATACTCTTTCATATTATACTCTCACTTACTCAAATCACTTTGGGTTTTTTATCTGCCCTGTACAGAAGAGTTAAGTAGGCTCAAAAAAGCTGGTACAGGAAGTATTAGTTAAGCATGAGGTAAACAGAATAGTTCTTTGAAGGAACAAGATACCCTTTCAGCCCTGATATGTTGTCATTTTTATTGTGCTTAGCTTGCAAGTAAATGACTAAAATTTTTGCCTGCTGTTTTTGCATCCAGACTCTGGAAATCCCAAGTGGCAAAAATTTGAGTGAAACCTTTAGTAAATCAGGTCTGTTTCTGACATCAGCTGTAATGTAGTAGCTAGTATGCCTTTTTCAGTTAGGAAATCCAAACCAGATGAGTGCTTTCATATTCTTGGAAGTAAATGACACTTGAAGATTCAGCCAGTTCTGTGTCTACTTTTGCCACAGAGACTGTACATCTTGCTACATCAGTTTACCAACAGTTTAATGTGGCTTCACAGCAGTGTCATAAAACAAACTTAAAACTTCAGTGAGAAGTGGTGAGAAACAGTTTTTGTGCTCTTTGCATTTTATATTGGGTGGCAAAACCATACAGCTTCTCTCTTTCTCTGATTTCTGGCTATGAAGAACTCTGGTTGAAAATGCTCCTTTGCAGGAGCTCAAAAATCTATGCAAACCCAGCTGTTCATGATCATTCTGGCTGCTAAAATTATTAGAGGCAGTTGTCTGCAGGAGCAGCCTGTTCCTTCTGGCTGAGGTCAGGTAAGCTTCATCTGGTTTTGGTGTGTGTTGGTGTGCTGATATGTCCATTAATCTTTGTTATCCTTACTCAGGTAAAGACCTAGGACACCTTCAGTGTGTTTCTGCTTGTGATGGACTGTGTTGTGCTACTGTGATTAAATTTGTTGAATAATACCAATGTACAAATAGAAGATGGAAATATTCAGTCTTCATCTGGGCTTGAACAAGGCTATTCATTGTTCAGTTTCATGTGTAGGTGTCTTGGGAGAGTCCACATACATCTTGGTTTTATGAAGCAGGATGTAAGCATGCAAAACTGATGCTATAGCAGGTTACACTAACAATTAAGAGCAACACAGGTAAACCTGGGGGAAATTAGGTTTGCCTGAAGGAACTCGGCTTGCTTTCTGCATTCATTTTCTGTGGATATTTTGAAAATTCACTGATGAAGCAGTGGGGTTTCTGCAGTTCTGGTTCTTCAGTTGAACAACAGTTGTGCTTGTCTGGGATGGGCTGCAAGACAGAAAAGCACGAGCTTTTTCTAGGCAAGTCCTGCAGCAGCAGTTATGGCTCTAATGCAGCCTGAGATTACCATGAAGGTGTCTGTGCTGCTGCCTCAGTTGAAATAGAAGGGGAAGAGTGAGAAGAAGTTTAAAAAAAGGTGATGTCTTTCATATATACTTTGATTTTGCATTATATTTTTGTAGAGTAGGACATGCTATAGCTCTTTCCTTTGACTGTGACATGCATCCATCACTGAGATCCTGGCATCATGGTAGAATAATAGAGCATAACAAAAGACAGCCTCTCTTAACTATTCTTAAAGGATCTTTTTGTATCCATCTCTTAAAAGGGATAAAAAAACCAGCAAAAAATAAAGCCTTCCACAATTGTTTCCATGGGTGTCGTTTTGTGCATAGTAAATGTTTCCATGTTCACTGTTTGATCATTTAGAGATGCATATTGAAAAGTGAGAGTGTAACTGGAAAATTTATCAGAAAGTGTTGACTCAGTTGCATCAGGATTGCAATGAATTTTTATAATGTGACTTTTTCTCCCTTGATCTAATTGGAAAATATTAAATATTGCTCTTCCAGATTTGTGATACTTCCTTTGCAAGAAGTGAAAAAGTACTCATTTATGATGTTTGCACATGACTCTTAATTGCTTTCTTAAAGCACCTGTTCTTAACAATTCTGTGCTGAATGCTAACCAGATTTGTTTGCTGTTATGTATCAGTGTAAGCACAAATACTCTTGAGTGATGATGTGATAGACTGTATACATGCAAACACTGCTGCATGTTCTGTACTGTTGTATAAGTCTTGTCCAAGAGGAAAACCCAACACTGTGTAAATGACAGATTACTCTGCAGGTGGGCTTCTAACTAGGAATGGACATCCAATCCGGGTTTACCTGACTAGTATAATAATTACAGATAAATCTGGAAATACAGGCAAGGTACTGAATATTAGCAGCTGCACAGCTCAGCACAGAGTATTTGAAACCTCCAAATGCTAGATACAAGTTTCTCCTTCCATCAATCTCTTGCTGACCTACTTGACATAATGAGTGAAGAGATCATAGGCCAAAGAGGATGAATTTTCCCAGTAATTTCAGTGTTCATATCCCTGTCACTTTTTCTGTGCTGTCAGCTGTCATTTAATGCATGCAAGGCCTTGGATTGTGATAAGTAAAATCAATGGTTGCATGTAATGACAACTGAGCAGCTTTCTTCATCTAATCATGCGAAGGTAGAAGTCTAAACTAAACCATTTTTTCTCCAGGGCTGAACAGCAAATGCAAACCATTTTTTATTTCTACATTAATGATCCTTATGGCATGTATGTGCAGAACTGTGCTAGATTTTGAATTTACATTGGAGTTACACAGTTGGAGTTATATTTGGAAGCTTGTATGTCCAAGAGGTGGTGATTCATCTTCATTAGGTGCTGAATACAGTTGCTAGATTATCCCCATAACTCAGTTTGAATGACAGAACAGAAAGATTCCAACTAGGACAATACTTCCCTTGGGGAAAGTGTGTAAAAGTGGGGAAAATTGCAAATGACCACAGTGGCTGATCTCTGCTTCTTGCAGTTTGCCAGTTGGAAAATTGCAAATGATCACTGTGGCAAATAATCACTGTGGCTGTTCCTTGCAGTGAACAGGAGAAAAACCAGATGGTTTAGCGTGCAGATGCTGTGTGGCTTTTAAGTCCTGCCAAAGGAGGAAACAGTACTGATAGTGCCTGCTCTTCCTGGAATGCTGGTTGGGGAAAGAGCTCTTACAAATGCGTCAGATACTGCTTCCAATGCTTTGACTTCTGTTTGTTTTCTTAGCATTTTTCTTTTTAAAAATTACTAATAAAGATAAAATAATGGACATTAGTTACCAGGAAAGTTTCAGGCTATGTTTTCAGCTGGCAGCTGGGGCGTTTTGAGGTTTTTTTGGTTGGTTGGTTGATTCTTTTTTAATCATGGTGATGCAATCATTCACAGGCTGGATGAAAACATTGCACAATTCACATTTCTGTGTTCTGCTTGATGATATGGCCACCATGTCTATGGAATAAATCTGTTGTAGGAATTATTAAGTAGCAGTTCTTCTCCTTGCTTCTATGGCAAATGCTAGCAGGTGCCTAAAAGAAGATAGCATGTCTCATCTGGCTGAGAATACACCTCATCTGAGTTTGTTAAATCAGATATGGCATTTCTTCTGGCTACAAAAATCTATTGCCTTACTGTACCATGTAAGTTGTACCTGTAGGGAACTTCTTCCTACTATTTCTATCAAAGGGAGGAAGTCTGGAGGGAGGCCTCTATCTACTTATCCTTCTGTGCCCTCTCCCACATCCCTAGTAGGCTGTGCTCAAAGCCAGTAACATGCAGAAAAGATAACTCCTTTCTGTATAATTCTCATAGAATTAAACCTCCAGCTCTCAGGAAACAGTTCTCTATATTGTCTTGATCCCTTTTGCTCCCATCTGGTCACTCCTTGCAATATCATCCTGAATATATAAATATATATATTTATACTCATTAAAAATAATTTTGATCTCATTTGATAATTTGATTCTTTTGACTAAGCTTTCAGCAAACAGATACTCTCACAGACAGTAGACATGATGGAAGAAAATATCTTCCTTCTGTGTCAGTCTTGAAGAGCATTTAAATTATGAATGGTTTCTTCTTCCACTCCCGCCCTCTCTCGAGGTAATTCCTGTGAAGGTGAGATTTTTTTCTTTCTGAAGAGCACTGGCAAGGGCATAGGGGGGCATCGGTAGCAGTCATGAGCAGCAGGACTGATCTAACTGCAGGAAACAGTCATTGTCACTATAAACTTCTCTGTCCTGACATGGGACAGCTTTAGCTTGTTTAAAATACTCATTTAGATGTTGGTGTTAGGACGGCTTTCAAGGAGAATTTATTCTGTTTGTGCTAATCTTAAAACAAATATTTTGGGACACTGTAGTTTGTGTCCTGGGCCGATGAGAACTCTTGTACTAACTGGCGTACATGGAAATTCCAGCACAGCGTTCTGTTTCCCAGAGGGCTTCTGTTCTCTCTTACCTCAAGAAATGAATCATCTTTTACGCAGCTTAGAAGTTTTAGAGTATGGAATGGGGATCTTGAATTTTTTGGTTTGCACTGTTGCCACTTGGATTGCTCTATTTAGACCGTGAAACAATGATTCTTGAATCCCAAAGATCAGTACTCCAGGGAGGTCAAGAAAAACTACAAACGAACCAGGAACATCGCGCTGTGATGTAACTGTCTGTAGCAGCATCTGTAGTTGGCTCTTGGTCAAGCAGCACTAAATGTACAGAGTTGCAGAGTTTTTTGGATTCTTTGTTCCCTTATCTAAATAAAAAGGGCATCCCTACTCCTCTTCTGTCTTACTGAAAAATGTGCAAGGAGTAAGTAGGTCAGCAGCATCAAAGCACCTCCAAAGAGTCAAAGTCTGCAGAAATCAAGAATTTAAAACTGACAGTTAAACACTGCTTATTTATCAGAAAATATGGTGTTGAGGTGGAAGGCTTTATAGAATAAATTTCTGCCTTCAGGGAACTGGAGAAAGTTAATCTTTTTATTTCTTTGCCTCTGCCAAAAGAGAAATACATCTCCAAAGATAATTTTCATGTCCTTTAGAAACAGTATGGCTGTCCTTCCAGGCCACCAGGATTTAGGTGTTCTTGCCATGTGTTTTGTTTTTTTAATCAGCATCCTTTGACTCCACCAACACCCACCCCTCCTCTTCCTCACCCTTCCCACACACAAAGACAAATGTGTACTTCCTGTCCTCTTGGGCAGGGTAGTGGTTGCTTGTTTTAATTCAGTACATACCTTCTGTGGAAAATTTTAATGGGGGTTTTTTGCTGTTTTATTGATACTTATCATAAACGGTCTTCTCCCTGCCTACCCCTGCTCTGACTAGCCTAACAACTTTTCTTTATCAGGATTGCTGGAATGTCATGTTGCTTTGAATGCTTTTTCCTGGAGTAATGAGTCATTCTTGGACTTTAGTAGTATTTCCGGCGTGATGCAGGCATTGTGAAGATGTTGGTTTTCACATCATGTGGTTATGCCAAGCCCTCACAAGGAACAGGGGAACAAATATCTGTTCATTCCTGGAAAGTGGCTCACTTCTGAGTCATTTGGCTTCTCTTTGGAAGAAAAGATGAGGGAAGGAAGATCTTCTCATATCCAGCTTTTCCTGTAGCAAAATCTGGAATAATTACCATTGGATGGTAGTTGCTGCAGTCTCAAAGCAAAACAGCTCTCCCTGCCACTGGAATATAATTGGTGCTCCCTTGTATCGCAGCAGTTGGAGGCGTCCAGCTGGATCTGGAAGCAGAGGGAAAAGCAGTTTGATTTCTGGTGACCTGAGGGTAAAATTTGAACAGAGGTAAAACTTAGCTTTTCTAATGAATAGGCTTTGTAGTAATAAAATGAGAATTCTGCATCACAAGTCCTAAAATATTTTCATACTGTCTTTCCAAAATAGATTTGAAAAGAAGCAGTAATGGCGAGGCTTGGATAAGTAAGCAATTGGCTGAGTATTTTGACCTGTTTATCTGGGAATTAATTCAATGGAAGCAAATGTTCATATCAGGGTGATCTTTGCATTAATCTGTCTTATGCCTGCGGCAAACTGGCAAGTTAGTGGTTGATTGTTGCCTGCCCATACACCTGGAGCAAACAGCTCACTGCCCTTCAATGTGATTACTTGCCAGTTCAGTGATTTTCCATTAGAGCAGAACATGTGTAAAGCAGAGGTTTGAGCATTTCAGAAAAACTTATGCCTTGATAGCAAGCACTCCTGCAGATGGGTCTTTGTTGTCTGTGATCAGATCTGGCCCTGATGTGACCTTTACCTGCTAGAGATTGCCAGGCTGTCAGGATAATGTCGGGGGGGAAATGCATCAGATGCTCAGCAATGCCTCTCAATGTGAACCTGAGCATTTTCAAGTTTCTTTCTGCTTCCACTGATAATTTCTGGTTTTCAGTGGTAGGTGAAAATACAAGAAATGCAATTGGCTGTTGTCCTCAAACAGGTCTTGTTCCTGAGTTATGTTCTCACATACTTTGTTTTTTTTTTTTTCCCCAGACTTATCCGCAAAAAGCCAGTATGCTTATAGCAAGTTCTCCAAACACTTTATGGACTGCCCTTTTACGGCTTTTGAATGTAAAGTATTTGAATCCACATTCCACAAGTTCTGCTGTTCATAATTCTGCTTTGACTATCCTAGTTAAAGACAGGTTAGCCTGTTCTGCCATTGCAGAAACACTCCCTCTCCCTATAGGGAATTTTGTATACCTAGGAGGAAAAGATGCAAGAAGTTGACTCTGTTAAGGCTATAGTTGCTCGCTTGCTTTAATTACATACCTGTATCTTTCTGATAAATCTTTGGTCTGTCTGTGTGCCTTGAATAGCAGCACAGTATATGGTGAATAGCAGCACAGTATATGGTGTTCACTGCAGGCTGGTTACAGTTTTGCTCGTAGTTAATAGCAGGTTGTGTTTTTATTTGGTTAGTGGGAAACTAAATCTAGGTCAGTGGGATTGAAGTTGTTTAAATGCTGACTTCTGGAAAGAGAGCAGAAAAAAAGCAACCATCTGTAATCTGAATCCAAAGGTAGAAGGATAGAAATTCTTCAAGCTGACAGCTTGACAGCTGTCCTCTGTACAACCTTATTCTAGCATAGTGTTTACATGTTAATGTGCATTAAATAGATGAATAGATTAAATAGATGAATCTACTGGGCTTCCTGAAAATAACTATGTATTTGCAGGACTGCATGCCAAAATGACCTTGAAAATCATACTTACATTAAAGGGCTTCTAGCAACAGCTGCCTGTTGGAGTTAGGAGTATTTCCAAGTATTTTGTTTCATGCTTTCTGAAGTAGGATGAAGATTTATTCAACAATTTGGCCAGATAAACTCTGTGAGTTCTGTACTGCTGAATGGAGTTGAGTGCAGCTAAATGTCCTCTATAAAATCCCTTCAATAGAATTCTGTTCTCTGTCCTGAGTATTGCTCTTAGGCTTGTCAGATACAAAGGGCTTTGATAACCCTTGTACTTTTCTTGAAAGTCAATTTCAGTGGTACCTTTTCAAAAGTTGAGCTTGCATCTTTGTACTGTTTCCAGCATGAGAACTTCATAGTCGGATTTGCCTCACTAGGACAGGGCTTTTGGCTAGAGAAAGCAGCTAAGGAACTGGAAGGACTGTCATTTGAATTTGGCATTAGTCTTGAAAGCAGTAGCTGAGATGGACATGGGTCTGGTTTATCACTTTTGCGCCTGATATGTGTGAGCCCATGCACTTTGAAATCTGACATACTGGCAAGTAAAAACAGCTTTATTGTGCTTCTGTTGATCAATCTGTAAGTTAATGTAACTATATCCAATTCCACTCTAGTTTTCCCCGGTTTTCAGTAAATTACAGGTGGCTGTCAGACTGATAAAGAACCACCTATGTCTGTCTTACCACTGATGCTGTGATTGGTTCCATGCAATTTGTTTAAAAGTTTTCCCAATAGAATAGCAGGAGTTGAAAAAAATCAGGCAATTGATATAAGGCAGGGATTTTGTCTCCTGCAGGTTTAGACTCTTCCTGCATATTAGATGTAGACAAGCAAGATGTGCTGTTACTGTGATGCAGGAACCCCAACCTGCACAGAGTCATTGTCTTTCACCACACAGGAGAACAAAAACTCTTGCAAGCCTTTAACTTCAGGGAACATCTCTGTAACTAACATTCCTTACATGATTGTGGCAGTAAGACTCCTGCATTTTGCTTGTCTAGTGTTTCATCAAAAGATATGTTAAAAATGGGCTGTAAATGGCATTGAGTTTATTACTGCCTGGTGACATTTACAGATGTGCTTTACTTGGGAAAATGGGCTTTTATATTATCAGAACTTTTTTTAACAGTGCAACTACATTGTTTGACCTCTTGTTACTGCATGCTTGAGTTTGAGATGAAGGAAATAGGCATTGGCATCTGGCCATTATATGTTTTTTAGTCTGTTGCAACCTTTTGGAAGGCAAGCTGTAGAAGTTCACCTGTTTGGTTTGGTAAAGAAGTAAAGAAATGTTGAAAACACTACTTCATTGGCTTCATAGCTGTTCTCTGCCCTTAATGATATATCCCCTAATTCTCTTCAAACTATTTTCAGAAATATAGTGCATCTATGTGTAATCCTGTTCAGTTTTTTAGGGCTATTAAAGTGTTTGGTGTGGCTGATGTGGCTTCATGTCTTGTGGAGCTCTGTTCTGTATGTGAGTATTCAGAATTGTTCACCAAGTGGGAAGAACAATGTCAAGTTGAGTCTTGTATCTCATAGTGTTGTTTCTGTTTTGGTACCTCTCCTAGTCAAGTTCTTGGTTTTACGCAGGAGCCCAAACTTCTGGAGCCTGATTCTGTAATAACTGCTGATCTGTGAGAACAAGAATTGTCTGTGGGAGTCTTCCAGACTGCTAGCAAAATTACTGCTTTCAAAACTTAAATTGTTACTTCTTCTGATGGCTAGTAACTTAATGCTGAATTGTATACAAATGTACTTTTAATCAGCAATAAGAATTCTAATTATATAGTTCATAAAAGTAAATTTCTAAACAAAAAGTTAAATTAACAAAGTTTTTTATTTCCTAATCTTTCCAAAGACTTTAGCCCTTAGAGCTGTCACTGGTAGAGGCTGTAAAATTACCACGAGAAAGGCTTCATCACAAATGTGCTGTTGTCTTCTATTATTTGATTCTTGAATATCAAGTTTGCATTGAGCTATCTGTCTGTATTTTGCTAACACTGCTTATGGTACAGATTCAGCTGTTCTGTCGTTTATTGAAAGGAACTTTTTCTGATTTAGCTTTCAGTAAAATTGCTTTTATTTACAAATACTCTCAAAGGTGAATTTTCAAGCATATTTATACAAAGCTTTACAAAAGAGATTGGAGATGTGTGTAGAAGTGTGTGTGCATGCATGCATATGTTTTTATATATCACAGAATCGCAGACTATGGTGAGCTGGAAGGGATCCACAAGGATCATTATTAAGTCCAGTTCCTGGCCCTGCACTTTCCTCCATCTAGGTTGTAGCTTTTCCTAGAAAGACTTCTGTTTTAGAATCAAATATTCATAATTTTTCTAATTATGCTTCCTGAACATGAACCACCTTCTATTTACTGGTAAACTTTTGTGTATCGCCTGATGCTTTGGTTTTCTGGATAAAAGAAAAATGTCAGGCAAGAGTTCTTGTATTGAAATATGCTCACACACAAAGAGCCAATTGCATAGCTGTATTTGGCACACAAATTTGTGTTTGGCACTTTCAACTGATTCAGCTTCTGTTCCTCAGAAATGCACATTTCTTGGTGCAGCATTGACTGGGTCCACAGTGCGAAAGACAAAAAGATACATACCAGTTTTCTGACTTCTGAAAAAACCAAAATGTTTCACTTTCTGAACCAAAGTATTGAAGAGAGCAGTGTATTCTTTCTATTACAGTTTTTTTTTTCTCAATGCAGCATTTTTTCTTGATGTGGTTGTTCATAAATAGAAGTGAAGAGGATGTGTCTTGCTTGTAGCATCAATTTTGGTGTATATTTCTTCAAAATTACTGTATTTTTAATGCATAAATGAAATAAATTTTTTTCAAGGAATAAGGGCACTGTCATTTTGCAGACTTTTCACTGTGCTTTGAAGGGGTTTGGAGAAGTTACTTGATTATAATATTCTTGTTGATATATTACTTGATTTATGACTTTTGTTGTTTTAACAGAGAACTGCTCTGGATCTTTCCTTCATTTGTAGCTTTAAAAGTTCTCTGAGTCTTTTCATAACTTTGCAATTTGCTATATTATTGGTGTTCTTATTTTGTTGTTGCAGTGATCAGTATAATCACACAACATCTGAAGTTGGAAGGGACCTCTTGATATTACATAATAAAAAAAAATCCTCTTCAAGCAGATTCAGCTAGAATAGATTGCCCATAACTATGACCAGTCAGATCTTGAATATCTCCACAGATGGATACTTCACAGGCTCTCCAGGCAACCTATTTCTTTGTTTGACCATTATCACAGTCAAAATGTGTTTTCTTGTGTTCAGATGGAATTGCATATTTTTTGACTTGTGCCTGTTATATCTTGGCCTGTCACTGGGCACTGTCAATAAAAGTCTTTCTCCATCTTCTCTGTCTTCCATCAGGTGTTTATATGCATTGATAATGTCCCCACTAAAACTTGCTTTCTCCCAGCTAGCCTGTCTCAACTCTTTCAGTCTCTCCTCATATGAAAAGTGGTTCAGTCCCATTACTGAGCTTCATGGCCTTTGCTGAAACTTCCTGCAGTATTCTGTGGTTTTTTTGTGCTGGGCAAATGAGAACTGGACCCAGCAGTCCAGATGTGGCCTCTTCAGTGCTGAGTAGAAGGGAAAAATCCCATCTCTTGATCTGCATTCAGCACTCCTGATGCACCTCAAGTTGGCTTGTCCCTCATTCCTGTAAGGGTGGATTGCTGGCTTGTGTTAACTTACTGCCTTTCAGGACCCCAAAGTCCTTCTCTGGTGAGCAGCTTTCTAGCCTGTTAGTGTGCCATTTTCCAGCCTTCCTAGGTCTGTTTGAATGGTAGCACAGGCACCTGGTCTATCATTCACTCACCCAGTTTTGTATGAGTAGATGCGGGGACTGTGGCTTTGCCTAACCAAGGCTCTGTAAACTCAAAAGAATGAAGACACTTCCCATGACCTACCTGGTAATCTGTCCTGGGGCTGCACCTCGCATGAGGGGAAGAAGGTACCCACAGTGTATCACTTGGATCTCCTGAGCTACCTCTTGTGCCTGTTCCTCCTTACTGCTTCTTCTGATTTTGCCCAAAACGGTTTGGTTCTGACGGCTGTTCAGGCAGCCGAGAGCTGCTGTTACGACTGCTTTGATGTGAGATAAGCACTAATGCTTTTCTTTTAGTTCTTACTCTAGTTCTAGTTAATTTTTTAGTTCTTACTCTAGTTCTAGTTTTCTTTTAGTTCTTTTAGTTCTTACTCTAGTTCTAGTTCATTTTTTGCTGATATTCTGTAGGTGTAAAGGCAGACAACTTGTTTTTTATCAGCATATACAGTAGTACTGTGGAATTTATTTTTTTTCTGTTCTTTGTGTCTTCAAATTTCACTTCGGAACCATCTCTTCCTGAAGAGCTAACTATACACAAATTTCAGTGTTCTTGGGAATCTATGTACAGTTGCTTGTGAGTGTGCTTTTTAGCAGCTGACAGGGGTTGTGTGCTTCCTGCAATCTGGCTCTGCACAAGCTGGGAAATGTTGGTGGAGGCTTGAAGCTGTGGTGGTTAACTGGAGCAAACTTTTGCTTCCAGCCAGTTACCAGTGTAGAGGTAGAATTTAGAAGTCTTGTACAAGCTTGTCATCTCTATAATTACGTGGCTATTAAGAAATGGGTGGAAGTTGAATGCTCTAAAATTATAGACTGTAATGATAAGACACGGTTAGTAGTGATTCTGATGCAATTTTCCTCCTTGCCAACAGAGTTTCAACAGCAGGAAGGCATGAAGTCCCATCAGAAAAACATGCAGCTCTATGACACACCCTATGAACCAGAAGGCAGTGGTGTGGAATCTGATTCTGAAAGTGTGGTGAGTCGCCGTTTACGAGAAAGCAAATTGCCACAGGATGATGACAGGCCTGCAGATGAGTATGATCAGCCGTGGGAGTGGAACAAAGTCAGCATCCCAGCTTTGGCAGGTAGGATTCCTAGATCCCAGCCTCAAAATTCCCTCTCACAATTGTACTATATACACTTGCCTTTGGGGTAAATCAAATAGTTATGCTCTTTTGTGTATGTGTGCGTGAAGAAATGTCTGTAAAGTGAATGTGGGTCATCTAAATCTTTACCTACTGCAGAAATACGAAACTGCACTTTTTGTTTGGTATTTCAGCCAACCTGTTGTCAATCATCTTAGCAACTTATTTTGTAAAAGTTCTGATTCCCCTGCTCCTTCTCCCTTCTTTCATTTTAATGGATGGGATGTAGATAGAGTTAATTGTTGAGTATCTCTGTGGTGAGGAAGTTGCTTTGCAGGGTCCTGAAACTGTGGAGCTCTTCTCAAAGGGACAGTGTGATGAAGTGTTGGGGGTGAGGCAGGAAGAAAAGAGGAGTGACTCCAGGACTGAACATGGAAGAAGCCTGAGAGCAATGATTACTGGGTAGTCAGTGTGCATTTATCCTAGGTAAATCCTGCTTGACAAACCTGTTTGCTTTCTGTGTTAAAACTACTAGATCTCTTAATGGAAAGAGAGAAGTATGTCTCATCTGTGTAGCTTTTAGGATGTTGTGCTGTGGCATCAGCTGTGTTTGGAATGTTGTAGCCCAGATGGATGGACTAGTAGATCTGCAAAACCCTTTCAGAGTCATTGACCTCAAAGGGTAGTGTTAGTGATTCATACTCTTCCTGGAATCTGGTTACAAGTGTGATTCCTCCAAGGATATGTTCTGAAACCCTTCCTGTTTAGCACAGTTATTAGTAACCAAGAGCAGAAGGAGAGGAAATGCCCCTTATCAAGCTTGGAATAAAAGCCAAGGGAGGGGAGGGTACGTACAAAGCTGCCATTCTGAGGGACTTGAACAGGCTGGAGAAATGAACTGACAACAAGCTTACAAAACCTAATGAGAACAGACCTAAAGACTTGCATCTGGAGCAAACTAAGCCCCTGCAATGATATGGACCTAGATGTGGTTGACTTGCTGGGCTACAACTTTGCTAGAAGGGGCTTAAACAGTCTTAGGGGAAGTGGACTAAATGTGGCTAGCAATACTCCTCACCATGATGAAGGCTAGTAGCATGCTAGCCTGTGCGAATAGGAGCAAGCTAGTGGATGAAGCAAAGTGACTGTTCCTCTTCACTTCATATTTCTTGAGCTATTCATAATGCAGTGGTAGAATTCTGATATAAGAGGGATGTTGATAAACGTTTTTGTTAGCATAGAGCCAACAAAATGACAAGAAACTGAGCACATGACAGCACATGTGAAGAGATGCTGAGAGACCTGGGCTTGCTTAGCCTGGAGAAGAGAAAACTTTGGGTGGGACATAGTGGGAACTTTCTAATGCCTGTGAGGAGATCCTCTATAAGATGGAGCCATTTTCTTTACAAATGAGCAGGTGTGTGATGGGAAGATGAGATGTAAGATGAATCAGTAGAGGTTCTGACTCAAGTTGGTTTTTTCTCTGCAAGAACAGTCAAGTATTGGAAACAATTATTCAAGGAGCTCTTGCAGTCTCCATATTCAGTTTTTTTTTCATCCTGTGGGAAGAAATGACTGGATAAACAACCTGATCTGATCACATAACTTCCCACACAAGGTCAGTGATTGTGTGCTAACCAGAAGTAATTTTTCTTTCAAAAACCAGCAACTTCACTGCTTAATGATGATGAGATGCAAGTTGTGGACCAGTATGCATCTGTCTCCAGTGAGATCACATTTCCCAAATTTTTCAAATTGTAATAGAGCAACTACAGAGACTGGATTTTAAAAGTTAAGTCTAAAGAGTCATATAAGGGCATATGTAAATTATTGTCCTTCATGCATTGGTCATATTATATGAAATCTACGAGTTTTAATTAATTTGGATCTTGTCTTAACCTCTGTATTCATCTTTGTGTCCACTTTTTTGGTCTTTATGAGGTAAATCTGAAATAGGGTTTTTCTGAGTTGTTTTAAAATAAAGAATCTTAGTGGGTTTTTTTTCTTTATATCTACTTTTCAGTTTTTATATGTAACTGTAAATTAACAAGGTCAGTCCAATACAAGATTTTATGATTGGCTTATGTGTAAATATTCTTTCAAGTACTATGCAGTTACGAAAGCACATGGAGCAAAATATTGCTTTACTGAATTAATAGACTAAAGACAGGTTTAATTAAATGGTATTATGATATGATTGGTTTACTTACAGGCTCAGCATAGAGAATTGTTATTTAAAATAAGAAGAGTAAACGCTTTTTGAGATTAATTAGATTTCTCTCATTACGGCTGCCATTCATTATAGATTAATTTGTTTTAGGTACAAGGTTATTTTAGGTACAAGAATTTCTTTTGTCACAAAGAAATGTCTAAGGATTGGCCACAAGCCTGATTGCAAGTTGCTGTTTCATCTAGTGTCTCTAGAAATCATCTTTGTCCTAGGAGTAGTAAATGTTTAAAATAAGGAATTAAGAGGTCCAGCTCTGAGGTTTGAAATGGTGGAAAGTTTGCAATGGAGAAGTGTTGATCCCCTGCTGAGATGTATGAAGTGCTCTTCTGACTTAGTTGGTGGTTCCATAGTATAGATCTGGAAAGGGGTTTTTCAATTCTTAGCTGAGGTGGATTTTTCTGAAAAGTGCAGTGTTGGTCTAACTATTAAAAATTCTAGCAATGGGTAAGTCCCATTTACAGGCCCACAATTACCATCTTCCAATTCTGTGGAACTGTGGAGATCCTGGAGGGATCCTCTGCTGAAACTTTCCTATTTTGTGAAATTCATCTGGAGGAAACAACATACATTTGTGATGAGAGTTGCAGACACAGAGTCTTATGAAGCAAATGTTTTTGATTTGTCAGGTGATAGACTGTAGAAACAAAACAAAATCACCAGCAACACTAGAATTACCATGAACCTAATTACTCATGCAGGTCTTTGAAGGAAAAAAAAATTGTTCTTCTGCCATGATTTCAAGATTTGTTGCTGAAGCATAGCTAAAACCTTTTTGTTTCCAGCCTGGACTTTGGGATTTGTCAGAATGAAAGGGTGCACAAGCTATGAAGTGTGCTGAGGCTGAGGGCAGTGTGTCTGTGCTCTGACTCCTAAGGATGAGGCTGAGGCTGGTGTCATGCTGGCATTGTGGATGGAGCAAGATGTACATAGCCTATGGATTTTGCTGTGTTAAAAGATACGGCTCTGTGTAGCAGAGCTGGAATGCTGCATTTTGACTGTCTGCAGCTGGAGTTCTTTTACGAACAATTTTGGGGTTGTTTTATTGGAGGCTGTTCAGCTGAAGCTAAAATGTGTTTTTGATGGCTTTTATGGGAAGCGAGCAGGTCTTGTTAGAACTCCCGCTGAGCTGGGCAGACTGGTTTGCCCAGAAGAGTTGAGGCTGGCAAAGCAACAGGAACAAAGTAGCTTCCAGGTACACAAGTCTGGCTAGAAAAAGAGATAACACCAGGGAGAGCCCACTGGATAGACAGAAGATAGCATGGGTACCAGAGCACCTATTGAAGAATGTCACACTGAGACTGGCTTCCACTGAGTTTGTGAGAAATCTGTGCTCTTCAAACTGTCGTGTGGGCACAGAAAACATTGGGTAAAGGAAATGCTTGTGAAGTCTGTAAAGCCAGTCTTAGTATTGCGTTACAAAATGTGTGACCCTCACTTACAAAGAGGGTCTCAATGGTCAAGAGGGCCATTTGGTAGCAGTTTCCAGCACTGATCATGGGCTTATGGAAGAAGGACTTATAAATGCCAAACTTTTTCTGGCTTCTTCTGCTGTTGAATGGAAGATGCTGCCTCGGACCCTGAGTGACCTAAAGCAAGGGAATTCTGGCATGCCACTGTCACAGGGGTAGGGCGGGAATTACAGGGCAGTGGAAGAGAGGCCACATGAGGAGTGTGGAAGTAAAGTATTGCAGTCTATTCCATAACTGCAGTGGCTGGATACACTTTAGCTCTGTTTAAGAGAGGATTCATAGCAGCCAAAACTCAGATTACAGCATTGGGTAGGGAGGTATACCTGACTGAGTATCACACTTGTCACTTTAACCTGCTTGGATAGCCCTTCAAGACTGCTTCTTCCTGGGGGGGGTGGGAAAAAAAAGCCAGAAGTCCAGACACATGTCTAAACTTTTCAAACAGAGATAAAAGCCCCAACATTCAAAAGCATCTGAAATTTGACTTTGTCCTGTTTTGGAGAATAGTTCCTATGTCTTATCATCATGTTAGTGACTTTCCACACAAGCATGTAAAGATAAAAAAAGTGGAAACATTTTTAAACTAAAAGAGGAGACATTTAGATTAGATGTTAGGAAGAAACTGTTTAGTCAAAGATGATGAAGCAATGGAGCAGGTTGCTGTGTGTGAATTGTGGATGGTCCTTCCCTGGAACTGTTCAAAGCCAGGTTGGATGGGGCTTTGAATAATGTGGTTTAGTGGACAAAATCACTGCCTGTGGTGGCATCTCTTTGCTCTTAGGGTTTTGTGACTAGATAATCATTAATATCACTTTCAGCTCAAGCCATTCTGTGATTCTGTGTTAAAATCACAAGTTGTTAACAGTCAGAACTGAGTTTGTTATGTGAACGGAGCTTTTTGGCATCTGAAAGGTGTTCCTTGTTTGGAAGGTGACAATAAGCTCACTGTGTTTCAGAGAGTACCCAAGTTACATCCGGGTGTTTTTCTTAAAGTAATAATACTGCTTGTATATGTCACGGGCAGGTATCCACATGCAGTGTTTCTCCTTGTTATGCTAATCAGCTTTCATTATCCAGTAATGAGGTTAAATCTGAGTTTATGTTAAGAAAGAATCAGCATATTTCCACTATGTATACTTAGGAATGTGAGCGAATACGTTTGCCTAAATTTTACAATAAAAAAATTGTGCCTACTTTCTCTGAGTAGAGGGGCGATTTGGAAGTGTCCTAAGCTTCATGACAAAAGCATAAACAAATTTTTAAAAATCAGCTCCAAAACATTTTCCTCATCCAACATGTCTCTGTGCATTATCATTTTGAACTTGAACATTGCAGGTGTCTGCTTTAAAACACCTAATACTGTCAGCCACATGCCTACTTGGCTGTTTGTTATAGTAAGTTCACTTTTAAGTGCATGAGGCCTATAAGTGTTGAGGGAGTTCCTTCAGTTTTCCTTGTAACATTTTTCTCCAGTATTGTAGTTGAAACTCACACAGGGGCTGATGGAGCTGTTTGTGCTTGTGAGCACTGTGCTTTTTACCTCCTGACACAGTCAAGGTTCTCTGCCTGGTCCTCACTAGATGGCCTTAATACACAATCATTTGCAGCTGGGAATGTTAATTTTTGATGAAGCAGCAAATTGTAGAAGGCAATAAGAGTCAGGAATATGGTGTGGGTAGATTCTTTCACTGTTTCTGTCAACATTCTGTCCTTTAGTATTTTTTTTTTAAATTGTAGCTATGTGGAATCTGTAAGTGTAGAATGAGAATGCTGACATCATTAGTATGTGCTTAGCTACAGGTGTTGCACTGCTGTAATAAATTACAGCTTTGCAAAATAAGTTGTATTTCTTTTCTTGGAATAATGTAGCTAGTGAGAGAAATGATGAAAGAATATCTTCCTTTTGTCATCTGTTTCCTAGACTTTAAAAGCAAAAGCTTTGTGCCAGCAGCATGTGAGTGGATGCACTGTTAATTCTTTGCTGCTTGACAGTATTTCTGATATGGATATTAGCTGCCTGATTTGCCCCCAGATCACTGTCTGGATGATACCACATAACCTGAGGCAAACTGATGTTCTCACTTATTTCCTTTGGAATTATGGCAGGTGACTTAAGGCTCATTACTGTTACTTGTTTAATAGCATCAGCTCTGGAGGATCAAAGTATCACATGTCAAGATAAGCAGTAGTTATTATAAAAAGGTTTAGAAGAGCGTGAATTTTATTACTGGGAAAACAAGAGAATTTTAGGACTGTACTCTGCATAGTAAGAAACACTTTACCTGATACTTATAACTTTGTAGATAAAGCATCTATGGGTATATGTTTATTCTCTGTGGGGTGTGACAACCTCTGTAAGTGCTACAACTCTTTTGGTCCTTGCTAACCTTGCCTGGAGAGGTAATTATTGTGTATCTTGCAGCCCAGTTTAATGGAAGTGGGAAACGGCAAGCATCTCCTTCTCCCTCAAATGACCAGCACAGGCAATTAAGAGCACCTGGAGGAGGCTTTAAACCTATCAAACATGGCAGTCCAGAATTTTGTGGGATCCTGGGAGAGAGAATAGATCCAACTATTCAACTGGAAAAGCAGATGTAAGTAAGCACAGTAATTGCTCTCTAGCTCTTTGCCTCCCCACTTAAAGGAGCAGTAAGTACCCAAATCCTACTGTCCAGCTTCCCTCCTCAGTATCCCCAAAGCTCCAAAGATTTACTCTTACTAGTCCTGCAAATTGTAAGTAATTTTTGTGGGGGAGCAAAATAGTGTTAAACAGGAAACTCATCTCAGAAACAGTGACTTTTATCTGTCAAGTATTCAGTTATTCCATTTTCAACCTTGTTGTTTATACTGCATTAGGGGAAAAAAAAGTTGTATCTCACATGTAACCAAATTCTGTTTAAAGCTACATGAAACAAATATATTTGTGCCTGCAGAGGAGCATGTTTCTAATACATCTTCCATCTGGCAGTGATTCTCCTCCAGGAGAGAATGATAAAACCACTTAAACAGCTTTTAGATAAGAGATTGTTATTTCTACCCTTGTGCTATCAAACTTGAGAGTGGTATTTAGATGCACTTCTATCTAATTCAGGTTCTAGGTGAATTCCCTGTAGTAAATTGTCTGGTATCCACAAGAGTGGCCTCTGTCCTGCCTTATTGTTGCCCTTCCTTGAACAATTTGGACAGATTGGCTTATGTGGTGAAATGACCCACTGTCCTGTATCATATCAAAGGTGCAGCCTCAGAGAAGGGGCCCAGAATTCCTGCTACACAGAGAAAAATCCTGAAAAGTGAAAAAGTAGAGCAATTTACAAAAATTAGAGTGATATTCCTGGTCACTGAGAAGCCAGTGGATTCATGCAATTAAGTGAAGAAGCTGTGTCTTGAATCCCTGAAGGCAGTCCACTCCAGAAACTCTCGTTCTGGGTTAGAGGCAGAATTTATTTGCACTGGAGAGGGAGGGCATAACTTAGCATGGATTTGAGTATGTGCTTTGTGAGAATGCTTTGCTCCTTAATGCTAGTGGTATTGAAAAGATTAAGAATCCTTTTGCTTAGAACCCTCAGTAGGAGGGTTTGAGAGGAGGTAGTTCCAGAAATTGCTTTCCCTTTGACATTCTATTTTTCAGGCAGTATTTGGAAGCATAAGTTTGAAACAGATAATATCATCCACATGTTGTCATGTTCCATCTAATCAACCTCAGCCTTTGAACCATCTGCCCATTCACTGATTGTATGCTTATCTCCAGTAGAGGAAGTACCAACCATTATTGTGAAATCAGTCACTGATACTGTTAGGTAAATAAGTAAAAGGTTGTAAATTTAACTGTAGGTTTGGTCCTCCAAGTTGGGTAGTTCCAGCTTGCCAAAGTCGCTCGCCCAGTCCCAAATATATTAAAAATAATTGCAGGAAGGAGAGTGTCTGTTACGTACTGTTTGACTCACAAATATGCTGTGGTGTCATTCTGTCTTTTAGTATAACTGCAGTTAAATGTTACAATTGAAAACTGCAGATCTAGTTTTTCCTTCCTAACTATTCAAATGTCAGTGACATGAGGGATTTTTTTGTTTCTTCAGCATGATGGATCAAACCTCGAATGCAGTTAAGAATGATGCATCATAAAATGAAAGAGTCTGCATTCATTTTACCATAGAATATTCATAATAATTCATATTACTCATTTTAGTAGTGTGAGACCTCTCCACAGCACATGCCAACCCCTTCCTTCTTTTTCTTCAAAAGTGGAGTCTGTTTTTGCAGAAAGGAATACAAGAGCTAAAGTAAAGGATGCACACAAATTGACAAGTGGATGGGTAGGTTAGGATATTCCCCAAACACGCAGAAATACCAAGGTGAGTTAGTATATTAAGAAAATATTTTTAGTTACTTGTGACTGAGGAATCTGTAACTCTGAACTTACTAGCTCACGCACCCAGGGGAAGCAAAGTAATTTGTTCTATTTCCTTAATAACAGTGTAAAGAAAAAGTGTGTTCTGCTGTTTCCATTGTCTTATTGAAAGTGAATCCCTCCCAGTCTTATAATCAAGATCTTGTGGTTTCCTGTTTTGCTCTAACGCAGAAATAGAGTAGTACTGTGCATTATATAAGCTGTAATATCTTAGTATACTTACTGTATAATTGATGCTGCTCTCCTGTCTTCAGTGGAGTTGTGGCCCCTTAGTGGCCAAAACGTGACCATTGACAAAGTAAGGGACGTCAGGAAGAGCATTCTGTAAACCACAGTCAGGGTACTTACAAACCTGGGAGGAGATCCTGTTAAGGGTCAAAGTGTGTGGTTATGTTAGAATTTTGCTTTCAGGTTTGCATTGTGTGCATGTGTTTTCCAGGATATCTTAGAAGACATTCAGGTTATTCCATACTTTTGCACTGATGTCTTTCACAAGCTGTCATTGCACTTTTTTAAAACCACATCACTGATGTTTGAATTTTTGACCTTTCTTCATAAATGCTTGTATGCTGACATTTAAAAAAAATGAGCACACCCAGGACAAACAGACCCAATGCAGTTGAACAGCAAATCTCTCAGGAACTTAAAGCTGATTATCGCACTTTGCTTATCACACTAGGTAGCTGGAACAGGAGCAATCAGAGTGTCCCAATTACATGGGCATATGACTCACAAACAATTACACTTCTGGATACTGCTGCTTACTGTCAGGTGTAGCCAAAACAGCTTCCAGGCGTCACATCTGAATCAGAGTCTCATCCACTGTTTACTTTCAACTCTTAAAAGCAGGTTTTTCTTCCTCAAACCAGCCCTGTGTTCTTTTTCTATTTCTCTCTGAATATCAGAGTTCAGTATCTCCCTTCTTTTGGTAAGGTAATATTTCACTTTTGTTTTATTGGCCCTTTGGGGAGAAAAGAAAATAAAGATAATTGTAGCTAACAGGAAAAGTTTTTAAATTCTCCCAAATACATGTCTTGATTCACACTTGTATTAATATTATTCTGTCACACTCAAAACACAGTCTAGTCTTCAAATTCCTTGTTAAGAAATATCTTTCACCAGTAAATATCTAATGAGAGATGAGGAGGAGCCTGCCTGAAATAATTTGTATCTGTGTCTCCATCTTATTTGTGAAGGGAAGAAGCTGTCAGGACCTCCCTTTCTAGTCTGTCTTGACTATACAAATATAACCTCTCTTTAGTTCCCTCTAATGCAGACTTTGGTTTTAATCAAGCACTCAATGAATTTTAATTTGGGCACCAACTTTATTTTTTTTAGCATATTCATCAGATTTGACAATGGAGTCACCAGCAAGAGGCAGTTAAGGGAATGATTTCTGTCAAAAAGGCTTATCTGGTCTTTAGTCACCTATCTTTTAGTTGGAGCATCTTTCTTAGAGTAAGAACAAATGGAATTAAACTCTTCTACACAAAGCAAGCAACAGTTCCTGATAAGAACAGACAGGACTTCTGATGTGTTCATTCTTGCTTAGGCAGACGTGGTAGTGTCACGTAATGTTTCAAAGTGCACCTGGCAGTTGCAGGGAGGGAGACGTCTTCCTCAGAATCACGTTTGACACAGGGCCAGACACGTTACATTGCTCTGGAAACTTAGGGAAGGGTCAAAGTGCTTACTCCTGGAGTCTCAGATTTTGAAAGCTGATACAGAGCAGCATGCACTGAGAAGCTTCTTTGTTTGCAGTGGCTAAGTTCAATGAAGGACCCACCTCTCTCACCCAATTCCCTTTTTAACCTGAGTTGTTCAATCCACTCTAGAGATCCACCAGAGATTTATCTAAAGCTCTCAGAATTGCCTCAGCTTTGTTTAGAATGAGCCTTTTCAATAGATTTTCACACTCTTCTCCTTTTACAAAGATTTATTTTAGCAAATCTTTTCCACTGTTAACTGTCCATATTCTCCATGTGTGATCTTCAGTTTCTTTGCTTTTGTTGTTTATTTTGTGTATTAGTTTTAAAACTGATATATCCCAGGGATGAAATAGAGCAAATTGTATATCATGGATCTGTTTTCAAGACAGATTATAATGTGTTTCTCTAAATGGGAATTTCTTACATAAACATGTACACCAATCTCATTGTGTGGTTTCCTGATCTGAGTTTTCCCCTCAGCTGACAGGAATGAGAAGCCTCCACAATTTGTAATAACTTCATCCGGAGCTTTTTATCCATAATATATTAGATTTTAAAGGTATCCATGTGCTATTGGTAGCAATTCACACCTTAAAAAGTTATGTAGTTAAAGCAGCATGCGTGGGAATATTTATGTATGTTAATTAACCTCTTTGCTTTTTTGTAGATGGTATCATGGAGCAATAAGTCGGACAGATGCAGAAAACCTGTTGCGTTTATGTAAGGAGTGTAGCTACCTTGTAAGAAATAGTCAAACAAGCAAGCATGACTATTCACTTTCACTGAAGTAAGTACTTTTCAGTAAAAAATAGTAAATGTCTTTATAAGGCCTAACTTCTCTGGTGCCATACGAGAAAATTATCCAGTTTGTTGCTGCACTGTTTTAGCTCTGAAGGACCACGTGATGTATAGTAACAGTCACTGAATTAGTATCTTCCTGTCTGGGGATGTTAATAGATTTCTAGTCTTCATTTGGTGTCCACTTAAATAAATAAACTTGGATTATTTCTTTTTTCCTGGTTCTAATTTGAAATGCTCCTGCTGCTTCTGCTTTTGGCTGAATAAGGAACTGTATTGTTAGGGAATTTTATTCCTTTTGTTTTGTTTGCTTTACTGGAGTAAAGCTGTACAGCATTGTTACAGTTCTTGGAAGTCAAAAGCCCAGGATTGAGGATGAAAGATCTACAGAATTAGGAAATCAGCAGTATTCTAGTCTTAGCACTGCTCTGAATCTGCCTTACCTAGCTTAGGGTGAGTAGGATACATTACAGATGTCTTCAACCCATCATAATACAAATTGATGAACTGTTGGGGTTAGAAGGGAGGATCAAAGATCATCTAGCCCAATTCTCCCACCCATAACAGGATAATGAGTTAATTTCATTTTCTAGCTGAGGAAGATTGTCAAGGTTTTCTGTGCAGGAGAAAAAGAAGCCCGTTTACCTTGGTATAGGCTGTACAGGTGCAAAGAGAAATGTTTCCTTTCTTTCCTTCATGCAGGATAGGGTCTGATGTGGAACCCAACCTTCCATGTAGGGCTGGGGTACAGGCCAGCTTACCCTTTTCACCAGCATTACTCCTGCCAGATTGGCTTTTATGCCATTTCTTTGCAGGTGTGTTCTAAAAATACATTTTACTGCTGGGATGATGGTGATACCTGGTTGTAACAAACACTTTTATAAGTAGCACCAAAGTGGATCCATTTTTTTTATAAGTTTAAAATTCCATTCTAGGACTTGAGAAGAAAAATATTTTGTAGGAGTGTATTTTAAATCACTATTCCTCTGCTACTATTTTTGGGATCTCTCTGTAATGCAGAAGTTTGCCTTGAGCTGGAACACATCTGCTTTAGAATTGTGGTTGAGTTCCTGTTATCTCCTTTGTAATTTGATCTCTGTATACTCCGATATAGGTGTCTTCTAGATATTTTCAAACACTGAAGCATTAATGGCACAAGCTTTGGAATAAATTTTCCCTCAGGCCTGAACTGTCCCTTAAATTCAAAGTCTTGGAATATGGCCTATTTTTAAAAGTATTTCACTTAATTCTTGCATCAGCCCAGTGATTCTTGTTATTCTGCCAGAGCACACATCCAGAGGAAAGGTGGCAGTTAAAATTATATTTTGCTGTTTTGGACAGCTGCATTCATGCCTTTAGTATCCTTTTGTAGTCTCTTTGGACAGAACTATGATGTTTCCATTGCCTATAAGGTGTGTTTGTGCTTCTTAGGGACCTTTAGTATCATGATGTGTGAGTCAGCTTGCTTTTTTTTTTTTTTTTTTTTTGTTAAATGTTTCATTTCTGCTTTAGGGAAAAAGTAAGACTCACACCCTGATTTTGTACTGAGATTAAGTAACAGTGATTTAAAATCTATTCTTCTGTTTCATGTGACAAGCTTTTTCTAAAAACAAAACAGAAAGCAAAAACCAAACTCAAACCACTTCACTCTATTTTTTTAGTTTTCTTTTCTCTAATATCAAAAGATTGTTTCCCAAAACACAGCAATGAGAATCTACCCAAATATTACCTGTATTGAAAAGTGAAAAGATGGTAGAACTTGCTCATTTTCTTTTAATATAGTTGAATATTTCATAATGGAGACATCTCTGAAGACCATTTTTTTCCAATAGCAGGGAGTCTTTTTATGTTCTGTGGACATTGAGAGAGTCAGACAGGCTTGACTTGCATGGGTAGTTTGTGTGAGATATCTGTCTGGTTCAAAATCCAAAAATTATCATTCCAAATATAATGAAATGAGTGTGAAAATAGCTTTATTGCTAAATTGAAATGTATCTGTGTATAAAACAGTAATTGAGGTAGTTTAAGTTGCTCATGTCAATGTTTGTCACTTTGAGATGATGTCGTTTACCCAGTCAAATTTAATTGCATGTGGATTAGCTATCTCTGCAGGCATCAGAGAAGGTTTTATTGAAGTACACATTTATGTTGCCCACCTCAGTTAGAAACAAGGAATTGGTATTGTTAGTGACAAGTGTTTGAAGCTAAAAGCATCTTTCTATGGATTGGGTTCCAAAGACCTAAGCCTTCTTGTCAGCATTGTTTAAATTCTGCACAGCAGAAGAGGAAAAAAAAATGATCTACCTTCCCAGAACAAAATTATCGCAAAGGCATGAGGAGCAGCTGTACATTCTCTTGAATCTCCTCGTCAGCCCTGGATTGTTCCATGTTTCCTCTTCTCTGCATTCCTTCAGGGCTGTACATATTTGGCTTGCTCACACCCACCCACTCTTTCTTTAAACACAATTATAATTGCAGAAGGCTGGGTAAAAATTGGAGACCCATACTCCTGGTAACTGTGCTGTGACAAGAAATTCCTGGCTGCTGTTGAAATGCCTAGTTTTAAATTCCTTGTCTGAGACCTGTTTTTTACTAACAAGCACAGTGGTGAGAAAGGTAGAAGTATGTGTGGAAATGAAGAGGGAGAGCCATTTCTTACTTATAAATGTTTTAGGTGTTCAGCAATTACTTTATAACATTGAGCTCACAGAGATGCCTTTCTGATATAGCAATAAAACAGGATCTCCGGATGGGGTTATCATATTTCAGTCTTGGTCAGTAAAGACCAGGCACCAGCTGGGCTCTACTAGCTAGTCCTTTCAGTCAGGATTTCCCCCTCCCAGGACTCTTGCAGCAGTGTGCACCGTGCCCACACTACTTCATTTCCTGACTCACATTTCAGTTTTGAGAAATGTGGCTGTTCTCAATTTTAAATAAGGACTATCTCACAAATTAACTAAATGTGCAGTCCATGAGCAAAACAGTAACAGGCATTGCTTTCTGATCTGTCAGATAGTTCCTGCACAATCACAGCCACTGGAAGTACAGAGCTGAATTCAGAGAGGGTGGTGCCTTTTGACATCCTGATTCTGTGGATTCGTAAACAGGCATGTGGTTTCCCTGAATAGCAAAGGAAACTGCAAGCTATGGGGTTTTTTGTCATTACAGTCTGTAGAAGTGGTCCTGATTTCTAAAGCTGAGTACATAAACTTTGAGTAGTTCTGGGTTCTGGATAAATGCTGGACTTGCACCTTTCTGTTGATTTTTGTTCTTGGAAGTAAATCTCATAATATTGTAAAAATAACAAGTTTTTTCCTGTCAGTATAATTTACAAAGAGGTCATGGGATTTTTGATGGGTCTCTAAAGTAGCAATTGAATAAAAGTATTTAAAAGTGTAATATTAGTCTATTGTTAGCCTAAACCATAAAGATAAGGTCCTGGCTGTTAGCAAGAAGTATGGATTCTGTCACTTCTATGGACAACCCAACAAGCTGAGGATTCTTGTTACCTTCAAAGCAGCCGATGGGAACTGGTTATAGAGGATGGAGCCTGGGCTCAGTCTTAGTAGTGATTTTCACACACTGGGTGCAAATGAACACTTGTACACCTTGTTTGTAGAGGAAGAGATGTTTATTTTATCATGGAGAGATTGCCTGTCAAGTGTAGAATGACAGTGTTGTGTATAATATGCTTGACAAAGCAAAGCTGAAGCAGGGAAAACAGCTAAGAGGCCAGCCTCTTAATGTCTCTGGTAAATGATTTTTCAGTGGTTTTGGGGTTTGTTTTTTGGGTTTTTTTGGTTGGTGGTTTTTTTTTGGGGGGAGGGGGGGGGGTTGGTTTTTTTTCTTCGTCAGGCATTAAGCTGTGAGGTTTTATTATATTTTCTTTTTGCTGTACATAGGCTTTGTTCAAAGTTACAGCATGTAACACAAGTTAAAATTATGAAATGGGAAAATATTTTAGAGTGGAAAAATATTTTTCCACTATTATTTTAGAGTGGAAAAATAATACAATATATATTTCCTACATTGCTAGAATTTTTTTCTGATGATATTGCAAAGTTGTTGCTTTTTTCTTTATGCAAGTGATGTTTCATCAAAATTAATGCAGAAAAATCTGTTCTGACAAAACAGTGCTTTCTTCAGCAAAAATAGGGTTCAGAAGACTAGGCCAAGCTTTCTGATTGTGAGCACTGAATCATGTTTCAAAGCCATTGATATTTCCTGGAAAAAATAGTAGGTTTAATATGTAATTAATATTTATTACAGCTGCTTTTATCACACTTCCTGCATAAGATCAAAAAAGCACATTCTAATTAACTGTCTGCCCAATTCCTTTCTCATCCTCACTGGGTTTTGAAAACTGAAAGAAAATATGTGGGGAGGTTGCAATCCCAAGTCTCTTGGTATTATGGTTGTGTTGCCAAACATTTTAAGCAAGGTGTGACCGACTGTTAGTCATGTATCCGGTTTGTGTCTGTGTAAACATCTGTGCTTGAGAGTTCCAAAGAAATTTGGTGCAGGGATCAGCAATTAGCAATTTTTTCTGTGTTTGAAACTCACGGGAATGGTTGCAAAAAGGAAAGAAAGGATAGAATATTGTCTCTAGTACCACTGTTTTGTCGCTGTCAATTGAATGAAAAAGTGGTGAAGAGTTGTTGCAACATTAGAAAAAACCACAATGACATTTAGAATTCACACTATATAACAATATCACATGCTGTAGTTCAGGTCCCAGCACCTTCTCTTACAAAACGTGTATGTCTTGTCTCTTCAAGGCACTGGCTCTTACCAGTGTTCACATATGTGAATTTGGGATCACTATTTAGGTTCTTTTCTTTGAAAACCTTGGGCCTGACAGGTTCTAATAGTTGTTGCTGAGCTGAAAATAGGCATTTCAAAACTAGGACTACTCAATCAGGCACTTGTTCAGGTAGACTCCAAAAGTGCTTCAAAAACTAAGCAGAAACTTATTTACAATTACTTCAACCATGGAGCTTTTTTCCCTGCCATTGCCTGAAATTTCAGTAATCTCTTTGCATACAAAAATCAGCATTTGGAGGAGAGGAAGAGAGAATAAGACTTCCAGGTTCTTTTTTCACGTGGTCCTGTAATTCTAGTCACTGATCCAGCAGCATTGGTGGTGTTTATCAAGTGCAGATGCATCTTGCCCTTACCTGTCACTAAAGGCACTGATTCTCTGAATCCAGGCATACCAGAAGAGAGAACACTGTGAGACGGATTTTAAGGACAAATAGAGAAGGTGAGACAGCACAGAAAGATTCTTAGTGTAGATGTGAATAGTTTACAGTTGAAAGGGTTTAATTCAAGGACATGATTACAAGGTGCTGAGTTGACTTTCTTCCAGCTTAATTTGTTCTACATTATAGAAGATGGGAATTGTCTGTTTTGCTATGTCTAATTGCAACCTGTGATAGTTCATTTGAAATGGGGAAGGGCAGATAGCACATTCAACAGTGTAATTTTTGGACAACTAAAAGAGGGTGGAAAGGGAGTGAAGAAGGAAAATATTTGAAAACATAATCTTTGCTTTCATCCTCCAGTAAGCCTGCAACAATGCTCAGTTTAAAGAGTTCTGAACATCCAGAAAAGTAGCCAGGATAGAAATCAGGTCTATCACTAACAATGTGGTATTGGCTGCAAACACTAGCAGTAAGCAAAACCAGTTCATTGACTGAATGTTCTTTTTGCCTCTTAGTTCTCCTCTTTTATGAACAGAAAATTTGTGTGTGAGACACTGCAAAGCTTTGAAGTCAGTTTAACATGCCTTCCAGTTGCCTAGAGAGATCTAGTTGCAAATGGATCTCTGGAGATGCCTAGTCCAATCCCCTGCTCCAAGTTTGTTGCAGTGTGATGTAATACCGTGTTTCAGCTATCCCAGTTCCTTTCCCAGGTGTGCCAATACCCCCTCCCTTCCCCTCCCCTTGCCTCCTGCTGAGAGCTGTCCATCAATCTCAGTATTCCAGCAAGGGTGTTGTTGTGTGACTGTGACTGTCGAAGTTCAAAAGATGCCTCTCAGCCCTGGGGACATTGGGTTATCCAAGTGTCACTTGTCTCCTGAGCCTTCCTCCCTCACCTGGTTGGTGGCATACCTACCCCTTCCCTCCCCTCTCCCTGGAGTTAAAAGACATGCTGACCACGTGGTTCGTGGTTCTGTTGGAGCTGCTGCAACATGCAGAGGTCTGTGTGCCTGGAGTAAAGCTCTGGATCAAACCCTCCAGCAGGACCCGTCTCCTTTTCCCTTCACCATCGCCTAAAGCCTTTCCACCAGAAGTAAAACTGAGTTCCTGCATGCCTGGACCTGTTCCAAGTGCCTAGCTGCAGCATCCAGCCAGCCAAAGGTGTCTCTGAGGTGAAACACAACAGGTGCTGCCTTTGGTCCAGCAGCAAGGGCCAGATGAGCCCCGGCGCATTCCATCCGGCAATATTGGGATCTAACTCCGATACATGCTTATCAGGTTGCTGAGTGCTTTGGAAAACTTGTGAGGATGAAACCCTTCAGACCTGCCTTATCCTGGTTTCTGGGCTCTAGGACTCCTATGAGGAAGAAATCCCTGTGTCCAGTGGGAACTCCCTTGCAGCTTGTGCTTGTTGACAGAGAAACTTATGTTTTCTCTGTAACTCTCTCTTTTAGGCAGCGGATGATTGTAACCTGACACCCTCCATCTCACCTTTCCTTCTCCTGAAGACAAAACAGACACAATTCCCTCAAGCCTATCCTTGTATGTCAGATATTCCCATCCCCAGACTATGGTTAGTAGTCCTGCTCTGGATATGCTCCAGTATTGACATGTCTTTTATCATGGGACACTCTCTCACCAGATACGGGTGCAGCCTCACGAGCGCTCTGTAGAAGTAGTAGTCACTGTCTTCCAGCAGCTGGCTGCACTTTGCTGTGGAACTCAGGGCTGCAGTAGGTCTTCATGGGCAGACCATTGAATCATTCTCCTTCCCACCATGTGTCCTCCCTACCATAGTTCCTCTTCTGGCCTGTTGTGCCCCAGCTTGCACAGCTGCTTGGGTTTGTTCCATCCCAAGCACAGAAGCTATGTATATGCCTTGTCTACATTCCATTAGCCTGCTATTCATAACTTTTAGTTCACATTCTTTTTCCCTCACCCTCACAAGCAGTGTGGCCTTCCAGAAGGCTCACCTCTCGGGATATATTTCCAGGATTCTTTTTGTGTGAGCTCAATGATTATGTGCTACACAAGCATGAATATATACATAGGTCCTTCCTGGGGAAGCAACAGCTGTCATGAATACATGGCTTGTAGCAATTTGTTCATGCTCTGTGCATTGTCCTCCTGTTCAAAAAAGGCTTGTGCTTTTCCCTTCTCTGCACTAAAGTGCACTTAAAAGATTATTCTTCAGTCCTTGTCATACTTCTGAAATTAGCATGCACCTGATTCCATTAATGTATCTGCACACTTTCAAGTCCTTTTGTGGCAAAGCAGATTCGTAGTCAACTGAAGAAAGAGAGCAATACATCTGTCCTCATAATAAGTATTTAAAGATGTTGCTCTTATTTAAGGAAAATAATTTAGAGATTAATTATGACTTGAAAGATATATTTTCCCACTAAGAAATTGATATTTAAAGCACAACTTTAAGCATTTAGAGCCATAATTACAGTGCCTGCCATAGTTTCTGCACACCAGGTTTCTCTTCATCAGGCAATTGTTGAATACATCTGAAAGATATGAGCTTGGTTATGGTACAGGCACTTAGAGAAGGAGCTTTGCACCTGCTAACTAGAATATGGCAGATTTTAGAGAAGCTGGTTTTCACATAATTTTGTTTTTCTGCTGCAGCTTTCTGTGTCATCTTGAATTGGGTTTTTTTGCTGACACAGACCAACTCCAGTTTTAGCACTACTGTCTCTGCCCTTGGACACATCTAGAAGAAACAATGGCTTGGAGCCAGAAAGTTCGGGATTGGGACATCAAACAAGCTGTAAAAACCTTCTAAGCCTCATTTAACGTCTTGATGTGTAGGAGCTGTTCTTTGCACTTGTGTTGCCCTAGCTGAACTCTACACTTTTAAAGTAGCCTATATGTTATGTTAAGACTGCAGACACTGAAAGGTCACTTCTGGGAAGAGCTGAGGCCAGCTTTACCTCTGGTGCTGCATGGCAGTGTGGGTGCTTTCTATCAGAGTGGAATTCTGTTGGATGGGTTGCTTTGCCAAGAGCAGGCAGTGCAATTCCATGAGTTCCATGACACTCTTCTCCTGCCTGTGTAATAATGAGCCTTCCTCAAAGAGAGTGCCTGCAGAAAGACCACAGGACAGCAGCCCTTGCTCAGTATAGCGTGCAGTCTGAAGCATTACTATGCCATGAACCTTGGGAACGTGCTCACCTGGAGTAGCTTTCTCACCTGAAGCCACTAGATTATGCACAGAGATCTGTTCTGGGCAGTTACTGCCCGGGTGGAATGGGTGAGGTCTGCCCTGAGGCAGCCGCAGGGTAGAACAGCACAGGTCTTGTCTTGCCTAGCTGAGCAAGGTGCATGGCCTGCTTGTGCCTGTGAAGGGACTGTCAGGCCTCTGACAGGCCAACACCACAGATATTTGGGTCCAGATATAATGACTAGCTATAGTGAAAATAAGTGTTCACAGAAAATATTGAAGGGGCTGGAGAGAAGGGCCATGGGAAGGAAATGGATTGTTTACTGGTACACATCTGGATCACTTTCTGTGTGAGACAGCCATGCATGTGGATCAAGGCAGCGCAAGTGCTGAAAACTAAATACTGCCTTAGGTTGCCTTTGTGGTGAACTGTCCATGGGGGTTGCAACTAGCAGTTGGAAACAGTCAGTCCACTTGTCTTGGCCTGCCACCCAGAGGTACTGGCATTTTGTTCTCCTACTTTCCCCTCCACGAGGAGAGCCTGTCGTGGTGCTGCACCCCTCTTCCCTATGATCAAGCATGAACTTACACTTTGCTTTCCTTGCAGGAGCAGTCAAGGTTTTATGCATATGAAGCTGACGAAAACCAAAGAGAAGTACATCCTGGGCCAGAACAGCCCTCCATTCGACAGTGTTCCTGAAGTCATCCACTACTACACTACCAAAAAGCTGCCTATCAAAGGAGCAGAACACTTGTCCTTGCTCTACCCTGTGGCTGTACGGACTCTCTAATAACCTAGTCTCACCCCTTCCTGTGGATGGGAGGTGAGAGATAAGCAGGGTTGCACAGAATTCATTGCCAGAATTAGGAGCCTGAGTGTATAACGGAGAGAAGCAGCATTTAGTCTTGTGAATGTGGGCGCTCTGCAGAGTTGTCTGTGGGACTGTGTGTGTGATACACTTGTGCTGCAGCATGTCTCTAGAATTGTATTGCTGCGTAAGAGAAAGAACACTTATTTTAATGCTAGGAGAGCAGATAGCCTTCCCAGACCTTATGTGCGAATGAAAGTGCTTCCCAACAAAAGTTCTTCCTTCATGCTTTGAGAAGAATCAACAAGTTCTTCTCAGCAGTAAAAACCAACAACTTGTATTCTCTTGCTACCCTGAGAAACTTCTCCATGAGAAAGAGTAACCTTACTCTGAGGGACCCTAGGATATTCTTGATGGACCTGAGAAGCAGCTGCTTAGCAAGCAAGTCTCTGGCTCTGGTCACATAGTCTGAGGGGTTTGGGATTTTTTTAATACAGTTTCTTGTGGTAGTCAAATATTGAACTTCTATTAGACACACAATCTTAAAATAGTTTTGTGAGAGCAAATCATGGTCAATTACTTATGAATAGGGGATGTAATTAAACAGTAGTTTGTTATATATTTTTATCCTTTTTGGTACAATAATCTCTTAATGTTTACTGTCTTCATTTGCAAGTTTCATTTGTAGGTACAGGCAGCTAATTCTGTTTGGGACAGTTACACCATAATGTTTTAAGTAGTTAGGATAAGTAATTTTGATATGTGGGTTAGTAGTTATGCATGAGGGTCAAAGGCTTTTATAAAGCTTTAGTAGGCAAAATCTTCACTTGCTCATTCATCTGGATCAAACAGCTGTCCTACTGATGTAGCAGGCTAATGTGTATCACACTGGCTTTCCACAAGATGGCTTTTGCAGCTGTGAGAATTGCAGTATGTAGTAGAGCAGAATTTTGTTTTTCTGGTCTACCAAGGCATTCTTAAGCCATAGCCCCGTTGGCATATACCTTCTGGCCAGTGCTCTTTTTCACCATGACCAGAAGCCTGCCTCCTGCTGTATTTCAGTCACTGTCAGCCAGAAGCACTGTGGAAGCTGCTCTGTATCTTAGTCCTGCCAACTCGGTGCCCATGTACTTGGGACATATTTTTTACATGCTCTGTGTGCTCATTCAGTGAGATAAGTGAAAAATTATAATTGTACACAAGCTGGAACTGGGGAATCTATAGCCTTATAGTCCTCATGTTGTGCCATCTCCCACATACGTCTAGAATGTTGTGCATTAACCCATCAGCTGGTATAGTAGCAAACTGGTTATATGCAGGTTATGTATTTTACAGACAGCAATAGGACTGTGAAATTGTGTGCTATTTAATTCAGCTTTCTTAGCTACTACTATTTTTTTTATGTATGCTTAGAAAGAAGTGCAGATCTGAAAATTGTGATGGAATAACCACTTATTGCCTGTAAAAGTAGTTCTTCATGGTATTGTTTAATCGGTTAAGAACCTCAAGGATGACCCATATACTCTCACTGGTGCTAAATATTGTTTGCTTTTAAGCCTGCCTTATTCTTTAAATGGCTTCCAATGCAGATTGAACAGAAGTTGATCATATGTGTGTGAAGAGCCCAGTGTCATTTTGTGCAGCAGTGGTAGTGGGTCAAACTATCCGTCTTACCCAGAATCGGAAGTTGCATTGAAATAGGTTTTCCAGTGTTCCGAGGAGGGTGGCTCAGTGGAGGACAAAGAGACAACATTCCTTTCCAAGTGAAAACAATTATCCCCTTTTTGTGTACTTGATGCCTTTAGAAGGCTGACCTAGAACAGAGGCTAGACAGAGTTAAAGAATGAAGTAGGTATTTATTAAAAGGCCTTAAAGGATACACCGTGGGCAGTGTAAGAGCCTGGCCAGGGCTACACCCAAGATGAACCCAAAATGGTCACAAAATGGATGACCAGTCACAAGGTGTCACACTTTTATACGTTTTGGTCCATTAGCATATTGGAGTTAATTGTCCAGTTATGGATTGAGGTTATGAACTTCCATTCTCCTTGTTTTCTCTCTTCAATTCACCATTGTTTATACTTTTTGGGCCTGCAGCTTGTAACAGTTGTCCTTGGTCAAGCTGGAAAAGGAATTGTTTTGTCTATCTACCCTGTGAAGAGAACTTGACAACACTTAATATGAAGCTCAGAGCTACACACTAAAACAGCACAGAATCTGAAAAATATGAAAGCTGAAACTTTAGGCATCATATTACCTGCTTGCTTTTTGTATTTCCCTAAAGTCTTTACTGTCTTAACATCACTCAACTGACAAGAGCGTACAGGCACTTTTAAGTTAGTATATTATCTCACCGGAGTAGGAGTTTATGAAGGTTGCAGAGTTCACACAAATTAGGAATCAGGTGACATCTGCTCTGAATCTTGGCCTTTGTGAGCTCGAGCAAAACTATCATTCCCTTTGGGACAGAAATATATGTTATTTCTTTTGTGCGCTGAATCTGGCGTGATTGCTGTTCCATAGTCTGTTTTTCTTCTTTAAAGGGGAAAAAAAAAGTATACCCCTACTCTAACAGCAATTACCAGTAGAAGCCAATAGCATCATTAACCAAGGCCTTGTCTGGCTTCCTTAAGCACTTTGTCTTTAATTCATGGGGATAACTATTGTACCAGACCTTTCTTGTCATGGGTCTGATCAAAAGTCAGATGAAGCCAGCAAGTGCCATTTTATTGCTGTCTGCGAATTTTGGGTTGGGATCCATTGTTTCATACAAATTATGTGAATGTGCATCATACAAATGAGTATCCTGCTTATTACAGCTTCAAGGATCAGATCAAGGTTCTTGGTTCAGGAAGAGGAAATCATCTCAGAACGTATTGGTTCTCCATGGGAAGGTTTTTTTATTATTTTTCTAAAAGACTTTTAGAAAGTACTCAATAATTGCAGAATAAATAAAACCAGGATTTTGTTTGCACTGTAATGTTGTCTCTGTTTATTTAAGTGATTGTATGATATTTTTCCAGTGAAGGAATATTCTTCCCAGATTTTTTAATGTACAGTGAAAATGCGGTGTGTTAACAGTGTGTAGTATTGCGTATAGGTGGAAGATCTTGTAGTGATCATGCCTATATTGCACATTAAAAGTTTATTTAAAAAAATATATATAAACCTCTCCCTTTTTTTCCTCTGATTGCCTTGTGTACTGAGATTGTCATTAATAGCTAATAATTGAAGCAGCCTTTTAGAACAACTTGTGTTTATTTGTCTCAACTGTGTTGTGAAAGTAATCACTAGGTTGTAATTTGGAGTCTGGAAAATCATATATCTCAGTTCTACCCTGACTGATTCTCTTGATAATGTGCACCTTTGCAAGGGCCTGACAAGGGTGCATGTGTGAATGATATTGCTGATGATCCAAGGAATCCAGTTATTGCTGCTAACAGCATAACACTGGTGAGTCACTTTTTGCAGTCTTTGTAAGACGTGTTAATTTGGCTTCTATTTTGATGAGTATTTCACAGCATGGTGAAGGTTGTGAACATCTGTATGATGTGTAGGAGAGCTTTAGTGGCCAAGGTTGCATTTCACAGCTCCTTCCATAATTGGAAAATCATTTAGGTTTGTGGAAGTACAGTCATCACCATGGTTTCTCTACTTGATTACAGATTATTGTCTTATTTTGAAATTAAGTCTTCAGAGACAGAATGCAAAGCACAGGGCTGAATTAAGTTCAAAGGTACAAAACAGACATTTTCGGTTTCTCAAAGAACCTGACCTGAAGTAAGTATTCCTCTATGTTCTGAGGAAAATGCTTACTGCTTGGAGGATGACACATTTGTGTGCTTCTCCTCAGCATCCCGTTGGGTTTTGCACTTTATCTTGATGCCGTGGCTCAAGATGGCAACACAAACATCATGTGGCAATGTTGGTGGAGTCCACAAATAGTATGTTTTATCCAGGCTCTGATTCCATTTCGACACTGCTACACAACTAAGCTGTACTCTGGTGGACTTGGCCCTCTGCTGCTGCAAGTTGTTCGTGCTGTCCTTGGGTGGTACCTCAAGTGGTGCCTGAGCAAAACAAACAAGGTCTTAACAGAATTTTAAATAACAGATTAAAGACCTCACCCCACACACTATACTCTCTCCCTGCAGAGAGGGTAAAACAAAACAGATTTGGAGCAGAGCTGTTTGTAGTCCTGATATGAGCAAGGGGTAAAGGAAATAGAAAGGAGATTCAACTGATTTTCATACATTTTTTTTCTTTTTTAATGATTAGCAATGATCCCACATAAAATGCTGCATATTGCTTTCTTGTATTACTTATATTTGGAGGCCCAAATAAGAAGGCAAGAAGAAAGAAAGGAAGGAAATTGTAGCAGCTGAACCAAGTTGTTGATCTGAAATGAAGCAAATAGAAGTCTTGCTGAAAAAAAATGTTCATATGTTGCAAGGGATGACCATGTACAATCCAATTTTCTGCAGCATGTGATTTCCCATCGTGAGCCTTGAGCTTCTTCTGCGAACTAGGTATGCACAATCTAGAGATAATGTGGTGACTTCAGTGATCTGAGCCTTGTGTTTAGTTCAGTGATAAGATTAGACCAAACATTGCCTTTGCTTTCAGGGTCCCCGAATTGCATTTGTTGCTGCTAACAATTCCAAAACACAAGCTTGGTGAAGCTTATTGGCAAATTGATTGTATTAACCCATTCCCCAAGTCTGCCTCCAAGAAACAATGGTTCTAACCACGGGAGAAATATCAAGAGGATGGCTGGAAATCTGCTGAGTTGCATAAGTCATGGGGATGACTGAAACATGATGATTGTATGAAATTAATACATGGGAAGAGTTACAGGATTGTTTATAGAATAATGGCTAGATTGTGTCAGGCAGTATGGGCGGGGCCTGGCTGAAATTTAGCTATGAAAGAGTAGAGAAGGATAAGGTAACCCTTTACAAGTAAACAGCTTGTTAACTGCTGTGAAAGTTGTAAAAGTGTCATGGAGAAAGTGTGGAGATACTTTCAGCAAGGGCAGACTGAATTGCAGTGTGGCAGGAGCCATGTGTGAGATACTGAGAGAATTTGAATACTGGAACCAGGCATTTACTAGCAGTCTGTAATGGGTATTGTCCGCTGTCTCAAGAGAGATACAGAAGGTACCTACAGGAGGTAACCCAGACAAAGAGATTATGAGGAGAGACTACAACTTGATGAGAATCCAGAGAGATTCAGAAGAGATCTCGAACAAAACACTGGGGAGGAAAAGGGGAGAATTCAGGAATACCTTGGGAGAAATACTAGGGACCCTACATCCTTAGAGACTGCACACGGTAAGGCTGGAACTGCTACACTGACCCTCCTGATTTCTCTCCCAGATTGTGTGGTTTACCACGTAGGACAAGGACTACACTGATCAAACTTACCTCTCTTCTGGACTGCCCTGTGGAACAGGAAGGTCATGTTTCTCATGGTTGTCATCACAGATATCCATGTATAAAATGTTTTTGAATCTGACTTCATTTAGACTCTGCACTTTCATTTTAACTTGTATTGCAAAAAACAGCCCTGAACTCTCTATTTCTTATTAATTAACTATTGCTAATTATTTTCAAATATAAAGTTATGTGATATAATTGTGATAAATTATTATAATAAAAGGATTCCAATTAGTAACTTTGTATGACCAGGATGGATCATGGTTTCAACCTGAATATTACCAGTTCTATTTCAGTGAAAATAAGGGTCATGTAAGCAATGTCTTTGATTTTTATTGTTTGTTCATAATCTCCTTTCAGTGTTAATGTAGTAAACTTTCCTCTGAAATCATCCTTTTATTTACCTCCAGTAATTAGATCAATTCATAGAGAGGGCAGCCTATAAAATCTTGTCATCCATCTGTTTTTTCTACACATTAAGATTATTTTTTATCTCCATATAAACATATCTATGTAGAATAATTTAGGTCATCGAGTCCAACATTTAACCTGACACTTCCAAATCCACCCCTAAATTATGTCCTTAAATGCCGCATCTTTTAAATATTTCCAGACAGTGGAATGAACCACTTCCCTAAGCAGCCTGGTCTGTGACTCATAGCCCTTTCAGTAGTGAATTATTTCCATATTAATGCAGTCTAAACCACCACTGGTGCAACTTGAGGCTGTTTCTTCTCATCCCCTCATTTGTTGGGAGAAAAGGCTCACCCCCACGTCACTAAAGCCTCCTTCCCAGTAGTTGCAGAGTTGAAATTTCCCTGAGTGTCCTTTTCTATAGGCTTAACACATCCAGTCCCATCAGCTGCTCTTCACAGGACTTGTGCTCCACACCCTTCACCAGCAGTTCCATTGCCTTTCTCTGGACACACCCCAGCATCTCAATATTCTTTTTGAAGTGAGGGCCCCAGAACTGTACAGAGCACTGAAGGTGTGGCCTCACCAGTGCCAAGTACAAGGGGACAGTCACTGCCCTGGTCCTGCTGGCCACACTATTATGATGCCATTGGCCTTCTTAGCCACCCGGGCACACTGCTTCTTTGTGTTCAGCCAGATGTGTTGGCCATATCACCCCCAGGTCCTTTGCTGGGCAACTTTCCAGTTGTTGTGACCCCAGGGCAGGACCTGAGACTTGGCCTTATTGAATCTGACACCATTGGCCTCAGCCCATCAATCCAGCCTTTCCAGATCCCTCTGCAGAGCCTTCCTGCCCTCCAGCTGGTTGACACTCCCACACAGCCTGGAAAAATGACTGATGGTACGCTCAGTTCCCTCATCCAAACCCAAACTGGCTCCAGTACTGACCCCTGGAGAAAGCACTTGTGACTGGATGGATGTAGCTCCATTCACCACCACTCTCTGGATGTGGCCATCCAGACACTTTGTTACCCAATAAACAGTGCACCCATCCAAGTCATGAACAGCCAGTTTCTCTGGGAGAATGCTGTGGGAGAAAATGGCAAAGGCTTTGGTCGAGTCAAGATAGACTACATCCAAATCCTTTCCCTCATCTATTAAGTGGGTCACCCTCTCACAGGTCAGGTTGGTCAAGTAGCACCGGCCTTCCCTAGATCCTTGCTGGCTGGGCCTGATCCCTGGTTGTCTGGTATGTGCTGTGTGATGGCCCTCAGTGTGGTCTGTTCCATGACCTTCCCCAGGCTGACAGATCTATAGTGCCCCAGCTCCATACAGATCCTCCTTCAGCCCTTGTAGAAGGACATCACATTGCCCACCTGCCAGTCTCCTGGGACCTTCCTGGTTAGCCAGGACTGCTACTAAATGATTAAAAATTACTCAATGAGCTCTTCCACCAGCTCCCTCAGTACCCTTGGGAGGAGCCCATTTGGCCTTATAGGCTTGTGTGTGTCTAAGCCATGTTTGATTGTTAATTTTTTCCTCTTGGATTATTAAGCCATCATTCTGTTTCCCATCTATGCCTTCCAGATCACCAGATGTATTGATAGAAACATTTTGTCTTTTACTGTGGTAGCCAAATTAAGTCCTAGTTGAGCTTTGGCCCTTTAAACTTTCTCTCCATGCAAATTTGGAACTTGGTAGTCTTTCTGAGTGGAGACCCACTTTTCCCAAAGGTCATAAACTCTTTTCTTTACTAATTATAGCCAAAACTCTTGTCCAGACTGGTTTTCTTCGCCCTCACCCTGCCCCACCCCCATCTCCACCACATGTCTTTTGGCATTCAGGGACGGTACTTCTGCAGCTCTAAGAGTTTTTTCTTCAAAAATTGCTAGCCTTCCTAGATTCCTTTGTCCTTCAAGAATCACAGAGTCCTTTAGGCTGGGAAAGACCTCTGGACCATTGAGACCAATCTTTGACTGATCACCACCTCGTCAATTAGACCATTGCACCATGTCCTGTGTCCAGTCCTTTCATGAACACCTGCAAGGGTGGTGACTTCACTGCCTCCCTTTCCATCAAGAAAGGCTGCCCTTTAACAACCCTTTCCATCAAGAAATTCCTCCTAATATCCAGTCTGAACCTCCCCTGGCACAGCTTGAGGCTCTCCTCTCATCCTGTAACTAATTTCCTAGAAGAAGGGGCCAAGCCCCAACTAGCTACAACTTTCTCTGGGATTTTGTCCTGGTTTAGGGCAAATTTGGTAGAGAATCTGCAAAGGAGGGCCCCTCCAGAAAGCAAAACCTACACGGCCCCTCCCCCCCACCGGTTCGGGAAAAAATCCTTGGAGAGAGGTGGAAAGAACCTGTTTATTTCAGGCACAGCACCCCCCAGCACACAAAATGAACAATACCTGGTGACACCGCTCTGAGAAAGATGACAAAATCAGAAAGTCTCTTTCGGGGGTGGTTGCTCTGTTCTCAGTCCCTCCGGCGCTGGGGCAGCTGCTGCAGCCGAACCTTCGGTGTTCCCGGGTCCCAGTCCAGAGCAGGCTCGAGATGGCCACAGAAACAGGAGAGGAGAAACAGTCCAGGAAGGAATGTGGACTGTTTAGCTAGAACTAGCTAATAAGCAGAAGCAAAAGCAAGCAGAAGCAAAAGAAAGCAAAGCAGAAAAGCCCAAAGAAAAAGCGAAAACAGCCCTAGGTACTGCCCGTCTCTGTGTCCCTGATAAGAGAAACCCAAACAAAACTTTCACTCTTCAGTCTTAAAGACAGTCTTAAAAGGCACAGAACAGATGAATGGGGATACAAGCATCATAACGTCACCCCAGGACATTTTTAGAGCAGTAAGGTCACCCCTGAGCCTCCTTTTCTCCAGACTAAACAACCCTAGGTCCCTCAGCCTCTCCTACTAGGACTTATCCACTAGATTTTTATCCAGCTTCACTGTCCTTCTCTGGACTCACCCCAGCATCTCAATACCTTCTTTGAAGTGCCTTCCAAGGGACTCTGTCAACTAGGCCAAAGGCTTCCTGACAGAAGTCCAAGCTGGTAGTTCTAACCACATTCCTTAATTCTATCGTTTCATGATTACCACAGCCCAGACATCCTCCAGCCATTAGCTGCACCAATTTTACTGCTGTTAAGGCTGTTCTTCACCTCCGTTAAACAAATTAAACTGTCCCTTCCCTTACTTGTCTTTTGTACTGTCACCATGTGACTGCCTGAATAATTCTGATTTCAGGGTACTGAGAATTATCTGAATGAAAGAGTTTGAGTTGCAGAGTCCAGTGTCTGCTCTGTCGCTAATAGGAGCCCTTGTGAAGAAAACTAAAGGTGAGACCATGCTCCTCTTTCACTTGGAAGCTTCATTTAAGCTCAGATTTTGCTACTGACCCCTACCTCTGTATTATCTTTGCTTCTGTAATACATTGCCTTGTATCTCGTTGATTCTGACCCTAATCCTGACATATCACCATGGTTTTCAGGCTTAGCTTCAGGCTTTCTACATTCCTATGCACCTGCTGTGTTACTGCTGGACTGAGACTGACTTGCTTGTTCAGAATCATGCCAGAAAAACAAACAGAGAGACAAACAAAAAATAACACTGCATCTTGCTCCACCTGTAGGTTTTGTTTCTATAGAGGTCACGTGAAAATGGAGCTTGACAGCAAGAGATAATATTCTGGGATGGCCAAAGCTGCTGAATTGCTTTGTTTTTTACACATTGAGCTGCTGAGTGCTTGCATGTACACCCTTCCTTCAGTTTTTACATCTTCCATTTACAGCTGTGGCCACCCAGTGTCTGCAGAAGCAGGCTGGTTCATGAGCAAAACAAAATTTTCCTGCTTTCAAAGAAATGACATGCTAACCAAATCCAGATCAATTATAGTGGGGACTATCAAGATTTCTTAATTTTTTAAAATCTATGCTAATCCTAATTTAAAGTTCATCATATCGTGATTTTTCTACATATTAAATTTTCTTTTTACTGAATCCTAGAATTTTGGTTATTTGAACAACAGTAACAATGAAAATGGAAAATGTGTATGGCCTGCTTGTGCCCATTTTGCTTTTTATGTTTGTATCTCTGTATGCATTTCTTCTTTCCTTTCTTCATCTTAATCTCTCATTCCTCCTCCTTTTGCCTACCTACTTGAAAAGCTGAAATCTTTTGTGTCTGAAAACCTTTTATTTTTGGAATTCTGTCAAACATTTTGGTTTGAGTCTTGGAAAATTATAAAAATTATGAGGCAAAATGAAATTTTGTGGCCACTCCCAGCATATTTGGTCTTGATGCAGCCAGTCAGACAGTGCAATCCCCAGGACTCTGAAAGGGCAGAAGGGGATAGGGCTATGTTTTCTCTCTGCCCCGAACTGCCAACACTCTCCAAGTCTTGGTGGCCAAGGCACTACTGGATTACAGGGAAGGTCCTCCAGCCTTGTGAGGACTGAACATACCCAGCTTGGCCTGAGGTGGGGCCCTCTTCAATATAGAGACAGAGCGTAAAGAAACTCTTCCAGAAGTGGATCCCTCCCACAGGCAGGCAGTGATCCTAATTTCTGTAGTCTCACATGCCCCTATCCCATCCCTCACAGCCTTAAATCCTCCTGTTCCCTGCTGCTGTGTCTCTATGGGACACAACTGGGGCTGTGTAGAGATGCACTCCTTCGATAGGCAGTACGGGAAAAGGAAAGAGAGATTTCTTCCTTCGATCCCATTTTGGGTCTCTAGGACTGATGTACAGAGGGAAATCAACTCACGCTCTCTTTTCTTGGGAACACAGCTCCCTCGTGAGGCAGACTTCAGCAGGGCTGTTTGAGGCTCCAGGTTCATCTAAGGAATGGGATATTGCTGCAGAACCACCTGCAGTACCAAGGAAGCAGACATACCCATCAAATCTCAGCGCAGGCGCAACTGGCAGAAGATGTGTCTTCTAAGAGGTGAGGCTGGGAAATGGAGGGTTAGATCCTGCTATTTTCCAGGGAGCCCGGGTGCCCTGCTGCTCACTAGCCCTGCTTTGCTCTAACTGCTAGTCCCAATTGTTCTCTCAACACCAAAAGAACCCAGACTTCACCTCTTTGCCATACTCTAAAGACTCTACTACTTAATTCCTTAGAAATCAAATTATAGACTCCCACTCCTATAAACCCTGCTGCCCACCCAGCAGGCTTTTTTATCCCACCTGTTGATGTCATTGGTGTATGGTAAGTGTTCAGGGGGATCATTCTGGTGACTGTCAGCTCTGATCAGTCCATGACAAATGGTAGGATTGTGCTTCCAGCCTGGTGTAGTTCATTCTAGGTGTACTGACACCCTGTCACATGCTTCTGCTGCCAAAGGAATTGAGAAAAAAACATTGATAATATCTGTTGTAGCATACCACTTCTCTGTCCTGGACTCCAGTTGGCATAGGACTCCGGCGTATCAAGTATAGCAGCACTCAGCAGCAACATAACATCTTCATTCAGAACACAATAGTCCCTCTTAATTTCCACCAGACTTCTGCATGGGCCATATGAGATATTTAAAATAAACTGATCATTCTTTGGGTCTCCAGTGGGTGAATCAGCCTGCAGGTGGGAGCCAGGGAATCTCAGTTACTGCAGTATCACTGCTGGTGCACTGTCACGGTAGCAATCAGCCTGCCATTCATCCACCCACAGTAAGGCCACAACAGAGAAATGTTCTGAGAGGCCAGACAAGCTAGTCAGCTGTTTAACCTTCTCTATATTCATGATGGCTACACTGAAAGCTCATTGGTGCCCTTTTGAGCCCTTGAAGTTCACTGCCCTCAGGTAGTCTATGCCAAGGATACATGAGGCCTCCAGGACTGTCCAGAATAGGGTGTTTTTGCCACAAACCCAAAAATATCAATTAGTAGTATTAAACAACTCACGTAAGGGTGAACAAAATCTATGGAAGTCTATACAGTAAAACCACCAACGTAAGTCTCAACAAAGAGGAGCTGTATTCTCTCATTCTGTCTGCAAGACAACTTCCCCAGCATAGTTAAGTGCACTGCATTAACATGCTCCAGAGCTCAACAGAATGAAGAGGTATTCAGTGCAGCCAGCCAGCTTCAAAGAAACAGAAACCTGCCGATTGATGACTGCTATAGATATGGCATGCTCAATTCCGAGCTCCCATTGGCTCAATTCACATGCTGGCTGCCAAAAAGGATGTGGGGGGTTGACCTTGGCTGGATGCCAAGTGCCATGAGCAATTCTATTACTCAACAGAACAGGGGAGAAAATAAGATGAAAAAATTCATGGGTCGAGATAAAGGCAGTTCAGTGAAGAAAACCAAAGGCTGTGTGTGGAAGCAAAGAAAACAAAAATATTTATTCTCTCGTTTTCATCTTCAGGTGGTGTCCTGGGAAGCAGGGCCTCAGTATGTGTAGTGATTACTTTGGAAGACAAACGCCTTAATAACAAATCCCTCCCTTAACTTCTTTTTTTTGCCAAGTACAACATCACATGGTATAAAATATCCCCTTTGATTATGAAATACCCTCTTTGTTTTGTCCTGACTATGTGTGCTCCCAAACTCTTGCCAACCTCCAGCCTACTGGCCATTGGATGGAGTATGAATAAACAGTCTTGATGCTGTGTGAGCCCTGTTCAGCATGACCAAAACATTGGTGTGCTATCAACACCATTGTAGCTGTAAGTACAGAGAACAGCTCTATAATGGTTGCTACCAGGACAGTTGACTCCATCCCAACCAGACCCACTCACCATGCTCGTCTGTGAGTCCAGTGTCACCCAGCTGCAATCAGAATCCCATCTCCCTCCATTTCACCCCTGCAATGTTAGGGAAAGCCCTGTCCTCTGCCATTCCAGGCTGACCCTCGCACTAAACTTTCCCTTTCCCCATAGCAAAGGAGGAGGCATTGAAACCTCCTTCCATGGCTCCACGCAGCTGACAATTGGCACTGCTGGCCACTCTCCACTGTGCTTTGCTCCCCAAGCCCAGGGAATAGGGCAGCAACCCACTAGGTTGCTGTCCCAGCCATGAAGATTTATTCCTCTGCTTCCTAAAGGGCCTAGGCTTGTCTTCATCAGAGGTCTGCTTGCCCAAGAGCCTTCTATCCCAAGCCATTTTTCGAAAGATGCAAAGACTACAGCAGGGATGGGATCTGGCTCTCTAACAGGCCACAGCAGGTCAATAATCCTCATGATTGCCAGCAGCTGTAGCAGTGAGAAGTGGGTTACAGGTTTTGTATCTGCTCTGTGGAAACTCACTGTGCAGCTGGCCAGGCTTTCGGCAGAGGTGTGCCTTGGAGCGGCTGCCAGCTTGCAGACAAAGTGGCAGATTTTCTCTCCCTGGGCTCTGTTGCTCGTTGCTGAGGTACAGCCAGCAGCTGTTTGTGACCCTTCTGTGAGCTGGCTCACCTGCCTCGGTCAGGCCCTGACATCTCTTCATCGATTAAGGCGTTTCCACTCAGGCAGCCTGCACGTGCCTCCTCCCGTGCCAGGGAATGCTCCGCAACCCTGGGCACCCCTGAGGAAGGAGGCTCAGGCGGGCACAGGTGAGGGGAGGGAGCTCAGCCAGGCAGTGCCCTGAAGCTCAGGCCTTAGCCCTGCCTCTGTGGGTTCTCTCTCCACTCTCCATCCTCTTCTGGGAACTGCCACCAGGCCCGTGAAGGCAGCATTTTCACAGGAGCACACTGAGAGCCCAACAAGCAGCATCCCTCTTTGGCCTGGGCCACTGCCCAGCTGCTTTGGGATACTACAGAGCTAGCTGGGTCTTCCAAAGCTGTGATTCCAGCCCTAGATGTGCTGAAGGATCAGGGCCTGGATCCTAAAAGGAACCCCTGAAGTTCCAGTGTAAATGCTGACTCCATCACCCACCTCACAGTCCCAGTTTTGCCGCGAAGGAAATAGTGACAGCACCTGCTGTGCCAGGAAAAAATACTTCCTAGTCCTGGAGCTGCTTTGTTGAGCATTTTACCCTGTGGTCCTTGTAACCTAATGCTACCCATTGCAATGTGGGCAGGTTCTTCTAAAGATCCTTTGCAGAACTAAAATGGGTCACAATATTGTAATTACAATTAGATCTTTGTTATTACATAAAGTAAGTCAATTTCAGACAGAAAATCTTCTGGAAACTCTACAGTAGCATTCCAGATAACTTCAAGCATACCAGAAATACTTAGAACAGTTGTTTCAATTTCAACAGTACCTGAAGTTGGAAAAATCTTTTTGAAATTTTGTGGTTTTGAGTAAATTGTCGAGTATGCAGGCATAGCTCCTGAGTCCCACAGTGTAATCAATGCGGAAAGAAAATAAAAATGCTGTATTTGATTGGCTTTGAGCTGTGATTAATTTAAGTGGAATTTGGTCATGTGACTGTCTGAAATATTGGAGGGCTTGTCATTTCATTAGGGAAGATTTATGATGCTGTGAATTGATTTTAAAAACATAGAATGGAGAATATGTTCCAAACTGAAGACTGTGATTTAGCTGAGATGGTGAAAGTTGCCTTTCTTTATGGGAAAACAACTGTCTTCATTTTTACACTCTGTTTTCACAAAGAAATTTTCATGAAGCCATAGATCCTTTCCTCTTTCATCAAAAATCTGTTACTTGCAGTTCATTTTCTGCTAGAATATTTTTTTTCCAGTTTAAATTATTGTAAGCATCATGGGGGGAAAAAAATCAGTGAAAATGTTATTTGCAATAATAAAAATGTATCCAGATTAAGATTTTCTATCAAAATAGATGAATCTTTAACAAAAAACTCTAATAATGAGTTTTAAAATTGGGAAGGTAGTCTGAATAAAAAAATACACATATGAAAGTGCTAGGTAAGAGAAGGGGTTTAAGGGAGGATTGTTACAAGGTCTCCCTGTTTAGCAGAGACTTTTGTGAATCCAGGAAGGTTCTAGCATAATATTAGCTTAAAAACCCAGACTCTAGAATCCACCTAGAAAACTACAGTATGTAAAAGAATAGTTACAGTCGTATATACAGAAGATGTGGAAAATTAAGGTTTCATTAAGAACGGCTTTTTAAAAGTAGGTACTTCAATGATGTAACAGAGAAGTTCAGATGTTGTGAGAGCTTCACAAGATTTGGTGCTTGAAGGAAGATGTCAAGATGGAATGTTACAGGAAAAGGTGCAAAAAAGTTTGAAAATGACAGCTAAAATTTACATTAAAGGGAAAGTCATGCAGAATAGTCAAAGAAGAGTTTTTCCTTGTGAGATTTTCCTCATGGCAATGTGGCCAATAACCTGTTTGGAAGGGTATCCCATCCAACAATTTCCATCTTTAGAATGGCACTCCAGGCAAGTTTTGGTGATTAGCTCCTGATGGCTACATGCATTTAAATGTGAAAGGGCTCTGAATGACAACAAACAGATATAAAAAAATAAGCCAGAGATAGATGCCAAGGAGAAGTGCATATGCTGCTGTACCTTGGACAAATGCAATGTCCAAGGTACAGCAGCACCTTTCATGCAGTTAGCAATAGTGCAAGAGAAAAACATGACAGCTCAGATGGCTAAAGAATGGTATAAATCAGACTAGTGGAGGTACTGCATTATTCTGCAGAACTAAAAATACCTTCTCCTGGGAGTGATGCCTGCCCTATTAAATGCCTCACAACTCTGGAAAACTCATAAAATCTTCTGCATCCCAATAAACATAGGAACACCTTGTCAAATTTACATTACTGTAATTTCATCAAACCCCATTGCACTGCTGGAACTGAAGAGATAGCAGCAGAAAAAGGGAAAGAGGGCTTCTAGCTAACTAATGCTTTCAGGCCCTGTTGTGAGGGAGAAAGGGTATATGGATCTGCCTAGCTACTACATGCTTGTATAGGGAAAGACCACTTCATCTAGGCCTGTCTGCAAGTGACATGGATATCACTTAACTGTTTTACCAGGAGTAAACAACCCATGGAAAATTGTCCCTTCCAGAGGGAAATCACGCTGTCAGTGCAGGGGACACCGCTCCCAATTTGTTGTCATTTTGCAGTGATAGCGCCCTTGATAGCAAAGTGCTTTCGTGCTGCCATCAAGAGGGAGCATGAAACTGCATCGCTGCTCTGTTAACTGCATCGCTGCTCCTCGCAGCGCGGGCTGTGTCTGCCTCTCCAGGGTGTGTCTGTCTCTCCAGGGTGGGTTTTCGTGCCAAGTCCTTGTCACACGGCCTTCTCGCCTGTTTGGTGAGCTGTCAGTTTTGTCAAAGCCGTTCAGGACACATACCTGATACCATATTCTGGACTGAGGTAGACCGTGTAAGCATCCCAGGTAATGGGGGTGATGGGGTTGGTGGCAGTGCAGGGTTACCTAACTAGTATGGTTTGTAATTAGGGCTGCTTCAGCCACACGGAAACCAGGACACTGATACCAGTAAGAAGCAGAGCTTTGACAGAAGTTCTCATAAACTTTGGTTTTCTTCAGTCAGATAAAATTAATCCAAACTAGGTAGAAGTCTTCCATCTGATGATCTTACAGGAGTGTTTTGGATCACACTGGCAGGTCTACATAAGCAGTGAAAACTGGATCTGTTATAAGGCCAGGCATCACCTTTACCCATTCAAGATTGTTTTCCTTCAATTGTACACAATAATTATCTCCTTTTTTTTTTCTTGTTAGAATACTGACCTTGTATTTCTAAGCCTTGAGTTTCAGATTTCAGTGGGAATCCTGATACAAGGGGTGTAAAAAAAAAACTTCATCCAAGGACTTATGAAATATACTTAAAAGTTTTACTGCCTTCATTTATTTATGTAGAAGACCCTAATTTTTTTTCTAAGGATCTGGGTCATAATTGAATAAATACAAGATAAAATTCATCTCCCTGAAATGGAGAGGTCAGCTCCAGCTCATTAGTGATCAGTGTGGGTTCACCAACATTTCCACTGAGCTTGCTTTCTCAAAGTATGTGAGAAAAGGATCAGGGAACTTTTAATGAAAACAAATGGGGAAGTATCTCAGCACTAAATTTAACCAGAAATCTGTATCTCTTTGGGGTTTTTCACTCAAGAAGAGCAAAGAATGAGGAATCTGATGAGTGTGTCATCAGATGCAATGGATCTTTAGGTAACTGCTCTAAAAAGTGATACACAACTGCCACCCCTCAGAGCTCTGCAAAGAATGATTAAATTTGTTACCTCTGTACAGCATTCAGATACCCTGCAATTAGAAATCTAGCATCATAGAAATTACTTTGCCAGGTAATGGTGAACAGATCCAGGGGTTTGCCACATCTATGATTGCACTCAGTCATAATCCAAAATCTCAGATTTGCAATTTACCACATTCTTTCTCCCATTTCAATGCTACTGTTGGAAAACTTTTTAGTGAGTTATCCATACTTTTCTAACATGGAATGAGGCATACAGCAGTGATTTCAACAAGCATTAACAAGTGCTTGACAAGCATGCTTGTTTGTTGTCATTGTTGTTTTAGTGGCACAAAATGCAATGCAACACATTGGATACACTGGAGAAAGCTCACAGGTATTTTTCTTTTCTTGACAATAACGGAGTCTGGTGTGCTATGTCTCTTCAATGAAAAACAATGTTGATGCTGGATTTCTGCATGTTATCTTACTTAGATTATGTAATTTTCGTCATTTTTCCTATGTATGCAGCCAGTCTAACTGGCTGTAAACCAAGCAGTATAGGTGCAAATGCATGTGCCCATGTCTTTACTAAGGAAAGATATTTCTTCATCTGGATGAGATCCAGGATAATATTAGGAAATGGAGAATAAAATATTCCCAAAGCCACTGGAGGACAAATGGTAGTGTTCTCTGAAATGCTTTAAAGCTGTGGAAGAAATCATCTTCCAGGTAAAATTAGTCCTGTTTTTATAGTTGTCACAATACTTCTATCAACTATTATCATATTCGGGCCCCTCTGCTCCCCCCAGAGGCCAGCTGTGAGAGAAAGCTTCAGGGAGCACAAAGCTAGATATTTGCATGAATAGCATTTTCACACATCCTCTAGCAATAGCATCTGAAAGCCTTGGGCACAGAATGTTTTCAAAAAGAGGTGTCCTCTGAACCTCAGAGGCTATGAACCACGCACAGCATCGTTAGGGCAGTAAGAGGCAGGAGAAACAAAGGGTGAAAATAGAATTACCACCACTGACTGAGCACCTCCTTCTGCTCAGAACAGCTTCAGCACAGCTTTTGGTCTGTCTTTCCTAGGGTGGCTTTTGCACAGATTAAAGTTGAGTCTTAGTATATGGGTTGGATTTATACAATGATTATGCATTTTGCAGAACTGGGGCATGGAAATGAGATCCAAAGAAGTTATTAGATTGACTTTTTTTGTGTTACTGTTGAAAAAAATTGTTAAGGAATTCCATGCAACTGCTCATGCCATATATCCTGTCACCCACATAGCAGTGGTGAGGAATTTATCCTCCACACCACCTGAAAGGAACCTCATTTAGCATTTGAAGTTCTCTGGATGGTTTTGATTGATGGTTTTATTTTTTTTAAATACTATGGCATGTTCTAGAGATAGATGTTTATACTTCAGTAATGACTGAGTGGATGGTTCTATATGCATTTTTATGGATTACTAGTACTAATTGTTAGATTCCTGGATTATTTGCCTTTTTTTTCCCCCAGATATTCTTATTTCCCGGGTTTTTTTCTATTAATATTTCTAGAAGTCAGAGTTTACACCACAAATTTTCTTACTAATTCTGGAGGGACGAATATGCATATAATTTATCTGCTTACAATATTTCAGAATACTCTGAATGTTCTGTTTCATTTTGCCTTTGTTACAATCAAAGGTACCCATTTTCCAAGTGCGTTTTCTGCAAGCTTCTGGCTCTGTCTGCCTACGGTAGTTCACTGGTTCACTGATGAACCAGCACCACATCTGCAGCATGCATAGGATCTTCCTGTGATAACTTCAGCTGAGCAGGTGCAACCTGTGTCAAACAGTTGTAGTGGGTTAACCCGAGCAGGCAACTCAGTACCAAGAAGGTGTTTACTCACACCCCTCCCTATGGTGGGATGATAATAAGAATTGGAAAAAAGAGGCAAGACTTGAGATAAGAACTGTTTGATAATTGAAATGAAGTAAAGATAACGACAAAAATAATAGTCGCAACAACAACAACAATGAAAACAACAAAAGCAACAACAGTAATAAATAGGAGAGAGAAGAAAGAATGCAACTGAAGAAAAACAAGTGATGCCCAATGCAACTGCACACCACCTGCTGGTTGATGCCCAGCATGTCCCTCAGCAGTGACTGGTGACACCTGCTCGGCTCCCCTCAGTTTATACACTGAACAGGACACTCTGTGATGGAAAATCCCTTTGTCCTGTTAGCATCAGCTGTTCTGGCTGTGTCCCCTCCCAGTTTCTTGTGCACCTGCTCATGTGGCCGAGCATGGGAAACTGAAAAGTCTTTGATTTAGAGCAAGAACTACTTAGCAAAAGCTGAAATATCAATGTGTTACCAACATTATTCTCCTACTGAATCCAAATCACACTGTACCATCTATTAAGACAAAAAATAACTCCATCCCAGCAAAAAACAGGTGAGGATCCATGTCTTATCCTATTTTTGTCATGCCAGGTCCTATGCTGCCCATCACCTTTCCTATCTTTTGATTGATGTACCCACTGCTGTCATTCCTTAAGTCTATGGAGCTTCCCTGTAAGAGTCTGTTGAATTCATTTAGTCTGTGACCCTGGACCATCACAACAATCAGGCAGGAAAGATGGTGTGTAGTGTCCAGCTGGTGCATGTTGTAGACAGCTCTGATTCCATCACCACTGTGCTCATTGAGTTCCACCAAAGTCCATTCCTCCCTAACATGGCGATTGAAAGTCTAGAGTTGTGGAGATGGAAACTGTGAGGCACCCAATGTGATGAAGGGTGGACAGCAGCCATAGAAATTATAATATACAGCATGTATATCTATATATATATATATATATAAAATATTTATCTGTATATATGCATATAGCAAATAACATCATACTGTGACAGTGTTCACAGGGGTTTTCAGGATGAGAGAAGAGACGTAGATCTGACTCCATATTTCAGAAGGCTTGATTTATTATTTTATTATATATATATTACTTATAACTATAGTAAAAAGAATAGAAGGAAAGGTTTCATCTCAGAAGGCTAGCTAAGCTAAGCTAAGAATAGAAAGGAAAGAATAACAAAGGTTTGTGTCTTGGACAGAGAGTCCAAGCTAACTGGGCTGTGGTTGGCCATTAGTGGTAAACATCCAAGATGGGCCAATCACAGATCCACCTGTTGCATTCCACAGCAGCAGATAACCATTGTTAACATTTTGTTCCTGGAGCCTCTCAGCTTCTCAGGAAGAAAAAATCCTAATAAAGGATTTTCATAAAAAGATGTCTGCGACATCATACCATTTAATTCATTGGCTATCCTCACCCAAAATGAAACCCCCTTGACGTACACACTGGACTTCCTCATGCTCCTGCATTATCCACCATGTGCACCTAGGGTCTTCAGAAAAGCCTCCCACAGATGGGTTTGCCTGTGCCAAAGGCAGGGACAACCCAAACTGTTACATTATCCCTTTTGGTCGGTATGTATGGCACAGCCCCACAGATGTGGAAATCCCTGGGCCGCAGCATAAACTCAGTTCCATCCAACTGGAACTGCTGCTTATCCCACTTGGAAGTAGCAATTGCAACTCCTGCCTTTAGAAGTGTAGAAAGATGCTTTCAAGTGAACTTCGTTACAGTTTTGGCTCTAGAATTAATGATAATAGAGCTGTTCCTTGCAAGAAAAACCTGTAATTGCTTGAAATTCCAAAAAGGGATCATGCAATCATCTGCAATGGGCCATTTCTGCATGACTCACTGCATGTTGGAGGCTGACTGATCTTGAGAACAAGACATTTGCAAAGTGAGCAGTCATGAAACTGAAAATTATCTCATAAGTCATGTGACCAATAGCAATACATAATTACCAAATTTCATGGAAATCAGAATAATTTATAATTAATTGAAACAAAGACTTCAGTGACATTTAGAGCCCAGTGAAGGTATATTTTATCAGCTGGGATCCCCAGACATGAATTTATGCTCTCAGGTTAATTTCCATTTGTATAACTTGTTTTGCACATATGCTTAAAGTTTGTGTTTTCTTTCTTCGGGCTTTTTCTTGACCTAAGATGATTTAAGCATCGGGAACACAAGAATCTTTGCTGTCTTCTAAGTTCAAAACTCTCAGCCTAACAAGAAGCACTATGGCCAGCATGGAACCAGGACAGCTTCAAAGGGGAAAGGAAAAACAGTGAAATGGGATTTTCTACTCACTAACCATATCACATGATTGAGTTCTTTAACTACTCAGTGCTTATGATTAGAATTTGGCTTTCAATAGAACTCAAACTATGTTTCCCATGCCTAACTCTTTTTTTTTTTTTAATCATTTAGCACTGTAGACCTGGACATGGACTCTGTCTTTCATCATTCTGAGGAAGAAAAGGATGAAGGGGAGAGTCAATTTGCAGTGGCTAATTTATGGAAAAGTTCAAGGGGACATGATTTGTAATTCAGCTTTGCAGGAGTATCTTATGACTTGGGCTGTACCTTCACTAAAGGCTGCCAGAATCAGCAAGGATGTAATAGTTGCAGAGCTCTGGGCAGAAAAAGTCAAAGTGCCAAAGTGAAACTGTTTAAGGACTGAAGGCCAAGGCATCCATTCTGCACAGTGAAACATAGCGCTGTCCAGGATCTACTCAAGATAGTTGTTTTGTGGATCATTAGCTCTGAACAATAATCTTCTGTTCAGGATCACTACAGTGGCTCATTCCATATCACTGAACACATCTTGAATTTACCTAAGCACATAGCTGTAGAAAAGGATCTGAGCTGTAGGATAGAATCAAGAATGTGAACATAATTAATTAAATATTATTGATATTTACCATTTCTATTTCCAATCTAAATTTTTACCTGCTGTTATCACTTGTTTCTTGGATGGCTGGTCAAACCAGAATATTGTTGTGCTTTATAAAACTAAAAAAAAAAAAAAATTATAATTCTTGCTTTAATGATCATTAGATCTGTAGGATCTGATGATCAATAGGACTGAATAACATAGTGGAAAACCTATGTATGGAACAAGAAAATACAGAAGGTAGAAGTTAGTATAGCAACAAAACCCTGTCAATAGCTGACAAAGCCCAAGCAACTGTTGTTTATCCTGAAATAATATAAAAACCAGGAAATTAGCCAAAGAGAGTGAATTTCCCCAGAGCAAATTCCATGTGAAAACTCTTAGTTCAGCTCCTGTATTCCCATTCTCAAGTTTCCACTCATTTAATGGTACTTTATGTTCCAAATTCCCTAGGAAGGCAAAAAACCTGGCACAAAATTAACAGAAGTGCTGGAGCCAGTCAACGCTTGTGTGAGCTATTTGCTGTCTTGGTGCCGTGGAGAAGCATGAGAGCCAGCTGGACAGGCTGAGGCACTGCCTGTGCTGCTGCTGCTGCTGCTGCTGGTGCTCCCCGTCAGCCTTTGCCCTTGCTACGCGCATGAACTCTGCTTTGAATAATGCAATCAGAAGACTTGAGTTTGAGCTATGTTACAGAAAAGTTCAAGTGAAACTTCACGCCAGGACAGTATCAAAAGAGCAGCTTTCCTGCCAGGTGCACCTCGTTTGTGGGGAAATTTTCTTATTGCCTCTTGTCCCCTTTGTTACAGCAGTATGAATGACCAGCTCAGTGGGCAAACTTTCCAGCAGAGGCATGCGCTGTAGCATTTCCTGGATCACAAAAGTTTTGGGATAATTTAGTGGATGTATTTGCAGGGCCAGGGAATCACTCGTAAAAAAAAAGTTCTTAGTTTACAGAACTCAACTGACATCACAGTGTTAAACTCAGAACCTAGCAGCTCCCACTCAAAACAATGGAGATTCTTCCTTCCTCCCCCATTCTCAGGAGAAGAAAAGGTGATACTATAATGGCCAGGATTTTTAAGATCTGGATGTCAATGAATCTCCGGGTTATTGTTTTTATTGCAATTGCTTGAGTAGGAGAGAAGATACTGTTTTCCGAAACAGTATCTTCCTTAGTAAGGAATGGAAGACCTGTAATACCAGGGAATTAATACTACATTGATAAATTATTTTATTTGTTTTTCCTTATTTTCATTCTGTTTATTCCATATTCACACTGTACAAAGGATAAAACCAGAGATTATTCATATGAATAAGGTTATTAGCCAATATACCAGATTATTTATACAAAATACATTTCCAGGCGTGAAGCAGTGTATTTTAGTTTTTCAGTCTACTTTCAGATCAGCTAATCAGTAGCCCATGTAAATTCACCATTTTAAAAGAGACTTCTACCACGTGTGGTGGTACATTCCTGCTATCTCCTAGATTGCTTTGAGATCTCAGGAATTCTTGTTAGGCTTTGTCCTTGATAAATTGCTCTGGGGTGATGAATCTTCCCTTGAACTTATCAAAAACATCTTATCTTGGTCCATAGCAGGAAATTCTGTTGCCTAACCAAGGAAGGGGACAAGGGATAACTCTGAATGCCTTGGAACTTAACTTCCTGAATCATAGCCCAAGTGGAATAATATTATTGTTACTAAAATTTTGAGGAAAATTACTGGTCTGGATTGAGGCCAGGATGGAGACTGACTGATGACTGAAGCCAAGAAACTTGCAACCCCATGAACAACAGTCCCAAGTGAGGCCCTTTGAGCTCCCCTGGGCTGCAGTGGCTGCTCCAGTGTCTTGTGCAGGGTCTCTTGTAGTTCCCTAATTCACAGGTTTGAGAACTAAAAACAGTAAGTGAAAACTGAGAACAGGGCTCAGGTGGGTACCCAGCTCCTTGAGGCTCAACCCTTCATCCACAGAGATGCAAACACATTTTGTGTCAATCTGAACACGTACCTTTTACACATCCATATACACATCTGTGTTTGTGTGCGTCTGAATTCATTTAAATATCCTCTATGAAGTATAGCATGAGTCTGCCATCTTGAATCTATTATCAAGTCACTGTTGTAACTGTAGTAAACCCTGTTGCTTCTCTTTCTAAATGTTAAATTTGTCAATTATTGTGCACTGCCAAATCTTTTATACATAAACCATTGGCCAAGGGCCTGGGACTAAGAGTGTGCTCAGCTGCACCTAGGCTCCATCAGGAGTTTAGAAAGCAACGGGGTCCTCACTGAACTTCATGGCTCAACAGGGGTGGTGTCTCACTTACCCTTTTGCATCCTTATCATTTTGCATCTTCAGACTATGTGTGAATCATTCTAAACTGATTCTAATCAAATTATGCCTTGGATTCTGATCCAATTAATCCAATAATGCAAGTTTTCCATGTATGCTTCATCTATATGCTAGGACATAGAGTGGACCTTGCCACCAAATTTTTTAAGTCATGCTTTCACAAATTTGTATTGAATTTGCCAATACCCTCAATGGTGATTCCTTAAATGACCTAAAGGACTCATTTGTGACATCATTGAAAGAAAACAGCTTGTTCAAAATGGAGATATAACTGTTTCTTCATGCCACTCACACACCTCAGAGTATCCTGGATACTGAAATATGAGAAAAGACGGAAAAATTCAATGGAGGAAAAGGCAGTTACAAAATTGAAAGACACAGCATGAGGCTCAGAAACCTCAGTTTACAGCCTGAAGCAAACCTGGTCTCAAACAATTCCTAATACCTCCTGTACTGCCCAGTGCTACAGCCAGGGTTCTGGGCAGACCCACAGATCTTCTGAAAGAAGACAAAAAGAGAAGAGCATGGTTGTTTCTCCCAGTAAAGAAAAGGCTTGAAGACACTTGATTACTTTCTGTAAAAATATCCGATTACAAAATGCAGTGTTGTATGAGAAAGTTTTTGAGCTAAAACCTGATGTTGGTCTAAGAACAAATGGATACAGATTTGTTATCAGTTAAGTTTAGAACAGACATTTGGGAAGGTCACTGGAGCAGCAAGGTTCCAGCAGTGCCTGCCCCCAGAACTGATAGAGAGAGGCTGCCAGTCTGGCTTTTGAGAGAAGCAGAGCTGAATTTTTCAGAGGGCAGTTTGATGAGGTGCCAGAAGGAATGAGGCCTCCTAAGCCAGGAACCAGTGCCAGTCTGGGTTCTTTACCTCAAAGCTTATCAGCAAAGGCATCTCTTGACTATAAATCATTTGCTTGGCACTCCAATATATGGCAATTTCTATATTCAGAATACATTACTTAAAGTGGAGATGAGACACTGCTTCCTTGCTCTCAATTTGAGGACTTGAAATAGCAAGTTTATTTTTCAGGAATTATTAACTGGATATGACACATACAAGAGATTTTCACACATGGTTTGTCCTAGGTTGTATTGTTAATAGCAGCCTGAAATGCAGACCTCTGGCCACTTCTGCTGCCTGTAGTCTGTCCAGCTACTGTGATCAGCCATGAGGCAATGCTTGCAGCTGACATCACTAAAGGTCAGGCATATTTTCTGTCACAGAGATGTGCTTATCCTTAGAGAAGGATAAGCACACTGAAGACACACTGTTATTTTGCAAATCTTCTGTCAGAGTAGCTACAGGATTCATACCATCAATCTGTAAGGGAAAACAAAGAGAAGAAGTATGACAGTTTCTCTGATGTAAGCTTTGAAACCTCCCTGGGTAAAAGGACTGCATTTCTTTCACCATTTGAGTGAAAAAGTGTTTGTTATGCCCCTGTGTGCATGGCTCAACTGCGTATTTTCAGTATTAAGAAAGGAAAGGGATGCTGATCAGTGTGTAGACAAAGTCTGCCTCTCTTCTCTGCAGCAATGTAGGCATAACAGGGTACAGCTCAACTCACACTCCCTTTCATGGTGCAGGTTTCTCATCACGTTCTAAAAGAGAGATTTCCACAAAAAACATTGCCTCTAAAAACTTTTTCTTACAGGTCATGTGCGAGGACTGCACGTCCTCAGGATGGCAGTATGAATCTGAGAGGAAAACTGTGTCCTTAGAGTACCATTTGGCCTCACTCAGGAACTGTGCTTACCTCAGGCAGGCACCAGATCCTGGGTCCTTAGGCTGATCTTGGAGAAACAGCAGTTTAGAAACTGCTTGGAGAAGCTCCAAGTTTCTTTCTCTCCATCTGACTGCTTGTTACCTCAACACTTTTCACTTCCTCAGGCATTGTGCCCTTTCTGCCAGCCCTGGCTGAGTAATCATAGTTATTTTTCATCTCAAAAGACAGAAATGTTAGTTTTCTACTTACAAACTAGCTCTCCCTAAGTTGTTTTCCTTACAGACCTGTAATGTGTAATAAGGAACTTACTGGCTAAGAAGGCTTACATTGGGAACCTCCTTCCTCTTGCTCAGGAAAGGGTTTGCATGAACCTCAGTGAGAACCAGGCTAGGAGGACAGATGAAGATAGACCTTTATGCAAAAAGTTTCTAAATTAATCTCACAATCAGGAGTAAAATCTCCAGCTTGCAAGATCAAAGTCACCACCACCAGATATTTCCACCCCAAGCAGAAGTAATGCAATTAGAATGTGCAGGGCAAAGGCTGACACCAAGGAATTGGTCACATATTTTCCACTTTAATTTTTTGGCAGTCCTGAAGCAATCAGAGTTTCTCCCACCATCTGGAATGATGGAAAAAAAATTGGAAAATTTTCAGACTCAAATAACAGCAATAGTCCTTAGGTGGTCCTTTCAGATCTATGCCGATTTCCATGGCAGTAATCAGTAAATATCCTCTTGACTAGATCAGCAATTACACTCTTACATATAGACCTTAGCAATATAATTTCTCAGTTCTAAGATTGATTATTCTGTTTGAATATTTCAAGACAGAACCAGCAGATTATAATAAAGAGAAAAAAAATAAGGTGAAGTTCCAATTTTCCTTTTTCTAGGGAAAAAATAAGGCAAAAACTGAGATAGGAAACTCGCCACTCATCTGAGACTAGGATGTTACCCTTCTGAGGACTTTCCAAATGTGAAAGTGAGGGATTTGATAAAAGAAAGCAGTGGTATTTTCATTCAGAAGAGGAAATGCAAAAGTTCCAACTTCTTACTGCTCCAAGTTATCTACAGCAGCAGTATTTGATTGATCATATTATTGTAACAAAAGGTTTTTGCACAAGTACTAGGAAAAAAGATATTGTTCATATAGATAAAGAAATCCCACCTGGAATGTATTTAATAGCCAAGGAGAAGGAGAAGAAGGAGAAGAAAAAGCTCTAGAAGGAGAAGAAAAAATTTAATATTCTTATGAGAACATGCTATTTTTCTAGAAGAAATGTGTAAGAGGTTCTGTGTAAAGTGACAGTCATCTGAGGAAGGCTGGCGTACTGTTGTGTGATTGAAGGTTTTGGGTTAAACTTTGCATGGCTGTATTAAAACAGAGGAATATTGCAAAATTGACTTGGCTTATAATTTTCAATGGCATTCACATTAAAAAAGGAGCTGTACTGCAGGTTTTGTGCCAGACTATGGATAGTTTAGACAACATGTATTTCTCATTCCTAAGGGACTCATACTATTTCCTGTTTTCTCTGGAAGACTGTGCAGCTTGCAGTTCAATCCTAAGTATCAATATGGGAAATCAGAGATATTGTGCCATTTTCTATTCAGTTTTTTTTTCTTATAACTAGAGAGAGAATCTAAATATTTATTCAAAGTTGGAACATGAGCACAAAAGGAGATCCAGTACCACAAGCAGGCAAACAGCTACCAAACCTCACTCAACTTATTACTTCTTTTGTTGCTTATTGCCAGAAACTGGTATCTATATGCAAACAGATGTTTTTAATCAGCCTCATTTGCTACCTGTAATTTACAGTCTCTACAGCCACACTCACTGATGCAGTACTGATAGCCCTCACTCAGGCTATAAAGCCACTTGCTCTGCAACGGGTGAGCAGACCAACCACATCTATTTAGAGTAAGAGAAAACACTATCTCCTGGTGTAGGAAACTTGACTTACAGTGCTGTGTTTTGCTGCAATTGGATAATCATGGCAATTCATGCATAAATGAGAAGGAGCTGTTTTGGCCAAACTCTGAATTTTGAGGAACATTTCTGTGTTGCTCTTCATATAGGTAGATCTAGTACAAGAGTTTCTTCAAGACTGAACAGGTAAGCCTTCTTGTGAGCACTTTGTTTCACTACACATTTCAGTTTCTTCTTTAGTTACCATGATATGACAGGAGAGTCTCTGACTGACTTGTACTCAGGGAGAAAAGGCCCAGGTTTAAAACAGCCCAAGTTTAGTCTGTAGGGGTAAAAGGAATTACTCAACAAAATGAAAATGTCAAATCAATTTTTTTTGGTAGACATACAGAAATAGTGCCCTAATGGAAATTATGGTCGGATGAAAGACATATCCCAGAGTAAGACCAGCCTGAAGCATCTATAAAAGTTGACTTTATCTAGTTGATAGAAGTTCAGATAATGGTGGACAATAACTCAGGAAGGACCAAATTTTAAAACAAATACCAAGATGACTGTTGATCATTACTCTCTGAAGGCAGACTGCTCCTGCATGGCAAAAATTCCCACAAGAATGCCAACATCTAAAATTCTTCAGCTTCCTAAAATTCAGTCTAACATGTAGCATCTCTTCAACATCTAAACCATGTTCTTCCAAAAACCATAATATATGAGAAAAAGTTCAAACCAGCACTACAGTCCTAAACAGGATTATCCTTTTTAGGTTTTGTTCTTTTTTTTTTTCAAGCTTTCTTCTTCCGAACAACAAGCATTCAAATAGGTGATGACATTTGTGTTTTTAAGAGGCAGATAATGAAAAAGTTTGCAAAGAGTACCATCTCTTCTAGAAAGTACAGGTTTATACAAATAAATATCCAAGTATGCAATACTTTATATGCAGTATACAATCTGCCACCTTCTCAGTTTCCTAAAAACTCAGTTCTCTAACATATGAATCCTTGGTCTGAAATTAATGTGTTGTCTAAGAGCTTGTTATTTCAAAAGTCTAAAATATACCTGATGTTCTTAACTTTTCTTGCTGGAAGAATAAGTCTTTCAGTGATGTTGCCTACAGAGAGAAGGTGGAGAATCACGAATCCCTGACTTAAAGGTATGCCCTGGAGTTGTTTCCCAGCTGACTTCCTAAAAGATCTGACCGTGGATTCAAATTTATGGTTCTGAGTTATTGGGCAGAAGAACACAGGTCAGTTTAGCTAGCAGCAAACTGCCAGACAACCATTAGACTCATGCAACACAAGACCCCCAACACAAGAAAGAATCAGGCCTGTTGGAATGAGACTAGCAAAGGCACAAAGATTATCAGAGGGATAGGGTACCTTCCCTGTGAAAATAGACTGAGAGGGTTGCATTTCTTAGGCCTGGAGGAGAGAGTTCTCCCAACAAATCTTACAGAATTTTCTGGTACATAAAAGGGCCCTATAGGAAAGCTGGAGAGGGTTTTTTTACAACAGCATTCAATGTCAGGACAATGAGAGGCTTTCAAATTTATAGTAAGTTTACATATTACATAGTAATTTTACATTTACATAGTAAATTTAGATAGTGAATTTAGATTAGATATGGGGAAGAAATTCTTTACCATGAGGGTGGTGAGGCACTGGAACAGGTTGCCCAGACATTTTGTGGATGCCCCATTTTATCCGTGTGGATGGAGCTTTGAGACACCTGGGAGGTGTCCCTGCCCATGCCAGGGTGTTGAAACAAGGCAATCTTTAGGGCATTTCCAACCCAAACCATTCTATGATTTTATGAAATCCTGAGCTTCCAGGGCCTGATGAAAAAAAATCAGGTCCAATTTGAAAAAGCAGGCACATTTTTGAGAAACACAACATTCACGTGCCAAGGGGTCCACGAGCTGATGGAGAAGCTGGAAGCCTCTGCACCATGCAGAGGCAGTTACCAGTCCAGCGCTTAGGGCAGTCTGCATGATTTCCTGCAAAGTCTCCACTGCCAGTACGTGACAGCGTCTGCTCCAGGGCTGTGAGCAGATACCAGTCCTGACTCTGATGCTGGATCTGCCCGGAGGTGTTTGTGACACATATTGTGTCTATGCCTGGTTTTAAACCCATGGTTTCCAGGCTTTAGTAGTCTCCCATTTATGGAGCACAGTGCACTTGCTGCCAGAAGAAGGTCTTTTTCATCTCCTCTTCTGGACAGCAAGATAGGAATGTGGTCTAGCAAGGTGCTAAGCCTCCAGGTTGGGAGCAAAAGATACCAAACCATTATTCCGTCAAGGCAAGCACCAGCCACTGGAGTGAAAACTGCTAACTTTCAAGTTAATACATTGGCAGATGGCTTACCCAGGTCTATAATACCAGTGTGGATACTGTAGATTTTGCATCTTTTTAAAAAGGCTCCAGACTTACAGTCATGTCTGGCTGACTGCTGTGTTCACATCTAATGTTAAACAGCACATTGGCAGTGGGAATACAAGAACAGTGGCAATTAGTTTATATCAATAGCTACTTATTTTCACTTATTTTGCGATAAGAATCTCAGGATGCACAGAATCATATTGTGCTGAACCTGCATTTTTGATGATCTCTGACTGTTGATGCATGCCTATTTTGTGCAAGAATTTGTTGCAGTTTTCTCTTATGCTGAGACATTTCTGAGAAAATACTGCTGTACAGCTATTGATAGAGAAATACTCTAACAGACTAATGAAATTACCAACTGTTTAACATTTGAGCCAAATATCTCATTTTCCCCCTGAATGCTGTTAGTAGAATAAATGTAGCTGCTATTAGAGTGAAAAGTCTATCTTGTAGTCAATGTTAGGCTCAGGTAAAATACTGTTTCACCAGTAAGATCCTCTCCTTTCTTTACCACTTCCTCTTGCATTCTGTGGTACTACATCCAACAGGCAGACCAGTTTTGGAAACATATCTTCTAAGAACTGAACTCTTGTCTTACACTGGCAGCTCACAACTATTTGTTGCTTGAAGCAAATTTTCAGCTTACCAAGCACAGCTTGTAGAAAAGTTTGTGGTTTATTCCAGGCTTTGATTTGCTGATTGGTTGTGTTTATCATAAACCGCAAGGGGTTGTGAACTGCCATGCACTGAAGATCTTCATTTATATTACTACAGCATCCAAATAACAGTGTGGCTTCAAAAGCCTCCTGTAACGTGTAAACCACAGTCTAAGGCATTTCTACTCTATTGCTGAAGAAAATGTAGTAATAAACTTTTAATGGATTTAGGTCAAGTCTGACCACTGTAGAGGAAAGTATATAATAGCTTTATGTACTTCCGTATATAGGTGTGTTCATGCTCAATAATATTTCTGATTCAGCCTCCCATTTAGTATAATTTCATTAATTCATCTCTGGGCTCCCACTTAAGGAAAAGTACAGTTCCACCAAAGGCACCCACAAGAGTTTTTTATATGCTGAAGGCCCACACAACATTATTCCGTAATCAACACTAGATGTTAAAAAAAATCAGAATCCAGAAACAGAAAGAAACAGGGAAAAGGCAGTCCCTAGTACCAGGGGAAATTGTACCAGCATAATCAACACTCATCCTTAGTAAGGAGTGTGAAGGTGATGGAGAGGAAATGCAAAATGCTTTACACAGCTTCCAGTGCCAGCTGAGCAGCTACATATAAATGTCACAATATTTCTTTGCCTCCAAGACGTTCTCTGTTTAATGAAAGTGTAAAAGTATCTCTGCTGATTAAGACAATGCAGATGTTTTGCATTGTGTTGTTAATATTTTTAACAAGAGAATTGAGGTTTTGTGTAACAATGGTAAAAACTGACAAACATGCTGTCATAAGCTTTTTTTTTAAAAGGGTAGGGGGGTGGGGAAACCACTATTCACACCCAGAGCATGTCCATTATATATGATGAGGAAGGTTAATGGTCTATGAGAAAAAAGCTCATCTATGAGAAAAAACCTCATAGTGACAGACAGGGCTGCAATGTACTTCTGTACAGGGCCAAAGGAAAGGTCAGTGGTGGGCAGAGCACACTTCTAATGGCAACTTACACAAGTAGTGAAAGGACGACAAATGGTTTGAAACTTTAGAAATACTTTTTTTTAAAAAAAGCGTGCATGTGGGGAAATTTAGATTAGATGGTAGGAAGGAATTCTTTATTCAGAGGGTAGTGTGAAACTGGAACAGATTGCCCAGAAAAGTTGTGGATGCCCCATCCCAAGGCCAGGTCAGATGTAGCCCTGAGCACCTTAATCTAGTGGGTGGCATTGTTGCCCATGGTAGACAGGTCTGGAACTGAATCATCTTTTAAGGTCCCTTCCAACCCATGCCACTCTATGATTCCATGATAATGCTGAGGCTAGCAAAGATCAATTCCCAAATTTTAGCACTGCTCATTTTTGCAGGATTTTGTCATTAATTGTTTAATCATGCCTTGAATTTTCAATCTGTTTAAAGGCATTAAATATTTAATTAACATTATTAATTCCATTTGTTACAGCTCCTCAAAGTATGATTTCTGGAGGTAGTAAACATTTAACATTGTTTTGCTGAATGGAGGTCCTATATAGATTTTTAAAATACTGATAATTTATAGATAACCATGAAAAGAACTAGTAGAAGGTTAATTTTTTTTTTACTTTGAGAATGCCAATTTCACAAAGTCTTGTTAGATTCCTGAAGGGCATAATTTTAATGCTGTGCATTCATCTAGCCAGTGGGAGGAACTCCTGCTTGGCACAATCACTGCTCAAATCTCAGCTTGGCACATGAAAGCCATTGAAGATCTGGACCACAACATCTCTGAATAGGATTTTGATGCCTGAGTCATGCAGGCATTTAAGCATTTCCATCTAAACCTTTTACTTTTGGCAGGCCTATAGAGCTCCCTCTTGGTGAATCCTGAGTAAGTAATCCCACTAGGTACATGGAGCTACTTGTGGAATTTTCATTAACAATCACACTGAGCCTCAAGGCTCAACAGATCATTGTGCCACAAATGCTAGATTTCAGGGTCCCCTGCACATGTGAAGGAATTGAACTAATAATGCTGATGAAGAAGATGTGAGTGTGTGTGCCATTGTTCACAAGAAGCAAGAAAAGATGCTACTTTGTAGTCTGGACCTGTGTTTTTACTCAGGAAAACACCTCTGACTGTGCTTGAAGAATTTGGAACCAGTGGTTTGCCAGAATGTCACCATAGCTCCACAAGTGTCTGCGGACAACAGCCACAGTTCCTGCTTAGAAATTACAGGCCTGCATTAAAAGTTAAAATTAGCAACATCAGAGAAAAAAAAAATCACATATCCATGTCTTATGGCTCTTTTTCTTTGTTTGAAAGCTCCCCACCTCAGAAACCATGGCAGGAGCCTACTGTTGGCAGATCGGGATGGAGTAACCCCAGCAGGCAGCTAAAGCCCAAATATCCACTCCCATCAAGTGGGATGGGAAAGACAATCAGAAGTCTTAAAGGCAGAAAAATAATGTATTGTGATAAAAATAGTTTAATCAGTAAAGCAAAGTCTGCACGGGCAAGCAAAGAAAACCAAAGTATTCATTCATCACTTCCCCTTAGCAGGCTCTAGGAAAACAGATCTCCATCATGTGTCTTTCCCCTATAATCATCACCAATGTACAAAACATAAATTAAAATTTCCTTCATAAATCTTATCCAGCTACCTGGACCTTTTTACTCCTCTCATGTTTAGTCAACTAATATGCAGACCTGCTTCTGATGTTTGGAAGACTAATAAACTTGTCATGTGAGGAGGGTTGTCCAATGACTTCCAGTTTCTCATCAGTAAATCCAAACTTGGTCTTCCTCGGCCTAAATGGAGGACAGGAGAAGGGGGAGAGTAAGCAACTTTTACTGCACTAATCAGCCCACATCTTCAAAATGAAGACTGTAACAGTCTTCATGGCTGATGTTCTTCTATGTGCTGAAAGCATGAACAGCATTAGAGTTCCTAGCACTAAGCTATAGCCAGCACTGTAGATTTGGAATTTGCATTTTGCAGAGAGCAGCACTCATCTGCTTGGGTCATTTTTAGTGATGAGCTAAGAAGCATCAATAAGCAGAGTGGAATTTATGACCCAGTTAGCAGTGATTATGACTACTTATTGGAAAAAGATGTTTTGGATTTTTTTTTTTTAACCAAAAAAGGAACTGACATCTTACTTACAGAGAAGTTTTCAGAGATTATGAAGTTTCTACATATCCTTTGCTTCATCCTTTTATGCTTCTGGGTGTATTTGAGTACACACGTACCTGTAAGTGCATATATGTATTTCTGTATTTATGTATACACACAGCAGGAGTATATTCCATATATTCCAGGATTGCTGCGAAATTCTTTCAAGAAAAGGCCAGGACTTCCTGTGGTCATATGCATAACTCTAGAAAGCTCTGCAGGTTTGACCAGAGAAGCAAATATAGAGCAGCAAATGCTTGTCTTGCAATTTTCTCAGGAAAACAATCTAATCCAATTTTGGAGTCTTAAAAAAAAAATTGCTGCTAGATTTTTTGGAAGCTAGTTCAAAAACTGAACATCACCTGTTAAAAATGTGGTAGTTCATTCTTTGTGCCATCTAGCCTTGACATCTCCTGCCTCTTTTTCAGTTTTTCTGCTGCAAATAAAATAATTCTCCAGTACTTCCTGCAACCCAGAGGAAGTCCCTGTACATTTTTAAGTTGCCTCAGGGAGCTCCATTCGGTAAAGCTGCACAGGTCCTGAAGTTTCTCACTGGGAGCAAGGTCTTCACATAGCATCAGAAATGAGGTGAGAGCAGAGATGAAAAATACGTACTAGTGGAATCTAGTTGGTTTGCTGGAGTCAAATAGAAGAGAGATTTGGTTTGTGCAAGAATGTTATACCACAATCCCTCAGAGCTTCATAGTCCTCCATGTTGTAAATCTTCCTGAATTGTAGAAGAGAAGAACTGGGGTGGAGAGTGGAGATTACCAACTGGAAACAGCTGGGACATAACATGAAGTCTCATAATTTCTTGATCTGCAGAAGACATGGCCAACACAGCAGCAGTTCCAGAGTACGGTTTATTAAATCAAATTCAAGAGGATTTCCTAAAATTTCTCTTCCTGCAGGACTGTCTGAATTGATTCTGGATCTTGTTCCAGTATTAAGCTCCTGCCATTTGCATCTTCTCTACAGTCAGTGAGGTACAGCGAGGCTTTTATAATGGAAGATATTATCAAGTACATGCTACATTGGATTTGGGGGACTTAGCTCTACCTCATAGCTGGGCTTGAGAGTTCTTATGCCATCTTGGGCACCATCATCCTGACCCTCCAGCAAGAATCCTTGCACATATTTATGGGCAGAGGGAGTTTTAGGAGCTTGTTCTTCCCTAGACTCAGTCAAGGTCTTTCAGCTGTGTGTCACACACAGAGAATGAAATGCCAATGCTGCTGCTCCCATTTAAGCTGATGCTAGGTTTTCACCCAAGTTTCAAGCATGGGAATCATAGTGGTGATCCTGAGCCTGGCAAGATTGTGGCTCAGTCACTCACCAGTCTTTCCTCTGCTTCTTTGCTTGCCCATGCCTTAGTTCAGTGGAAAACTCCAGTGAGGCTTTGTGCACCTCATGGATCCTGTGATGCTCTCTATAAAGTGCCCAGTACAAATGACTGACAGGCCTATCTTCAGGAATCTTTTGGCTATATGTCACAAACAAATCAAATGGCCCGAATCATACCTGTGTGTGACCTCATCCCTTTCACCTCCTCCCACTGCCCACTGGGATGATTTGTCTCTCTGTCCTGTCTATTGCTCTATATGTACCCATGGCCCTTCTCACTATGGACAGACCTACTTGGAGCCTGAAGTGAGGTTATTTGCACTAATGCATTGTGATGACTTGGCCAGGCAGATGTTTACAGGACAAGCATTTTCTGCAGGAATTTTAATTGATTCAAGCACCAACACCTTCCCAACACAGTTAATTCAGGACCACAACAGTTGCATTTTCTTTTCTGTCTCCTGGACATGATGATGTAAGAGGCAGACACTATAGCAAACACTGAGTGGGTCTGATGTATTTCTTGGCACAAATGTGGAACACCAACTGAGCTCTCCTCCCCACATCAATCCCCATAGCGAGCTCTCGATGTCTCTGATTTCAGCAAGGTTCTTTCATCTTTGTGAAAAATATGTCTGATGCAAGGATTCTGGAGTCTCTTTTGATATATTATTGACCACTGATACAGGAAATTGACCTTTGGAGACCCTTGAAGATTTGTATTCTATTGATACACAAGTAAAAGCTCTTGCTTGGGAGTATTTGCTCCTCACTGTCTGGATACATCGTGTGTTCTGTCACAAAACCCTCTCAGAAACTTGCATGCTCCCAGTTCTGCTGCATGCAGACTCATGATCTATTATCTGTTACTGCAGTACCTTGCCTTGCACTCTGAGTCACTAAAGGCTGCAGCAAATCAAACACCAGCAAACAAACATCTTCTAACAAACATCACAGGGGTTGAGCTGCTCAATCTGTTTCAGCACCAGCCGTTATCACATTATGTTACTCATAAGCCATGCTGATAAAGTGTCGAATGACATTTTGTTTTAGGTACTAATCAAGGAGTTGTGGTCCTTCAGTGTGTCCCTTTCATCTGCTAAGCAGAGTGGCTTTGTAAGGGCTCAGTGGAAGAACAGACATGCTGACAGTGATTCCAGCTGCCTCAGGAAAAAAGGCACTTGTTTGGCCAAATTCATCTAGAAAATCTACTATTGTGAGATATGACAGGGTTGTACTGATCAGGAGGGAAAGGCATCTTAGTCAAAGAGGAATTAAAATATTCATTATATCTCAAGCATGTCATCCAGTGAGGGTCCTTTTAGAGCCTTGTCCTGCCTCCTTTAATAGAAGTATTTGCAGCACCTTGCTCTGGAAATGGTTTCACAGAAGAAAAAGGGCTGTCCACAGAGAGAACCATTAAGAAGTTGGGTAAGATACAGCACACTTAACCTATTGTACACTTCACTGCTTAACTGTCTCCACACGTTGACTGAATGCACCTGAGGGGTCTTTCTGAAAGTCAAAGCAGACAACATATTCTACCTCCCCACAGAACTATGTACTTACCTCGTGGCTACAACTGTACACCACTTACATCACCTTAAACAGCCAGTCTGTGGCCATCTGGAGGATCTCCCCTGATCAAACCAAAAGGGGTTTTTGTCATGAAGGAGAAATTCAAATGGAAATTGCTCAGCAATGGCAATTTGTGACAGAGGAATTACCTGGCATAGTTCACAGGAAGATTTAACTGCAGAACTGGTTTAACTGGTTATCAGCTTTTTTGCTCATATGTCAGCCAATACTTTATCACAAAGTTTTCTTTTAGTTCCTTCCTCTGTATTTCTTGAAAAATGGATTCTGGAATTGCCTGGAGTTTTTCCTTCTCCATCCACAAGGAGGTTTGTTTTTTCATTCATTCTGGATGGAAAATAGCTATCCGGACTGTACACATGGACATTCACATATGCTCATGCACACACAACAACACCCTCTCCCCCCATTACAGATATTTACCAGACTCCAACAGGAGCCTTAGTCTGAACCTAAATTAACCCACTGAAATTAACTGGCTTTGAGAACCCCACACTAGTTCCAGAAGTTTGTAAATAGCAAAGCCTTCAAAGACTAGTAGGCAAAATAAGCAATGTCAATCTTTGCCACCTCATCCTAGATTTGTTTCTCTGTATGCATGGACATGATGGGGTCTCACTGGAGAAAAGAAGGAAACTCAGTACAGGTTCTCCTTTAAGAGAGACAGATATTCTCCTGCTCTGTTGGCAGAATCCTTTCTTTTCACCGAATGCAGCCTGTCAAAGCAAAAAAAAAAAAAAAAAAGCATGTACATCAATGAAATATGTAGCTCTGTCAAGTGAGAAGATAAATATCACAGAGTAATCAGTGTCTCTATAGTTGTGTTTTCTGGTTTTGGTGGATGAATAAATAATTTCTCTGCTTCTTGCTAAATATGCCTAAGAGTGAAATGCAGCCTCCAGAGGCGCTGAGAGACAGAGCCTGTCAATTCTGAATGTAGACATCTTGTAAATTCTCTTTGTGCCTCAGACCCACACAGTCACTGATGATGGGTTCTGTCATTCCAACCTATTTTTAAATTCCTGGTTTTATTCCTCCAAGAAACTTTAGCCTGGGATAGGAGAAATTACTTCAGTGTGCATTTGATGGGAAACTACACACAAAGCCTGAAAACATTAAACAAGGCAGATAATAAATTCTGTTACATATAAACAAAAACACCAGTGCTAATATTCTGTCAATGCTCTAGCTCAAGCTTTATTACTCTTGCCTGTCCTCTTCTTGCTCTGTAACTAAACTCCAGTCACTATAATTGATAACACCTCTGTTCCAAACCAAATGGTTGTTCGTTCCTCCCTCTTTTCCCATACCTTTTAATTCTTTAGGGAAGGTACAATGATATTTAAAGGCATTTGGTGGAAAAAAAAAAAAAATTGGCCACAGGTCAAGACTGCATACTGATTATTTCTTTAAACCTGGCTCTTAAGCTCTGTCAGTGAATAAGCAAATACAAACCTAGCTTTCAGAGTACTCCTTGCAGGTCTTCCATTGATTATACATACATTTCTTAGACACTACGATGCAACATCAGGAAGGAGATAGTATTCTCACTGGCAGGTAATCATTTAAAAATTGATGTGTTAAATGTGATATATTTTTGACATGGAGAGAAAAACAATATGCAAATATACCAGAACAAGAATATAAAAGCTAATAAAACAGAACACAATATTACAATGAATCATAGCATATAAGATGTAATATGCCAGATACAAATGGTGTGAATTCCTTAAAAATATCACACCAATGATGTCCAGCAGTTTGTTCAATTTCTCTTGTGATTCAAAAAATTCTAGCAGGTATTATGGCTGATTGCAATAGTCACTTGTTTTTGTTACATAATAGCCTTTTCATATCTATTTTTTCAGGTTTCTAGTTTTTCAAATTGAGAGCATGTTGTGTTCCATATTGGTCCTAAGGCTACAGGCCAAGTTGAAGTCCAGAATTCTGCCAGCATTGATGTGAGCTTTTTGATATTTGGACCTCACTGTCTGCAGAATTTACCAACTTTTGTGGGTTTACAATGTAGAATATCAGACTTCTCAATGCAAGGGTTAGCTATTGTCTGATATATGATGCTTCCTATCTTTTCAGATGTTGTCAACACTGTCTCCAGTTATAACACCTCATCATCAGTGTATTAATAAAGCTCCAAGGAACACTTAGTATACTTTCTAAACAGTTACTTCCTGTAGTATGCAAACCGAATGACAGCTTTCACATATTCATTTATCAGTTCCTAGTGGAGGAGAAAGAAGTCTTGGATTGTATCCAAGCCTCAATAATGACTAATTTCATTCTCACAGTTTCCCTTATTCCTTTCCCTTGAAGTCCATCAAAGTGACTCTGTGTTTTTTGAGTGATAGGTGTTGAATCCTCTCCTGATTTCCTGAATATCACACCAAGATATTTAAAGTATAATGCTGGTGTTGTTCGGTACATGCATCCTATTCATTAAGAATATTAACTATATCACTTTTCCTGGGAACAGCTGCAGTGAGTAGTTCAGGGACACTGTTCAAGGCTCTGTAATCCACTGGCAGTCACCATGTGCCATGAGATTACCGTCAGCTATACAGGGACAATGAGACTTGATAACAATTCCCCACACCTCTAGTTCTTTTATCAATTATGATAATATTAATATATCAGTTCTTCTATCAACATAAATTCAAAATAATATAAATTCAATTATCTAATTCTTTCATCAATCCACAGGTGGATAGCATTAGAAGGAAACTTGCAACGTGAAATGTCAACTAGATTGCTATGGGATAAAGGAGCAGCTGCTCGCAACAGATTGACAGCCAGGGATGTATTTGCATAAGGCAAACTGTGAGTCAAAGGGTGTGGTGCCCCTTTTTCCACTTTCCCCATGAGACCACCCGTGAGTGTCCCCTGAATACACACTAGCTAAAATCTGAGCAGGAGATGAGTGAACATAGTCCAGGAATCTAATTGCCTAAAGGTTAGCTTTTAAATCTGTAATAGCAGGTCCACTTTTCTTCAGTTTCATGTTCCCTTCAGTCTGGCTACACTCTTCTACTATTACTAGCTATGACAATCATGAAACTTCACATTGGGTTTAAATATTAGCCACCATGTCTAACAGTCATTTGAAAAAGCAGGTCTGTATTTCTGCTACTGCTTGTTCAGAAACAAAGGGATGCATGAATGGTGTTTTACAGTGTGGGATAAAGCTGCATTACGTACTACAAACAATGTCATATTCTCCACTGTAACATGGAAGAGCTTCACAACATTCCTCTTTGATGGGCATTTTAATATATCTGAAGACTAGAGTATAAGAAATTTAGAGTGACTGAAGCTGTTTTACCTGGTTTTCTTGTGGAAAACCTGTGCCATCACAGGTCAAAAATCTTATAATCTACATAGAGCCTGACTGTCAGGGTTAATCCACAGCAGCTACTGAAAGGATGAGAAACATCCTGCCACTGACAAAATAAAATGCATGATGAAAACACCTATCCTTTTGACTGCACTGTCCCTTCCACATTGTATTTCTCATACTCATTCGAACCATGTATTTTTTCCCTACAAATCAAAACTTATCAGAGAAAAGTCACTCTAAACCAAAGAAGGGTTAGTTTAGATTAGGTACAAGGGGCTTAAAAAATGTGGGAAGAGAGTTTACCACTAAAAACTGAGGTAAAAAAATGTTTTCTGTACTAGACCAGTTGTCCTGTCTCATTTATTGGAGGCTTACATTTTCTTTGGTCTCCTTTTCTGACCACATACCTGTGGGAGTCATTATTATTCTTATTATTGTGGTAAAGTTTCTTCTCTGGTTGGGCTATCACCTGGATTAAGACCTCAGTGCAGCACTCCAGGAGTCTCCTGGCGTGTTTACGGGAGACAGAAGTTGCTGTGCTACTTTCCCAGTAGATGTCAGAGTATTTGAAATCCCCCATCTGGATCAGAGCCTGGAGTGTGAATCTTCCTGTAGCTGAAGGAAAAACACTTCATTAATAACCTCCCCTAGGTCTGGTGGCCTGTAGTAAACATCAACCATGAGGTTTCCCTTGTTGGCTTGACCCCAAATTTTACCTATAAATTTTTACCCATTTCACCTGTTCATTGCTGGTTTTCCATGGCAGCTCTCTGTAGTTCACCCATTTTCCACACAGAGGGTAACATGATCCCCACTGCTGCCCACTCCTCCTTCCTTGCCTGTCACTTGTGAACAGCCTATAGCACTGATGCAGCGCTCCAGCCGTGCAGTTTGTCCCTCAGTCACATCTCAGTGGCACTGATTAGACCACGGTGTTCCAGCTGCACAGAGGTTTCCAGCTGTTGCAGTTACCGTGCTGTGGGCATTGCTGCAGGGGCAGTTCACCTGTGCTGCAGATTGTCTCCCCTCTTCGGACAAATACTCCCCAGGGCCATTGAGGCATTCCACAGGTCAGTTATCACATCAATTTTCAAGGTCCGTTATCAGTTTTTTCAATCTTGCCAGCCTTGCAAATTACTTGCAGTAATTTTCTTTTTCTAATGATCAGGGACTTCAGCAGCACCAACAGAAACAAAACAGAGATAATGAAGGATTCATGGTAGAAATAATCCCATTGCAAAGTCTGGTTTAAGCAAAGTCTTAAAACACCACTTCAGAGGCTATCAGATTTAAGAGATGCTCTGGGCACAGTGGATATTTAACTTTTTCAATTTCTAGTGAAACAATATACCTAATCCCACAGTTTTCAACATTGTATCACAGTAAGACCCTGAATATCATACATGTAGACTTCCATTTTTTATTGTTTTTTTTAAGCAGGTTTGCAAGTTTGTAAACTTTATAACAAAAATCAAAACAAAGGAGAAAAAAAGCTTTTTTTAACTTTTCCCTGGATCTGTTCAATATAAACTACCAAGGAGTGTAATTCTGGATAGCCAGCAGTATGTTTATTTAGAAATATGAGTTAACAGTTGTTTAAAACCTTAGACAAAACCTTATGTTTAAGTACCTGAGGACCGTAAGCAGATTTGAAGGCTTTTTGTACACTGCCAAAAGCTTGCCTATTTTCCAAATATGGCACTTACCCTAACAGGGTATTAGACTAAAGGTAGTATCTCTTACCATACTTGAGTAAAATGACTCCAGGAAAAAAAAAAAATTAAAAGCTTGGATCTAGCTTTTGCAATGATGTTATCTTGAAAAAGCTTTATTTAAATTTAGAACTAACAGGAAAATGGAACACCAAAGCTCCAGAAGCAAATGAAGTGCAGTGCACCGCAACTGTCAGGTTATGTCTGCAAGACTCCTGCCCCAAATTGCACAGAAACAGCTTTCCTGAACTTCCAGACAGCCTGTAGTCTGGAGTGTGCATTAGACTAACAGCTGAAGTAACTTCATAATTCAGAAATACCTCTTCTTTACTTATTTCTGGAAGACAATCTACATACAAAAAGATTAGAAAGATTGTCTTAGCTGAAGGACTGGTGCTATTTTCACACCTTTTCCTGTAGGGTATAATTAGTATTCAAATCTGCCATTTTTGGAGGGCTCACAAAAAAGGAAGTCTGTGCCAAAAAGCACTTTTAGGTATTACCTTCAACATGGGAGTAGTTTTAAAGCAACTTCCCCCCAGGAAGTGAGTGAAAAATGAATCATCACAAAAGCAATAGTGGCTCTGTTCATCACTTTCTGCCAGCTGTGAACTGCCAAGAGTTTCATGCAGGCTGCATGTGCATGCCAGAGAGCAGCAATCTGAAAGAAGTGTAGACACCTCGGAAAGGTGAAGTGTAAGGAAAGTAATTCAGACCCTCATGTTTCACATAATCAGGAAATAGGAGCTGTTGAAGTTGTTTCCAATTTCAGGGCTGGAGACCTGAAACACTCCATGAAGCTTAGACAAACAAATGAAGAAATGTTCTGAACGACCTTAAAAATTGTTTGGACATAAGAATCACATCAATAGTCTGCTACAAACCCCAGAGTTGTTAATCCTCTGGGGAGTCATGATCACCTGCTTCCACATTGGATGAAAACCTCAACCAAATGATATGGAGTGACAGAAAAAACTGGCACAGTGGGGCAGGCAAATGCAGGATTTGTGGAAACATTTCCTACTCATAGCATGACACAGGAGAAGGCAGCACTGCTGTGATGTGCAAAATGAAACAAATTCTCTGCACGTTTAGATCTCAGAGAATTACTGTTGTTCCACTGAAGACAGCAAGTGCACCCCTCTGGCTAGTAAATTTCGCTAAGCATTTTCTTTTGTTAATGCATGTATCATTTTTCCCACTATTCCATTCTTTCTGAGAACCAAACCCGCTGGGCTCACTCCACACACGCAGCTGTTCCTCCGCATCGCAGAGGTGCATGGACGCACCACAGAGGCATTTCCCTCACTTTCAGAGAAACTCTTAGCTGCATCATGGCTGCGTTCCTGGCGTCTTCTCATGCCAATGGATTTGCTCGAATGTTGTTCGTCTGACAACGAAACTGGCGTCACCGTGACAGCTTAAGGAAATCCCTGTCCTTAACCTATCCCTTTACCGACATCCTTGACTCTTTCGCACATATACCGGCAGGCGCGGTTTGTCCCTGCGAGAGATCGGTACCCACCGCCCCCCGCTGACGCCTGGATGGGGCGGTCCCCGCTCCCTACACGTGCCTCTGGGGGCTGGCTCACCCCTCGATGGCACCCTTTGCCCCTGCCCCCGGGCCGTCGTCCTCGGAGCGCCTTGCCGAGTTGGGGAGGGGCGCCGAGCCGGACAGCGAGGGCGAAAACCCGCGGCGGTGCCCTTGCCCGCGGCGGCGGAACGCGGGACAGGGCGAGGATGGTTCCGGGCTCTGGGCGCAAGGGTTGCTCGGGGAGGGCTGCGACCCGCCGGGGGTCCCGGCAGGGACCCCGCTCCCGCTGTCCCGAGGAGGCACCGCCGCAGGGCGGAGCAGCCGCGCCTGTGCGCGCCCCGCGGGTCGTCACGCTTTGCGACAGCGCTGCTGCGGGCGGCAAGAGGCCTTGGGGAGGCGCCGGACTGCCTGCGGGCCGCTGGGGCTAGAGGCAGGGAGGGAAGGAGGGAGGCAGGGAAGGAGGAAGCAGGCGGGGAGACTTCCTCCTCCTCCTCGGCGGCAGCAGTAAGCAGCTGCGCGGCTGGAGCAGCCGGCACGGTTGGGCACCGGCCCCCCCGCCGGGCGGCGGGCTGCGCCCCGGCCAGAGGCTCCCCACGCCGCCCATGCCACCCACGCGTCCCCGCTAGCGCTGACCGCTCCGCCGTCCCCGCGGTGGGGCTGCTCCTGGGGCGGCGGCCGCCGCCGGCCGGCCGGAACGGGCAGCGATGCCGGTGGCCGCCCGCTCGGCAGCCCCCGGGGCGCAGCTCGACGCCGGCTTCCATGCCCCTGCCCGCCAGCGGGACCGCGGCGTCGCTCCGCGCGGCGAGGAGAGCGGCGGCGAGCGGCACCTCCGTCAGGCCGGCGAGGCGGGCCGGCGCGGCAGATGGGTGGCTTCTTCCGCCGCCCCCTTCCTGCCTGCCTTCTCCTCCTCCCCTCCGCCGCCCCCCGCCTCCTCCGTTGCCTCCTCCCCCGCTGGTGGGGCCGCCGTCGCCGCCTCCACCTCCCCCTCGGCTGCTTCCCTTCTCCCGGCACTCCCCCAGACCCGCGCCCGTGTCCGCTCCTGCTCCGGCTTCCCGGGACTCGCCATGAGCGGCGGTTCCGGTCGCTTACCGCCGCCCGCCGCCCTCTGCCCGCCGCCGCCCCTCCACGGGCCGAGCTTGCCGGAGGCGGGAGCGCGGAGCCAGGGCCGGGGCAGCCCCGCCGGGCACGGCGCGCCCCGCGGCGCCCCGGGCTCCAGAGCCCCGCCACCAGGTGAGCAGGAGAGGGGCCCCGGGGGACTGAGAGCGGGTCCGGGCGTCCCACCCCCGGCTGGCAGCGCAGCCGGCCCGCAGGGCCGCGGAGTTGCCCTCGGCAGCGCCTGGGGTCCGTCCCGGGTGGGCACCACAGGCGGGACGGGACGGGAGGGCAAACTCCCGCTGTTCTGAACACGGCGAGGCGAATCGCGGCGGCAGCTGGCGGCAGGCCATGTGTCGCCTGGCCAGCAGCGGAGTGCTCGGGGCCGCCTTTGAGCCGGTGCCCGGCGCGGCGATGGCTCTTTCCCCGACGGTCGGTCGGGATGCGGCGGTGCGAAGCGCGGGCAGCCTGCAGTGCTGGCGTTTGGGCGGGCGCCTCAGGCTGTGGCGTTGCTGCCGCCGGCGCTCCCCAGCCCCGCGCCCCTGCCCGCCCATGCAGCTCCAGGGGTTGCGCTGTGCGGGGCACCGTGTGCCTGTGTCTTATCGCACTTTGGTGTGTCCTGGGCAGCGCCAGGGCCTCGGCGGTTCTGCCGCCCTGCCTCCGTTACGCAGCGGCCGCCGGCCTTCTGCTGCCTGTCGGCTGAGCCCCGCTCCTGGAAGGATTTTTGTGTGTGTGAGTGTGTGTGTGAGAGAGAGGGAGGGGGCGATGTGTCCGTATCCGTGCCCGGAGCCAGGCTCCGCCCCTCGCAGCGGGCTGCCGGTAACTGCGGGAATTCACGGAGCGCAGTGACCGGTCATACCAAGTAATTTCGTGGTGCTCCTAAATGCTGATTGCAAGTCAGACTTTTGCCTTGTGAGACCCCCACTGAGTGTCTTCGGGGCTCTCATCGTCAGTTCCACAGACGTGTTTTTGCATTTCCTCTTAGAAACCGCTCCGCAGCAGGGTCCCTCTGAGGAGCTGGTTTCGAACATGTGGTTCGTTCCTCCTGAAGCTTCGATGTTTCCAGGATTGTGGTCCTAACATATGGGTTGATGTGCTTGTTTATAGTCAAACACAATAGCCGCTTCCAAGGCTGTGCTGGAGTTTCCCACATGCTTATATTTAAACGCGTGTCTGTGTGGTTTTGGGATCAGGGCCTTAGATGTTTTCCTAAGCTGTTCTTTGTGAATGGCAGCCAGAATTAAGTTGTTTATGCGTATATGAAGTTACTAATTAGGAAGTGGTGTGGGAGAAGGTCAGAAAACAAGACATTGTTCTTTGGGCCTGGAGGGTGAAAAAATGAGGTGTCTAATTAAGTCTTTTCTTAGAATATATTTTTAGTGGTGCTTATGTCTTGGGCACTTAGTTGGGTGTTTATACTGATAGAAATCTTGCTCTGAAATGAGGTAGAGTTTATAGACGAGCTCCTCTTGAAATTCGTGACTGACAACATAGTAAAGGATTACTTACAATGTGGAAAGTTGAGGGAGAACTTGAATTTTTACCTTTGCATTGTATTATATAGTGCAAAAGCAGCTTTTGCTGTGTCCTGAGACACATGGTACATGGGGCAGATTAGTCCCTCCCAGGCCTTCCAAAAAAAATATATTGGGAGAAAATATTTTTCCAGTATACATTATTTGGAAATGGTGGTTGCCTCCACCTGATGAAACTCTGTTTCATTCAACTTTTTGTTTTAAAATTGCATGGGCATTCCTGGTATAGATGGTAACCTTATCTTAATGCCTGATCTCAAAACCTCTCTTAATCTTCTTAAGCTCTCAGCAATCCTATAGACAAATTGACCTAGTATGCTACTGTTGGGAGATAAAAGCTTTTGTATTTTCCATGATTTGGAAAGTCACGGTAGAGAAAACTATAACCTTTACCATATAATATATTCATCACAGCCTAGAGTACAAAGACCTTAATGTTGGATTAAGGAATACTGGATTTTTTTTTTTCTCCAGAAAGGGGCTTTTTTGGGGTTTGTTCTGAAGTTTTGGTATTCACTAGTACAGTTGCTGTGTTTAAAAACCCTTAAAAGTCCTGTGTTAAATGGCAATTGCAATAACCAGAATGATTTTGCTCAAAAGAGCTCTTGCAGACGCGCAAATTGAAATATTAAGTTTTACAGTGTGCTTAAGTCACAGTAGCAGGTCAATGCTTGTTACTAGTCATTGTCTGAAAAATATAAAGAACATTTTCAGATAGTGTGATATGTGATTCATCTTATAATTTTGAAATAGTGTCATAATTTAAAGACAAATCCAGGAGATTTCTAGATTGGGCATGAGAAATGTCTGTTTCTTTGCTTGCTTTTCTCCAAAGGAAAAGACTCTTCATGGAGGTCTATCTTTTTCAGTCAAATATTGGTCACCAGTGGGAAAAACGATGAACTAAACTCAGGCAGCAGAGCCGAAGTTGGACTGCTTTGCTGAGCATACTCTTAGTTGTAGTCTTAATCCTAATATATTAACTTTTGATAAAAACCTGTATTGTGACCTAATCTTCAAATGTCGAGGGGCAGTGAAATTGCTGTACTTTGCATGCAAGGTTAGGAGAATGTTTGGTATTTTGTTTCTCCTAGCAGAAAAATGTGCAGTGGTAGTTGGGTCTCTTTTGGTGTTGTTTCTTTTGTGTTTTTTTCCCAATATGTGTCAACAGAATGGAGCATCTCCATTCATGGCTGTCAAATGTGAAAGGATATTGGACTAGAAATGCTGATGATTCTTTACTTCATTTAGAAAATTGATCCTGATCTTAAAAGGCATTTCACTGTCCATGAAGTAATTTGCCTCCAGTGGGGTACCTGCGTCTCCTTGGTGAAAAAAAGTAATTCACCTAGAGGAAAGGTTGTCAGCTAGGAAAAGTATGTCTGTAGTGGAAATTCTTTTTTTTTTTTTTTTTGTATGTTTATTTGTTTAGGTTTTGCCTTTTCATTTGTTTTTTGTTTCTTAGGTCTGAATTGACATTCTCATTTCTGGAAGGAAAGATGGCTTCTGGAAGTTGTGCTGTATCTAACATTTGGTGTTATGTCCATAACTGGCGAAAACAGCTTTTCTCTTAAACATCTTTGTTACTCATGTCAGCTCTTTGGATGTCATTTGATGAACTTTGCTATGTCTTCTTAATACTGCTTTTTCTCCTTCTGTGGTTAAGTCTTTAGTTAGTTTAATTGGTTTTTAAGGTACCCACTAAGTTAAGTCCTATATTAACAGGGGTAATGGAAGGTGCTTATTTTGGCAGATAACCGTGTTTGCTAAGTCTTTCAGTGTGAAGAAGCTGAAACTTCTGTTGAAAGGATTAATCTCAGTTTTCAAGCCTAGCTGATTGTAAGAATGTGAGGAGTTGGACTTCTTGTGAAGATCATATGAAGTGTCAGTTAAATGCAGTAGAAAGCAGAATTATCAGTGATTCTGCTTAATTCTGTATATGCTGAGCAGTTGAACTAGAATTGTATGTTCATAGTGGCACATAAATTTTTGTGCTTTTAGCAGTTGTGCATAGTTATACCATCTCTGTGTGGTATTTGTGGTTTTGTTCTCAAACTGGAGAGCAGTTGGTGTGGCTTTACAGTGAGAGTCACATTTAATTCTGGCATGCCTGGTGATAGACGCTAGTTTTTTTATTTATGACATGGTGATGCCTTCACAGCCTTATAACCATATAAAATAAAGTGAGATGGAAAAACAGCTTCTTGGTTGGAACAGGTGAAGCATATTCAGTATGTGGAGACTTCTCAAGAGTTATAATTGATTTTGATAGATTAAAGGAAAAATAAACAAACAAAAAACCTCCCACTGAAACTAGAAAGTATCATTAGAGCATCTCCATTTTAATTTGGTCAAAGTGTGATGTAAAAAAATGGCTTGATGGCACTTCTTGGTTGGAATTACCACAGTGTTGTAAATCTGTAACTTTGTGTGTTTGAACATATTCTGTTTTGCACATGAGATTGCAATTACCTTTAGCATACCAGAATTGTTTATTATAATGGTGGTATGTTAGTTCTGCTATTTTCGAATTATAAAGGAAGATAGGAGGCTATGTCTTCACATAAATTAGTTGTACTTTTTAAATAGATTATAGTAATTACAGATTTAATGTTAGCAGACATATGATAAATGTTTGTTTCAAGAGGTTAGTTATAAGATATATGATCTGCATATTTATTGGATTTATTTGGGAAATAAATACAAATGTATTTCCTTAACAATTATTTTCAGATAAGGTGTAATGATTTTAAGCCATGCTCTGTGACCATCACTTTTTTATTTTTATTTCTCTTTTAACCTGTAGTACTTACAGAATCTGGAAATTTTGATTTTATGGTCTGAAATTGTTCTTTGGAGGTGTGCCTTTTAGGTGCGAGCATCAAGGCAGCTCAAGTGGATGCTAGCAAGTGTTAATATACTGCCATACCCTGGCCCCAACAGAAATATTTAAGGATAAAGTGAGGCTGAAACAAAATTTTTTAAAAGAAAATATAGAATATAAAATTAATATACAGTTCGTTTGATTGTATTTCACAGAATATGAACAACTTGATTGTTGTCTAATCCGGTATATTTTAGATGTAAAATGTGCAAAAGCATGGAAATTAAAAATTCAGAATATTCTCTAAAGTACAAATTTCAGTTTATTAATAGCAAGAAGACCAGAGATATGTCTTTAATTTGGAAATGCATGCTTTGCTTTGTAACATCTGCTTATGAAATAATCTAAATTATCCTTTTGGTCTAAGTCATCAAAATATTGAGCTTGAGAATTATATTTGCTTTGTCACAGAAAGGTTAAAATGAAAAACTGTTTTAAAGAATATTAATGGGCATGATTGAGAACACTGTAAATTCTTGGAAAAGCTGTGTTCAATTAAAAAATAATGGTGGGGTTCGGAGTTTTTTCTTTGCCTTTTAATGTTTAGTTTTGCTGCTTATACAGCCCTTTTTTCACCCACAAATTATCTTGGCAAAATGAAATCCACATGCAGACAGAACCTTTTTAACCAATTTTTTTTTATTTCCTGAGAAAGATAGGCTTTAAATCTTTTTCAGTGGATCGCTTTGCAGTTTTTTTGTTGGTTCTTGCACCCTAGGTATTTTAAATGATCTCGTATGGCATCTGCTTCATATTAGAAGTTCAAATGGAGATGTGTCATCTGAACATAAGGGTTGTCACTGTTAATGTGATGCAGGATGTGGATGGGTTAACAGGAAGGTACAGTACCAGAATAAGAGAATGTTACAAACTTTTCAGGGTCTTGGTTTTTGGTGGAATAGAGTTAATTTTCTTCCTGGCAGGCACTTTGGGCTTCAGGCAGTGTGTGGTGATGGTGGTATTGTGCATCATTTTTTTCTCTTGGGTTTTATTCCTGGGTTACCCCTTCCCCTCACCCCCTCATCTCCCTATTGATTATAATTATATCATTAATGTTGATTTGGTGTTTTATTTTATTTCAATTACTAAACTAGTCTTATCTCAAGACATGAGTTTTACCTTTCCTGATTCTCACTCACATCCCATTTGGCATCCCACTGGCAAAGGGGGAGAGTGGTGGAGAGCTGCTGCTGGTACCTAGTCAGGGCTGTAGTCATGGCACACTGAGAGCTCCCTTTACATGAATATTTCAGTAAGGTAGTACTTTTCCCCGCCTTTGTTTTACTGGGTTTTGTTTTGTTATGTTATACCTTTTTAGTGCCTTTTTTTTTCTTTACACCTTCTTGCTGCATTCTTTTATGCTTGTTCTAAACCTTTCTTTTCTTGTTTGTGTATGTGAAGTACAGTAAGTGCTTGGTTGTTAGAATTCCTTGCATAAAGAAAAGATCCTCCATTCTTGCTAGGAAAAATAGTCCTATTCTTGTATTTTCATGACTTAAAGCTTCTTTCAGGAGGTTGCTTGATGTGTAATGTAGGGCAAAGAATGCATACTTCACTTAAAGAAAGATGCAGGAAGTGTTTTAAATAGTAAGTCATAGGTATTTTCACAACTATTTTAAGCAGGCATGACATACAGTGTTTTCTGAGCTTCTGAAATGCACACACATGCTCCAAATGTTCCTTCTAAAAACACTCTTCTTTAGATTTTCTCAGTGGAGAGCCTGGCATCCCAGCCCTAAGCTCCTGAGTTGCTGTTCCTATTGTCTCTGGCACTGTGTTGAGGTTGAGTCTCTGCAGCATCCCTCTCATGCAAGCCCTTTGCCACCACAGTGCATGAAAAAGTAGCATCTGTTGTCAGTCTCAGGGTGGGAAAGTGTGTCATCAAGATGTTTCTCTAATGTCTTTTGTAATGACTGGGGTTCTGCATCCAGACAAATAATCTGTGTTGCTTGTTGCATTGTCTGGCAGCTGGTGTGGTTTTCTTGACTATGGACTGTTATAATAACCAGCCTTCACTGTAATATTTCAAAGCTCACATCTCTAAGCATGTGGGCTTGGTCACCAGCTTCTAGGACAACCCCAAATGGGAAATTAAAATATTAAAGGAGACCTACTCTAGCATTTCAATTACTAAAACCAAATGAAACCCAAACTTTCCCAAACAACAAGAAGATAATTCCAGCAAAATAACCCCCTGAAAAGCTTAAAGTCTTTAACTGAATTTCTGTTCATCTGTGTAAGATTCACACGTGTAGCACAATGGTGTGCAGCCAGTATCAGTAAAGAATATTGCTTAAATTGTTAGAGGGTGTTTATGATTGTTTCTGATATCCTTTAATAATAGGAATTGCATTTCTTCCTATGATACTATCAATCTCTACTTCCAAAAAAAGTTATTTGTGCTTATGCATGTTTTTCTGGAAGGAGGGTACAAGGAAGGTAATGAGGTTATAAATTTTCTGCCAGCCTATGGAGGAGTAAAGTATGAATTCTGTGAATTTTATTAAACTTCATAATCTGCATGCCTGGAAAAATCCCTGTTAGGAACACTCCCCTTAAATAGTCTAAATAGCACTAAAAGCCATGCACTGTATTTGTTTGCATGACTTGTAGTTGTGCAAGAGCCCAAGGAATGGATATTAAACCACGAAGTATGGCTAGAAACATTGACTGTGTGTGTAGAACAGTTTTGTCTATCGGAGAATACTTGGAACAGCTCCTGTGCCGTGTGACTGAACCTGCACCATGGAACAGCAACATACAGTTTGGAAACTTTTGCTGCCTGTTTTTTCAGCATAGCTGAAAGTTATCTCCACTTTATCTTTTGCTGCTTGGCACCTAAAGTACATTCAGGATCTGGAGTGAAAATATTAGAGATTTATGTTTACTTTCTCATTGAGTTCTTGCTCTGTGAAGTTTTGGCTTTTAGGCACATGGATACTTCTGCTTTCATTAAGAGCCTTTGCAAATGTTTGTGGGATCTGGATTGTGGTGGATTTTTTTTCTCCCTACCTACAAGTCAACAGTCTAAAGTGATTTTTTGAATTTCCATTAAAAATGCTATCATCTGCTTTTTTAGTGTGTGCAAGCTCTCTGTATGTATCTTTTCCGTGGCATCCCTTTTTTCCTGTTTATAAGTTGAAATGGCCCAAAGCCAAGCAGACTAAGCAGTAGTTTTTGGAAAGAGTTATCATGCAGATTTAGTAGTAGGATATCGAGCCTTTTGGCACAGAAACCCTGTGAGTCTGTAATTGTTGTGATTTGTGTGTGGTTTTGAGCAAGTTTACATAAAGTGTTTATGATATGATCTGAAATTTGCTTTTACAGCTTATTTTGGAGGTTTGCTACAGGTTAGACTTCTCAGCTGTTTCAGAAATGCATTTTGATTTTTGGAGGCTTGGAAGTGAAAGCTTTTAGCCAGCAGTATGACAACTGTGTCCTGGTTTTATCATTGAAGACAAAGTGTCTTCAAACTTAAGAAATATGTGATTATGCTTGTAAAGATGAGCAAACTGAGGTACACACTGCAGGGATGTATTTCAAAAAGTTAGAGTCAAGATGTATTTGATGTTGTTTGTCACAAGGCCCTGTTGAGTTGGAAAAAGTGAATGAGATAGAAAAATACTCTTTTCTTTATTAAAACTTTTAATTTAATTTTTATAACACTGGCAGTCTCTTGTGCCTGTACGGTATTGATTCTGCTTTTATGCACTGAGATACCAGAAAATATTAATAATGAAGAATTTGGACACTGAGGAAAAATAACTTAAAGAATTTGTTACATTTTGTCAGCTTTTTATTTTATGAGGCATTCTGAACATGAAGGATTGGGGAAAAGCTATGAAAGTTGTAAATATGGTAAAAATTATTGGGTGGGTGGCAGCCATTCAAGGATAGCAGTTCCTGACATAGTGGTGGAGCTTGCTTGCTCAAGGGCAGCAAGCTGATGTAGGGGCTGTAGCGTGGGACCTGTGAGGAGAGGTAGAGGACACCAGGATTGCACAGCATGGTGAAGAGATGGCCCTGGCTGTGAGGAGAGGTAGAGGACACCAGGATTGCACAGCATGGTGAAGAGATGGCCCTGGCTGTGAGGAGAGGTAGAGGACACCAGGATTGCACAGCATGGTGAAGAGATGGCCCAGGCTGTGAGGAGAGGTGGAGGACACCAGGATTGGACAGCATGGTGAAGAGATGGCCCAGGCTGTGAGGAGAGGTGGAGGACACCAGGATTGCACAGCATGGCTGAAGAGATGGCCCAGGCTGTGAGGAGAGGTGGAGGACACCAGGATTGGACAGCATGGTGAAGAGATGGCCCAGGCTGTGAGGAGAGGTAGAGGACACCAGGATTGCACAGCATGGTGAAGAGATGGCCCAGGCTGTGAGGAGAGGTGGAGGACACCAGGATTGGACAGCATGGTGAAGAGATGGCCCAGGCTGTGAGGAGAGGTGGAGGACACCAGGATTGCACAGCATGGTGAAGAGATGGCCCAGGCTGTGAGGAGAGGTGGAGGACACCAGGATTGCACAGCATGGCTGAAGAGATGGCCCAGGCTGTGAGGAGAGGTGGAGGACACCAGGATTGGACAGCATGGTGAAGAGATGGCCCAGGCTGTGAGGAGACGTGGAGGACACCAGGATTGCACAGCATGGTGAAGAGATGGCCCAGGCTGTGAGGAGAGGTGGAGGACACTAGGATGTGTGCGCAGCATGGTGAAGAGATGGCCCAGGCTAGATCCCAACCGAGAGATCCCACTGGCATCTGTTCTCTTATGGCGCATGAAGAAAAGATAGTGCCAGACTTTTGCATATGCTGGTAAGGCGAGTCACTGGGAATAGGGCTCAGGCAGAAATTCCTAAATATCTGGCAGATAATTTTAGGAAGAATCTTTCTTCACTCTGAAGCAGAGAACTGTGGACATTATGGACCTTACAACTTTGGAGAGATTCAGAACTTTGCCAGGCAAGGCACTGCTCTAAATTGACCTGGTCTGAGCAGAGGGATTGAATTATTGGAGATCCAGCAGTCTGTTGCAGCCTGAAAAACTTTGTTACTGTGTAGTGAGCATGTTATCATTAGCCTGGGGATACCTGCTTCAGGCATTTCAAGTAGAGAAGGAGCAGCAATTTGGGACTGGTTTAGTTGTGCACGGTCAGAAGTGATGGTGAGAACTCAGTTTGCTGAGTGTCACCTCAATCTTGTGAGACTGCTTTTTTTTCAACCTCGATTTTTTCACATGCTTCCTCCTCACACACTCAAAATCCCTCTGTTATGGGTATTTAATATATAAATGCTTCTGGGTGAAGCATCAACAGCTGTTTGTATTTAAAGCAGAGCTATACTTCTCCCTCTCATCCCTTTTCGTAACTTACTTGCTGGTTAATGTACAAACAGTCTGTTTTCATCTGACAGACAAAAATATGCGCTTCAATTCTTTATTTTTGGGTCCAAGAAGTGTAGGGGATGTTGGGTTCTGTCTTTCCTGGTACAACTCTCAGAAAGTGCCAGATAAATTAATCGAGAGATGTGTTCAGCAATGAGAGGGATTTTTCTTCCCAAGCTTGGATGGTATGTAAAAAAATATAAAAATATATTCACTGATGTATTCTTACCCTTTTTTGTTAGTCTTTATCAAACCAGTGTTTGTAATATGATGACTCTCCTAGTGTTTTTATAGTATTTTTAAGGGAGAACGGTACAGACAAGAATTTAGTCAATAAGATAAAATATGAACGCAGCAAAAGGTAAGAAAAGAGTGAAAAATCATGGTATATGACCTCCTCGGGCTGCCTTACCATGCAAAAGTGAAATGGGCATTCTTAAGTAAAGCTGTCATACTTGTTCCCTTAGTCCTGTTTCTCTGTAAATAGCTTCAAACTTGAGGGAGGCTTTTTAGCGTTTTGAAACAACTTATAGTAAATCACTGGTTAAGTACCAGAAAAATTAGTCTGCTCTCTCAAGCAAACAGCTTGAAGAGATCTGATGCTGTTTTGTGTGACTTATTGATCTGTGGACACAGGTAGTTGTTGGGCAGTTGGACAGTATTTTGCTTCCAAACAGCTGCAGTGTGTGGTCTCTCTGACAAGGACGCAGGAAATAAAGGAGGATCTTGAGAGCTTGGGAAACCAAAGGAATTGCAGTGAATGGGAATTGTAAGGATTTGGACGCAAAACGTTTTACTGCTGGAGAAAACATAAAAGTATGCAACAAAATTCCACTAACGCAGATTTTCATTATTTCTGATGTTTATGTAACAACTGATTTCTTTTGAGGATCACTCTTAAAACATCTGTGCCATAAAAGAGAATTTTTAAAGCAAGTGAGTTGCCCATATTGTTATGGACTTGTTTACTGTGAATTAACTGAAGCATCATTGTATCTCTTGTTTATGAGCTTGTGGAGGCTGTGTGGCAGGGTGGGTAGTGAAGCAAAACGATGATGCCAGAGTGTTCTGGAGTTACCAAGTCTTCAGCTAGGTTGGGGCAAAAGTGGTTTTAGAGCATTTTTTAAAAAAGAGTAGTGTCAATTGTTTCATTTATTATTCTGTAGTGTTACATTTCTGCATTACATCAAGTTTTTGTTTTCTTAATTATCAGGCATTTTTTGAACGCTGCATTTTCTGTTTGCGGCTGATGTCATAGAGAGGTAACTGTTTCTAGAAGTTAGTTCTTGTGCACTTGTGTGTTTCTCCATTTTCTGCTACTTTAGCCCCTTGGAGTTTTTTGGTCTCAGGTAGCAAGAGAGGTAAAGAAAGAGTCAAATAGTTTGGATTAGCAAACAAGACATAGATCATTCTACCACTGTAAAATGCTGTAAAAGAGCTTTGTTTTCAAGGCACCATATGTAACTATGGCCTTTTTTGTCTCTGTGGATTTTCAAAATAGGGTTGATTATCCAGAAAAGAGATGCCCTAATGATTGCCTTCTGGAGTGGTTTTAATTTTGATCTTCTAAAGATCTTAAATTTACACAATTTGAAGAAGAAATGTTGTCTAAGGTTTACTGCATCTCTTTAAGAAGAAGGTCTAGCATAACCATTAAAGATCTTATGATCTCTCTAGAGAGCAGTAGGTGAGAATACTTTAATACTGGTTAGTGCAGTTGATATGACTGTTGTTGAGTATCGGCATACTGACATGCTTTGATATTTATCATGCAGTATCTTTGGAGTTACTGATTAGGGTGCTAGAAACTTACTCTGTGCTAACTCAATCAGTGTATCTGAAGGGGCAAGGATGGTTTTCTCAGACATAAAAGGGACTTTAAAATGCTCATTCTGGCAGAGTTTGTCCTATTTTGAGAAACAAGGTAACTCATCAGTACGACCATTTTGGTCTGATAACGCCATTGTTCTTGGGTTGTATACACAGTGCATCTGGAAAATTGTGGTTAACAAATACACTTGTGTGTTCTCTTATATAGACTATCAGCTTATAGATGCTTGAAATTTCAAGTTCCTAACAGCTGTGTGTGGTACTGAAAACTAATTTTCAGCCATGTTGGGGCCTATGTGGTGCCTCTTTGGAGAGTGGGTGTCAGCTGCCTCTTCCTTGCAGTCAGTCCATGTGATGAATTGAAGAGATGATTTCCTATAAAACGTCTGTGTTTTAAGCCTTTACCTTGCTTGCCTAGCTCTTGGTGTCTTGGGTTTGCTGCTCCTGTGTTTAAAAACTTTGTGCACCCCTCAGCTCTTTTGAAGAGTCATGCTGGAATGTCCTGGATCGTTCTTACGGCTGTCCAGGCATTTTCTTTGCTTTTGCTACCTCCTTGGCAGATTAAGCTTGTCTATTTCAAGGCTATTGCTGGAGGAACAAATTTAAAAGTGCAGTGAAAAATCTTTCACTAGTGGGCTGAATTGCACCACTTGCAGATTATTACATTCAGCATTCTTGTGACCACTGAAGCTTTTTATGTTATCATTGGAGCAGTGACATCAAAAGAGAAGAGCTATCACAAAGTCTTAAGAGAAGGGAGACCAGGACATGTGGTTACGTATTCTCCAGGGCTGCCCAGAGTGCTCAATGGAAAATACAGTTAGCAGGCTGAGGTGAAGAATCATGTCCTGGGAGACACATTTCTGGGATATGAAAATGATTCTCAGCGCTGGTAAACAAAATGCTGTCTTGTTTCAACTGCTCGGATTCCTTGTGAGGATTTTATATGAACTGCAAAACTGGGCTTAGAACTTTCTTTTTACGGTGTTACCAAGAAACACTTTTGCACATGCAGCAAGCTGCTGTTGTTACGACTGTGTTATTAGAGAAGGGGAAGTAGACTTTGGTTGTTGTATGCATTTAAAAGTAATGTGGCAGTCTGATCTCTGGTTAAATCTGAACTTGCAGAGTTCTGCTCTTGCTGTAGCATATTTTGTTTTGGAAATACTTGGGCAGTGAAAGCTTAAATACTAAATTTACTCACCCAAGCACTGCAGATGTTGCTTTCCAGAAAGCATTGTGAAACAGAGCAGATGGAGGCAGGTTTTGAGAAGCAGATTTGCTCTATTGCCTTCGGACGTGTAGACATAATTCTCAGCATCAACCACAAATAGTCATGCTTCAACTTTGCAAATCAAGTATCATGAGTTAATGTCTGATCTACTGGTCTGTGTTGATTTCACTCTTTATGCTGATGTTTAACAAGTCATGTGCTATTGTACTCTAAAGTCTGTATTTGTAAAGAGAAGGGCAAGAAAAGTTCTTCCAGAAGTCCAGTGGCTGATCTTCATTACTATAGAGACGCTATTAGAAATCTTTGTTTTGCTTTGAAGATAACCCAGAAGCTGTTGAAATTGAAAAGGGTAGTGTGCTGAAACAAAAAATTGATACTTCTCAAGTCACAAGGTTGTTACTCATTTGAACTCACCACTACATAAATATTTCTGTTGACTAGTCTCTATTTTTCCACTGGCTATTAATTTCATTAACATTCTGGTAATCTTAAAGAAGGCTTGAGAGTTCAAAACTGGTGAATGAGATGACTGATGTTAAATCCAGCGTCTTAAGGTCTAACACTTTTTCTTTTGACATGCATACTTTGTTTGCTTCTAGAGACAAACAGCACATGCATGTGGAAATGCTCACAGACGGATACACAAACTTAGATACCTCATATATATAAACAGTAATCTCTGTATCTCTAAGAATATCTGCCATTTGGTAGTGGCCACTGTCCTTTACTTCTAATTGCCTCAGTGCATTATGTAAGGTATAAAAAAAAAGATTTGCTGAAACTGGCTCTGTGGTTTCCTAGAATTAATGTGTGTTAACTGCATTGTAAACTTTCAGGGATTTTTTTGTGAAACTTGTCTACAGTATGCAGTACTATAGCTAATAATTTGCTGTTGGGACTGGGTGACCCAGTTACTTTGAAACTTCTTTTCCAGTTCTATATGCTGGTTACTGAGATCTTGTGTGCAGCTGAAATATGCTTAAAAGAAAACCATACAATATATGTGTCTTCGAATATGTGAATATAGTTTTTGTGTAAATGTTGGAGCCCTGTGTTCTGGACTGGAGGGAGGTATGCCTTCATTAAGAGCAACAGTGGTAGTTTGTTCAGCGGTATAAAAATACTGGTGATAACAATCCCCACCAAAAGAAGTTAGTCTCTTAAAATGACCTGGATATGACTGCAGTAACTAGTCCTCTTTCTCAAAGTTTTCATGTCAAAGGGGTATTTTGGCTGCTAAGCTGCTGGACAAACAACTGAAAACTGCTGAGCTATGTGGATATGTCACAGGTACTGGCTGACGTGCATCTGTGTTGCTGCTTTTGCTTTCAGATGTTACCATGAGTATCAGTTGGAGCACAAGGAGCTATGGTAGTAGGAGAGTTTGGGAGAGCTGGGTCTTGTTTACTTGAGAAAGGTAAGAGTGTGATGGGGTTGTGGGAATTCCTGATGGAATAGAGTGAGAATGGGTGATAACTAGCCAGGCGAGATCACCCAGCAATGAGATGCTTTACCTTACTAAGTCAAAGAGGATATCACAAGCTGAGAATTGGCAACTACAGAGAAGGAAATACTAAATCCACATTGTCTCTGTAGCATGTAACTGAATTAGGAGGTATGAAGCAAATCTCAGAGTATAGTTCATTTCTGCAGAACATATAAGACAATATAGAAACTAAAGTAAAATTCAGTGGGGAAAGAAGGTTATGTTGTGATGAGATAACTTTGAACACAAGGTGCCCACCAAAGCTGCTCTAATCACTTACCTTCCTCATCTGGATGGTGAAGAAAAAGTATGACAGAAGGTTCAGCAAGTATGGTCACTGCAAACCAGACTTGGTTCAGAGAAATTAATTTAATTAACTGCCAATGAGAAGCCAGAGAAGGATAATAAGAAATAAATACAAACCTTAAAACATCTTTCACCCACCCCTCCCTTCTTCCCAGGTTCAACTTCAGCTCCAGATTGTTCTTCTCTTCCGAGTGGCTCAGCAAGATGGGGGATGGGAGCTGTGGTCAGTTTGTCACACTTGTCTCTGCTGCTCCTCCCTCCTCAGGTACTTTCTGTGAGGTCTCTCCCAACTCTTCTAGCATGAGTCCTCCCCATGGACTGCAGTTCTTCATGAACTGCGCTAGTGTGTCTTCCAGCATGGTTACAGCCTCCATCAGGCGCCTGCTCAGGTGTGGAGGCCTCCGTGGGCTGCAGGTGATCTCTGCTGCACCATGGACCTCAGTGGGCTGCAGAGGGGATAGCCTGCCTCATCATAGTCCTCAGCACTATGGCTGCAGAACAATTTCTGCTCCAGTGCCTGAAGCAGAATTTTCACTGACCTTGAGGTCTACTTCGCTGTTGTTGTGCAGCAGTTTTTCCTCTTCTTAAGGATGTTCTCTTAGAGGCGCAGTCACTGTCACCGATGGGCTTGGCCTTGGCCAGTGGTGGTTCTGTTTTGGAGCTGGCTGCACTGGCTCTTGTACATAGAGGAAGCTTCTGACATTGTCTGATGGATGTTACCATGTAGCCAGCCACCAAAACCTTGCCACACAAGATGGTCTGAAAAAAATTTCTTATTATCCACATAAGTAACCAGTGCAGACAGACATTGCCTGTATGTATGTGTTGTCTGACCTTTGTCTACGCAATGATTTTGATGTCATGATTTATCCAGCTCCAAGACAGTTGCTTGAAGAAGGAAACACAACTTATTTCCATAGGGTGTCCTGGAGCAAGATGAGTTATATGATGAATTGGGTGAAAAGGGTAATGCAGGGAAGTAGAGTGAATTCAGCATGTTTTATTTTCTGGTTTGTGATTGCTTATGACTTAAACAGTTTTCTGCCCAGAAAAGTCCTACAGCTGAAAAGGGTAATGTAGTTGGCCCTAAAGGCAGGTTTTTCTGGGTTTCACATTCTGCACCTTGCATTTAAAATTGAAAGTGAACTGCATTGCAGCCATTATGTTGAAAAAAGAAGTATAAATATACAGAAGGAGCTAGATAAAGGCTGTGAATCCTACTAGATTACTCACTTGTCAGAAATAAAGATGCTCTTTATACTTGTAAGTTTGCCTATGGGGAGTGGTTTTAATTTTTATTAAAAAATAAAATAATGAAATTCCAATTGAAATGCTAAACCACAACTTTTTGATGTAGATAGAGATTCATGTGTCATGTCTTTTTCTTAGCTTTTTGGGGATTTTGAATTTTCAACTTAAGATTGGAGGCTTTCAAAAAATTGTGGGGGCTTTGTGGTGGTGTTTATGTGTTGGGGTTTGTTCGTTTGTTTGGTTTGGTTTGGGTTTTTTTTTGGTGTGTGTGTGTCTGTGTGTTGGTTCCCCACCCTCCCTACCCGCCTCTGGAGAGAAAGCAACTGCAGAGCCAACAAAGCTGCAGAAATAATCCAGCTGTATAAATGGAATGGAAACAGTAGTGTTCAGACTAATCTGTGATTTTCAGTAAAATCTACTTATGACTGACCTGCTGCTTTGCCATTTGATTGAAATCTTTGCACTTTTTCTGTTGTCTTGGTAAATCTGGTACCTAGATTTTTGAGCGTTTTTTTGCAACTATCTTCCAGGTGGATTATGTCTATCTGATACCCATCCTCTGGTAAAATGTCAGTGGCTGTGATGTTCAGAGTAAACTTCAGAAAGCAGTTGCATCCATCACAAGAATGGAGGGAGCTTTGATAATATATTTTCATGTAAGGACAGAGGTCAGCAAGGTTGTTGACAGGAATGGAGCATAATAAGCTTTACTCAGCAGTGAAACTATGTTTCTGGAAGAGTGCATGGGTTTATGAGTAAGGAGAAAAGGGAAATGACTGCTGTCCTAGTGCGTGTAAGGAAGTGCTCCTTTCCCAGTAGCATTTGGTTTGCATACCAAGGAAAAACTGGTATTTGAAAGTATCAGCTGGTGTTGCTGTAGCTGACCCAGCTTGTATTTTGTACTGTGGTGAAAATGTGCCCATTTCTAGCCTTTCCAAAGTGATCGAAGACATCTGTATTGTTTAAAGAAAATTTTCTGATTTGCGTTTGAAGGGATCTGTTTTTCACAGAATGAGTGGGTATGGGGCCTCTCCAGGAGCTCCTTAGGTAGACTGTCCCTCTGTGAATCTTTCATTGTGATGATGCAGCAGTCTCTTTAAAGAACACCATCTGAACCCATTGCTAGAAGTGCTTCAGTGTTTCCTTTTATTGAGTGTGATACTGTGGACCTCTGGGACAAACAAAGGAATAAGGCAAAATCAAGACATGTGCAAGAGCTGGTTTGGGTGGTGTGTTAGGTTGGCCTTGGGTGCTCAAGGGAGATAAGGACAGCCTTGGTCTTTTCAGAGTTCATAAAGCATTTGGCTTGTGCATGTATGTTTTCTCTACTTCATGTCATCAGGGATCTACCTTTTTATTAGCTATGTAGAATCAATACAAGAAATATCCCAAAAACTGTGTTTCTAGGGTAATAGCTTTATGTATTTTTAAGGTGCAGCTAGGAATAGCAGAAATAGCTGCACATTATCACGTGGCTTCTGACCACTTTAGAACCTACTGCTGCAATTTAACACTAGCAGTAGGTGTTAACTGAGGTAAACCATTGCCCAGGTCCACTGGGTTTTCTGACAGATACATACCTACATCTGGAAGTGTTTCCCTCATTGGTAGTGCTGCTCTAATATGGGATCAAGAAAAGAAAGCAAAGAGATTGCAACCACTTTTTTTCTGCCTCTGTAGTAACTTCCAGGTGGTATTTGTTTCCTCCTTTCATCATTCATTGTACCTATTACAATCCATTTGATACTTTTTAAAGGGCTACTAGGATATACATAGTAAACACAAATGAATGCTTTGTAAAAGTATATAAATAGTGATGGCATTGATTTTTTAAATTTTTGGCTATTTAAAAAATTCACCATGTGGAAATAGTGATAGAGATAGCTTCAGTGATGAACTACATATACTTGAGAACTTGGGAGGAAGAGAAAAAGAGAGTAAACTTGTTTTTTCAGGAAGAAAAGCCAGATGGTTCATGAATCAAAGTCAATAGCTTATGCAGTCTGTAACTGCAATTTTGAATAATCCTCACATACCAGGTGATTGAAGCTAGAGACCTCTCAATTTGAGGTACTGATCCTTCCTGCCTGACCCTAAATAATATTGCAAAGCGTAAGTTTGCAGCCTGGTAAATGTCAACCTCAGCTGCTGAGTAATTACACAATGTCTGTTAATGGGTTTCTTCTGAAAAGGACTGCTGTCAGTCCTGTTGATGGTGTCCTGTTCTGTCTTGCCGCTTTACTGATACCACACAAAAGTACTGAAGAGGTTTCCAAAACCTGGAACCTGTCTACAGCTGGCCTTACAAGTCTGGAAGGGAATGTTTGTAGAACGTGAACAATGGCTTTTGGAGCAAATTGTTCTTGTTTCATCAGATACTGGCTAGTCATAAGCCAGTATCTGACAAATACAAGCTGACTGTACCTGTACCATCATATTACCAAGCTTCAAGAATCCTGGTCAGGGACTTCCAGAGGGGGAAGTTCTGCCAAGCATATTGTGTTCAGTGGGCTGGACTTTTTTTGAGGCACAGTGAGTGTTCTTCATCAACATTCTTTTTGGCAGTATTATACTCACTCAAGCAATTTAAAAGCTGAAGAGTCCAGGTCTGTGTGCTGTCTTCTTGCTTTTCCCCACACTCATCTATTTAATCAGTGTTCTCGGACTAATTACAGGTTCTTAAGAATGTAGTTATCAAGGTACTGGAAAACCCTGAGGTATTTTTCAGTCTCATTCTGTAGTCTTAACGGGACTACAGAAGGGGAGAAGGCAAAAGGAAGGTTTTGGTTCACAAGTGTAGCTGGAATGATCTTTCTCCTTGTGTGGACTCATTTTTAGTTACTGGCACTGTATTTCATCAGTCACTTTATTTGCTCCTCGCTTGCTATTGTTATATACTGTCATATAATTCTGTTGTATATTTTTCTTCCATTTGACCCCAGGTCATGCCTGTTGCTGATTTTAATAGACTAGGAAATGAGAATTGCTTTGAAATGGATTGCTTTGAAACTTTGAAGGCCTTGTCCATTAATTGCAGAGCCATGTTAGACGGATGAGGATAAACACTCCTTAGTTGAACAATTCTGCCCACACTTAATCAAGCATATTTGCCTGTCTGTGGAACTGGCTGGGTCATGTCTTCCACATTGACTTTACTAGCAGTGTGCTGCTCTGCTTGCTCCTGAATAGAGATGTCCTGAGGATATTCTGGAAATGTGGAGGCCATGCCCTGGCAGTGGGAACAAAGGTTGCACAGAGTAACTCCCTCTGATTTCAATAATGATTTTGTCTTCTTGCTCCTCCTTTCATCTCCTTAAAGGTATTTTTTGGCCCTCTCCCTGCTTCTACTTATGAAGTTACTTAAATTTGATTTTTCCTCTTTAAAATGATAAGTAACTGGGTCAACAGCCTTGATTTTTAATTGCTTTGAAAAATTTGGAAGCTTTTACAGTAACCCATCACTGCTTCTTCAGGATGACTTAGCGAATCTTCTGATCTCTCCATCCTCTGCTTTCTGGCAATGTGTTCACTCCACATTCCACTGCTGGGATTGCCTTTTTTCCATGTCATTCCTAAGAGATATCTTAATAGAAAATCTTGCTGTTAAGTCAGAGTGTACAAAGCTGTAATTGCACTAGAGTGGGATGGAGTTTGGAAGATCTTACAAAACCCCTACAAACCTAATGTTTTTTTTTTTAAGGAGCGCTTCCAGCTGTTACTGTATTCCAATTTTAGATTGTGTTTTTGCACCTGCTTTAGAAGTCTGGGTTCTGTCCACTAGCTAAATCAACTTGTTGCTTCCTTGAAATTAGCAGTACCAAAAAGTATGCCTCATGTCTGCTTTGTTTGTGTTCTAATCAGAGAAGAAAAATGGTAATTACGCTGCAGGGTAAATAACTGTAAATTTCTTAAGTAAGATTTGAGCAATGCAATTGAGGAAAAAAAATGTCCTGAATATAACTGGCTAGTTACTAGTATTAGTACTACTAGTAGTTAGTAATACTATTGACTGGTAGTAGTACACCTAGGACAGTCTCCCTGTTCTTAGAAGTCTGTTTTTTAGAGACAAAGTGAACTATGTTCTGAAAACGTTCCTGTAAATATATTCACTTCTCATTGAAGTAGTGTCACAAAAGAAGAATGGACTAAGCTTGTATGGGCTTTTGCAGTAGTCCAAATGCTGGAGGCAGTATTTATATTTTGCATCTGCAGCTGAGCTGGTGGGAAGAGAAATGGCAGAAGGATTCGCCCTGGGGAGTTGCTGTACTTCATGTGCCAGCCATGTCCTTCATGTTTTCCAAATAAGCTTTGATTGGAGTTCTAAGCTTTCTGATACATAACATCTGCTTGCTGTCCAACTTAAGAAACAAGTGAATATTTGAGTCTTCTGATAGATGAGGAAGCTGAAGTGTTCTCTCTGATTAGCATTAACACTTTCAATTAAAAAGAAGTCTTTGGTGAGATGAACATTGTCATTAGCATGCTAGTTGGTCTACATTATTGGCTAGACATTTAATATCATGTTGTCAGTCTTATATTATTTGGCAGTATGCCTCAGATACAAAGGAGGATGAGTGAAATAAATTTTTAAAACTGCTGCAGTGGAAGAAATGGATGTTTTGATATTTCGGTACAACAGTATAGCAGATCTAGTCAGAGAAGCAAATGATTGTTACATATTTGGGGTTAAGAGAGAAGGAAAAATGAACAGTTAAAGCAATTATGTGTGATACCGAACCCTGCGTGCTTCAAGGATGAGCTTCCAAGGGTACTCAAAAAACTTGTGTTGTGTGGTTTAATTTCAGCTACAGCCATGAAAGCATATCATAGGACAACTTCCCTGTTTCTCCATTCTGAGTTAGAAAAGATTATGTAATGATCACAGTTCAGCTCCTCAGTATTCAGGCAGCTACCTGAAGTTTTTCTACTGCTGTTTTTCTCCTGTGAGCAACACGTGCAGCTTCTGGTCCCTGTAAAGCCATAAGTTTTAAAACATCTTCTGTAAATTAGGGAATGGCAGGTTAAATATGTGATTATCCCAAAAATTATCTGATGTGTGATTATCGCAAAAATCACTGTCATTATTTGTTAACTTTGAACATTATACTTCTATGATCTCTGTTTCATGTGAGATACACTTAGTGCTTTTTCCAGTTTTTCCTGTGTGAAAGCTCCTTCTGGGTAATTTCTTTTAGAAGTTTCGCAAAATTGCCCTCCTTAACTTACATTATGCCTCTTGACCTTTGCCTTGTCTTTCAATGTGTCTTTCCTGTAGTCTTCAGAGATATTCTTCTTTGTCTGGTCACTGACTTTCATACTGTTACATAAACCTATGGCTTCATGTTTTTGGGCTTAAGTGTTGTGTCCTTTAGTTACCTCTTCTCTAAGTTAAAATGTAGTGGTCTTTTTATGATCTCTTCATGTCCTGATCATTCTTGCTCCATGCTGTCTGCTGGCTTTGAGCATAACCCTTGATTCTTGCTTCTCTGCTTTGGCCTCCTTTATAAATTCAGCTCTCCTATAATCTTCACACCTCAGTTGCTGAAAGCTGGGGAAGAAGAGAAATATATTAATGTGGAACTAAAATATGCTTTGTGTTGCTGCTACCAGCTTACTCTATCCCATCCTTTTAAGCCTTGCTCTGGCATTGCCCTTGTAGCCTCCTAGTGAATGTGGTAAGCTGGTGCCCTCAGCCAGCCTAGCTTCGAGTAGCAGACTTTGTCTAGCATGGATATGCTGCACTGAACACTAGGCAAATAACCAGTTACAAAAAAAGGTGCTCATCCCAGTACCTTGATAATTAGCTTCATTAAGTGTACAGTTTTTTCATGTAGGGAGTGAATCAGAAAGCATATTAATTCTGGAAAGATTGTACAGTTGGGTTCTTTGTGTTCCTTCATTTCTGTATCAAATATCATCATTTGGAGCATACAAGACTGTCCTGACTGTAAGCAAAATTCACATTGTACTTTAACTTCTTTCCTCATTTTGCGTAATAATAAATAGTGAAGACCAGGTCTCTGTCACTTATGTGTCACCTCACAACAAAGTTTTGAAAGTCTGATCTAGCGATCAGTATGTGCAACAAATAGCACTTGACTCCCTTCTCTGAGCAGTGCGGAAACTTATCTTTTGTCTTCTCTCAGCATATGGTATCTTCAGGTTTTCTCTTTGAAGTTAATCAGACTGTAAAGTTTGCAAGAAACAGAATCTTTAATGCAAGAGTCCACCAATGTATATAATTGGTTTTTTGGAAGAGAAGCATTTTTGTACAAAAACTTAATTTGCTTATTTCCAGTAGTTAGTCCATAGTTTTGATCACTGTATTGTGCTACAACTTTTTCAGATGAGAGCACAGATAGTGAACAGTGTTGTAATGAATTTCCTTAATACGAATAAATTGTGCCATTGGCTTTAATGCTCCACTGTAAGAGCAATTTGGATAAGTATGTAAATTCTGTGTTTACAATAATTACAGCTTTGGCACTACATTCAGTTTGTTTTGTAGTCGGTTATGTAGGGTCCTCTTCTTGGTAACTGTGCTGCTCTTACTTAAACTTCTCAGAAAACAGCAAGCTGAAAAAAGGGAGCTTTTGATGTAAAGCTTTTAAAAGGTTTTCAGGCTCTAATGAACCTGTTCAAAGTTTGTAGCTGTTCCTATTTCTTGTCACATATGTGACAGAATTAATTGATTGTGCATTGCTAAAATGGTGGATTTAGAACTCCTACTCAGCAAGTTTCTCCCAAATGATGCCTTTTTGAGGAGGAAGAAAGAGTTAGGGCATAGTCATTTCTAGTTCTTGCATTGCACTTTTCTAAGTTAGCTTTTAAATTGAGCATGTTTTCTAAATTCATGGCTTTTGATTGTTTGAACATGTGGGGTTGGGTAGCTAACTGGTCTTTTACTGTATGTTTCTTTTCCTCTGGTATACTACCTCCTACTGAGGATAAAAATGCCTTTTTATATTTTGGTGTTGCAACTGAGAAGGTTGCAAATGCACATTGAAAAGTAAAAAAAAGAATTAATGGATTTTCTTCCTTGTTCTCCGAATAGGCAGACAGCAGTATGATTTTATAATTTCATTTTCTTTGGCCTCAATATATTCTTGCCCTAAATCAAGTGGACAATATATTATGTTCTTGCATCCTCATTGTGGATTGCATGCTATCTGGAGAAGTGGCCAAAATAGCTGAAATTTAAAGGAAAAAGTAGTAGCTGTGTTCCCTTCTGTTATGACAGCTCTGGTTGTGGGATTGAGGAATAGAAGCAGTGAGCACAAACTGAAACATAGGAGCTTCCTTCTGAACATCAGGAAACTGTGAGAGGGACTGCACTTTGGAATAAGTTGCCCATGGAGATGTTGGAGTCTCCCATGTTGGAGATACTCATCTGGACATAGTGCTGAGCAGCCTGCTCTGGGTAGTCCAGCTGGAGCAAGGAGGTTGGACAGGATGACTGCCTCCAGTGGTCTTTTTCACAGCCGACTTGTTTCCATAGTAATCATCAATGATGGCAGATTATTTCTTCCACATTAAAAAAGCTGTCAGCATTTTTCTCTGAAGCATGAAATGAGAAGTACCTCCAAAAAATGTTATCTTTGTTCCAGAAGTGCTTCCTTTTCTAATACTTGGAAGTGACTTTTGAGGCCTTTCAAATTAAAACACTTTACCAGAAATTGATTTATACTAACTTCAGAAGGTAAAAATCAAATATTTTTTAAGTTTTAGTTGTGGGCTGAAGAGGAAAGTCAGTTTAAGTAGAGTATCCCAGCTTCTGTTTTGGAGAAGGCATCTTCCTGTAGTAAACTCTTTGGAGGAGAGAGACACCTGAAGCGAGTACGTATTTATGCCAAAGCATTTGTACCTTAGCAATGTATTTGACAAATTTAAACTTTAATTATTTTAAGAATATCAACTGTTGCAGTAATTTTGAATTTAAATAAGAATTGGCAGCTTTTCAGAGACTGGAAATACTGTTTTGTGGCTGTGTTTTGTAACATACCAGATGAATTTTATGAAGGAAGGTTAGGGGTATTCTTTGACTGAACAGCTTTGATTTGAATTTGTCATCCTGTTCATAACGTTTCATGTTGCTGAGAAGCATTAGCCCTTGAAAGCTTTGTCAGTAAGCAAGTGTAATCTAACTTGTAACCCACTGGGAAAATTCCCACTTCATGAAGAGAAAAGAAGTGACACAGGGTTTTGTACAGTGAGAGTGAGAACTACTTCTCTCGGACAGCAGCAGCCCTCCAAGCAATCCTTTTTAGCTGGCTCCAAAAAAAACCCCCAAAACAATAACCCAAACAAAACAAAGTACAAATGAACAAAAAACCCAAACAAAAGACCCCCAAACAAACAAAAAAAACCAAAGGCAAAACAAATCACCTGGCTTTATTGCAAAACATCTTGTTTTGTTATGACAGTCTTTTTGAGGGCAAGGTCATATGCTTATTATCCCATTGAGATGATAAGGTCTTGAAGCTCTTTAGTTTTGTGTGTTGATAAAAGGAGATTTTAGGAAAGAAGAAAAAAAAGAAGTTATTTGAAAAATGAGGTATTTCTTATGAATCTTAAAGTGAAAATCTGTATTCTGCCTCTGGAGTGCCAAATAGGTGAGGTAGTCCAACCAAGGCACACATTCAGATGTGTCAGCAGTAAAAATTGCTGATAATTGAAAATTTGTTCATGTGTTCGTTAATTAAGTGCTGAGGTAGTACTTTACCTTTCAAGAACCTTTCCCCTTCAATATGAAAGAAGAACTGCCATAAAAAGAGCTCATGTCATTCCAGAGTAATGTACAAGACAAAAAGATCTGTTGAGCAACTTTTACCAACTGTCACTTCTCCACATAGTTTTTGTTAAGTACCGCATATATGAATTTTAGGTTTTAGCAGCAAAAATTACTGGGGGTAGGTGGCGGGCTGGCAGTCTGTGAAGCAGTTTGCCATCTGGAGGTGGTATAAGCAATCTGTTCATCAGGGCTTTCGTACAGAGATGGACATTTTTTCAGAGGACACTGGCAAAAGAACAGCTGGACAAAACCGAAGCTCATCAGAAAAATTACCCACACCTTGCAACAGCTGCATGGTTTCCAGCCACAGAGATCATAACAAATTCATCAATAAATTCATGGGCTAGCAAACATGGTGTTACTGAAAAAGGGGAACACTTTTTGTGTGCTGTGGAAATCCAGTGGTCACTTCTGACCTGGCTGTTTTGTGCATTGCTGCCAAAAAAATATCAGCTGGATGTCCTGTGTTTGGTAACTGGCCATTGCAGCTACTCTGACTGTGAAAGTTGTTCAGAAAACATGAGGAGAGAATAGGGGATTTTTTTTGTGTCTGTGGTTGTTGGACTTCTGGTTCTTTGCTCCAACTTTCTGATAACTGTCTAACCTACGTAATCAAATGTTGACAAGGGTAGTATTTATGTTAGAAGTAATCTAAAGCCTTTTATTCTTCTTAGAAAACAAATGTTTTGCAACAACTTTTTGAAGGTTTGTATCAAACTCTGCTCATTTACTCCAGCAGAAATTAAGCAGACTGAAATGGTTCATTATTCTGTTGGACTGGTATTTTCTTTGAGCTCTTTAAGAACATGTCACCAAAATTCTGCATCGACAGTTAAGGAACATTAGTGGGCTTTTGGATAAACTGGAGCTCCAGCTGACTGCAGTGACAAAAGCTTGACTGAGCTCACTTTAGACTGCTCTGTGTATTTTTCCTGACCACAGACATGCCACATACATGGCTCTTTGATTTGCTAGTAGCAGTTTAGGTTTCTGATGGCCAGTGTCCTCCTTTGCATGGTAGATTCACTGACAGATTTACCAGGCTGTGGAATTGCCAGGTTTGTATGCCGCAGCTGATGTGCAGTGACTGACTACTGCCATGGAATAGCAGCTTTTAGTGCTGTGTCCTTTTCTATTTAAAAGGATTTAAAGTTATTTGTACAGCATTTTATTGCTCTTTACCTACACAAACCCCACTTCTTTCAGTGCAAGAGTCTGTGCATTTTATTCGAGAATGTTAGTGTAATATCGTAAGCATTTCTGAAGCGTTGGTGAATGTGTTGCATTACTCTAGAGATGCTTCTGATACTAGTCTGTGTCAGGGAAAAGCCTTTTCTAGTGCTCTCAACTTTGATAAAAGTGAAAGAGACTCTCCAAACACAACCTAGGGGGCTTCCAGTTTAGCAATAAGACACAAGCACAGAAATTCTTGGTGTTTCCCCAACGGTAAAACAGAACTCACTGAAACATTGTAAAAACCAAATGATCCGAATGATTTTGACTGATTGGCAGATTTCAATTTAAATAATGCTGAGTTTGTCCCAGGCTGCTCTACTTCTAACCCTCAAATTATGATTCATGTTTTCTTGCCTTTAATGCTCTTCTGCTTTCCGTCTGCCCAAACAACTGACTTCAGTAACTGACTTCCATTGTCGCTCAAATAACATGTGCGGCTTTCTTACTCTGTCAGGTGCACTGTTTTGCAACCCTTTAAGACTTTCAGATTTTTTGCTGAAGTCCTTCTCTCTCTGTCTCTCTCCCCTCTCCCCCCTCCACCCCTCCCCTCTTCAGATTACTGTTTTCTACTTGGCAAAAACAGGAAAATCTTCATATCATTCAAATCTAGCTAAGGGAACTCTTCTGAAGCTGGTAACTGCCCCATGGGTTTATGTGTAATTTTTGAGTACTGGAATGGCTTAAGTTTGTATGTTGTTTTTATTGATTAGAAGTCTTGGTTTTTATTAGCTGTTTGTCCTCTGAGGACAAAACACATTTAAAAGAATGATCCATGGAAGTTTGAAGAGGCTGAGCTCAATCACGTCTTTTTCAAAATTGTTTAAAAGTTAAGTATGCTTGACAGTAGTAGCTATGTAAATCAAAGAACTGTTGCTTTTTCTTTGGAGACCATGCGGACCAAAAACTAGAAGAGGTCAAGTGCATAGTTATTGTACCAGTCTTGGCTTGTACAGGGAGATCTTGCTCATTACAGAGCAGTTATATTAGCAACCTACCTGGGACTGTAGAGCTGTTGGTAAGCTCTGGTCCTTCATTAGACAGTTTTAAAAATTCTTAAAGTGCCCCATAAAGCAGTTTGAGTTACTTTAAGCCTACATTCTAGATGTGTGCAGTGTGGGAGGCGATTAAATGACTGAACCCTGCTGTCCCATGCTGTGAGTGAATTCCTTCACTTGCAATGTCTCCTGGCCAAAAGCAGGCATTCACTCTTCTAAATGCAGATGATAAAACTAAAGCAGAGCAAGATCGTATTAAAGGTCTGTATGAGATACCAGGAGAAGATAGCCTGCAACACCAACAAACGTGGATTCTGTGAAAGTGTCAGAGGAACTGGCTTAGAAGTTATAAGGCGGTGGCGGGGAGTCTCCTTAGCAAATTATTTTACTACAAGCTTATTACAAATTTACTTATATGATCAAACAAGTTTTATAAAATATTTACAGCTTTCATTTCACCTTGGCTGGAGAATGAGTACATTCTCTCCTTGTGATATGGCTCTTTAATTAGTTAAGGAAAGAAACAGAACAGCACAATAGTCCCCATTTGGAAAGACATAAACTACATTGTTCTAAGTGGGATAAAGTCTCTTGAAGCAGTTTCTGGGTACATTAAGTAGGAGGTTTCATTAAACTGAATATCTTCTGTGATGAAATTACAATATCTATGAATGATGGGAGAGTAGAGGCTGTCATCTGCCTTGATTCTTAGCAAGGTTTTTGCTGTGGCATCTCCCGTGGCATCATTGCACGGGGTTGGGATGGTAAAGTCTAGATGAATGAAAAACTACTAGATGAGATTAACAAGAACAGTGAAGGTTCTTGAAGGAAGCTGTCTGAAGAATGACTGAGGTTGCTTGGTCTGTTCAGACTGAAGACTGAGGGGTGACCTCATTGCAGTGTCCACTTCCTCATGAGGGGAAGAGGAGGGGCAGGCACTGATAATCTCTCTGTAGTGACTGGTGAAAGAACCCAAGGGAATGGCCTGAAGTTGTGTCAGGGGAGGTTTAGGTTGGATATTGGGCAAAATTTCTTCACCCAAAGGGTGGTTGCACACTGGAACCAGCTCCCCCAGAGAAGTGTCTGTCCTAAAATCTGTTTAATATCTTCACATTTCCTTGTTCAGCTGTTGGTCATGCACATCACTAAAATCTGTGAATGACTCCAGTCTGGGTTTGCAGTTTGTACACTTGAAGTAAGGGCTGCCGTCCAGAACAATCCAGACAGGCTGGAAGAGTGTACCAACAGGCATGTTGTGTAGCTGAGGTGAGACACAGGCAGTAGGAGATGCTGTTTGCCTCAGACAGGAGCTGACTGGCTGGGGAATTGCTGTGCTGAAAAGCTCTTAGGGATCCTGGGTGACGGTGGCCATGCATGAACAGAATGTGCTCTGCAGCTGATAAAAGCCAGCAGCATCCTGGGCTGTATTAACAGGAGCCTAACAAGGAAATCAGACCAGGCGATTCCTCTTTAGTTATCCCTTGTTAAATTGCGTCTGGAATACTGCGTCCACTTTTGATGCCCCAGTACGAGTAAAAATGATGCAGAACTGTCTTGAGCTCAGTAGAGGACCATGAAGTACCACAGCATCTGGGGTGCGTGGTCTCCGAGGAGAGGCTGAGAGACTGAGGCTTGTTTGGCTTGGAGGAAAGACAACTGTAGAGCAGGGATCTGTAGTAATAGTCTGCCTACATTTATAAAGAAGTTGCTTACAATACAGGTACCAACTCTGTACTTGGACATAGAGCAGGAGAATGAGAGAGTGATCATTAATTGAATCAGATAGTATGGTGAATACCACAAACTATTTTTAATAATAGTTTTTTATGCTCTTTTTGGAAATTCTGTTATTATTTTTAATAATGGCATTTCATACAGTGTTGTCTCTAAAGTGGTGTGGCAAGCTTTAAAATACCACATACTTGCTTGGGATGGTGTAGCCTTTTCTGGAGTAGATGGCTTCCCTAGTTAGCCAAAAGTAAGCTGTGTCATTGTACACAGATCAGAAAAGCATTGGTGTTGGAAGGCATGTTTTGAGATCATCTAGTCCAACCTCTTTGCTGAAACAGGGTCATTTAGAACACGTTGACCAGGAGAGTGTGCTGAACTTGGATTCTTTTTAATATCTCCAGATCATGAAACTGATTTTAGTATAGATACTACTGTAAAATTTGATGTGGAGACAGGGCCTCTCTGTGACAGCACAGCTCGGGTGGAAAAAAACTACATAAAAGTCAAGTAGTCCAAATAAGTTCAGTCAGCGTTATGAAAAAAAAAGCAAACAAAAACCCAACAAAACCCTACACCAAAAAAAAAACACCTTAAAAAAACCTAAAAAACAATGTCTCCCAAAGCAAACAACCAAAAATACTCCAGACACAAACAAAAATCCCCAAATAATACCCCTTCATACGTCATTTCTTAGTGAAAAGAGCCTGAGAAAGGGTAGCTTTTTTGCCCAAATTTCACTACTGTTAAGACTTTTATACTCTTTCCAATTTGTTCTTAAGCATGTGTATCCTTTGTTGTGGTATATAGATAGAATGCAGATGTTGCTTCTTTGACCTTTACAAGTTGTATTTATTTGCACTATTTCTATGAACTGTAATAATGAACTGTTATGTGTAACATTTAAAATCGACAAGTTTAGAAAGCAGTTGGGAGAGTTTGGAGTGTTTTTTCTAATTTGTTAACTTTAAGTACGTGATGACAATTGACGGATGGAGTCTTATTCTTTGAAACTTTAATCTACTTCCTCAGATCTTTTCCAGTGATCTCTTTTGTGTGTTTCTTTCATGTATCATTTAAGCAAGGAGAATGGTGTTTTTCTGCTTATATGTGCAGTTACAAACCTACTCAGCAGCTGGTGTAGATACATAAAACCTGAGTGTTTTTCACTATTTTTTTCTCCAATTCCATAGCAAATTTGGCCTAGTTTTTTTAAAACTTGCTCAAAAGTTCTGTCTTGAGGTATGATCTGTGAGTTTTAATAACCGAAATGCATTTAACTGTTGAAAAGTCAGGGAGTCAAACTTCCTTGCTGTTTCTCTACCTACAGAGCTAACAAAATGTGTAGCTTTGTGCTTAACTCAGACAAAAGGGATGCTGACCCTAATGTACAGATCTCATTGACATTTTCTAGGTTTGAAAAAGGAATTATAAAGAACTACAATGTGCCTGAGTGCTGCCTGAGTTGTGTGTCAAGTGTGCATGTCACTGCAGCCCATTTACTGATGTTATCAGCCTACCAACAGGTGCCTGCCAGCAGAGAGGCTGCTGCTTGTATACACAGCGGGTAGCATTGTGAGGGCTGGGAACCCTTAGACCCTTCAATGGCAATTGCAGGAGGACATTTTTCACCCAAGGAGACTAAATAAACGTGGCACAGCTTTCTAAATGGAGGCTATGTATATACTTACTTGAATGCTGTTGGGATGAGAAAAGAGAGCTTGTATTAGGTTATTCCCAATGTAGATTAAGAACATGTAGTTCCAACCCTATTGTGAATAGAGACAACTTCCGCTAGACAAGGTTGTTGAGAGCTCTGTCCAGCATGGCCTTGAACAGGGATGGGGCATGCACAACTTTTCTGGGCAAACTGTGCCACATCACCCTCACAATAAAGATTTTCTTCCTAATATCTCATCTAAATCTGCTGCCTTTGAATTTCAAGGTGTTGCCCTTTGTTCTGTCATTACACACCTTCATAAATAGTTTCTTTTCATCTGTCTTGGAAGACTCCTTTGAGGTGCTGGAAGACTCCAAACAGGTCACCCCTAAGCCTCCCTTTTCCCAGCTGAACAATTCCAGTTTTCTCAGCCTTTCAGAAAGAAGTGTGACTATTCTGTCCTGGTTGTAGAATGTTGAAGGAATTAGGGTGTGATTTAGTAATGGTGCTGCATTCACTTACTTTGTTTTATCTGTTTCATGTTATTAACATAGAAAGGAATTTCCAGAACTGAATCCTCAAGAGAATATCTTAGAAATAAACCTGGTAGCCAAATTATTGTTACACGTTTCTTCAGGCTCCTGTCACATGCTAGATGGTCTTTTAGACTGGTACCGAGAGACAAAACTACTGCTGGTGTAGCTTTTTCAGTGGATTTCTGCATCTGGACATAATCTCTCTGACTGCCCTTTGCTTGTCTGTGTACTGCATTCAGTTGTGTTTCTATCCTCGTTTTTTAGCTATGTTGTCATGATTCCTTGCTTATTTGGGAGTTGGGCTGTACTCAGATTGTGTGTGTGTATCCGTGTGTGTGGCTTTCAGTCTTGCTGTTCCTGCTGAGTAGAATACCAGTAAGCTATACAGTGAAGATGTCTTTGGATTGTCTTTGGCTAAGGGAAACTTGGAAGAAGTGAAAGCCTTGAAAAACAATTCCGAATGCTGGTGGCATTTGGATTGAGAAATTCCTGGCTAAAGCAAGTACCTCCCCTAAACACAGCCAAGCACTACCCACAGTGTTGTCCCTGGATGTTGTATATGCTAGTTTCAGTCACCATATTAGCTAATTTATGTAAGTGATTCTCTGCCTTTCCACATAATTTGGAATAATCTGGAAATACAATTTAGCTTCCTTATAGAGTGTTTTTTACTAGCTAAAGGTTAGGTTGATTGTTAGATTTCCGGTCTTTAGGAAACCCAGTAAAATATTCTACGCAGTTTGTGATTTTATAATTGTCCATCAAATGTTATAATTAAAAATCATATTGAGGGTCATCATGTCCTGCATGCAACAATATTTGTGTGTGTGTGTGGGATTTCCTGACGTACAGTTAATCACTGAAAAATGTGATTTAAACACTGTAATAGTCAAAGCCTAACAGGAGTTCTGTACATTGCTGGGAAAGACCTTTCTATTTTTACCTGTATATAATTTTGTCATTTCTTTTATATTTGGTTTAACATGAGGAGTTGTGGGAGTGTTGTCATTTTAAGGTTTGAATGTTTGCTGAGTTTCATTCAGCTTTTCTGAGTAAGCCAGGGTGGTAAGAATGGTTCATTGCATGTAGTCTACTGAAGCTGCAATACACCAAGGTTTAGTTTTGTGTTTAGACATCCAGTTTATTTCTCTGATTAATACGTCTGTGCTGGATCTACTGTACTAGTTTTTTTCTTTGGTCTGTATGATAACATGAGGACCTTCATCTTGGGCCTCCTTTCTTGTCTATAAGATGATGAAAATATTATTTGCACTTGGTTTAAAAGGTTAAGGCATAAGAACTAAGAAAGTTTATCAGCCTGATGAAGATACATAATTTTGAAATTTTCCTCATGAAAAGCAGGTGTGGATGTGGTTTTCTTACATCCCAATTATTTGTAAAAGCAAAAAAACAAAACTACATAATAGGCCTAATCTCATTTAGTTTACCTTCTACAAAATAACATCAACTGTAAAATCATATTATATTTCAGAGACCCATTTTTATGGCCATTTTTCACCATCATCTATTTCACATTAAGGCCACCATTGATTTCAGTATCTTTTCAATTTCTCTTGAGTCATGGGCTCACTCTGAAATTTACTCCTATTCTTTAAGATGCATCCAGAGGCAGAGCAAATTAGAGCAATTTTTTTGTAGAAGCAGAGGAGCCCGTTTCAGTACTAAAATTCCCAATGTTTCATAAACTGTTCAAATGCACACACCTTAAAACAAGTTTTCACATTTCCAACAAGTGTGAAAATGTATGTGCGAAGTGCAGAAACGAAATATTTGCTCCTGCAGCTCCTCCAGAGCCTCAGCCAAAAATCTTCCTGCCTCTTTATCAGTTCCCAGTCACCTCCCTCTACTGATGATATACGTCTTTAAAGTGTTGTACTAGTTGTCCTAAGTTTGGGGTTGGTTTCCTGAAGTCCCCAGTGAGAAGGTTGGTGTGCATTGGAATTTGTCCAACTGAGCCTGTTTGCTTGGAGTGGCCAGTCAACCTGGGCAAGGCACCCTGTCTGTCCCACTTGGGTTACCAAAAACTTGTGCCAGCTGTGGGCTCCTTTCCCAGTTTGCAGCACCAACGCACACACCCAGGCGAGGTATTTCTACCTCTTATTCTGGTTTGTGCAAAGGAGGGAGCAGGGTGGTAGCCCACGAAAGACTGGCTCCCCAGTCATCAAAACTTTACACGATTTGTACATTTTAACAAACAAACATCAGCATTCATTGCTTACAGATTACGTGACTTTCATTAATTAGTGCTCAACCCCCTATTTGCCATGCTAATTAGTCTGCCGGTGCAGTTCTTCCCTCTGTCTGACTCCGGGGTCTGGTTGGAGTAGGTGGTCACTGAGTTGGTGGCCACTGCTGGAACTACCTCTCCCCCAGTTACTGCTCAGTCCTGAGCTTACTCCTGGTGGCTCTCATCCAGACAGGCCATTCATCTTGGGACTGCCTTTCCTTCTCCCTAAAACAAGCACTAGCCAAGCATATAATGTTCACAATGCAATTGCTTAATCAGAGCTGTCTAGTTATGATCTACATCTACTGACTGACAACAACAAAAATTGCAAAGTTGGCTTCAGATCTTGAGAGGCTTGATCCAAGATGTGCATATGCTTTTGTTTGGATTCTGAGATCTGCAGCTGGCCTCCATCATGGGAAGCGGTGCAAGGGTATGTGCCGATGGGGTGGGTGAACTATGGGGGGTCACTGTGAGGAAATAAAACATCCTTGAGGCTCTGTATAACTGGTCTGGGCATAATGGGAAGCAAACTGTCCCAGCCTACTGTAGCAACAATAAGTGTTCCTGACTGCATACTTGATGAGGAGAGCTGGGCTAACTTGGGTCCTCACAGCAGAGTTTTCTCTTGCCCTATACAGGGTTACAGTGTTTTCCTGCTAGCTCTTGAGTATACCAGGAGATCTCTTTACATGTCACAGTTACTAGAAAAATCATCTTTGTGTGCTTCATTGTCCCATGAAGTCTATGTGAGACAAAATACCAAACTTTACTTTCACTAGGTAGCCTCTGAACTTTTTCTGGTCATTTTTACTTTGTCCCCTCTCACATTTACATCCAACCTTTGAACAGTGGGGGCAAAAAAAACCCAACAAACCAATGAAAAATAACCAACCATGTGCTCACAATATTTTTGAGATGAGATGGTTGTTTTCATTCATTCTCAGTTTTTCCTTTCTCAGAGTCAAGCCTCCAAGAGGCCTTGGTATGAGGAAGGAAGAGACTTTAGGAAGGATATTGCACCACAGATTCTGTTACATGAGCATGGGTTTTCAGTAAGTAATTTTAAGCCAGGTATGATACACAACCAGAACAATGTAGATGAAGAATGAGAGAGGATCTGTGTGACGCTGCAAATTGCTCAAAAGCTTTTTAGTGAATGTTTCTGGACAATAATATTGTAATGAGGGAGAAGCTTGCATTTGTAGAATGCAAGCCTCTTCTGTCTGAGCGGTGATCTGTGTCAGAACACAAGGGGTGCTGCTATGTTGTGCTTTGAAAATTGGGAGGATGCTGATGCTGAGGGCATCTCAGTTCCAGCTGAGTTCTTCAGAGCTACCTACAGCTGCCAGAGACAGTAATTTTCAGGAACACTTGCAAATATTCCTCTTTTTGAAAAAGAAAGCCCATTCATACTATTTAAGAAGGTGTGTTGGGGTTTCTGTATTGGTGGATTTCAGTGGCAAAGAGTGGCTTGCAATAATACTGACAATTTGGCATTTAAAAAGGCAGTTTCTGTCCTAAAAGCTTGAGACTTTTGTGGGCTTCCAATGGTAGTCTTCCTGTTGTTCTTCTGATGCTTGCAGGTCTTATTGCTGGTGAGCTTTTCCTTTACTAATGCCATTCCTGCATGCCCAGGCAATGTATGTAAATGTTTCCTTTGTAGTCTAACTTTGCTTTCACCTCCTGTATACTGCCTTTTAGTCATGGAGTTCCACCATAAGTTCTTTGGCTGAGCTGGTCTTCTGATATGTGTACTTCACATTATTGGGCTGGACTGTTCTGTGCTCAGAGAATGTCCTTTGACCTGCTTGCTTTATTGTGATGCTTTACCATCATTGCAGCTTTCAGTGGGATCATAGCTACCAGTCCCCAAATTGGCTTTCCAAAAGTCCATGGTCTGTACTCCACTGCTCACTTCCTCTCTGCCCCCAGGGTTTAGAATTCCCCTATGTCATGGGCATTACCACTGAGGCTGCCAGTCATTTTTGTATCCTTAATTGGTACTTCCCAGCTAGTGAATCGCAGATGTGCTTAGCTGTACACCAGCCCGGGTTAGCCTGTATAGTACCTGTATTAAGGAGATACTTCTTAATTGGAATAGAAATTCTATCCCTTCCCTTCCCTTCCCTTCCCTTCCCTTCCCTTCCCTTCCCTTCCCTTCCCTTCCCTTCCCTTCCCTTCCCTTCCCTTCCCTTCCCTTCCCTTCCCTTCCCTTCCCTTCCCTTCCCTTCCCTTCCCTTCCCTTCCCTTCCCTTCCCTTCCCTTCCCTTCCCTTCCCTTCCCTTCCCTTCCCTTCCCTTCCCAGAACCTTCCCTTCCCTTCCCAGAACCTTCCCAGAACCTTCCCAGAACCTTCCCAGAACCTTCCCAGAACCTTCCCAGAACCTTCCCTTCCCAGAACCTTCCCAGAACCTTCCCAGAGCCTTCCCTTCCCAGAACCTTCCCTGTCCCCACCTGCTCTGTTGCTTTTTCAAGGATATTAAAATCATTCACAAGAACCAAGGTTGTGATCAAAAGCAACCCTCAAGTTGTTTAGGGTGCCCTGTCTATGTGGGAGGTCTGTAAAAATGGCTTTTATCATGATGCCACGTTTCCTGACATCTTTTCTGATGTGGCTCCATAAACCCTTATCCACCTGTTGTCCACTAAAAGAGCTTCATAAATCCACACTGATCTTTTGCATAAAGGCACCCTTTACATTCATCTTCCCTGTCTACATTTTCTGAATAGCATCTGTTTGTCCATCACAGCTCTGTCATTCCTGCCAGATCTCAATTATTCCAGTCACGTTGTATGGTGACTGGATGCAGAGCTCTTGTTCCTCCTTCTGTGTGTTTTCAGACTGCATGTGTTACATGTACACTTCAGACAGGGGCCCCTTCAGCCTGTAGTGTTGCTGCTTAAGTGCCTCTTTTTCTTGTTGCTCAGGGTCCTTTATTCTTTCTACTGCTACTTCCCAGTTCTTCACTTATCTGTGAGCGTCCCTTCCTAGTTGGAGATAATGTGAATTTGAAAGTAACTTGGCTGGTAAAAATTGATGTATTGCCTTGACTGATGCTGCTGTGCAAAGAAGTAAGTGGAGAGCATAATATCCATTCACACTGACTATCTTCTGCCTGGTGCAAACACTGGTACCTCCTCTGTCAAAATCTTGTGTGTTAATTTGTGAGTTTTTGGGTTGTTCGGTGGGTTTGGTTTGGTTTGGTTTTTGGTTTTTTTAAAGATTGTTCAAGAAAAGGAAGTGAGGAAAAGGAAGAGAGTTTGGTAACCAACTTCAAATCTCAAAAAGAATTAACAGTTTTATGAAATGTGCTAAAGGCTGTTCCTGTTATTAGGGTTGTATTAGAGATTGCTGCTCATACTATAATCTCTTCTGTGGCAGGATTTATCACTTTGCAGTGAAAACATACTTCAGGCAATAGAATTTGGCATTCCTGGCCTGAGTCCAAGTAAACGCTAATGTTTGGTTTCTTTGTTCCTTTTTTAATTTAAAAACATAATTTCCTTTTGATTTGAAAGACTCTGAGTAGTAGAGGTTTTGTGGATTTGGCTGGTGTTTATAGTTCCTGCAGCTATATTCTGTTTGTATACAAATTGCTGGGTAATTAATAATGTGATCTAATTTGTTATGCACACAGTGTTAAAATTGAACTTGAATGTTTACTGTTAACTAACAGTAAAGCTTATATTGAGAATGTATTGGGGTTTTTTTAAATATCCATTTGAATACATTTTCATGTTTCCCTATAAACACACGAACACACCATGCACACACACAGTTTGTTGGAGCGGGAGAAACAGAGCTGTGACTTGAGCAACTTCAGTTTGCCTGTGAGTGCTCTGAACTGATTCCAGTTAGACTGATAGCATAGCTTTGCCTTCCTGGGCTGCGTCTCCTGCCATCTGAGTGCATGCACATTTCTGATTGCTCTTCATTCTTTACAGTCCTTCTTGCTGCAGTCATTGTGTAGTGACCCAGTGATTTGAGCAGGTGATTAAAAGGAGGTCTCTATTTGTGAATTACTTTGCAAGAGGGTGTTTTTGAGAGAAGCCTGTTCAGCAGATGTTTACTGTATAATGGTAGGTAGCTCTGCATCAAATTCTAGTTTTTGTTTGCTAGCTTCTAATGTTTTGGAGAAGTGCAGGTGAACCTTTTGTACCCGTAAGTGGCCTACCATGTGTAGGTTGTGGAGAGAGAGTTTGAGTAGGATTTTAAACAATAATTCATTTTGTAGTGAGTTGTGGGGGTGTTGTATGACATTTAGCTAGAACAAGTTTACTGGTGTGTTTAGAAAACCAAGGTTGCAGCTCTGAGGCAGTTCAAATTGGCAAAAGCATATTTTGCTGGGAAAAACTGCCTCAATTTAAGTTATGAAAAACTGTCTCATAGATAATTTTTATCTTCAACCTAGGATTGCTTTTGAAATGAAGTAGTGTATATTACTTTTAAATTATGTTCATGTTTATGTGTATTGCCTTGGCCTTTTAAAGCTGATGTTAAAGTAATAAAGTTAAAATTTGTGTCCCACTAATTTTAACTTTATTGACATGTGTTGAGGCATCTCACAGATTTTACAAACTATCAAATGGGCAGGTATAGCTACACACACACATTGAAAGAAAGAAAAACATGAGCCTCCCTCTGCTTCATTTAGGATTTTAGTTCATTTGTATGGTAGCCGAAGGCACTTTGCTCTCAGCCTAACGTCTGTCCAGTTCAAAACCATACCTAGTTTTACTGAGTTTTAGTTACCCTGCAACACCAGGTGGAACAGCACTGGGGAGGATTCACAAGCAAACTGTGCATTGCTTGTTTTTGTGAATGGAGCATTTATGGCTTCTTGATTTTCTGTTCCCTTATTTTTCCTAGGTATAATGAAGTGACAAGACTGTTTCAATTATGATAGAGGACAGTTCTGCATTGGGAAACTTTTGTTAGGCAGTTTCTCTAGGTTATAGACTTAAAGTAGATGCAATCCTTAGGGTAGAAAGAAAAAATTTCTTTATATCCATTATGCTTTTGATGCTTAAAAATGAGCAGTAGTTTAAGTTATTCTTCTCATGCTACACCTCTGTTTATAGTAGGAGGGCAAGGGGATGTACTTCTGCTCATAGCAGAGAGTTGCACTGCGGCAACTTTGGTCCAAGTCACTCCAGATGTCCCATTCACAATTGAGCTTGGTAGTGTTATGCCAGCTTTTCAGGTAGCACCCCTCTTGGTCAGTTAGTGACTTCGGAGCATGGAATTAAAGGATGTCTGAGAAGACTGGATGCATTCAGAGGAATATTTCTACTGTTGTGTCAGGAGTCACTGAGCAGGTCTGTTGGAGACTGATCAGGGAAACTAGCTGCAAGATCCTGGACTTCCTGTGCACATTCTTGGTCATGGATCTCTCTCCTCATTGTGTGTGACCCAGGCTGCTTTTGCTGTTGGCTGAAGAAGTAGTGAAGTAGCAAAGAAAGGCTCAGCACATGTGTGGTGCCTGGCAATGAATGTAGGTGCTGTAGGATTGACAAGCTGTATGAGAGGAGCCTGGTAATTGGAAGGCATCTCAAATGTCAAACATCTATGGGTTAAATATCTGATACAGTTAACAGTTCAAACATTTTTACAGAACCATTTTTAATAATCATCCTGTAGTTATTTTAAAATAATTTATATTGTGGTTTCATAATTGTTCCATTCAAGGTCTTTTGTTTATCTGTAGTAGTACTTCCAGCAACTACCAAACCTCAGTAACAAACCAGCAATTTGCTTTACATTTCAGAGAAACAATCTACTTAGGTTTTGCAGCTTCATACCTTGAAAACAAATGCTGTTGTAAGTCAAGATATGATGTCCCTTACTTTGTTGTTGGTTTTACTTAGCATATGTTTATGCTAGTATGCCTTACATTTTGCTGCTTTTGAATTCATAAAGGTTGTGCATGCTTTCTGTTTACCTTTAACATGGGAGGAAAAATGCCTGAAGCAAAACCCATAGGCTGCCACAAAAATGGCTTCACAGGGAAACTGAGTTAGGCTGGTTTTAATTTATTTAAATTGCCAATTAGGATACTTCTTTGATTCATGGTTTTCAGTTTAACTTGGAGCATTCATGTAGAGAAAACTGGAATCTTAGTAGTCAATAAGTGTATTTCCTATTGAACATAACATTTGAAACCTTATTTGCTAAATTTTGTGAGGAAAGGAGGTAACTTACAGGCGCATTTAAGGAATTTATATAACTGCACATTATATTGGCTTCTTATGTTCTGTGTTTTAGGCTTTTGAAAAATTGTATGGTTTACTTTGTTTTCCTTGATAAGATTAATTTTTATTTCTTATTTGATGATGGCTTCTATTTAATAGAAACATGAATTATATTTTGACAACAAGCTTGTTAAAACAGTCTTGAAAGGCAGATGTGTTTTGTCAGTATGCTGAAAATAAAGTGGCTTTGAGAAATCAGGAAAGTAGAAACAAAATGATTTGGAAAAGATGCAAATTTAAGCTTTTTTTTTTGATTGGTAGTATTTGTAGAACTAGCGATTTAGCATTCACTTGCACTTTGCCTTCTTTTTCTGGTATGTAAAAATTAGACTGTTTTCTCCTATAATTTGTAATAAATTTCCTAACTTTGAATGAGCAAGCTATTAAACTCTTTTCAATGGGAAGAGGAACAAAAGGCATCAACTTCTGAAAGAAAACCCTAAACATCTCTGACTTCATTTGACTGGCCAAGAACTTCCTTCAGAGACTTGACTGATCCTAAAAGTTCAGGACTAATTTCACTGTCTGAAGTATTTTATTACCTTTTGGTTTTTGTTCTAGACAACTTAGGTTTGAATTTCTAGTACATTTGAAAATAGCTTTGATTGAGTTTAAATTCAGTATCTTAATTTAAATTTATGTATTTTTTTACCTGCTGGTTTCCAATATTCAAAGACTTCCTTGGATCAAAGATTGTAATCAAGGTTGTGCATACAATTTCTGTATTGGCCCATCATGATTTTTCTTAGACAGCATATTACTATGGCATTCAATTTTTCTGCATTTTTTGCCCTTTGTTGTGAAAGGGTTTGGAATAGAAATGGTCTTCTGAGAACTTCTCAGTAATCTTATGTTTTAAAATACTGACAAGTAGAATGTACTTTCCAAAAAATGGGTCTGTGTGGCTATCTCAGTGGACCTCCAGGTAGAAGAATCTTTTTGTATGTGTATTCTGTATGCTGTGAATTAATGAGAAATCGCCTGTATGCTGCATATTTTATAGAGCCAAAGGGAGCTAACCTTTACCTCTGGTATTACTCATGCTGTTAGTTTTGATGTTCGCTATATTAGGCCATTTGATTCCAAATATTTAACACAGACAGATGGGTGCAATCCAGCTTGTGTTGCTTGAATAGATAATTGACAGAAAGGTAAATTACCTTTGTAATGGATATTACCTGCAGTGATTTCAAAATAGCATGTTAGTTGGAGTTAATTTTGTTAATATGCTCTTTCCAAGAAGAAAAGATTCTTTTTTGTTGAGAACCTTCGATGAGTTTTAGAAAATGCAAGGATTATCAGAAGTGAAAAACTTAATGGAGTTTAAATTAGTTATGAAAAGTAGAGGACTGAGAATAGCTCAAATTTGTGAGGGATGGATCTGTCACTTTTCACTTGTCAGCAGATGCAACCTGCAGATCCAGGGTCCCAGAACTATTGTTTATTTTGAGCTTTTTTTGTTGATGTTGATATTTGGCTATGCCAGATGGAAAAATGAAGTGCTATCTTCTGTGCTCTCTCCAGACGGAATTGCTATTGACCAGTACTGCAACAAGATTATTCATTTATTCTGAAGTATCAAAGCTTCCAGAGTTTCTTTTCTAGAGTTATTAATGTCTAACAAAGGTAAAATAAATGTAAACATTTGCTCCTATTTACAAATTTAACTCATTCCATGGCTGGCAGGTTTCTAATCTGAATGTTGAATATGTACCAGAAGAATGCTTATGTTAACATTTAATGATCTTGCTGAGACATGGTAGCCTGTGGAATGTAGATAGACCAATTTCTTTGTTTTTAAAAGAGAAAAGCCAACGTTGTGCAATAAATGACTTATGATAATGACTGATCCAGCCATAGTGAAAAGTTGCCCTATTTGGTAAAAATACTCAATAGGGGAGTGTGGGTGTTCTTCTTACACTGAAAAATAAGCATATTTAACCCTGGAAAGTTTTCACCTCTATCCTAGGGCATATGGTTGTTTTCAGAAGAGTTTTTTTGTCTGCTGGTATTGCTGGAAAAACTAAAGAATTTTTCCTGTGTTAAATTTGGGAGGACTATAGAAGATACATTCTGCAATCTCCAGGGTCCAGGACAGAGAGAAATGCATTTTGGCTCAAGAAGTGAACTGTATCCTGAAGTGATTTTGCCCCTCTTCTCTGCTCTTATGAACCCCAGTGGGAATTCTGCACCCAGTTCTGGGGACCTCCATACACAAAAGGCATGGACCTATTGAAATGGGTCCAGAGGTCAGCCACAAAAATGGTCGGGGGCTGAAGCACCTCTCCTTGGAGGAGAGCCTGAGAGTTGGGCTTGTTCAGTCTGGAGAAGTCCTCCAGGAAGACCTTACTGTGACCTTTCAAAAGTATGAACAGAGATTTACTGCCAAGGCTTGTAGTGACAGGACAGGGAGCAAAGGTTTTAACTGTAAGTTTGTCAGAGTACTTCTTCACTGAAAAATTTCTAGTTACCTAATATGCCTTTCAGATTTAAAACTTGGCACAGGCTTGACCTCCTGTTCACTGAACATTATGCCAGTGTTCTGATTTACTCTCCTTATGGATGTCCTTTTAAATTAACCTTTAAAACTCAAAATCATCAAAATAAAAACCAGATTTCTGAAAGGCTGGGAACTGAAAGCAAGAAACATGATGCTTTCTGCATACCTGATTGCTGGCTGAATTACTTGTAGTTTTACCTGTTGGTTATGCCTCTAATAACTGTCTCTGACATTTGCACCAGAACTAAAACTGGGGATTATATACCAGTTGATATCCTTCCTCAGGATAGGCAGTGCAGAAGAAAAAGGTTTTGAAAATAAGCATAGAGTGTGGACAAAGGCAAGTGAGATACAGGTGATGACAGGGAGGGAGAGCTGTGGAGATGCCTAGGCATCTTGGGAAAGGAATATCAAGATTGAACATAGTAAGCAGTAGTGTATCTTGGTTTTAAAAGCCAGAGTACACAAAAACAAGTTGCAAAGAGTTCCCCATGACAGAATTAGCACAGAATTGTTATTCTGTAAAGCTTAATGTAATTTACTTACTGAATGTTACTCCAAAGACTTAGAATCTGCTTTTTCAGAGAAACATTAATCATTTGATGATATGTAAATATCAAATTTTATTCTTATTTTCTCAGAAGCTTTTTCTTATTGATGATAATGATGCTGCTGCTTGTGATAAACCAAGTTGAGGTTCCTCAGAATGTTTCTATCTTCAGAAAAGCCTTGTCAGCTTGAGACAGGACGCATTCAGAAAGGGAGGAAAACTGTGATATTGTGGGATTGAAAACACAGGATCACAGAATTTCTACGTTGGAAGAGACCTTTAAGATCATTGAGTCCAACCCATGTTCTAACACCTCAACTAGATCATGGCACCAAGTGCCACATCCAGTCTTTTTTTAAACTCTTCGAGGGATGGTGACTCCACCACCTCCCTGGGCAGATGATTCCAGCATTTGACCACTCTTTCTGTGAAAAACTTCCTCCTTAATTCTACCCTGTATCTCCCTTGGCGCAGCTTGAGACTGTGTCCTCTTGTTCTGTCTGTTTTTGCCCGGAGAAAGTTGCCTGGAAAAAAATCCCTATTATAATTTACCACAAGCAGCGCTAGGTTAAAAGAGGAGTTCTGTTGACCTTCTGGTCTTTTCCTCCAAAGTATCTTCTATGTTATTGTCATAGCTTGCTTTGTTCAGGGGACAGAAATATTACTAAATATTTTCTATTAGTTTTTTGAGAAGTTGGTGTGGTGTCTCAGGCTTCTGATGGCCTTATAGTCTGCATGTATGAGAAAAAGACATAAAGTGTTGATTGTTAACATAGTTTTCTTTGAAACAAGACTGAGACAAATGCTTACTAATTGGAGCAAAACCAAGAAAGACAGGAAGAGAGAAAGTTATTTCATGGCCTGTCAAATGTAAATTAACTTTTTCATTTTGTTGGGGCAAGTAATTCCTTACTGATTACTAATGTAAGTTGCAGTTGTAAGCACTTAATGGGCTGCAGGGAGGTGAGGGATGTGGAGAGCTCATACACAGTAACAGAGCACTGTTAAACTCTCACTTCTCTGGATTCTCTCTTAGACCAGTTTTGATTGTGTTGAAGTTTTCACATTTCATTAAATAAGCTGTCTTTGGAGGGAGCTTGGCTCTGTGTTGTTTGAAACAATTTCCTAGAGGTTGCTCGATCATGCACCTTTAACCATGCTTTCAGAATTAATTCTGTTTCAAACAGATATTTGCAAATTCAGTTCCTAAGTAGGAAATACCTCTTTATTACCCTTCGCTTTATGGTTAGATTGAATATACAGTGAAAAAAAAGACAAAAGAATAAATAATTGAGGTGCATTTAAAACTTTGTTTCTGGGATTACACTGACATTGTTCTTTCCTATCTGTGTCAAAGACTACAAGAATTGGTACCAACGTTATTTTTACCACTGAAGCATTCGCTTCTCCAGGGTAGGCTGGATGGGAGCTTTAAGGCTGTTATTAGGAAAACCTGATCAAAACTGAAAACTCCAACCAAACAACTACCACAGCCTTTCTGCAGATTAATGCTAAATTTCATAAGTGATACCATCAAGAAACAGGCAGGGGGTAGCAAGGTTCAGAGTTAATATTATGCTTCTATGCCTGTTTAGTTTTTTTGTGGTAATGATGGCTGGTTTATGTTGGTAACAATAAATGTAAGCTATAGAAAGCCCTTTATTGACTGCATCCAGAAAGTTTTTGTAAGCAGTTTTTTATTTTTTAGAGACTAAATGAAATTCTCAAGAGAAGATTGATTTCAAGAAAATCCGTTTAATAATGTAGTTACAGATAGAGAAGAACAAATGCTTGAAATTTCAGGTAGCTTGTGAAAAATAACTACGATTCAGGAGGCACAGAAATTCAAGACAACTGAATCTTCAAAACCAGTAATTCAAAATCCTATAAAGATGGAAATAGAACAGTATAGAGGATATCTGTGTGATCTTTTATGCTTATACTGGGCCTTTAATGTAGTGTAGTTGTGCCTGTTATTTGCATCTCTTGCTTCAGCTCCCACACAGTGGTTGATGAAAACTGAATTCCAGGACAAGATTAAAAGATTTTATCTTTTTAAAATGCTTTGTGGCTTGCCAGTTTTATTCTTTGTTCTACAGTTGATTTACTTTCAATAAAAGTCAGCCTTGAGTTATTGAAATACCTGTTTTATCTCTTTTTCTAGCTGTTTACATAGGCTTTATAGTAACTGTTTGGATGCCTTTTGGGCTTATGGTACTGCTGTTTGCCTCCTTTTGAAACACAACAAGAAGAGGCAAAAAGTTTCCTTCTTTCTAAGTAGATACTGAATGTCCTTGAGGAGAGGCTCCTTATGAAAAGGCACTGCTATATTTTGGTCCTTCAGTACTATTTTCTGTGATGAGTTTCACTACACTCTTTGTCTATAAATGAATGTTACCGTTCTCTCTGGAATGGCAGTAACTGTGCATTGAAGGCTGTAAGCATCCTTTACTAGACTACACTTGCACAGAAGCAATCCTAATGAAACAGCCTTCAGGGAACAGCAAGGAAACTGTGACTAGCTACTAAGCAAAGCAGCCACAGAGACCGGCACCACAAACTGGAGATGTTGTTCAGAGTTTCTTAGCAATAGTGTCCTTCTCTTGCAGGATTTTAATGCAGAAAGGGCGTTTCCTTTTAACTTGTTAATGAACTATTAATTGTTTTTGTTATGTCTCAGAGATAACTCCAGAGCTGTGAATCTTACTGTACACAGGGGAGAATAGAATGGAAAATAAAACATTGCTTGTCTTTAATCTCTGTGTTTTAAAGCATCAAGCTTTGTATCTCAAGTATTCTTTGTTAGGTGGGTATTGTAAGAGTCCTGCAGTACAGCAATTAAGAGGAAGTGTGTTTTTGTGCTTTAGCTGCAAATGTCATATATTTCAAGTTGAAACTTAAATTTATGTCAGTTCTTCAGAAAATCACCTCAGAATGATTTTGTCATGAGAGAAGATCTAAAGAGAATGAGAGCTTAGAGGGGGAGGAACTGGTGTTGTTCAGTTGGTTCAAGTACCTGAATGCCATGTCCATGGGAGGAATCTCTTCTGAATCTGTACATCTTGTCTGCAGCAGCATGGAATAATCTGCAGAGTGTACAGGTAGATTACCCCTTAAGAAACATGTACTGATTGTGGGACTAAGTCAGTTTTTGGAAAATGGTTCCCTTTCCCACACAAAAGTTGGCTTATATATTAGGTGTTATTTTTGTATGTCCTTAGAGCAGTTGAGATGGTTGAGATTCATGTACCTAAAATCATTAATCCCGTAGGCACTTCAGGCTTTCTTTTGGACACACCCTTTTTAAAAGGGTTAAAAAAAGGGCCCTGAAATTACTGACCAGTGAACCTCACCTCTGTGCCCAGCAATATCAGAACAGATGCTGCTGGTAGCTATGTCAAATCATAAGGAAGACATGGAGGTGCCTGGAGACAGCAGGGCTTCACCTAGGGCAAATCATGCCTGACTAATCTCACAGCCTTCTATGATGGAATCATGACTGTGTAAGTAGACCAGGGAAGAGCTACAGATATCTCCCTGGACTTCTGCAAAGCCTACAGTATGGTCCCACACAGTGTTCTTGTTGCTGATTTGGAGGGAGTAGGATCTGATGAATGTACTGTGTGATGGGTAAGAGATAGGTTGGCTGGCCGTGTCCCAGAGTTACAGTCTGTGGGATCTCAGCACCCCAGGATGGAGGTGCAGAGTGGCCGAGAACACCCTTGGGGGGCCCGGGAGTCCTGGAATGTTGCCAGAAGTGTCTGGTGGCAGGGCTTTGATCCTACACAGGAGACGACACCTGTATGAGGACTGGGAGGAATTCACTGGGTGAATGGTGAAGGGATAAGTTAATTAGAGTGTAAAACACAGGGTTTAGGATTTTGGTACAGGGGGGTCTAAAGAAGTAAGATGGAGGAATTGGGGCATGTCCTGTCCTTCTTCTTCTTCTTCTTCTTGGCCTCCATCTTCTGTGGTGATGGTGGCACTTTGGGATTGGTTATTACTAAAAGTGCACCGGTTAATAAGGGTAGAAGGTATTGGGGAAAAATTATAAATATTGTACACGTAACTTCGGGTATAAAGATAAGTGACCGCCCGGGGGGTTGCAGAGTGTGCCCATGGCTGACTTGCTGTGCAGACCTCTGTCGGGCTGAAAGAAAATCTTTTAGATAAACAATTAATAAACACCGAGACCGAGACAAGATCAGAAGTCTCTCCTCGTCCTTTGAAGCGCCGGGCTCTTCAAGGCCATCCCTGGGCCTTTCCAGGCCACCTAGACAGCACAGAGAACTTACAACAGTCAACAGTATCCATGTGGAAACCAGTAATGACTGGTGTCTCTTGGGGGTCTCTACTGGGACAAGTACATTTTGATACCTTAATCAATTGCATAAAATAATTGAGCAGAGCCTCAGCAAGTTTGTGGATGACACCATGCTGAGTGGTGCAGTTGATAGGCTTGATGAAAGGGATGCCATCCATCACTAGACAGCATTGAGCCATGTGAACCTCAGAGGGTTTAACAAGACCAAATGCAAGGTCCTGACCCTGGGTGAGTGTGATTCCCCATTCCCATGGAGACTGGTGAATGAATTGACTGAATGCAGCCCTGCAAAGAAAGACTGTGGGTGTACTGGTGGAGCAACATTCACATGAGCCAGCAGTGTGTGTTTACAAGTCATGGTTTAGAACCATGTCCTCAGCTGTTGGAAGAGAAGCATGGCCAGCAGGTCAAGAGAGATGATTCTACTCCTTCTGCTGCACTCTGTTGAGACCCCCATCTATTGTACTGCATCCAGCTCTGTGGTCTTTGTGGTTTTAAATGGAAAGAGGGTAGATTTCGGAATATATGGAGGATAGAAGGAAGAAAGTTAACAATGAGTGTGGAGAAACACTGGAGCTGGTTGTCTGTGTGGATTTTGTGGAGAAGTTATAGAAATTCCATCACAGAAAGTATTAAAGGCAGGTTGAACAGTGTTTTGAGCAACCTGGTCTAATGATAGCTAGACTAGATGGTATTTAAAGGTTCCTTAAAATCCAAATGGCTCTATGATTCTTTGAAATTAGTTTGTACCCTAATGAATGAGCAGTGAATTTTCTCAGTGGACTTGAACTGTCATCTGATGCAGGTTTTTTGGTTGCAAAGTTTTTAAATGATTTCCTGGTCCTGATTTATTGTCAGTCTTTCATGTTTGACACTTGCACGAGACAGCTGGAAACAGTGTGATTTTTATGAACTTAGTTCATCAGAAATAGGAGTATACAAACGTAACAGATAGGGAATCGTCAAATTAGCTTATCTGACACAAATAGTACTTTTGCTGTATTTATGTAGTTATTTTTCTCCAATTGTGACCTTCTACTGGGAAGCAGACTTAACACCTTGCTAACATTTTGTTGATGCTTGGCTGTGTAGCCTCTTCAGGTACAGTTCATGTCTTGACTTTTGAGTGTTAAGAGCACCAGTAAAATATTGGTACTGTGTTTATGGGTGTAGTAATATTTCTACATTAAGCTGATTTCCTGAAGGTTTATTGATGCTGTAAATTTTTTCACCAGATGATTTCTTGCTGAACAGCTCCTTGAATAAGCAGGAGAAAATGATCCCCAGAGCAAAGCACTGTCAATAAACCTATGGAAAACATTCCTTGCCTTTCTATGTGCACTGTAAAGATATGAAACCTCAAATTTTAGAATACTTCATGGTTATTGAGTCTTTGGTTATTCGGTAATGCTGCACTATTAGTTCAGGAAGAAATCTTTTGATGTACTTGATACTCGAGCTGTAGGGTATGTGGGTAAGCAAGTTGCTGGTGATTTGAATCCTTCAGACACTTAATCGTGTGAAAGTGACTCTTTTTTTTTGCAGGTATGCGTTTACCTTAAAAATATGCAAATATTTTCAGAATTTAGACCTTGCAAGATGAAGTTGGGTGGCTGCCAAAGCAGTGGCCTCTCTCCTTGTCCCAGACTGCTGTGGAGGGGATGAAACCATCTGGTTGACTCTGTGGGTTACCAGGCCATCTGAAGTGTAGTTATCCTCATTCTTCCCTAAAAAAACATGTAGCTGCTAAAGTTAGTGGAGAAGGAAGAAGGCAACTGCTAGGCCACAGTACTTCCTTGTATGAGGTGAGGGGGCCCTTATTATAAATGTGTTCGCAAGCATAGTGTTAAAGAAATTTAGATGAGTTTTGTTCTCATCTCCCTTAGGTAGTTTATTGCATGTCTTGTGTGACAGTCTGGAAAAATAGCAGTATTAAGGTCTGGGATCTTGCTCTTCGCCGGTTCATTGTTACCAAGTAGTTGCCTTGTGGTCATCTTCACACCTTAGGTCTTAGGTTGGTTTTGGTGGGGGTTTCTGTCAGTTTTATGGTCCGTGTTGAAATATGGCTGTTACAGTTAATAAACCACAATCTATGGGCTGTCTACTCTAACTATTTATTTAAAAATTATATTTAAGTCCCTGGGTTTCTCTTTACTAACTATTATTAATGTTCAGATTTTTAGCTCCAGGTTTTACTATAATACCTCTTTGACTTACACAACATAGCCTTATAGTTCAGATAAAGTTCAGCTTGCATCCTAACAATTCAAGCTACTGATACCTACTTCCAAATAATATAACATTTTCAACACTAAGGTAAATGGTATGTGGATGGGGTTATATTCAGATGGCTGCTATAAGGGCCATTTTGTGGACAGTTCCTGGAGTAAGCTGTCCAGTTTGTACCTGTAAATTTAAATTAGATGTTCCTTGAAGTAAAAGTGTTTATGCTGTCTTGTAGAGACACAGCAGAAACTTGAGGTAAAAAGATCTTTCTTCAGTTCTGATTTATAGATGAGTTTTCTTCAGTTCTGATTTTTAGACGAGTTTTGTTTATGAAGCTGAGGCCTGCCTCATATTCAGGCTTTTTGCTGTACTAAAGTAAATTTATCTGTTCTTTTTTTAAGCTCTGAGATTGTTGTTTGTCGGACTTCAAGGTTTTAAAATACAAAGAACCCTTTAGGTTGCTCTCCTTTTCTCTAGAAGTGTCTTGGAGGTGTCATACAGTCAGAAGTTTGACTGGAAGATACACTTAATATATATGCAATTAATGTAGGCCCAGATTTTGTTTTGAACTCTCAGTTTTGTCATTTTCATCCCATTTTCTTGCTGGTTAGTAAGCATGCTGTGTGTTTCTCTGATAGCTGCAGAAAAAAGAAAAGCTGAGAGAGCTTTTCTTGCAGAGTGTTACCATGCTTCCTGATGATTACTAGATATCTTAAGTTTTCACTGGGTGTGTGGAATTGAGGACAGCACTCCTTGGCTGAGAATTACAGTGGGGAAAATCAGTAAGGTTGACTTGGTCAGGATATGGAAGGGGACACCAGAACTCAGAAAACACCAGCAAACCTATGCTGGTTGCAGTTTGACAAGAGCATGGATTTCTTGACAAGTAGAAGAAGCAGGAGAAAAGGAAGGAGAGAAGTTCAGGAGGCATTTAACCTTTTTTTTTTCTGCTTTAGTGGCTTTAGGCTGCTTCCTGGCTAGAATGTGTTCCAGAGTTTTATCACAACGCCTAAGATAGGTATTCTCCATGCTGAGGAGTTGCTTTAAATTATCAGTGTTGTGTCCCATACCATGCAACTGAAAATATTAGCTCTTCCTACAGTGTAATAGATTCTTTCATCAACTTAAGGTAAAGTGGATGAAAATCCATGGGAATTTCAATTTGTTGGAGTTTATAAAAGAAGGAGTGGAAGGAAGAGGGGAACAATGGCAATCCTAGTATGAATTCTATGCAGCTAGCATAAATGTATCGTGTTTCTTCTTTGTGGTCAGATTTGCACACTTAGAGAAAAAAGTTTTAAAGTATTATATACTTAATTTGCAGCCTTGTTCCTACTTGACCAACCTCAGTAACTGTATCTTTTATTGAACTCACCACTAACTTTTCTGTTGTAACAGCAAAGTATTCTGTTTACCCCATTAAGTAAGTTCTTCATTGCAGTTTGAAAGGTTCAAACTGGTTTAGAAGGTGCTTCTAAAATCTAAATAATATGCCACAGGTACAGGAACATTGTTGACTAGTACATTATAATAATCTGCAGAAGTGGTTTGCATTATTTTGTTGGAAGTTGAGGAAGATCACAAATAACTTAACCTCCCTTCCTTGTATCTTTTCAAATAGACTAACCATCCAAGGCTGTACCTCGCCAGATATACGCCATTCAACTCACAGGTTTTTTAAAGGGAGCAGTTAATTAAGAGTCTAAGGTTGATCCAATTCAGACTTTGTTTCCATGCATTTCCTACTTTCCAAACTCTAGTCTGCAAATCAAACACTTAGCCCAGAACTTGTCTGATTCATGCAAGTTAGTAAGACTGAAGAGATTTCCTCTATAGATAAAGCAGGTTTAATAGTATAGGTATTTCCTATGAGACTGATGCTGGAGAGTCAGTGAATTTATTAATCAGCATCATTCACTTAGGCAGTGAGATACTTCCAGTAGCACTGAAGTTTCTGAATTAAAAGATTTGAATTCACATCTCTTTTTCCCTTGGACCAGCATTGTGTGTGTTTGGATGGTTTAAATTGGCAAGCATGACACTGGCCCTTCAAACCTGATACTGATTCTCTTTATTACAATGCAGAAGTTAGACAGAACCATGAAATTCTGAAGATTCTTTTTGCTGTTCAGTTTAATGTGGGAGTTTAGAAAAAAAAAAAAAGCCCCTTTCCTATGGTAACTGGGAGGTGTAGCAGTCTTTCTTTCTTGCCTGTTCCAAAAGAATGGATATTTTTCCTGGAGGGCAAGTCATAGTACTAAGCTGGTATCTCACTTTATTTGAAGAAGGGTATGCAAAAGAATTCAACTGTGTTTAAAGAGGTTACATATATATATATATATATATATATATATATAGTGCATCAATTGAAGCGCTTTACTCTCTACCCTGTCTGATACTGGTAATGGTGAAGGGATGCCTGATCTGATGTTTCACGTATGCCTGCTGTGTTTTGGTGGTGTCTCAGCATAAATTGAGGGTACTCTTTTGTCACCCAGTTATTGGAAGCTGTGAGTCTGAGAAAACCAGCTGACTGTTACAAAGTGCCCTGTTACTTGGCCAGCATGGAAATTGCTTTGTGGGAGAGAGGAAGTTCAAACTAGGATTAGGTTTGAGAAAATGATGGGCATTAGACCTCACAGTTGCATCTCCTGAACACAGTATCAAGGAAGTGCATTTGGGAAGGCCTGTGTGCTATGTTCTGCTCCTTACATAGGAGTCTTGATGGCGTTTTCCACACTCTCAGTCAGCTTTGCAGAGATAATTCTTCAGTCAGAATTAAAGCTTTGATTGTAGTAGCCCTAGGGTAAGCTAGCCCTGGACTGCAGTTGGTCTTGAGTTGGTCTGAAATTCCTGTCAATTTGTGGATATGAACGCAGTTTAACGGAGTTTGTATTTACTCCCTGCAGTCGGTGCAATGCAAATTGGCTTTTGTTCCTTTCAGTCCTTGGGCATCTCTAACGGTTAAACAACAATTGAAAAGTCTTTGGCACAGACTAGAGAGCTGCTGAGGTCATCTTTTGAGATTCTGACTGTGATCTTCCTTGCAGGTAGGTGAAATGTGATTAACCTGTCTTCAGGTTTGTCTCAGTGCAATCAGACAGAAAGACAATGCTTTAAAAACATAACTCAGTTATTAAAAACTGCTTTTATATTTTATGCGTATAAATGTAAAAAATATTTTTAAGATCAGAGAAGTCCTACAGGACTTTCCTGACCATTGAACTCAACATTATAGATTGCACTGTCATGAAGCAGAGCCTTTAGGTGGTAGTCTGCTGTGTCAGTGTCTTCAGATCTGTTACCTCTGCTGGCCCATTCAAGGGACTGTACTATCAATGCTATCTTTGATGTAAACCCTTTTCCAAAGGCAGCTTTTGGTGAGGCTGTTGGTGAAGTCAGCCAGCTCACTGGTGCAAAGCAGCCAGGATGTGTGTAATGCCTTCACTTCTCGCAGTTAGGGATTGTCTTATATCTTGTTATTGTACTGTAGGGTATTAGTTGACTGCAAATGAAACAAATATGTCATAAAGGCCATGAAAATCCTTAAGAGAAAAAAAAAGCTATTTAAAGGAAAACATTGACATATTCTCTGCTAACTGCAGAACAGATCGGTTGGTTAGCAGGTTCTCTGCTAACTGCAAAATAGTTGAGTTTGACTGAAATATGTAGATAAAACCCAAGCTAGAATTTTTTTTTGGTAATGTGAATATTGTTAGAATTTAAGGTATAGCATCATGAAAACTGATGAGCTGCCCTGGTGTATTATGTTGCATTAACTAACTGGAAGCTCTGCTACTGGAGCTATGTTGCTTCTGCTGGTATCTGTTATAGCTAGAACAAAGTCAGCGTATCATCATGATGGCGCATGCGATCACGGTTTGTGAAAAGCCTGTCTGTAAAAAATATAGCCTGTAATGCAAGGTCCATATTTATGAATTTTAATTTGTTAGAGAGTAAGTCTTAGGAATTTAACCTCTTGAAATTCCTTTCATTATCCACATGTGTGGATGCCTGAAACAAGTTTATGTGTATTTTTTGTGATTTGGCTGAATTTACCTATTTTTTGTTGGCTATTTCCTTATTTTAGACCAATTCAAAAGGTTGTATTTTACATCAATTCTGCCTCTGGTGTAATGGTCAGAAAGATATCAAGCTTTACCTTTAATACTGTGTTCTCTTAAGTTTTGTAGCTTGCTTTGCTTTTGAGCTTGAACTGATTCCAGTTCAAGAAAACACGTGGAGTGCGTATAGTGAAACACTTGCAGTTTGCTTACGTCTAAATCAAGTGGGAGGGGAGCACTGCATATTTCGAACAGTTTAAAACTAGTTCTCTTTTCCCTTTTCACCTTGAAACTTCAACTGTATAGTGATTTCTTCTTTGCCTTCTCTTCCTACAAAAAAATACACAGTATGATCATGCATTACTGTTGTTCAAGCCAGTACAATGACTCCTATTGCAAAATAATATTTTTTCTGAAGTGGTAAGTCAGAAAGAAGCTTTGTGAAATATTTGCATATATTCTTTGGACAGAAGTCTCAGGACTGGAGTAAGCCTTTGTAGGGATGTACTGTCCCTTTTGTTCCTAGGCTTAAAGAAACTTGTATAGAAACGTTAAGCAGGCAGAAATTCCACTACAAGAAAATTGTACACAATTAAAACTTTGACCTTGGAATTCTCCTCTTTTAGTCTTAATTTATTGCTGGAATGAGGCTGCTGGTTTGTGGTTACCAGGTAGTACAGTATATGAACTTGAATTGCATAGCTTCTCCTTATTTTTATATGCCTGTATGTACTTTAGTGCATCTGTTTGTTTTGGATTGATGAGCTAGCTGTAATTTAATTCTGTTTAAAATTCTTAAAAAATATATGTGAAGACATTGGCACACTTATAAAATGTCTCTGATGCTTGTTCTGTTATCAAACCTAGCTGTTTCTTGAGAACTAAATCTTGAGAAAAGAAAGTTTGCTATATTTACCTTTATTTTTAGTGTTCACAGAATTTGGGTTATCATTTTAGTTATTTTTTTTTCTCCCTTCCCTCCTTGTTTTCCAGGTAGTATTGGTACAGCGTTTCAATGCCACACAATCCATCAAGATCACATTTGTACTGATGACAGTGACAAGGTGAGATTTATGTGAATGTTTCATTCACAAGATGAATATGCATTGCAGGGTTTTTATATATTGCTTTTACTACACAAACATTATTGTTTTGCAGATATAGCAGTCAGTTTTCAGAGTTACTTTTTGAACTGTCTCTATCATAGTAAGATACATATTTTTCTCCAGACAATCTTTTAGACAGTTAATGAGAAATTTGTCTTTAGTACTGTATTTTTATTTTTGCTTGTATTCTTTGCCATATTGACACCCTCAGTTAATAAATAATGGCAATGGCTTTGCCAATTTCTAGATAAGGTAGTATGTCTTGTTTCTTCTGACTTTAGAGATTAGAGATTTTTGTTTTGTTTTGTTTTTTTCATAGTAGCCGTATTTTTCTCTTTTTGAATTGAGAATTGAAGCTTTTACATGTTAGGACTTCTGTTCTGTCGTGCATCTTCAAAATAGAAACCTGTCTAGTAGTGTGCATGTGTTTCCCTAACCCTTTCTGGCATATTTGCAGATTAGTTTGCTTGGGGGTCAGTAGAGTACTGTGTATTAAATGTTCAGTGATACTTGGATCACTACTGTAAGTGTGGCATGCAGAAAAGAGTAGTTTTGACATTGAACTCCTTGTGAGACTGGATGTTGATGGTTTTACCTTAAGTTTTATTGTCTGTAAATACTGCAAATTGATTACCTTTAGTTCAATATGTAATGTATCTTACACTGTAGGCATGTATGACACGTTCATAGTAAACTAATTTCTTGGCTTGACATGTCTGGGAAGTGGTGGGTATTGGTCAAATTCTAAATAATTTTTCTTGGGAAATGAAAAAACCTATGGGGCACTGCCTTAATAAGTACACTAATAATTGTGCTTTGAAACTCTGGAAGAAGTTAATTATATAGTTGTTCCAGCTTATTGTAGAGCTAGAGTTGTTTTCAGAAAGAGCTTCTTTTACTGTTCTACTCCCTTACTATCTTTTTTTTTCTCTCTCACTTTCCTTGCTCTAGTTTTATGGGGAGTGTTTTGTTTGTTTCTTTGTTTTGTTTGTGGGTGTTTTAGGGATTTTTTTTGTTTGTGTGGGTTTTTGGGTGGTTTTTGTTGGTTTTATTTTTTTTGTTTGTTTGTTCAGGATTTTGTTTGTTTTTTTATTTAGAGTGTGTGTATTTGTTTCTTGTTGGGTTGGTTTTTGGGTTTTTTTTTTTGGTATGGTTTAGTGTTTTAGTTTAATTTTATTTTTAGGTACCACCCTAGATTTGGTTACTGGTTCATCCTACAGATACTGATCAAACATGCTATCTAGAGCATGGCTAACATTATTTTAAATTTCCACTTGATAATCTGGTTAGCTATATTCAACAGTATTTACTGCTTTGTTTTTTGGGCCTTGTATACTCTGCACTGGAAGATTCTTGGATGAGGAATGGGGTGGGGGAAATTTCATTTCAGAGCCATCCTAGTGCACCAACCTAACCATTTTCCTTTTGTGAGTCATTACATGGAATACCATTTCTTGTGTTACACTGATTGCCTTTCCTGAGTTTTATGTCACATCAAGGCAATTAAAGCTTGTTTAAATCTTGATGGAAAATCTGTTTGATAGTTGCTTCACTGGTTTGGGGGCAGGGGAGTAGGAAAGGGTGTGGCAGCTTGCCTGGTATAAATTTCAGGAGAGTGTTTGTTTGGCACACCACCTGCCTCCATATTAATAGAGGAATTAGACCAAATGTTATTTTTTGCATATTTAGAGATGGTGGAAGAAAACAGTCTTTCTCCTTAGGGCTGATTCTGCACCAATTGAGAAAGAACTTCCAACTATAAACTTTAGTTAAGTAGGGCCAGTATAAAAAGCAGAAAGAATGTGGTTTTGGCTCTCTTTAAGAGACACGTTTTTCCCTCAGGTGTCAGGTTTATTTGGTAAGGGTTTTGATTTTTCTGTAAGAATATGTGAAGCTGTCTGACATGGATTTTGTAGGAAATTCTAGTTGATTCCTTGATTAAAATAGTCACTTGTTTGGAAAAACAATGAACCATCCTCTTGTGCAGATCTCTCTGGATGGCATCCTGTCTTTCAGGAGTGTCAACCACATCAGCTTGGTGTCATCCCTAAATTTGATGAGGGTGCACTCGATCCTTTCATCTGTTTCACTAATAAAAGTATTGAATAACACTGGTCCTGGTACAGATCCCTGTGGGACACAACTTGGCACTGATGTCCATTGGGACTCTGAGCTTTTGGTCACTGCCCTTTGTATGCCCACTGATTGGGGTTTGTTGGTTTTTTTCCAAAGGATTTGTGTATATGGATAGACTTTTTTTAAATCATAAGTAATGCTTCCTTAAAGTAGCCTGTGCTAGGGCACAGTTGCAATCCCCTCTCACTCCTTGCTTGTATTCACATATGCCTATATTCTTGTGTTAGTTTTGGTCAGAGTTTCCACTGTGAATTACTTTGAAAATCAGGTTCTGATTTATTCTGCTATTACTGAGAGATACCACCTGTTCATTTTGGTATGAATATAATTTAAACTATACTAAATGCTGGATTTAATAAATTTTTCTACAAATGTATTAATTGTTGGGGCTTTTTATATTCATTCTGGAAACTTTATGAAAAGCATGCATTTAAAATAGTTTGACATACATTTGATTAGTCAACAGGCATATTTCAGCAAAGTAATTTACTACTTTTTGCCTGATTGTGCAGAACCAGTTTTTGCATTTTAGAAGAAATGTAAAGGTTAGTATTTGACTGGTAATCCACACATATTTTACAGTATTTTCTCCACAGGCCCAGATGTCATTTTCTGTACAACAGCATGAGAAAAGTTCCACACCACACATGCTAAAGGAATGTTGCAATCTTAATGAAAACAATTCCCAGGCTTCCAGTCCAATTACTTGATTTTGTTGACTTGGCACATGAGAATCTTGAATTCATGTTCAGTGACATCAGCAGAAAACCAAAGTGTAAGATTTTTCATGTGTGGACTCACTGCATTAAGTGAACTTGTCTCATTTTGTAGCGTCAAAAGCAGTGCTTCTTGTATTACAAAGAAATCTAATATAGCATAAGTATAAAATACATTTCCCATTTTATTTGGTGTAGTAAAGTGAATAGAATTAAAATTTATTTTAAAACAATTGTTGCTTTGGTGGTGGGAGCTTTTAAACCTCAGTGCATGAGTCAGGGCACTGTTTTTTCATGTTTTTCATTTCTTTGATTTTTGCTTTAAAGTAGAAATATTAAATAAAAACTGAATAAGTCTCTTTATTGAGCACAGCATTTAGGGAAAGGTACTTGTAAGAAGGAACTGGTATTCCTTAGTATATCACTTTAATGCTCAAGCAGTGGATTCCTACAAGGTTAGAGATATATCTCCATATGCTCTGCAAGTATATCATCCTGCAGAGGCTTTCAATTATACCAAGTTTATTTAGTTTTTAAAATACTTTTTTTGTCCCTTGGGTGGCTGTTTCATCAGTGGTGTGCTTCTGTTGAAGAACGCTGACTCATTTTGAAAAGAAAATCCAAAGATGCAACCCTTAACTACTCTTGCAACATCCCTTTTCACAGATCTCATCAAGTTACCTATTCCATACAGTTAAAAACCAGATTGACCACCTAGTAGTAATGAAAAAAAAAAAGAAAAAAAAAAAAAAATCACTGGAATTTTTTCCAGGGAAATTTCGGGGAAAAAATCCCCTGGAATTTTTTTTTCTAGTACTAAGGGGTTGGTAATTATACTTTGCTTTTCTCCTTTTTAGCTTATTGTAATTTATTTTGCTTTCACAGCATGTAAAGAATTTTTTTTTCTTTTTAATACTTTTGACTGAAATACATAGCTACATAATTTATTTTACTATTTCTAACCTTTAAATTTCCTAGCTATAGTTGGTACATCTTCCACACACATTTTGTGTCACCTGCTTGAGGTCATCCTGCCTTGACAGGGGAATTGGATGGGATGATCTCCAGAGGTCCCTTCTAACCCTAACAATTCTGTGCTTCTATGGACTTCCTCCCATTTGCCTGTCTTAACAAAATTGTCATGGATGTGAGCTACTCAGTCTGTAATAAAGAGGCCTGTCAACTCATTAAAAAGATGTTTTCACAAGAAGGGAAGTATTTTTAAGTTCTAATCCTAAAGTAAAAATTAGCAGCTTTCTGTTCCACTTTGGGTGGTGCAGCCTACGAAATTCACATATAGTTGAACAAAAAGTGATTAACGAATTCAGGTATTTGGAGGACCCATCACATTTATTTG